>NW_022631001.1:9267760-9985354 GCF_010015895.1 Lontra canadensis
AAAGAAAAAAAAAAAACAATTAAAAAAAGAAAATGAATAAAGAAAAAGTATAAAAAAGCAATATATATATATATATATATATATTAGATAAACTAGTTTAAAAAACGTTAAAAAAAGAAAAGGGTAAAAGTTTAAAAAAATTTAGCAAAAGAAGAGAGAAAAAAAATTGAAAAAGAAAAAAAATTTAAATGAACTGCAAGACTAAAGAATCATGGGGAGAAAGCCATGAGTTCTGTGCTTTGCTTTCTCCTCCTCTGGAATTCCGCTGTTCTCCTTGGAATTGAAACTGCACTCCTTGGTAGATGAACTTGGTCCTGGCTGGATTTCTTGTTGATCTTCTGGGGGAGGTGCCTTTTGTAGTGATTCTCAAGTGTCTTTGCCCCAGCCAGAGTTGCACCGCCCTTACCAGGGGCCGGGCTGAGTAATCCGCTAGGGTTTGCTTTCGGGAGCTTTTATTCCCTGAGCACTTTCCATAGAGTTCCGGAGGATGGGAATGAAAATGGCAGCCTCCTAGTCTCTGGCCCGGAGGAGCCGAGGGCTCAGGGCCCCACTCCTAAGTGCGCCCTCAGAGAACAGCGCCCATTTACTCTCATCTCCCTGGCCTCCGGCCATGCTCTGAGCTCAACGAGCCTGCAACGAGTTCAAGGTAACCCCAAGCTGTGAGCTCACTCCTCGGCTCTATCTGTGTAGCCGGCTTCCCCGTTCTAATACCTGCAAGCTCTGTGACACTCAGACATCCCCGATCCTTCTGGGACCCTGCAGGACCTGAGGCCACACTCACCCCACGTGGGCTTCACCCCGGTTTAGCCTCTGGAGCGATGTCCCTCAGCGGAACAGACCTTTATAAGTCCTGATTTTGTGCTCCGTCGCTCCACCACTTGCCGGGAGCAGGTCCCTCCCCCCGCAGTCTATCTTCCCGACGCTTTGGATTCACTTCTCTGCCAGTCCTACCTTTCAGAAAGTGGTTGATTTTCTGTTTCTAGAATTGCTGTTCTTCTTCTCTTCGATCTCCCATTGGATTTGTAGGTGTTTGCAATCTTTAGATAAGCTATCTAGCTGATATCCTGCTACCTGAAGTAGTCTCAGCCTGCTACTTCTCCGCCATCTTGACTCCTTCCTGATGCATGTGATTTTTAAGCAAGGTCCTATAGAAGAGGATCTTGGATGGAGATGGCTTAATTTTTTATTAATTTATTTCTTAGAACTATCTCTTTGGAAAATATAAAGAAGTTTTCTGTCATAGGAAGAGCATTTTTATATATTTCTCGCATAGGTATATAATTGTTTTGCATTAAATCTTTATCCCATCCCTGTGGTAGGCAAAGATGCAGAGGTTATAAGGTGATTAATTGTTGACTTGGAAAGTTGATTGGGAGTAATCATTTTACCTTTACAAAATTAATTGCAAAAATTGTTCCAATTAATTCATCAGATATTTCCTTTTATAATTTTCATGAGTCTCTCAACAAGGAATTATGTTTCAAAGATGAAGCTACATGGATGGTATTATGAAGGTTGAAATTATCGGCAATGAAAGGGAATCCAGTACTACAAGAAATAACTATATTAAAATATGTGTCCTGGTCTATGTTACTTTATCTTTATACATATAGTCCAAAGCTTGCTGATTCTTGGTTTTCTACTTTGGAAGCCCGGCTGGCTGGGGGAATTTTTTTCTGGCCAGGAACAGTCTATATTTAACCTTTTTTTTTTCAGGAGGCTCACAAGAAATTAAAAAAGAGGAGAAAGATATAAACTTGCTAATAAATTAGAATGGGAAAGATGGAGAATGAAGATGAAACTGTATGGCAAAGTCGGCCATGTACATTCTACTATACTGGGAAATATAACTATAATATAAATTAATGTAAATATAACTTCTTTCTTTTTATGTAACTTCTTTATATATTTATAAATATAAATATAACTTTCTTTATTTTCCTTTTTAAAGGATTTTTTGTTCTTTTTATGCATTAGGACAAGTATTTGGCCTAAAGAAAAAATATGAAATAAAGTTGTTCTTTACTCATATACTTTAACTTTACTTTCTCCTCCCCTTTTAGGCCTCTCTGTCTTGAGTGGCTTCTTACTGTCTTTGCCACTTCATTAATCAAAACTTGCTCTCAGGAAAGGAGTTGACAAATACATTCACACTAAGGGAAGAATAATAAATAGTATCCTAACCATTGTTACCCATTTCCAGACATTATCATCAATCTTCATAATTTTTATCACTCATGCTGCCTATGTCATCAAAATCCTTTTCAATTGAATGCATCATGCAAAATGTATCAATTGCTCATAGTTAGTACTAAGGAGAAAACCTATTTCCTAATCTTGCACTAAAATAAAGTTAAATTCTAAAACTAGATGACATCTTTTCCTTGAGGTATTTTGAATTTTTATTAAGAAAAAAAGCTTCATCTCTTGTAGATGATTATCATGTGATAAGGAGGGGATGGAGACGTATTTACAATATAAGGAGCTCACCACTCTTCCTGAGCATTGAACAATGGACAGTCCTTTTGTTAATACATTTATTAAAATCTATAATATTGTCCCATAAATTTCTTATGTGTTTCTTTGGTTAGTTTATATATGTAGGTCTGGCTTCTCTAGTTGGAAACTCCTGGAAGATAGGAGCCATTGTTGCTGATCTCTTTATTCTCCTTGGCCCCAAGTCCTATTATGATTATAATAAATGCATTTTATCTTTGACAGGATCCCATATTTAACTAAGTGCTGGGAAGGTAGACCCCAGTGTGAATAGCTAGTCAACATTTTATTGTAGGTATGGTCAGAAGAAAAAAAGCCAGTAGATTTAGTTTATACTTTCTGTTTGCAAGTGATATAAATCTAATTGAAATAATTTAAGCAGGGAGAAAATAAAGTTGTTCTCATAACTAGTTAAAAACAACTTCTTGTGGCTTTCTGGATCCACGCATGGCATTTTTTTTTTTTTTTAAGATTTTATTTATTTATCTGACAGACAGAGATCTCAAGTAGGCAGAGAGGCAGGCAGGGTGGGCGGGGGGTGGGAGGTGGGAAGCAGGCTTCTTGCTGTGCGGAGAGCCTGATGTGGTGCTCAATCCCAGGACCCTGGGATCATGACCTGAGCCGAAGGCAGAGACTTTAACCCACTGAGCCACCCAAGTGCCCCCAGGCATGGCTGTTTTATAGGTTCAGAAAGATCCGGTTCTCTCCCTTTGTCTTCTCTCCATATTGATCTATTGTTTTCTTTCTTTTGTGGACTCTTGTCCCTATTGCAGTGTGGCAGCAAAGATGAATGCTGAGATGCTGTATTAGTAGGAAATCTAAAGGGATTTGGGATTTTCTTAGAGTAAATTCAGACCTTTTGGATTACAGCTGGCTGGATGTCTCTGAAGTCTACTACAATAGGAATGATTATCACTCTAGCCCAACAGGTGTTAAAGGTAAAAAGGGGACAAAATTACATGTGACTGTTGGGGTATAGAATTCTCTCCTTGCTGTAACTGTATATGTAGCTATAATTTGTCTGGTGGAAATAGCTCATCATGTGAGAAACACAAACATTAATGACCTGGATTCGGTAGGTTTGAATCAGGAAACAACATTATGCCAACACCATTTGGGGTACTCAGAAACTGGTGAGACTATTCTTATTTATTTCAAAAAACAGAGAAGAGTTATAAAACATGATATCCTAGGAATATAATCTAAATAAGACAGACATGGACACTGCTCTTGCAGAACTTAAATTATGGAGGTTGATTTAGACAAGTAGGAAGGCATCTCTAATAGTGTGATAGGTGCTGTGATGAAACAAGTAGTGGTATTCAGGGTGCACATGGGAACAAATGCTAATCTAAATATCCACTGTGCCATTCAGGATATGAAGATAGATAGCACTGGAAAGATACAGAAATAGTGGGTGGTTCAGTAAGTCATTTTTCAAGAGAAGTATTTTGAGAACCATCCTTAGTTGCATGCACACTTTATAGCACTTCTATTAAATTGTTGATTGTCAGAATCCTTAAAGCAATTGCCTTGTTTTCTAAGGATATTTCCCTCCATCAACTGGCACCACCATATATATAACTCATTGATATAATGAAAAGGACATATTTCCTTCTTTATTTTCGGTTCTCATTGGATTCAACTCAAGGATTCTGAATGCAAAGCAGGAGAGCAGCTCTTAAAACAGTGAAAGGCAAGCTATACCAAACCTAGCCCTGGATAGTTCAAAAAGCCCTTGAATAAGCTTGTCAGGTTGGGCTCTAGATGTGAAAGAAGGGAAGTTAAACATATGTGCAAAGACAGCATCTTTGTAGCTAGATAGACCTGGTGACAAGTCCCAGTTACGCTCTGTAAGGGCTGGCATTTTTTCCCCAAGACTCAGTTTGTTTATTTGCAGAAATTAATCTTGCAGGATTTAGACAACAAGAGCCAAGTACCTGGTACATACTGAATGCTCAATAAATAGTGGTTTACTCCTTGGTTGTTAATAAGTAGTGATAATTTCTGAGGCACAGGACTAACTATCAACATCTTGTATTTGCATAGTATTTGGCTGTTAATAAATAAATAATCATTTATTGAATTTCTAATATAGATCAGGCTTTGTAGTTACTTTGTTCACATTTATTTTCTTATGTACTCTTCAAATATACATAGGGAGATAAATACTAATATCTTGATTTTAAAATAAAAAATAAATGAAATTCCACTTGAGGAACAAGAGAAAATCCGTGTGGTCCAGTGAGATTAAGATCGGTGTTTGAAATACAGCTCTAGAACTCAGTTCCCTCATAACCTTCTGAAGCACTTAATGCAGAACTAGGAACAAATAAAGTCACCATATTTTTTTATATTATCCTTACTCTAAATATTATAAGTCAATTAATCTCATTGGGCTTCTGTGGAATATTTGAGTATTACATAATGGACATGAAGATATTTAGCCAAAATGTATAAGGTATAATCGAGGCTTAACAATTATTAATTATCTTTTCCTGACTTCATAGTCCAAGAAGAACCTAGTCCAGGATTATTGGACAAAAAAATAAAGTGGAATTTGGATAATGAGTATAATCTAGAGAGTTCAGTCCCTAAAGTTGACTGGTGAAGAAAGCTTTCACAAATATTTAGCCTGTGTTTTGTAGGCAATTGATTAGCCTTCTGCTTTACTTCTTAAGTCTTAAAATGGCTTAGCATAAAACATCTGGCCTAATAAACAGGGCTGTGGAAAAAATCCAAAGAGCTGACTTGATTTCACTAGTGCTCCTGATGGTTGTCAAGAGGGTTCAGGGAAGGCAATGTGTAGAGAATGTTGTATTGGGATTGTTTCACAGTTGAAATGGAGACTCCAAAGTTTTTGTTGCTATATTTCAACTCAAACATCCCTCAAAAACATCAAAAAGCCAGAATGTTCTGCAGGGAGCTGATAGCTAGCACTCCAACACACATGTTCACGTGCACACGTATACATGGTGTTAGGTCTCAATTGTTGGCAGTGTCTCATTATTCTCTGAGACAGCATCACAGAATTCATATGTAGAACTTAATGTTCTCCTGTGCACCACACATTTAAAAGCATTGATGAGTTCTGCCATGTAAGGAAGCTTGTTTTTCAAGAAACAAATAACCTATTAATAATATTTAGTATAACATTAATAATAATATAATATACATATTATATTATATATAATATAAGAATATATAGCTGTATAATAATAATAGCTGTAGTTTGTTGGCTGATTTCTATGTTCTATTAGAATATAAAATTCTCATGAATGCCATCTTACAGAAAAGGAAGCCAAGATTGAGGAAGTTTTTCATAAATTGCTCGGAATTATATAGCAACTGAGTAAACATGAATTCAAATATATACTCCCTGAATCCAGAGCCAGATCTCTTACCTTCTTCATTTATAGCAGGAAGAAAGCTAGACTATTCCTTGGGGTGTTTCAGTGATTAGTGGTCAAGAACTGACTAATTGTTTTCTTCTTTGATTCTTCTATTCCATTCAGTTTTTCCATTGACTGTGGGCTAATGACACAAGTATGAATTCCTTAAGGTTTTCCATAATATTGCCCTAACCCATGTTTCCAAAAAACTTCCAATACTCTTCTGCATGCAAGCAATCATTAAATTGGATTATTATTCTCAGAACCTACTATGGCCTTTCATATTTTCACATATATATATAATATGTATATAATATGTGTATTATATATATAATATTTTATATTTTATAATATATACTTATATATTCCATATATTATATATAATAATATGTAATATTATTATACACAATATGCATAATATGTATAATAATATGTAATAATAATATATTATTATATGTATAATATGCATAATAATATGTAATATTATACATAATATATGAAATATATATAATATACGATATATAATAAATATATAAAATACATGAAAAACATGAATATATTATATATAATGTATTTATATATAATATTAAAAATACATAATAAAATTATATATTATATATTATATATTCATATATTTCATATAATCTATTTATATCAATTAATATAATTAAAAGGCATAAATATAATAATTTTATATAACATAATATTTTATTGTATTATAAATTACATATGTAACTTATATGCTATATAAGTTATATATAATATATATTATATATTATAATATACATATTAATAATTATAATAATTATTATAACTAATTATAATATAATAATATAGTAATTATGATATAATACATATTTTTATATATAATATATAACAATATATATTAATGATCATCATTATAATATAATATTATAATAATCATAATATATTATATATTAATAATTATAATATATAATATATATTGTATATGCACTGTATATTATATATAATTAAATATATAATGTTTATAATTATATAATAATTGCATAATATATAGTGATTATTAAATATATAATACATTATATAAAATAATATGAAATTATAATTATATGATTATATAATAATATATAATTATTATAACAATTATTTTAAAATGATTAAAATGTATAGAACATTATATATGTGTGTGTATATGTATGTGTGTGTATATATATATATATAATGTATATATATATAAAATTTTTGCTGGTGATATTCCCTTTGCCTGAATTCTACCATTCTATTGGCTAAACTTTTAACTCTTTTTCAAGTATCAGGTTAAACTCTCCCTTTTCTAAGAAGCCCTGCCTGAACCCTAGAATCAGATGTTATCTCGCTCATTGTAACATTCATGGCTTTTTTTTTTAATTTTTTAAATTTATTTTCAGCGTAACAGTATTCATTGTTTTTGCACCACACCCAGTGCTCCATGGAATCCGTGCCCTCTCCAATGCCCACCACCTGGTTCCTCCAACATCCCCCAAGCCCCCGCCCCTTCAAAACCCTCAGATTGTTTTTCAAAGTCCATAGTCTCTCATGGTTCACCTCCCTTCCAATTTCCCTCAACTCCCTTCTCTCTAACTCCCCTTGTCCTCCATGCTATTTGTTATGCTCCACAAATAAGTGAAACCATGTGGTAATTGACTCTCTCTGCTTGACTTATTTCACTCAGCATAATCTCTTCCAGTCCCATCCATGTTGTTACAAAAGTTGGGTATTCATCCTTTCTGATGGAGGCATAATACTCCATAGTGTATATGGACCACATCTTCTTTATCCATTCATCCGTTGAAGGGCATCTTGGTTCTGTACCCCAATGTTTATAGCAGCAATGGCCACAGTCGCCAAACTGTGGAAAGAACCAAGAACATTCATGGCTTTTAACATTACTTCGCTCCATATTATGGGCATTTGTGCAGAAGTATATGAGTCCTGAAAATCCTCATTTGATATTTCATTAATCACTTATTAGGCAAATTATTTCCTTTTTCTGAGCCTCCATATCTTCTTACATGTATATAATATTATCAACCATAGAGAGATGAATCTCATTTTTTCCTTATAAAATCTATTAGCCATTTCTTTGGTTCTCAGCCAGAGGTGGTACTGCCTCCCTAGGTGATAACCAGAAATGCATGTGGGTCTGCCTGAAAGCAGAAAGAAGCTAGGCATGTTTTTGGAACATAAGACCAGTATGCTTGGAGCATCATCAAGGAAGAGGGAGGAGGTTTAGCATGACATGAAAATTAGAGTACTGAGTAAGTCATATATTTTCTTATAAGGTCATGATTAAATGATTCAAAAGCATAAAACACTGAGATAGTATAATCTGATTTTCTGATTTAAATACTGATAATTTTTCTTATGTGGATGGTTGATTGAAGGAAACCATTATAATAATTCAGATAAAGGTGTCATACCTAGACTAGTATGGTGTCTGTGGAGATGAGGAGAAGTGTGTGGTTCTGGACACACAAATTTTGAAGGTAGATGAAAAGAATATGGTAGTGGATGAAGAGGATCTGTGAAGCATGGGAAAATCAAGAATTAGCAATGACTCCTAAGAGTTTGCAATATGCTGAGATTGGGAGCACACAGGCACCAAAAGTTGTAGTGAGAATGTAAAATGATAGGCTTTGGGTATCTTAAGTTGAAGTCATAATTATAGTAAATTTGGATATATAAATTATATGGTTGGTTATCAGTTGAGTCTAAAAGGAGAGATCAAGGCTATATATAAAATGTGCAAGCTAACATATTTAAAACCTAGTGAGGGTGTAGACAAAGAAAAATAAAATATCCCAGATTGAGTCCTAGAGCCATTCAGCATTCATAAATGGAATAGAGAATAGAGTCAGCAAAGGATACTTAGAAAAATCAGGCAGAGTAAAATGAAAGAAAGCCCAAGAGAAGGAATGCCACAGAGGTCTAGAGATGAAAGTGTTTTCAGAGGGATGGCATGGCCAGCTCTACTGAAAGCTACTCAGTGGTCAAATAAGATGAGTGTAGAAAATGACTATTGCATCGATCAACATGATATCTTAAACAAAAAGCATTTCCTAGAAGTGATTGGGATAGTGGCTTTGTTGCAACTAATTAAAGGGTGACTGGGAATTGGAGCTCTGAAATGATGACAGATGAAGGTGATATGAAACACATTTAGAAATGCCTAACATCCTGAAGTTATATGTATGACATTATTTTTAAAGCATAGTTGGTCTCCCTGAAAGATCAGAAGTGAAATGCCAGTGATGAACTGAGAACAGAATCACAGCATGGTGATGTTGCCCTTTGGGAAGTAATAATTGTCAGTAACATAGGCGTTTGAGTTGAAAAGGCAGGGAAAAGGATTTGGGTCCCCACGTTGGTGAGATGATATAGAAATGCATTTAAGTCTAATGTCTGTAAAGTTGCATTGCTGTGAAAGACTTATGTGATAAAAATATACCCATCCTGGGGCTCCTGGGTGGCTAAGTCTGACTCTTGATCTCAGTTTAGGTCTTAATCTCAGGGTTCAAGCCCCGGGTTGTGTTTGATGCCCTTTGTTGAGCTCCACCCCCGTATTGGGCTCCAGGCTAAGCATGGAGCCTACTTAAAAAATAAAATAAAATACCCATTTCTTCTTGTTTGTGCATGGAAAAAAAAAAGTCTCACCAGAGAAATCAAAATCAAAGGCAGATATTTCAAAGGGATTTTATACTACACAAACAACTCAAATTAATGTAAGTATTACCATAAACACTAGAGGTACCTGTTTGGTGTCTGGAAGGAGCAAACATTAGAACCACAACAACAACAATGTTGAAAATCCGGCCTGTAAGAGAACTCTTCAGTGGAAGGGGTGAGTGGACACTATAAGGATGAGTTCATAATTTTAGAAAGGGGGAGGGTGGTTGTATTAACTTTCAAGAATACAATATCATGTAATTAATTTATCAAATAGAGATGGCAAAATACGTATATTTAAAAAGATGAAATATCATTCCTTCTCTAGAAAAATAAAGAAACACACTCTGAAAATTCCTTAAACTATGATTTTTTTTTCATGCTTGAAAAACTCAAAAGTATTTTTTTAAAATCTATGGTTATCTTTGAAATAAAGAAACAGGAATTTTCAGGGAACAACAATAGAGAAAGATAGGTGAAACCAGAGTGGTAAACTAGCACTAACGCTCTTAGCAGTGCAACATTTTAAAATATCAAGGGTTTTTAGCCTCAGCATTTTGTTATAAAAGGACTTGAACATATGGAAAAGGTAAACAGGAAACACTCATATCCCCACCATCCTGGGTGGTGCCATTTACATCTATAATACTTGTTTTTCCACATATCCATCATCCATCCATTTTTCTCCCTGTCCATCATTCCATCTTATTTTTGATGCATGCTGAAGTAAATTGCAGACATCAGCACACTTCACCCTAAATATTTCTGAATACATATCATTAACTAAAATTCAATATTTTTGCAGCTTCTTTTTTTTCTGTAAACTTTACATTCAATATAATCCATAAATCTCAAAGCAAGTTTTGGCAAAAGCATACAACTGTGAAACCCAGCCATATTAGGATATAGAATATTATGTTACTGTTATCTCAGTAAGTTCTCTCATGACTTCCCAATAAATCTGGCCACCCACCCTCCCAAATTCCCTAAGAGAAACAACCTTTTTTTTTTTCTCACCATAGAATATTTTATATAAATGGAATTTCATGGTATGTGCTCTTCTATGGAATAATTCTTTCACTTATCATAATATATTTGAGATTTATCCATATTATTGTATGTGCCCATCATTCATTTCTTTTTATTCTAAATAGTATTTCATTGTGTGAAAATATTAGGAATTGTCTGTTTATTTCTTCTCAACCAGAGTTTCATACACTAGTGCTATCAAACATTCAAAGAACAAGTAACCTTCATTTTACATAAGCCATTTCAGAAAGTAGAAAAATAGGAAAGGGAACACTTCATAAATGTTACCGCAACAAGACAAGAGCAATTTGAGAAAGGAAAATCATAGTCAGTGTTGTTTATTAATTGTGATGGAAAATATTTCTAAAAATATTAGCAAATATAAACAGCCTATAACAAAAGAAACAAACTAATAGTTCAATCAATTGAATACATACCCAACAACCATTGGTACCAAGCAGAATTTAACATAGGAATGTGAGGGCCATTTAACCTTGGGAAATACATATTATGACAATTCAGCACATTTGTAAATGGAGAGGAGGAAAAATAATGCATCATCATCATGATTATTGCCAAAAAAGTGTTTGATAAAATATAATATCCTACTTGATATAACAAACAAAACCAAAACACTTTAGCAAGCGAGGAATAATTTGGCATAGCTGTCTACGGAATTATCTACAATCACAAAATTGATGTGTATCATTCTTAGGTATGTTTTTGTACTTCTGCTTTATTAATATGTGTCCAGACACAGATACAGTATTGTTTTGATATTCAATTTTTACATGAAAAGCAATAGTTTACTTGTTTGTAATTTGCTTTTTTTCCCAGTTGATATTATGGATTTATCCATGGTGTTATCTGTAGGATGACTCATTTGTTTTAACTCATGTGTAATATTCCATTCTATGATTCAGACATAGGATGTTTATAAATTCAATTGAAGGACAGGTAGAGGATTTGTGTTCATTTGTTATGGAGAGATGTGGCAGGCATCCTTGGATATAGCTTCTTAATGCACAATTTTCATCCAAGTAGAATTACTAGGTGGATGGTTTATAGGCATTTTCAACTCTTCATCTACTGCCAGTATGCTCTAACAGGTGTAACAATAAATTGGTACTGCCATCAGCAATAACTAAGTATCTGTTTCCCCATATCCTCACCAAAATTTAGTTTATCAGTTTTAATATTTTTTTAAAAAACGGAATGAGACTCTTTTCTGTAATGTTTACATTTACATAATTTTTATGATTGCTTATAAGATTTGTGTGGGTTTTGGTGATGAGTTGAGTTCCTATCAGAACACTTACTCACAAATTTTGTCTATTTTAAAAACTGAGCTATTCATCTATCATTTATTTGAATGAATCTTGCTGTATGTTATATTAAAATATTTTGTTGCCTACATGAATTCTCCTACCTGTAGCTTAATGTTTTATTTCACTTCTCTTGTCTTTTGTCAAATAGAGTATTTCATCTTCAAATGGCCAGATACATTTTAATCTTTCCTGTTATGGTTTGTGCTTTATTTTTAAAGAAATGTTTCTTTCTCTCCTGGGGTCATGAAGATATTTTATCATATATTCTAAAAATCCAAAGTTTTTTCTTTGTAAATACTATTAAAAATGATGTTAACATAACTCTGTGGCGTAGGTACTATTTTCCTGAGTGATAGAAATACTGAAGCATAGTGAGATGTTGACTTGTCATAGCTGCACAAAGGTAGCAGTGGCACCAAAGTCTAAAACTGTTTCTAAGCCCAAGCAGTTTCACTGCATAGAACCATGGGAAATGTAAAGTATTTTCTCCTTAGAAATATTTGCATGAGTGGCGCCTGGGTGGCTCAGTGGGTTAAGTGTCTGCCTTTGGCTCAGGTCATGATCTCAGGGTCCTGGGATTGAGGACTGCGTCTGGCGCTCTGCTTGGCAGAGAGCCTGCTTCCCCCTCTCTCTCTGCCTGCCTCTCTGCCTATTTGTGATCTCTCTCCCTGTCAAATAAATAAATACATAAATAAAAATCTTAAGAAAAATAAATTCTTGCATGATACAGCTGAGACTCCTAGAGACAGCATCTTATACCAATATAATGCATCATTAATGATGGACAGCTCAGATATCTTGACAGTCTTACAAGATTTTACTTTATGGGTTGGTGGGAAAGAAGAAGTAGGAATGCATTTTGTAACTTTATTCACACCACATTCACTGTTTTTACCTTACAGTGTTCATTGATTTTATAATACAGTTGCTATGTACAACATAGTATGCATACTTAATTTATCTCATTTAAACTGCATAATAATCCTATGGTAGATAGTTTCACTAGCCCCAGTGAAAAAGCAACCAAGAAACAGAAAGGTGAAGCAGCTGGCCCATGTCACACAGTAAATCTAGAATTCAAATTCGGGCAGGCTGGCCTTGGAACTCATTCTTGTAAGGATTGTATTGTGCTGACTTTTTTGTATCTTGGATTCTGCTTATTTAGAAGACTTTCCCTTAAAACAAATAAAAAAAATAAGTAAATATGTAAATTTACACTAATAATCCATGTTTGTTGGATAAAAATTAAAAAATACAGATACAGATAAATAAACTTTCTCCTATCCCGTTACTCAGGGATGGTTATCTTAATATACTTCATATTTAACAATGTAAATGTTCTCTCACAATGTATCATGAACCTCACCAGTACAACTAAGCAATTTTTTTTCAAATGTTTAAATTAAGAATGAAGGCTCGGGGTGTCTCGGTGGCTCAGTCTGTTAAGTGTCCCACTCTTGATTTTGGCTCACTTTGTGATCTCAGGATCAGGGGATCAAGTCCTGCATTGCGCTCTGGCTTAGTGGGGGGTCTGCTTGAAACTCTCTCTCCCTCTGCCTCTCCCTCCTACCCACACTTTATGTCTCTCTTTCTCTCTAAATAGATAGATAGATAGATAAAATCTTTAAAAAGAAAGAAGGAAGGCTGATTGGAAATTTCAAAGATGGGTATCAGACATTTCATGGTAAAGGTGACAAAATGTTGGGGGATCCTTAAGGTGTATGTTATGATATCTGATGACTGGAATGTTTGTATATATATTTTCAGCTCTTCTTGGCTTCATGAAATATGTAACCATTATAATTAGATTTGATTACTCATAATCAGAAAACCTGAAATTCCAGAGGTTGAGGCATTACAGCTTTGACTAATACTATCTCTCTCATACAGTTGTTGCAAAGACTAAACTGATAATTATTAGGACAGATTTAGTGCTGTGGTTGGCATTAGCATGCCATGATTATTATTGAATGTTATTATCATTACTCTAAAATCACCTGATATTATTATCAGATTAAATGGATTATTTTTTTATGTTATCAACCTTTGTGTATGAGCATCTTTCTGAATATCACAATTCAGTATTAAATTCAAAGGGAACCAGGATCTCTCCAAAAATAAATGCTGCTCTTGAAATTAAAAAGAAGAAAAAATGGACAGGAAAAATATTAACTTGGTAAAAGCATCTGAACGAATCTTCACTCTTTAAGTTTGCTTGAGATTCAACTATTCACTCCTGATGTACCTGTTGGGCCTGTAAAATTCAGCAGGGCTCAAAATGAACAATTAATAAGACTAGGTGAGTCTCCATTAGAAGAAGGCATGGGTATCTTACCAGTGGCCTTCTCTGTACTGTCACCATTCCCAACAAAACTGAAGAGAGCCTGGGATGAATAAAGCTCTGAATTTTGATAATAATATTGAACTTGAAAGATTGTCAGATTTCCGTAAGTGTAATTAAGTATGATGAGATAGTAGAATGGGTGATGGAACAGGCTATTCAAAGAACAATTATTATACGCTTAAAGACTCTCTTTATAGTGATTGTAGCAGGTTTAAAAACAGACCAAGCTGGATGAAAGAAAATATTCAGAAAATTATCAAAGTAAAGAAATCAGTGCTTCAGATGCCTGAGATTTCAGGATAAAAATACCCTGGAGATAGACAGCAGCCACTTGAGAATAAGAGCTATGAAAAGGGGAACCACCCTAAATAATAATAATGTAGTACTTTTCCCCCAGAGCATTTGGTAAATAGATATGAAAACTGTTTTGATCACATAATTCTAGCAGCAAAATTCATCAGGCATTTAACCATTTAAAGCTACCACACATAGGACATTTAAATGCTAAAATAATAAGGTATAATTAAGTAATTTTTTTTAAAAAGTGGAATTGACTACATAACCCCAGAGGGTTTTTTTTTTCTTAATTTCTTAAATTTATGGTTTGGATGATGTATTTTGTGGAAATTTCATTGCTTACAACATTTTCTTGACTGTGTGAGTTTGGGCCAGCTTTTCTGGATCTTGCTTTCCTTATCCTAAATAAGGCAATACATGTAAAGAAACTTGGTAAACAGTAAGGTACATTATAAAAGTAGGTTGTTATTGTGTGCAAGACTGGTCTGGACTCCACATAGAGAGTCTCAATAATACTTATACACATTATACACCTAAGAACTTGTGAAAAAAATAGGGTCAGCATTTCTGAACAGAATAAATAAAAGGTGCATAACTCCTTGTTCATTACATTACTCTAGGACTGATTACATTGGATTTTAATTATTTTGGAGAGCCAGTGTCTCCTCTAGGGCAGAGGTTAGATCTCTTGTGAACTAAGAACTCTACATTTAGTAAGCCCTCCCTACAGACCAGTTAGATGTCTTCTTGGTTTTTCGTATAAACACTTCTGGGAGGAGGAGATGATTGGGTCAGCATGGATGTCTACTATGTGTTCAGATATAGCACACTCAAGTAAGAACTAATAATATAACTCACCCCTTGAGAGTGATTTGCATCTATGACTATTACCTAAATGGACACTTCTTAATAAGACTTTTTAAAAATTGAGATGTAATTGGCATATAACATTGTGTAAGTGTAAGGTGTAAAATGTGTGAATTTAATACATTTATATGTTGCAATATGATTATCACATTAGCATTAGTGATTATAGTCAACATTACTGTATTGCATACTTCAAAGTTGCTAAGAAAATGGATCTTAAATGTTTTTAACACAAGCTTTTTGAGTATCTCATAAAAGCTATGGAATCCCTCTCTAGGGCCAGCAGGGGAGGGACATGGGACACAAAAAAATAAAATCGTGGATCTGACTTTAGAGATGTTTCAGAGCTATGTAAAACTGCTGGTGTCCTTTCTAAGAGGTTCATGAAACTCCAATTAATAACTCCTAACCTAAACCTCTGGTTGAAGAAGAGAATTTCATTTTTCTTCTAGCCCTTTTATTTATTTATTTTAAAGATTTTATTTATTTATTTATTTGAGAGAGAGCAAGTGAGAGAGAGAGCATTGGCTGGAACGGGGAGGGACAGAGGGAGAAGCAGACTCCCCACTGAGCAGGGAGCCCAACCACACGCAGTCAGTCTCAGGACCCTGGGATCATTACCTGAGCTGAAGGGAGATGCTTAAATGACTGAGCCACCCAGGTGCCCCTTCTAGCCATTTTATCTAATTATATCCCCTCACCCAACAATGTCATATATGTTCCTTTCTATCTTATTTTTTCCCTGCAGCATTTGAGGGTTTATTTAAGTTAAGTAAAAATGGATTTTTATTGTCATATAAGTTGTCAAAACAGTCTATTCACTAACATGTTCCTAGTTCTACTTTTTAGTTCTAATATTTGGAAGGGCTACTTCACCAACTTGGCAGGTATCTATACAAATTATGTACTGATCCAAGGAAATGGGAAAATAATATATTATTACCTATGTATATTACACACATGCATGCATATACATGAAAATATGTATGTGAAATACGTATATGCATATATGTGAAATACATATGTAATTTCCCAAGGAAATGGGAAATATATATATACACAAAAATATGTTATTTATTACCTGTCTTCTCTGCTTTAAGGGCAAGAATTTTTGTCTGTTTTGTTCTCTGTTGTATCTTTAATGCTTAGAATGTAATACATGGCACATAGAAGGCACTCAATATACATTTATAGAATGACTTATTAACAGAGTTATTAAGAAGAAAAGGAAATTTTGTCATTATATGCTTAAGAGGTCTTCAAAATTTGTGCCTGCTACATTAATATCACTACATAGTTTTCATGGTTGCTCATGATGAGTAAAATTCACTTCAGCCTAAGAACGTTTATCTTTATTGAATACTACTATGTATCAAGTATTATTCCAGGTGTTTTATGAAATGATCTCATTAATCCTTATAGCACCCTGCCAAGTATGTTTCAGAATACACATTTTATAGATGAAGACTCTGAGACCAGAGGGTCTAAATAATCAAGGTCACATAATTGGTAAGTGACAGAACCAATATTTGATATCAGGCTTTTCTGTTGTTACCTGATACATTTCAATAAGAGTAGAGCTATTTAAAGGATCTGGCTTCCGACTCCTCACTATTAGGGACATACTTCTAGAAAGGAGCATAAGGTGTGATATCTGTTCTCAAGGAGCAAATGAGGATAAATGTTCCATGTAATTTATCTTTATATCACCCATGGAAGATTGCAGCCATTTTTTTAACTAAATAGCTTTCAGGGATAGAGGCTGTTGGGTTTATGAAAAAATGAGTCCATATTTAGGATGGCCTAAATAACCATTTTCAGAATAAAGGTATATTTTTGGCAAATTAAATACTTAAAATGTTGCTATGGAAGAGAACCCATGGTTGATTGCATTTTTGGTCTCAGTTCTTCAACACTCTCTTTATACATGCCCTTTGTCATGAAACTTTGTGTTTCCTTGAACTAAAGGAGCAGAAAATATCTCTCCATCCCTTGAGTTGGGATTTTCCCACAGGCCTTGCTTTGACCAACAAAATGAGGTAGAAGTGAAAATGTTCCAGCTTTGAGCTCAAACCTTGAAAGACCTCCTATGTTTCTGCTTTTCATCTTCATGAAAAGTCATACCTGTGAAGACCTGCTACCTCCTCATGCAGGGCCCAAATTACCAGACAGGAAGTGGCCCCAAGCCCAAACTTAAGAAAGAAACCAAACTCTGCTAGATCTATGCCATGAAGTAGAGCCATCTAGGTGAATCCAGCTTTGATCAATGATTGCCCTTCCCAGATGTAGAGACATGTTAATAATAATGAGTAATTGTTGTTTGCCCACTAACTTTCAGGGTGATTTGTTATGCAACAGTAGCTAACCACTGATGCAGAGCAAAAGTTGGCATTTCTCTTTCGGTCCTTCAGTGTCACAAAATTGAGAAACCAGAGTGATCTCTCTCTCTCTGTCTCTTTGTTTCTGTCTCTGTCTTCCTCATACAACACATATGCACATGCAGACCAAGACTGAAATCCTCCAGGCTTTCCCATGCCCTTATTTTCACATCTGCCGTACAAAGAGGTCAAATTTTTTGTTTGTTTGTTGTTTTAAGATTTTATTTATTTATTCATTTTCCTTTTTAAAAATTATCAAAATTCAATTTAGTTAACGTATAGTGTATTATTAGTTTTAGGGGTAGAATTTAGTGATTCATCAATTGCATATAACACCCAGTACTCATTATATCAAGTGCCCTTCTTAATGTCTGTCACCCAATCACCCCATTCCCCCACCCACCTCAGTTTGTTCCCTGTAGTTAAGAGTCTCTTATGGTTTGCCTTCCTCTCTGTTTTTACCTTATTTTATTTTTCCTTCCCTTCCCCTATGTTCATCTGTTTTGACTCCTAAATCCCACATATGAGTAAAGTCATTCAGTATTTGTATTTCTGTGACTGACTTACTTCACTTAGCATAATACCCTCTAGTTCCATCCACATGTTGCAAATGGCAAGATTTCCTTTTTTTTGGTGACTGAGTAACATTTCATTATATATATATATATATATGTGTGTGTGTGTGTGTGTGTGTGTATACACACATATATACACACACACACACATATATATATATATGTGTGTGTATATATATATATATATATATATATATATGATGTGGTGTGATATATATATATCACCACATCTTCTTTATGCATTCACCTGTCAATGACAATCTGGGCTCTTTCCATATTTTGGCTTTTGTGGACATTGCTGCCATAAACATTGGGGTGCATGTGCCCCTTCAAGTCACCATTTTTGTATTATTTGGATAAATACCCTGAAGTGCAATTGTTGGGTTATAGGTTAGCTCTATTTTCAACTTTTTGAGGAACCCCCATACTGTTTTCCAGAGTGGCTGCACCAGCTTGCATTCCTACCAACAGTGTAGGAGTTTCCTTTCTCTGCACCCTCACCAACATCTCTTCTTTCCTGTCTTGTTAATTTTAGCCATCCTGATTTGTGTGAGATGGTATCTCATTGTGCTTTTGATTTTTATTTCTGTGATGCCACGTGATGTTACGCATTTTTTCATGTGTCTGTTGGCCATCTGTATGTCTTCTTTGGAGAAATGTCTGTTCCTGACTTCTGCCCATTTCTTGACTAGATTTTGTTTTGCTTTGTTTTGGGTATTGAGTTCGATATGTTCTTTATAACTTTTGGATACTAGCCCTTTATCTGATAAGACATTTGCAAATATCTTCTCCCATTCCATAGGTTGACTTTTAGTTTTGTCAGCTGTTTCCTTTGCCATGCAGAAGCTTTTTACCCTGATGAAGTCCCAATAGTTCATTTTTGCTTTTGTTTCCTTTTCCTTCAGAAATGTGTCTAGTAAGAAGTTGCCATGGCCAACTTTGACCAAGGTCAAAGAGGTTATAGCCAGTGTTCTCCTCTAGGATTTTGATGGATTCCTGTCTCAAATTTAGGTCTTTTGTCCATTTTGAATTTGTTTTTGTGTATGGTGTAAGAAAGTGGTTCAGTTTCATTCTTCTGCTTGTGGTTGTCCAGTTTTCCCAACATTGCTTGCTGAGAGACTGTCTTTTTTCCGTTGGATATTCTTTCCTGCTTTGTCAAAGATTAGTTGACATTTATGTATGTATGTATGTATGTATGTATGTATGTATTTAGAGAAAGAGAGAGAAAGAGTAGGAGCATGGGGAGGAACATAGTTGGAGGGAAAGAAAAGAGACAGAGTCTTGAACAGATTCTGTGTGCAACACAGAGCCCAACGTGAGGCCTAATATGACCCGGAGATCATGATCTGAGCCAAAAATGAGTTGACGGCTTAACTGACTGAGCCACCCAGGTGCCCCACAGCAGGTCAAGTTTTAAGAACAGACTTTCAATGTACTTGTTCAATATACTTGTATGGCAGTGAACTGAATGAAATATATACCTGACAGAAAAAATATGTACAATTATAGTTATTGCACATAGCCATAACCAGCTATGAATAAAAAGGATTAGAAGCAGATTAAGTAATTTTAAATATATAGTTTAAAATATCACTAACAAAAAATACTGAAGGAGGGGCGCCTAGATAGCTCAGTTGTTAAGCATCTGCCTTCAGCTCAGGTCATGATCCCAGCATCCTGGGATTGAGCCCCACATAAGGGGCTCCCTGCTTGGCAGGAAGCCTGCTTCTCCCTCTCCCACTTCCCCTGCTTATATTCCCTCTCTCACTGTATCTCTTTCTCTCTATGTCAAATAAATAAATAAATAAAGTCTTTTAAAAAAATACTGAAGGAAAAATGATGTGAGGCAGAACTAATGAACATCTCTGAAATGTCTGATTTTATTATGAAGAACGGAACACAAGTAACATGATATATTTGGGAGAGAATCCTTATTAATTTCTCCTGGTGACTTTCAGAGGCCATGAAATGGTAAGTAAAAAATCATGGGACATTAAAGTCAGAACGTGCAGTGCACACTCTAATAAAGCTTTTCATATAATTACATATATGCACACACATTCAGAGGACTGATGAATTTCCCCTTGAAGATTTATTTCTGTAAAAGGTGATATTTATTGTCAAGTAAGTTATCAAAACAGTTTATAACATGTTCCAAAGTGTGTTTTATCTGTTCCATTATTTGAAAGACCTATTTCATCAAAGTATGGTACGTAGCCAAGGAAATCATGTTCAGAGGGGAGGGGTAATAGATCATCTTGGAATAAAAGCAAGTTAAGAATATAGCACTGGACAGGGATGCTAGCTTCTAGGTGAAAACCTAGGAGGTTGAGCATTAACTTCCAGATCATGAGAAAGGTATCCTAGGTGTATATATGTATATTTTTAAATAATAAACAATTTTTATTTTTTTTAATTTTTTAGGTTAAATACTTTGGTATTTATTTATTTTTGTTTGTTTGTTTTTTATTATGTTCAATTAGCCAGTATACAGTACATCATTAGTTTCTGATGTAGTGTTCAATGATTCATTAGTTGCGTACAACACCCAGTGCTCATCACCACACATGCCCTCCATAATACCCATCTCCTGGTTCCCCCATGCCCCCACCCCTCTCCCTTCTGTAACTCTTAGTTTGGTTCTCAGAGTCCAGAGTGTGTATATATCTTATCATGGTTTTGAAGACACGGAGGAATATCCCATCTTGGATGTTCATTTATAGCAATGGCTAAGAGAGTTATCAACTGTTCGGTGATGTTTTGAAGAACCACCTGTAAAGATTTTTTCTTTTTTTTTTTTTTTTTTTTTTTTTGGGGTTGAGAGAGAGAGAGAGTGAATGGGAGGGAGAAGAGAGAGAATCTGAAACAGGCCCCACACAGAGCTCAGAGCCAGACTCAGGGCTTGATCCCACAACCACAAGATCATGACCTGAGGCAAAACCAAGAGTCAGATGCTTAAACAACTGAGCCACTCGGGTGCCCCAAGAACCGCCTTTCGAGAAGACTATTTTGACTTAGATATTCTTTAGCTCAGGTCATATTTAGGCTGCATTTGATTCCCCTCTTTTTTTTTTTTCACAGTAGATGGAAATAAAGTACAAAAATAGTATGTAATTTCTAATTCTGTCTTGGTCATTTATTGGTTAATGTGGACTTTGGATAATCATTAAGTTCTTATGGCTTTCAGTAAACATTGTACAGTAGTAGCTGTGGTTTGTTTACATGTTTTATGCATATTATTACACAGAATATTACACAATAATGCTGTGAGGTAGATAATATTAGCCCCATTTTGGAAATGAGATGCAGAGAAATAAGGGACTTACCTGAAGTCCACCAGCAAGGGGCTCTGAGTCTGAAATTTGAAAGCAGGCTAGTTCTATCATCTGTTACTCATCTATCATCTGTTACTCATGAGGAGACTAGATGGTTTGTAGGGAAACACCAGGTCTGAAGTTGTCAAAAAGAGGCTTGTAGAGAATCATTCTATGTAGAAATAAAAGGTACTTGTTTCGTTCAACTAAATTACCCTATGTGCAAAAGCCTACAGCAGAATCAAGGTGGATGGGATACAGTTCCTGCCTATCAAAACCTTCTAGATATGGTAAAAACAAGATCATATTCATAAGAAAAATGTTTTAGATTGCAATGCTTGCCATAAAGGCATAAAAACAAATTATTTTAAATATTAAGAAGAGGGAGAGATCATATTTGATGGAGAAAGAGTCAGGAAAATCTTAAAAAGGAGGGCCCTTTTCAGAGAGGGCCTTGGAGAATAAAGAGGACTGAAGCAATTATTGCTACTGATGGTTGTAAGAGAGGGTGTGATGAAAAATCTCTCAGAGAGGGAATAGTTTAAGCAAAATGTAGGACATGAGAAAAGACACTGTATATTTTAAAAGAAATTCTTGCCATTTTATCAGTGCTTAGAAAATGCATAGCACAGTTTGTGAAATGAAGCTGGAATGTGGGTTATTATCATGTCACTTAGGACTTTAAACGGCATTTTTAGCAATTTAGGTTATTTGTTAGTCTGGTGGTTCTCATACTTGGGTGAGCATCAGACTCATCTCCAGGGCTTAGAGAAACATAGAGTGCTGGGCCCCACCCCTGAGTTTCTGACTGAGTAGAGCTAGAGTAGAAATCTGAGAATTTGCATTTCTTTTTTTTTTTAAGATTTTATTTATTTATTTCACACACACACACACACACACACACACAGAGAGAGCAAGAGAGCGCACAACTAGGCAGAGAGGCAGGCAGAGAGAGGGGGGAACAGGTTCCCTGCTGAGCAGAGAGCCCGATGTGGGGCTCGATTCCAGGACCCAGAGATCATGACCTGAGCCAAAGGCAGAGGCTTAACCCACTGAGCCACCCAGATGCCCTGAGAATTTGCATTTCTATCAAGCTCCCAGGTAATGCTCTTACTACTGACTTTGGAACAACAGTTTGAGAACCACTGTAAAAGGCAACAGTAATCCAGAAAAGCTTTGAGCAAGGGAATAGCCAGATCAGGGAGATGCTTTACCAAAGTCAATATTTTTGTAGGATAGATTGTACCAAGAAATGTTACTTTAGCTAATCAATGGACATAAAGTTTCAAGTATGCAATATACATAAGTTCTAGAGATCTATGCATTGCCCCTTAGTTAACAATACTTCATTTTACACTTAAATTTTTGTTAAAAAGTTAGCCTCCTGTTAGGCATTCTTTACATAATAAGATAAAATTTAAAAAGTAAAGAGAGGTTACTGTAGTTTAAGAGGCTATTATAATAGTACAGGAAGTAGTTGATTGGGATTTTAACAATATCAATTGAGAGGAAAATAAAATACTCAGAGTTTTCCAACTTTATCCCCATCTACTTTTACTTCCATCCCTGTCTACATCCCTATGAGAATCTGAGAAGTGAAAAGCTAATTGTAGTTCTAAGAAAGTAAACTATAAAAAAAATGTGAATCATTTTGTGCAGGCTACTTTAAAGAAATATGCATAGCCACAAAACTTAAGGCATTAAATTATCTGAAGAGAGAAGGTACAAGGGAAAGTATACTGTTGGTTAGCAGTCAGGGAGCTCAAAAACAGGAGAGGCACAGAGTGAAAGCTGGTGCAACTTCCCAAGGTCTGACCACGGACAGTTCCTGGTTTTCTGTCAGATATCTCTCCAAAATGGATATGGATATATGTTCTCTGTAAGCTACATTTTTTTCATCATTTTCAATGAATACATTAATATTCAGAGTTAAGATTTGATCTCTTGATGTTAACTCTACTAAAAAAAATTAAATTTATCTCTTGAGGGGCACCTGGGGGCACTCAGTTAAACATCTGCCTTTGGCTCAGGTCATAATCCCAGGGTCATGGGATCAAGCCCCATGTCAGGTTCCCTGCTCAGTGGGGAGTCTGCTTCTTCTTCTTCCTCTCCCTCTGCCCTTTACCCTCCACTCTTGTTCTCTCCCTATGTCTTAAATAAATAAAATAAAATCTAAAAAACAAAACAAAACAACAAAAACAAAATAAATTTAACTCATGAGACAAGGCCACAGTGAAAAGACCAAAAGAGAAAACCAAGCCAGTGACAGAGAAAGGCATGAGGTCTTTCAAGAGGAATCAAGTGACCAGCTACATATCCTGAACAAGTTCTGTGGTCAACTGTAAGCAGTCATTATAACCGGGGACTTGAGAGGTTATGTTAGATTTTGGACTTTGCAAAGCTTGCATTACCTAGTTTGTATGCACAGGCAAATTCTTGCCATTCATTGTTTGTGATTGGGTTAACAAAATTCAACCCAGAGAAATTAATTTAGTGATATTAAGTAACATCGCAAAGTAAAAAAGGAAGACAGAATTAGACTGGATGGGAAAATCAATGCCAGGAACATAGCATATTAAATTCAGTTCTCATTTGTTTGCCTTTTTCAGAGGAAGTCTGGAAGAAGTAGAACTGTCTGTCCTGCGCCATCTAATAAAGTCTTGCCATATTGCTACTTTTGAAATTGTTTAGCATACCAATTTGCTCAATGAATTTAGAGTTTGGAGAGAAATGCAAGCTGTCTGTCCTCTGGTCTGAGAGTTACAATGTAACAAGGACCTGCTCTCTAGAGAAGCAAATCAAGAAGCAAGCAACCCATCCCAAACTGGATTTTGTGAGATCAGCAGAATGAAACGTGTAAGAAGAGGTCAGGGACTGTATAAATCCTGGGATTAGATTTTAAAGTGAATACAACAACTCAGCGCCCAGCAGTGAAAGAGACAGGGGAGTTGGTAGTTATGGTGATACTCTCAATCTTTTGCCAAATGTTGGGATAGTGAAAAAAGAACAGGGAAATGTAATCCTGTTGTGTCTATCCTGAGAGTCTGAGAATATAAATCATTTGAAACTTACTCTAGTGAAATACAATCTAAAGCCCTAATCACCTGAAATTCCTGTCACTACGTTCAAGGGGAAACTTAGCTGTCAGTATCTCCAAAAAACTCCATTCTAATTGCTTAGATTGTTTCTTTAAAAAGGCCAGAAACCAAGGAAAGACCAAAATCTCTCTCAGGTTTTACTCTAAAAGAATAAGCATTCACAGGTGGCCAAGAAATCTTGGTTAGCTCAGCAAAATATTTAATGCATAATTTTGTACCAGATACTGGGCTAGATACTAGACATATTGTGGTAAATTATTTCTAAGTACAGAAGGAGAAAGAATATTAGATACATAAATGTTAGGTACTCACAGTTGTGAAAAGTGACATTCAAAAAATTTTTGATAAAAATGTTAGAGCAACATAATCTAGTTTGGAAGCTTAGAAAACCTTCTGTGAGGAGCAACTGCAAGTTTCTCCTTGAAGGATGGGCAGTGATCAGCCAGGTAAATGTATCTGTAAAGGATATTCTGGGTGAGGCAACATCATACATCAGGGCTCTAAAGTAGAAAGCAACTTGATATATCCAAGGAACTGAAAGAAAGTAGCTGTAGTTACAAATACTGTAGAAGTGATATAAAAGAAGGGAGGCAGAGAAGGATGCAATTTGTAAGGAGCTATAGAGCAAATAAAGATGAAGTGTGTGTGTGTGTGTGTGTGTGTTGGAGTACTTAGAGAAAAGGAGGTAGAAACTTTATAGATATATATATATAGATATAGATATATATCTATATATATATAAATAAATACTTGACATATATGTATATATACATGAATACTACAAGTTGTTATATAACTCTCTCTTTATATATATATATATGTATATAAAGAGAGAGAGTTATATAACAACTTGTAGTATTCATGTATATATACATACATGTCAAGTATTTATTTATTATTATATGTTATATTAAATATAATTAATATTTATTATTACTATTAAGATAATCTTAGTTGTTGGCCTTCTTGACTTCTCTGCAACTTATAACAAATAGTTTTGAAACTTGTATATCTTTGTGATATTCACTAAGGCTGTTCACAAACACAAGTATTTCCCTCCAGTCCTACATAGGATTGCACCTGCCTAGACCCTTGATGTTAGGCAGGGCCTCATGACTTGCTTTGGTCTATACCATAGGAGAGGGACTATGAGTGTCACTTGTGAAAATGCATGAAGGGCCACTGTGAAGTCCACCATGTCCTCTTGCCCTACTGCACCAATCATGAAAGCTTGTATCGATATGGGGCCTCCATCATAGGAGGCCTTTGCCAGGCCTGCACCCATAGCAATTAAGATAAACAGAATCCTTGGCTTGAGCTCCAGCAGAATTTTATGATTATTGTACCAACAGGGTTTTTGATCATCAAATGCTGGTTAGGTTTTATGATTATTTTATTCTCCTGTAATGTAACATGGACATTTGGAAAATTCTTATCACTGCATAATTGGCTTTCAAGAGAAAATCAAGCAAATGGAAGGGATGTCAAGAATGGCAAAGTTAGTAATAAGTAGGGCATGGCCTTCTCTTGTAGGTGCCAGAAACCAGCTGTTCCTCCTAATTCAACAGACAGAGATTCTCATGCCCTGCCTGTATACTCTAGGACAATGGTTTGCAAAACAGACGTGGTGAAGCATTGCAGTCATGTGCAAACTAAATCATCAGTACTTTATTGTGAATAATAGAACAGTGGTGTTTGTAAATCATTGACTTCAAATAACTAGAATGATTTCAAAATCATTCCTTTTAACTTGTGTTCTATCATACTTCTCTGAATTGGAAATGAAGGGTATATGGGAATGTCTGAAGCCACATCCATGCATCACCCACTAAGTCAGGTTCCTTGGAGAACAACTAGGATTCTAGTTAGATGTATAACCATGAACAGGCTGTTTATTCCCTCTGAATCTGTTTCCTCATTTGCTAAATAGTGATAACCCTACCAGCTTACTTTCCAACAAGGGAAGCTAAGTGACGATACAGAATAATAGATACAGTAGTTACATATAAACAGGAAAGTTCTATACATATGACAGTTATTGTTGCGAAATAAGTAACTTGTATTAAGTAAAATCAGGAGATAGAAATCAAAGTGCAAATATGCCTTCAAACTTTTCTAGCTGTGAATATAAGGTGTATACAGGTTAAGAGATGTCTCATAAACTGAGATAGGCTGCTAGTAAATGCTAGGCTAGTGTAGCTACTCCAGAATTCCAAGGCAGGGCAGGGAATAGTAGAGTAAGGACCCAGGAAAAGTTTCACCAAGGAAGAAAGATTGGAAATGGGCCTTGACTGCTAGGGAGGATTCAGAAATGTGGTCAGGTGGGAGCATGACATCATGAAATGTCTGGAATGGCATCGGCATCCTCACTCTTGTCTGCACTGGCTTTGTTGATATCCAGCTTCCAATATCTTACAGAATGATACTCTCAAATTGATGGTGTAGTTATTGCAGTCTTAATGAAAAAGTTAGAAACACCAATTGTGACCACAAGGGATCATATTTGTTGAGTACCAGAAGTAAGGCAGAAAAGGATGCAAATTATAAGAGATAGGGCAAAATAGAAATGACATTTATTGATTGCCAATTAAGGGCCAAGCACTAGTAGACATTTTGCATGTATATCATCTAATTACCAGAAAACCTTGCAAAGTGGATATTCTTTTCCTCAACATAGAAATGAGGAAACTGGGGCCCAGGAAGCTTAAGTAAACTTCTCAAGATTTTATAGCATAAAGCATATAGACATATACACAAGATGTTTACCCACCTATCCAACTCCAAAGCCTAGGCACATTTCCCAGACCATTGTTCCTTGTCTCAAAGATTTTCCAAGCTCCTGATCATGGGAGTGAGAATGGTGAGGGTAGGAATTATACACAAATAGCAAAATGTAAGGCAGCTTGTGACACCATCACATAGTCAGTATTTAAATTAGGATAAAGACTCTAGCTGAGATGGAGTTAAAATATAAGGAGATGCACTTATCTTGGTCAGATGAGGTCCCAGAACAAGCAGTTTACTTATGTCACGAATGACTCTCTGTATTTTCATCTCTGCCCAGTGAACCTCAGTAATTGCCTTTAATCTCCGACTAAGAGCAAGATGGCTCCAAGTGTCAGTCACACATAACGGTGTATAGAAGGAAAATAAGGGATTCTTTCTTCCTGTGATTCAGTCTTAATAACAAAGAAACATCCCCCTTGGATTTCCCAACAGATATTCCTTCTTGCCTCATTGCCCATTAAGTGGGTCACATGTCCACTCCTGACTTATGTGTAGGTAGGAGGGATGGGTTGTCCTCATAACACTAGCAACATTGATTGAACACTTACGAGCTTCAGACAATGTTCTATTTGCTTCCCATGGACTGAATTCTCCAAAAGCTCTATGATAAGGCTATTACTATTACTCACCACATTGAAGTTGAAGAAACTAAGAAAGAAAGAGGTTAAGTAATTTTCTCAAAGTTAGGAAATGAGCATGTGAATCAGGCAGATCAAGTAATTGAATCTGTACTCAGTTTCTATACTGTGTTGTTTCATGTCGTTCTACCCTTAATCTAAACAGACCACTTCTAGAGCTAGAGGTGAGGTTGGTGTCACTGGGGTGCTTGGTTACAAGTAAGGAAGATAGAAAAGAAACAAACAACCCCCCCCAACCCAAACTAAACAAGAAAACCTGAGGTATTACCAGAACAAGGAAGGACATATGCTTTGAGAGATCTGTGGATGAAGAGATTTTTCTATTCCTGAGGTAGTCAATGAAGGTATTATTGAGGAGCAGGCATGAGACTTCTTTTTTTCTTTCTTTTTATTTATTAATTAATTATTTTTAGAGATTTGTTTTTGTTTTTTGTTTTGTTTTGTTATTTTATTTCCTTTTAGTGTTGCAGAATTCATTATTTATGCACCACACCCAGTGCTCCATGCAATACGTGCCCTCCACAATTCCCACTACCAGGCTCACCCAATCCCCCACCACTCCCCGCTCCAAAACCCTCAGTTTGTTTCTCAGAGTCCACAGTCTGTCATGGTTTCTCTCCCCCTCCGATTTCCCCAACTCACTTCTCTCCATCTCCCAATGTCCTCCATGTTATTCTTTATACTCCACAAGTGGAACCATATAATAATTGACTCTCTGCTTGACTTGTTTCACTCAGCATAATCTCTTCCAATCCCGTCCATGTTGATATATCGGTATATTGGATATTGGGTATTCATCCTTTCTGATGGAGGCATAATACTCCATTGTATATATGGACCATATCTTCTTTATCCATTCATCTGTTGAAGGGCATCTTGGTTCTTTCCAGTTTGGTGACTGTGGCCATTGCTGCTATGAACATTGGGGTACAGATGGCTCTTATTTTCACTACATCTGTATCTTTGGGGTAAATACCCAGTAGTGCAATTGCAGGGTCATAGGGAAGCTCTATTTTTAATTTCTTAAGGTATCTCCACACTGTTTTCCAAAGTGGCTGCACCAACTTGCATTCCCACCAACAGTGTAAGAGGGTTCTCCTTTCTCCACATCCTCCCCAACACTTGTTGTTTACTGTCTTGTTAATTTTGGCGATTCTAACTGGTGTAAGGTGGTATCTCAGTGTGGTTTTTATTTCAATCTCCCTGATGGCTAATGATGATGAACATTTTTTCATGTGTCTGTTAGCCATTTATGTATCTTCTTTGGAGAAGTGTCTGTTTATGTCTTCTGCCCATTTTTTAACATGATTATCTGTTTTGTGTGTATTGAGTTTGAGAGAGAGAGAGAGCACATCAAGGGGAGCAGCAGGGAAGACCCTGGGATCATGATCTGAACCCAAGGTGGTCACTTAACTGATTGAGCCACCAGGAGTCCCCATGGGACTTCTTTCTGATGGATAGGCAGCACTTCTCCTGTTTTATTAGATGAGTATGTGAGGATTTTTTTTTTAAAAAGCTCAGTTATATTGAACAATTAAATAATTGAACAAGCACAGTACTAACAGTTTCAT
The DNA here is from genome assembly GCF_010015895.1 of Lontra canadensis. Classification (NCBI taxonomy): domain Eukaryota; kingdom Metazoa; phylum Chordata; class Mammalia; order Carnivora; family Mustelidae; genus Lontra; species Lontra canadensis. The sequence continues at coordinate 9,297,562 of NW_022631001.1, forward strand.
AGGCATTTGAAACTTAATTTTTTGGAAGACTTTATTCATTTGAGATAGAGCAAGCAAGAGAGCAGGATCAGGGGAGCAGAAGGAGAAGGAAAAGCAGACTCCCTACTGAGCAGAGAGCCTGAAGTGGGGCTCGATCCCAGGATCATGACCTGAACTGAAGGCAGACGCTTAACCAACTAAGCCACCCAGGCGCCACTAAACTTAATTTTTGTGGCAACCATATAGTTATTTCTGCTTATCATGCCCACTTTATAAATAAGAAAACACAGAGCTTAAAAAAGTTATAGCCCAAAATACACTACTAGAAAATAGAGGGGCTAGGATTCAAACCTGGTTCTGACTCTAAATTCTAGCTCTTCAAAATGACATTAGATTTCATATATGATACACATAATAGGAACCTGTGAAAGGGAATTCCCATGATTCAATGCAAGCAGCAGCCCTGCATCAATTCATGATTATAAACTCAATTGACCATCAAGGAAGACATCCATGTAAATTCATTCTCAAACATCCTGACCTGCCCACAATCAATAAAAGTAAATTTCAAAATCTTTTTCATCTCATCATGTGACCCAAATTAAACGATTCACCTGTCTGTCTCTAGCTAAGCTTGTAAAGGTGAGTAGAAATCAGGACTTCAGTAAAAGTCGGGGTCTTTCCCTTCTCCATCCTTTAACGTTGCCAAGGCTAAGGGTCCAGTCTTGTTGGGAACACTGAACCCTCTATAAATCCACTTTGATTGTATTCACAAAGAGTAGCATTGCTTTGAAAGGCTAAAGCTTGGGCCACGCTAGTCCACAGACTGTTGACAGATTTTAAGTAATTATAGCAGGTAAACTGTCTGGCTCCATCACAGAATTTAATAGTGAGCAAATAAATATTTTTACAGCTTTGGTGTTACTTTTGATGTTGAAACCCAAATCCACAAAAATCTTTGGGTACCATATGCTAAGTGCTGTCAAAGCGAAGAAAAACTGTCAGTCTCTTTGGAGTTCCAATTGTCACTTACACGGTAACCTATAAAGTGGGGTATGTGCAACTTGGAATTCAACTTTAGTGGACATTCCTCTCATTTTAAATGGCAAATGAATACAAATGACAGTAATGACAGGCGATTAGTGCTGATCTCCAGATTAACGAATCAGTTTCACATCTGTTCAGATTTTTTGAATAGTCAACTTGAATCCTTTTAATGGTTACTTAATTAAAGGGAATTAGAACTTTAGCAATATGGCAATTTAATTTTTTAAAAATGAGAGAGAAGTGTCACAGCTACATCTTTCATTCATTTTAATTTGAGAAAATGTATTATCTTCTCAGAGAATATCAAAGAGAAGCTGAAAAGCATTTTTCCCCAAAGAAAAGTGGGTTATAATAATATGAATCACAAAGTTGCCTCATATTCAGTTGTCATTTAGTCAATGTTATTAACTTGGTTTTATAATAGCTTAAGGAGGTAGAGTCTCATAGAGTAATTCAATCAGTAAGAGCAAGTTCTTTAACCCCTGTTACAGCAAATCTCTTCTATTGATTTTTAGGGCATATGGCAAATGAGGAGAAATGCAAAGCAATTATAATTCTATATGGAATATCAGGCCTTACAAGCAGCTGGACGTGGGAGCTCATGTTTGTTCATTCATTGCTATATGAGCTCTAGTCTATCCATTTCAAGAGTTATTAGGGTATTTAAAATACTACTTCTGCATGTTACCCATAATTTTGAACCCATATCTTTTCATTTCTTGGAGAACAATATATGTTACAGGTCCAGTTTCCCAGCTGCATTGGCATTCCTGAATGTTATGCATTTGGAGATACTCACTGGGTCAAGGGCTCAAAACATTTACTACTGTCTTTGTTTAAAAAATGTTTTAAGGTACATCAGATATTTTTTTAATTCAAATACCAAAAACCCAATAGACAATGCCCATTTTTCAAGATGCTAACCTGTTTTTTTTTTTTTTTTTGGATGAGAGTTACTTTTATATCACCAACAAAAATATATCTACCTTTTCTACTTCTAGCACATTTATGCTTTTTAAAAAAAAAATCTGGTTAGTGATTCAGTGCTTTTGAAGGGAAGTAGGAAAATCATTCCTTGGGGCTGAGAGACAATGAAGGACAGAAAGAAACAGGATTACAAAGGTCTTGGAACTAAGAGACAATGAAAGAAAGAAATGAACAAGGAATAAAATAATATAGATCTGGGCTATTCTGGGACTCTCCTTTCAAATCCTGTGTATCTTACTTAAAAACAAATCTGCTACTAATTTCATTTAAATTTATTTAAATATTTGATATTATACTTCTTGCCTAAGATGAAACCATGCTCTGTTGTGTTTGAAGGAAAACAGGGAAGCTGGGATACCTAGAGCAGCAGGTGAGTAAAGAATGTGGAGATGAAGTTGGGAAGGAAGCTAGGGACCCGGTAATAGTAAGACCAAGCCTATTGAGGACTGTAGATTTCTTTAAATCCTAACACAAACTCTAACACAATCTGAAATTTTATTATATATTATATATTTTATAATATTGAAATACACACAAAAGAGGAGAGAACATTCATATACCCATCAGTCATATTTAATAATTATTAAGAAGTTGCCATGCTTATAATTCTATCTACCCATCTTGGTGCAATTTTATTATTTATTTATTTATTTATTTATTTCTGAAATAAATATAAATCCCAGATCTCATATTATTTCATTACTTCTTGCTGAGTATGTAGCTCTAAAAGCTATTATTCCACTTAACCAAGTTAGTGTTTCTTTGGCATATGTACTATTCAGTTTAGATATAACTTTTTTAAAAAATATGATCTCCTCTAGCTACCATATTGAACTGAGATTACAAACCCATTACATGCATTATATTTGATTATGATTTCTCTTTAATCTCCTTTAATTTGAAGCAGTGCCTCTCTCTTCTTCCACCACCCTACTTTCACTATGCTACCGATGTGCTGAATGTATATGGTCTTTTTTGCTATAGAGGAAGGATTTGTCTGCTTGTTTCATTGTGATGTCACTTGTTTCTCCTCTCTCTCTCTTTTCTTTTTTCTTCCTTTTTAAAATATTTGTAAACTAGAAGTTAGTTGAAATGTCTTGATTGGATTTTTTCCAAATGAATGAGGCCATGTACTTTAGATTGCCTCCCAGCATGGGGTACAAAGTGTCAGGTCGCCAGACGATTAGTGAGGTTAAGATTGATCTCTGTGTTCCAGTGGTGACAGCCTTATCCCTTCATTGTGTAATTCTCTATCAGCATTTCATCTGATCATCTATTGATAATTTTTGCCTAAATCAATTATTTCATTAGGGTGTGCTAAATGAGAGCTTTCTAATTCTGCCAGCCTTTCCATATTTATTAGCTAGAATTATATACAAAAGAATTTTCTCTAAACATCAGGTGCTCTTGTTCCTTTTAAATACATTTTCTACAGGAAAGGCAAGATATATGTTGAAGATTTTTTCTTTATTGACCATTTTCAGTGGAAGGACCTCATATCATACTTACTAGCAATGTTATCTTTCTTCATATCTTTCTTTCAAATATCTATATATATATATATCAATTATATATATGGATATATAGAGATTATAGATTATATATGGGTAATATGTAGATTTTATATGTTCAATATGCTTCAATATATTATAATAATTATTGGTTTTTGATGCTGAAATTCTCTGTTTTGTCCAAAGCAAATCCCGTTGGTTAGGATATATACTTTTGTACTTTTAATATGACCTTGTTCTTCCTTGAAAGCTTGTTTGCTTTCTGGCACAATAAAATGCTTCTTCTCATCTCTTATATTTCCTATCCCATCCTGGGTTAGCCGATTCTCCCAAAAATCTGAGTTCCTTTTAGTGAGGAATGACAGAAACCACTCTCAAAGCAATAAATATATTCATGGCTGAGTTCATTATTGAATAGCTGGAAATAGGGAAAAAGTATTTTGAGAAAAATAATCAGAATCCATACTGGTATACTTAAGTGAAATATAAAATAGTTGAATTTTATTTGTTTTATTCTTAAAACTCTTATCTTTTAACTAAGAAATACTGGTTCCAAATGATTTTAAATAATTTCTTTATCGTTCAATGTATAAAAGTTTCAAAACAGCAATACTAATATTGTTACTTAAAAGAAGACTACTAAGTAAAGCTTAAGATTTCTTCCTAGCAAAGGAAACAGTTAACAAAACCAAAAGACATCTGACAGAATGGGAGAAGATATTTGCAAACGACATATCACATAAAGGGCTAGTATCCAAAATCTATAAAGAACTTCTCAAACTCAACACCCAAAGAACAAATAATCCAATCAAGAAATGGGCAGAAGACATGAACAGACATTCCTGCAAAGAAGATATCCAGATGGCCAACAGACACATGAAAAAGTGCTCCATATCCCTCGGCATCAGGGAAATACAAATCAAAATCACAATGAGATATCACCTCACACCAGTCAGAATGACTAAAATTAACAAGTCAGGGAATGACAGATGCTGGCGAGGATGTAGAGAAAGGAGAACCCTCCTACACTGTTGGTGGGAATGCAAGCTGGTGCAACTACTCTAGAAAACAGCATGGAGGTTCTTCAAAAAGTTGAAAATAGAGCTACCTACAACCCAGCAATTGCACTATTGGGTATTTACCCTAAAGATACAAATGTAGTGATCCAAAGGGGCATGTGCACCTGAATGTTTATAGCAGCAATGTCCACAATAGCCAAAAGACATCTAGGAAAGAACCTAGATGTCCATCAACAGATGAATGGATAAAGAAGAGTGGTGTATATATGTACAATGAAATACTATGCAGCCATCAAAAGAAATGAAATCTTGCCATTTGCGATGATGTGGATGGAATTAGAGGGTGTTATGCTTAGTGAAATAAGTCAATCAGAGAGAGACAACTATCATATGATCTCCCTGATATGAGGAAGTGGAAATGCAACGTGGGGAGTTTGGGGGGTAGGAAAAGAATAAATGAAACAAGATGGGATCAGGAGGGAGACAAACCATAAGAGACTCTTAATCTCACAAAACAAACAGGGTTGCTGGGGTAGGGGGTAGGGAGAGGGTGGTGGGGTTATGGACATTGGGGAGGGTATGTGCTATGGTGAGTGCTGTGAAGTGTGTAAACCTGGCGATTCACAGACCTGTACCCCTGGGGCTAATAATACATTATATGTTAATAAATTAAAAAAATTAAAAAAAATATTTCTTCCAAGCTCTACTTGTCCTTTGAATGTATTCCATTTTGTGTATATAGTCAAAATACTATGCCTTGAAGTCATTTGAAAAAATATGTTTTATGTAGACTATTTCACCAGCTTGATATATAATTAGGTTCATTCATTTCAGTATGCTCTTATTTTTAGGGATTGCTTTTCTACCTCTCAGTTTAATTACACTTTTGAAATTATGTTATCTTTGGATTATTCCATAGTCAAAAGTCTGTAACATGGTATGTTTAGAGGAATTTTGTTTCCATTGCTAATCCTTCCTCTTCCTTTGGGGAACATTTTTTTTTTTATAATTTTATTTTTTATAAATATATATATATATATATATTTTTTTTTCCCCCAGGGGTACAGGTCTGTGAATCTCTACGTTTACAAACTTCACAGCACTCACCATAGCACATACCCTACCCAATGTCCATAACCTCCCCCCCCAACGCCCCTCTGCCCAGCAACCCTCAGTTTGTTTTGTGAGATTAAGAGTCACTTATGGTTTGTCTCCCTCCCAATCCCAACTTGTTTCATTTACTCTTCTCCTACCACATTAACCCCCCATGTTGCATCTCCTCTCCCTCATATCAGGGAGATCATATGATAGTTGTCTTTCTCTGATTGACTTATTTCGCTAAGCATGATACCCTCTAGTTCCATCCATGTTGTCGCAAATGGCAAGATTTCATTTCTTTTGATGGCTGCATAGTATTCCATTGTATATATATACCACATCTTCTTTATCCATTCGTCTGTTGATGGACATCTAGGTTCTTTCCATAGTTTGGCTATTGTAGACATTGCTGCTATAAACATTCGGGTGCACGTGCCCCTTCGGATCACTACGTTTGTATCTTTAGGGTAAATACCCAGCAGTGCAATTGCTGGGTCATAGGGTAGTTCTATTTTCAACATTTTGAGGAACCTCCATGCTGTTTTCCAGAGTGGTTGCACCAGCTTGCATTCCCACCAACAGTGTAGGAGGGTTCCTTTGGGGAACATTTTTGTTTATTTATACTACAACTATTAATTGCAAATATAAGAAAAGACAATATGTTATATATGTATTGGACTCTTCTCATGTATAAGGATCTTTTTGATTCCTTTTTACTGCTTCATGCTCTTCCATTAGTATGGAATTAATGGCAGTGTTAGCTTGTAATTTGATAGGATAATATATTGCAGGAGGAGTGAGGCAAAGGCAGAAGCAAGGAAATCAGTTAGAAGGCTATGGCAATAGACTACATGCAGATAGCTGGACTAGGGTGATAAACTAGGTGGAAATGATGAGAAATGCTTAAAGTTAAGAAATATTTTGAAGAGGCAGCAATTTGGAGTTACTGATACCTTAGATATGAGATGAGAGAGGAAAGTGACAAATCCACATTTTGTGCCTATACAAGGCAGGGAATATATTGTGCCACATACCAAAGAAGAAGCTGGTATAGATGTAGGGAAATGCAAATATTCATTTTGGGACATATTAATTTGAGATTTTTTTTTTTAGATGGGCAGGTGAAAATTATGTATAGATCATTAAATGTGTGAATTTGAAATTCAAAGAAGAAGTTTAGGATGAAACATTAATAATTGAATTCTGTCCTTAAATTTTCCATTTAGCATTGTGATTAAAATTTGAAGTGCCTGGGTGGCTCAGTGGGTTAAAGCCTCTGCCTTCAGCTCAGGTCATGATCCCAGAGTCCTGGGAAACATCCCCGAATCAGGATCTCTGCTCAGCAGGGACCCTGATTCTTCCTCTCTCTCTGCCTGCTTCTCTGCCTACTTGTGATCTCCGTCTGTCAAATAAATAAATAAAAGCTAAAAAAAAAAAAAAAATGAAGTTTATTTCCTGAACAGTTGTATTTTAGATCTTGTCTCTGGCACTTATTATATGACCTTGAACAAATCACTAGAAAATGGGAAACCATGTAGAATGTCTATAAAATGATGATAATAATAACATCTCAAAAATTAATTAATAATAAAAAATTATATATGAAATACTTAGCATAGGGTCTAGCATTTTATATACTTTTTTTTTTAATAGAGAGAGAGAGAGCATACTTGAGCAGGGAAGAGGCAGAGGGAGAGGGAAAATCTTTTTTTTTTTTTTTACAATTTTTTTAATTTAATTTCTTTTCAGTGTAACAGAATTCATTGTTTATGCACCACACCCAGTGCTCCGTGCAATACGTGCCCTCCATAAAATCCACCACCTGGCTCCCCAAACCTCCCACCCCCCATCCCTTCAAAACCCTCAGATTATTTTTCAGAGTCCATAGTCTCTCGTGGTTCATCTCCCCTTCCAATTTCCCTCAACTCCTTTCTCCTTTTCATCTCCCCATGTCCTCCGTGTTATTTGTTATGCTCCACAAATAAGTGAAACCATATGATAATTGACTCTCTCTGCTTGACTTATTTCACTCAGCATAATCTCTTCCAGTCCCATCCATGTTGATACAAAAGTTGGGTATTCATCCTTTCTGATGGAAGCATAATACTCCATAGTGTATATGGACCACATCTTCCTTATCCATTCATCTGTTGAAGGGCATCTTGGTTCTTTCCACAGTTTGGCGACCGTGGCCATTGCTGCTATAAACATTGGGGTACAGATGGCCCTTCTTTTCACTACATCTGTATCTTTGGGATAAATACCCAGTAGTGCAATTGCAGGGCCATAGGGAAGCTCTATTTTTAATTTCTTGAGGAATTTCCACACTGTTCTCCAAAGTGGCTGCACCAACTTGCATTCCCACCAATAGTGTAAGAGGGTTCCCCTTTCTCCACATCCTCTCCAACACACGTTGTTTCCTGTCTTGTTAATTTTGGCCATTCTAACTGTTGTAAGGTGGTATCTCAATGTGGTTTTAATTTGAATCTCCCTGATGGCTAGTGATGATGAACATTTTTTCATGTGTCTGATAGCCATTTGTAGGTCTTCATTGGAGAAGTGTCTGTTCATATCTTCTGCCCATTTTTTGACATGATTATCTGTTTTGTGTGTGCTGAGTTTGAGAAGTTCTTTATAGATCCTGAATATCAACCTTTTGTCTGTACTGTCAATTGCAAATATCTTCTCCTATTCCATGGGTTGCCTCTTTGTTTTGTTGACTGTTTCCTTTGCCGTGCAGAGGCTTTTGATCTTGATTAAGTCCCAAAAGTTCATTTTCACTTTTGTTTCCTTTGCCTTTGGAGACATATCTTGAAAGAAGTTGCTGTGGCTGATATAGAAGAGGTTACTGCCTATGTTCTCCTCTAGGATTCTGATGGATTCCTGTCTCACATTGAGGTCTTTTATCCATTTCGAGTTTATCTTTGTGTACAGTATAAGAGAATGGTCGAGTTTCATTCTCTACATATAGCTGTTCAATTTTCCCAGCACCATTTATTGAAGAGACTGTCTTTTTTCCACTGTGTATTTTTTCCTGCTTTGTCAAAGATTATTTGACCATGGAGTTGAGGGTCAATATCTGGGCTCTCTACTCTGTTCTACTGGTCTATGTGTCTGTTTTTATACCAGTACCATGCTGTCTTGGTGATCACAGCTTTGTAGTAAAGCTTAAAATCAGGTAACATGATGCTGCCAGTTTTGTTTTTCTTTTTCAGCATTTCCTTAACAATTCGGGGTCTCTTCTGATTCCATACAAATTTTAGGATTATTTGCTCCAGCTCTTTGAAAAATACCAGTGGAATTTTGATTGGAATGGCATTAAAAGTATAGATTGCTCTAGGCAGTATAGACATTTTAACAATATTTATTCTACTGATCCAAGAGCATAGAATGCTCTTCCATCTTTTTGTGTCTTCTTCAATTTCTTTCATGAGTGTTCTGTAGTTCCTCAAGTACAGATCCTTTACCTCTTTGGTTAGGTTTATTCCCAGGTATCTTATGGTTCTTGGTGCTATAGTAAATGGAATCAATTCTCTAATTTCCCTTTCTGTATTTTTATTGTTAGTGTATAAGAAAGCAACTGATTTCTGTACATTGACTTTGTATCCTGCCACATTACTGAATTGCTGTATGAGTTCTAGTAGTTTGGGGATGGAGTCTTTTGGATTTTCCATATAAAATATCATGTCATCTGTGAAGAGAGAGAGTTTGACTTCTTCATTGCCAATTTGGATACCTTTTATTTCTCGTTGTTGTCTGATTGCTGTTGCTAGGACTTCAAATACTATGTTGAACAAGAGTGGTGAGAGTGGGCATCCTTGTCGTGTTGCTGATCTCAACGGGAAGGCTGTGAGCTTTTTCCCATTGAGGATGATATTTGCTGTGGGTTTTTCATAGATAGATTTTATGAAGTTCAGGAATGTTCCCTCTATCCCTATCCTTTGAAGTGTTTTAATCAGGAATGGATGCTGGATTTTGCCAAATGCTTTTTCTGCATCAATTGAGAGTACCATTTGGTTCTTCTCTCTTCTCTTATTGATTCTATCACATTGATTGATTTATGAATGTTGAACCATCCTTGCAACCCAGGGATGAATCCTACCTGGTCATGGTGGATAATCTTTTTAATGTGCTGTTGGATCATATTTGCTAGGATCTTGTTGAGAATCCTAGCATCCATATTCATCAGTGATATTGGTCTGAAATTCTCCTTTTTGGTGAAGTCTTTTCCTGGTTTGGGGATCAGGGTAATGCTGGCTTCATAAAAAGATTCTGGAAGTTTTCCTTCTGCTTCAATTTTTTGAAACAGCTTCAGGAGAAGAGGTGTTATTTCTTCTTTGAAAGTTTGGTAGAATTCCCCAGGGAATCTGTTAGGTCCTGGGCTCTTGTTTTTTGGGAGGTTTTTGATCACTGCTTCAATCTCGTTACTAGATGTTGGTCTATTCAGGTTGGCAATTTCTTCCTGGCTCAATTTTGGAAGTTTATAGTTTTCCAGGAATGCATCCATTTCATCTAGGTTGCTTAACTTATTGGCATATATCTGTTGATAATAATTTCTGATGATTGTTTCTATTTCCTTGGCGTTATTTGTGATCTCTCCCTTTTCATTCATAATTTTATTAATTTGGGCCTTCTCTCTTTTCTTTTGGATTGGTGTGGCCAGTGGTTTATTGATCTTACTGATTCTTTCGAAAAACCAGCTTCTAGTTTCATTGTTGTGTTCTACTGTATCTCTAGTTTCTATCTCATTGATCTCTGCTCTAATCTTGATTATTTCCCTTCTTGTGTGTGGAGTTGGCTTAATTTGTTGTTGATTCTCCAGTTCTAAGGTGTAGAGACAGCTGGTGTATTCTGGATTTTTCAATTTTTTTGAGGGAGGCTTGGATGGCTATGTATTTTCCCCTTAGATCTGCCTTTGCTGTATCCCATAGGTTTTGGGCTGAAGTGTCTTCATTCTCATTGGTTTCCATGAATTGTTTAAGTTCTTCCTTGATCTCCTGGTTGATCCAAGCATTCCTAAGCAAAGTGGTCTTTAGCTTCCAGGTGTTTGAATTCCTTCCAATCTTTTCCTTGTGATTGAGCTCCAGTTTCAAAGCATTGTGATCTGAGAATATGCAGGGAATAATCTCAGTCTTTTGGTATCGGTTGATCCCCGATTTGTGACCCAGTATGTGGTCTACTCTGGAGAAGGTTCCATGTGCACTTGAGAAGAATGAGTATTCTGTCGTTTTAGGGTGGAATGTTCTGTATAAATCTATGAGGTCCATCTGGTCCAATGTGTCATTCAATGCTCTTGTTTATTGATTTTCTGCTTGGATGATCTATTACTGAGAGTGTTGTGTTAAGATCTCCTACTATTGATGTATTCATATCAATATGACTCTTTATCTTGATTAACAGTTTTCTTATGTAATTGGCTGCTCCCATATTGGGGGCATAAATATTTACAGTTGTTAGATCTTCTTGGTGGATAGTCCCTTTAAAAATTATGTAATGTCCTGGGGCACCTGGGTGTCTCAGTGGATTAAGCCTCTGCCCTGGGCTTGGGTCATGATCCCAGGGTTCTGGGATCAAGCCCCACATGGGGCTCTCTGCTCAGCAGGGAGCCTGCTTCCCCCCCCCCCCGGCCTGCCTGCCTCTCTACCTACTTGTGATCTCTCTGTCAAATAAATAAAATCTTTAAAAAAATATTATGTAGTGTCCTTCTGTATCTCTGACTACAGTCTTTAGTTTAATATCTAATTTATCTGATATGAGAATCACTACCCCGGCCTTCTTTTGAGGCCCATTGGCATGAAAGATGCTTCTCCTCCCCTTCACTTTCAGTCTGACTGTATCCTTAGGTTTGAAATGGGTCTCTTGTAGACAACATATGGATGGGTCATGTTGTTTTATCCAATCTGCAACCCTGTGTCATTTTATGGGCGCATTTAGGCCATTCACATTGAGAGTGATTATTGAGAGATATGTTTTTATTGACATCGTGTTACCTTCGAAGTCTTTCTTTCTGTCAATTGTCTCCATATATTTCTGTTCAATGATATTCTTGGGATTTTTCCTTTTTTATAGAACCCCCTTAATATTCCCTGCAGTGTTGGCTTGGTGGTTGCATACTCTTTTAAACCTTGCCGGTCTTGGAAACTCTTTACCTCTCCATCCATTTTGAATGTAAGTCTTGCTGAATAAAGCATTCTTGGCTGCATGTTCTTCTCATTTAGTGCCCTGAATACATCTTGCCAGCCCTTTCTGGCTTGCCAGGTTTCTGTGAACAGGTCTGACGTTATTCTGATGGGCTTCCCTCTGTACATAAGGAACTTCTTTGTCCTAGCTGCTTTCAAGAGGTCCTGTCTACAATTATGATTCATCATTCTCTTGAGGTCTTTCTAGATTCTATAATCTTGGGGGAGACCATTCTGCCTCTAGTACATGAATGCTGGTTTCATTCACAAAATCGGGAAAATTTTCATGGAGAATTTGTTCAACTATATCTTCTAGTCTTCTTTCTTTCTCCTCCCCCTCAGGGATTCTAATAATTCTGACATTAGAACGTTTCATGGCATCATTTATTTCCCTAATTCTGTTTTCATGGCTTCTAAGCTGTTTGTTCCAGGCTTCCTCCTGATCCTTTCTCTCTATCTGCTTGTCCTCCAGATCACTAATTCTATCTTCTGTCTCAGTTACCCTAGCTTTTAGAGAATTTAGATTAGGTTGGAACTCATTGAGAACATTGTGAACATCATCCCTGGTGGCTTTCAGTTCTGCCCTAATCAATTCCATTTTGTCATCCATGGCTTTCTCCAACCTAGCTATGCCTGGATAATTGTTAGCCTGAATTCCCTTTCGGACATATTGTCTATGTCCATAGCCATTAGCTCTGTTGCAGAAGGCCCAGCCTCTGAATTTTTCTTCTCTTGGGCATTCCTCCTCCTAGTCATTTTGGTGAGAGATGGTTGAATGGATGTAGCTGAATGTATTGACCGTGGTGCAGGCAAGGTGCACACTGGAACTCTTCTGATCAATCAAGAGTCCCCTCCCAAACGAAAGAAAAAAATAAAGTTAAAAAAAAAGAGAGAGAGAGAGAGAGAGGGAGAGAGGAGAGAGACAGGAAAAAAAAAAAGAAAGATAAAATAAAAGAGAAGGCCCAGCCCAAATGGGCCCCAAGGTAAGATTTATGAAGTACACAAAGAAAAACAGACAAAAAGAATGATAAAAGTAGATGATAAGAGAAAAAAAATAAATACATAAAAACAAAACAAAACAACAAAAAAGAACCTTGTCAAAAAGAACCCCAAGTATAAGATTTATATACTACCAGGACAAAAACAAATACACAGAAACACTGGTGGGAGAAAAAGATGGGAGAGTGCTTATAAATTCTCAGTGCAGCTGAGGAAGTTTATTTTGATTCTTCCTGGATGTATCTTGATATCTTTGTTAAAGGACTCAACTTTCCTAAGATAAAGGGGGATTAAAAACTGGTTTACCCATAGTGGTAGCATAGGTTGGGGAATGGGGATTACCTTGAAGTTTAACTCTATATGAATATATAATAAATAATAAAATAAAATATAATATATATATATATAAAATATAATATATATATTATATAATATATAAAAATATATATAATATAATATATAATAAAAATATAATAAAAATAAATAAAAAAATAAAAATAAAGAATAAACTAAACTAAACTAAAATTAAAAAAATTAAAAAATAGAAAAGCAAAAGAAAAACACAGGTATATGTAACAAAAAGTTCAGGTTAAAAGGTTATTATGGAATTTGATGTACTGGATATCTCACTGTGATGGTAAATAGGTTAAAAAATAATCTATAAAAAAAATGAACCAGAATAGTGGGAACGAATTAAAAATAAAAGCTGTATCTCTCAAGTAGTGTGGTTGTTCTCTTGTCTTTTGTTGTTGTTGTTGTTGGTGGTGGTGGTGGTGGTGGTGGTTTTCCGGGGGAGGGGCTTGCTGCATGGTTTTTCAGGCAGTGTTTCCTGAGTTAAGTCTTCCTGCCCCCCTCAAGCGGGTGGGCTCTGAGGAAACCAGTTTTTCAGGCTTTTGTTCTCTGGAGGTTTTTTTGTTTGCTTGTTCATTTGTTTTCTCTGGCCTTGACAGCTTTTGATGGGTTTTGGAGGTTTAAAGGAAAGCAAACTGCACCCAGACCTCCCTCTCCAGAGAGAAGCCTCAGTCTGTTCCCCTCTGGGTGCTCCAGAGCATATAAATTCCCCCTCATTCCCAGTCAGGGTCTCTGGGGTCACAGGAACTCCAGCTTGTACCCAAACCATGATAGCCATGGCTGTCTGGGGAGCTCCAGACCGCCAGAGAGTTTCCAAGCAATGATAGCACACTGAGATTTTCCTGCTCGCCCAGGCTTGGAGTGCTCAGACTCCAAGTCCGAGGGAGCACCAGCTGGTGCCTGCACACACCTTTCTCAGGGAGGGGTGAGGGGCACGACTCTGTTTGCTCGGCGAGCGGAGAGTGCAAAAGGCTTTAGTTCTGCTGGCTGGCAAGGCTCCCTCACCCTCAGGGGAGATGCCACCCAGATGCTCTCAGGCACGCTGGTGGCTCAGGGACCAAATCCTGGCTTCTTTGCCACACTCTCTCTGGCTCAGCACCAGGGGTGGCTGTGCTGGGTCCGGGGACTTAAGCCCTTGTCCCTAACTGTCCCGATTCCCACAATTTCCCCCCATGATCCTTTGCTCTTTTTGAGTGCTTTCAACCAGACTCCAAGTTACTGCTGGTTCCCAGTCACAGGGCACTCTTGTATTGGGGTATCACTTTCCAATGGGTCGCTTCTGGTGTCTCCTTCCCCCTTTTCTTTATCTTCTGATATCAATCTGATGTTCCCACTCCACTTTACCTGCCCACTGGCATCTTCTGCCCCCAGAGAGATCTAGAAGTGTATAATTCTAATCTCAGGCTGATTTCATGGGTGATCGGAGTTCTTTGGTAGGTAATCAGCTCACTTTAGGGTACGTGTTGAAATGGCACCTCCTCCTACTTCCCTGCCATCTTGTCTCCCCCAAGAGGGAGAATCTTAAGCAGGTTTCATACCCAGCACAGAGCCCAATGCAGGGGCTCCAACTCATGACACTGAGACCATGACCTAGCTGAAATCCAGTCTGATGCTTAACCAGATGAGTTACCCAGGCATTCCTTTTTTTTTTTTTAAGTAGGCTCTACATTCAGCTTGGAGCCCAACATGGGGCTTGAACTCACAGTCCTCAGATCAAGACCTGAACTGAGATCCAGAGTCAGAAGCTTAACTGACTAAGCCTCTCAGGCACCTCTAGCATTTTAGATACTTTTAATTCATGTCGGATATTATTACTTTTTATTATTTACCCTTTGGGGCAACCCCAAGATTTATATAATTAATTCAACACATGTTATTTTACTTCTTTGTCTACCTTTCGTGTTACCTATGTTCATTATCTGCTGGCTTATGGCAGGATAAAAATATATATATATATATATATATATATATCACAGCCCTGGCCTTTGAGAACCTCATGGTATCACTATTCCCATAATACCATAATATAATTGGAGAATTTGACTTGTTGCGGCTGGCGCAACAAATCAACCAGGAACGTGAGGGTAAGAGGATGAAGAAAAGAACTCGAGAAGCAGAGAGATGGGGGCAGGAGGAGCAGTGAGGAGGATGTCCAACAGTGCTAAGTTTATTCAAAGCATTAAGGCCATATATATAGTGATATTACAATAGGAGAAGCAATACATCTGTGTCTAGTTAAACAACCACGAGTTCTCATAATAAGTTTCACACTTGACTATAAGCAGACCATGTGACGCCAAATGGCTGATGCCAGTACAATTGTTCTGTATTGATACAGCAAACCTGAAAGTAATTTATGGACTGTACTAGGGCAGCAAGGACCAGCCATGAACTTATGACCCCAACTGAATTGTTCTCATTTGTTTAGCAAGCGTGTGGGAGGTCACATAGGTGAGCGCACAACACATAGCACAGACCCTTTCTCAGTGCTACTCAACTTTTCCTGTCCTAAACCTTTTGTTAGATTATTTGGATTTTAAAGGAGGCACAAGTCAGGGCCTGGTTTGGTCCTCATCTCAAGCCTTATTTTGTCCTCCCACATTGACTCAAGGAAAGACTTGCATTTGTCTAAATAATGAGTTAGCAGAATGTTACTTTCTCCCTCCAGACATGCTTTGAACAAATCTGACCAAGAAACAATTGATGAAATCTGAGAATAAATTTCAATAAAACTAAATCTGATTATATTTTCATTTTGTCCTGGGGAGGGGGGGAAGTATAGTTCTTCTATTTGGAATCCTGGACTTGCATATTGATTTATAGAACATAACAAATGTGTACAAAGTCCTTGCCTTTCTGATCACATCTCAGTCCAATAGTAGCATGTGTGATAAATCAGTTGCTAGCTCAAATGGACAGGAGAATCAAACATAAATGGTGAGCAGGTGGAAGATAGAAGGCAATGGGCCAAACAAACATTTACTTGGAATTTACTTACCTGCCTTAAAGAAGATGGGTGAATTTCTGAAAGGGAAGGGGGTTGATTTCTGCAATTACACAAAAAAGAAACAGACATAAAGTGGTGAAAAAGAGAATATACACAAATAGAAGGCAAGGACCTCTTTGTGTTTGACTTTTACATATATGTATTCTCTCAGTGATACTAGGGACAATTACATTTATAGGCAGGAAACAGGCTTTTGAGGGGATGAACAACTTGCCCAGAGTCACTCAGCTAATAAATGAAGGAGTCTAGATTCTCAGCTCTGTCCACATAGTTACTCCCAGACTCTCACTCTGCCTATAACACTGCATTAATAACACAAGTTCATAGAGGACTTGGAACTGAATGATTTGTGACTTTTGCTGTCTTTCCTTTTAACTTCAGAGAAGCTGTTCATTCCATTTTGTTGTAGGGAAAGATTCTGATTTAGAGTGAACATCATTGTCTGTTGAAAATTTTGTACATATTTCCCCGATTAGTCTTCAAATCAGCTCAATAACGTAAAAAGAATTTTCCTCTAAAAATGAAGAAATCATGGTTTAGACCTTAAGTACTTTGTCCAAGTTCTTACATGTCACTCAGCAATTAAGAGAGTAGGAATTCTTTCTTGGGTTTCCTGAATCTAAATATTGTACTTTTCCTCATCCAACAGATTTCTCAGGCCAGAGGCCAAATGAATTTGAGCAAAGTCAGATTTTTATGACTTAGTTTCTTATTCCCTTTCTGCTTCTTTATCTTTTATGATGATACGAAAGCATCATTTCTATAAAGTCTCTTAAGAATGATCTGGGCAAGTTATTTACTCCCCCAGTGTGCTCCTATGGCAAATTGTCTATAATAGCTGTTCTCCTTTCTCCCTGAAATCTGCTGTAATAATCTGTCTTCCACACTAGAATGAGTTACTCAAGGTCAAGAGGTTGCTTAACATACCTTTGGAACTTGAATGCACTAAGTGAATTTTTCTCTAGAATCAAAACATCATTGTTATTTAGAAGGCTATATTTTGCCCTATTTTGCAGTTTAAAACAAAACAAAAGCCTCTGTTGGGTATGATAGGTAAATCAGGAGATAACAGGATGCATTCAGAGTAAAGAAATAT
The DNA here is from genome assembly GCF_010015895.1 of Lontra canadensis. Taxonomy (NCBI): domain Eukaryota; kingdom Metazoa; phylum Chordata; class Mammalia; order Carnivora; family Mustelidae; genus Lontra; species Lontra canadensis. The sequence continues at coordinate 9,314,835 of NW_022631001.1, forward strand.
AAAGCAACTTAAAATGCATATGCATGGGGTGCCTGGGTGGCTCATTAGGTTAAAACATCTGCCTTTGGCTCAGGTCATGATCCCCAGATCCTGGGATCCAGTCCCACATTAGGCTTTCTTCTCAGCGGGGAGCTTACCTCTCCCTTTCCCTCTGCTTGTGCTCTGTTCCTCCCTCTCAGTCAAATAAATAAGTAACATCTAAAAAAAAAAAAATACATTTGCAATGATGTCACCCCATTTGCAAAAGGGGAAGAATATAAAAACAAAGCCTCATGGTTTACAAATTAGTGATGTATTTGGCTCAGGTGAATATTGATGATTTTGCTTCAAGCACTGACTGGAATGTAGAGATAACAGAGATGATTAGGTAACCCAGGTGCTGATATATATTTTTTAATTAAGAGCAAAGGATTGGTTAAAGATAAGAGAAGAAAGAAACTGGTATAAATGATTATTTTATAGTGTATGGGGAATAGCTGAATGGATCCTCAAAGCTTGCCCTGAGGTTCTGATGCTACAGATCAAAAGAGATAAGAGGTTTTCCGGTTGAAACATACAGATGTGTGAGACTGACTTCAGAGACCTCAGCAGGGGAGATTAGAGAGAAGGGAGCACCAAGGAATCCAGAATAACTAATCTCTTCTGAGAGAATGTGGAGTTGGAAAGACTTAAAGGCTTAGTAAGGAGTTCCAACATAGTACATGCTGCCAAACAGAGCACACAAGAAAGTAGGATAGATACAAGGTAGTAACATTTTACTTGAGGGACAGCTTGATGTAGTTGACAGGATATAGATTTAGGAATCACCCTGACCTTGCTGAAATCTCTTACTACTTGTTAACTTCTTTGAACTTTACTTTCTGGGAAGCAACGGACAAGCAGAGGACCTACTCAATGGTTCATTTGGAAGTTTGGATGACGCAATGCATGTGGAGAACATTACTTAGTATCCGGCACGTTTTTCTTCTTCCATTCTCTACACTTCAGTTCTTTTGTGTGGTATTAAAGCTCTCTCCTTCTTAGTACAAGTATAGCAATAGGAGCAGATATTGGCATCTATTAGGTTAATACAAGAAAGATGAGATAAGAAAAAGGAAATGATGTAATAAAATATCAATAGAAAAATGGAGAGGCAGTATGAAAAAAAATACCAGAGCATATAGTGTTTAGAATTATTTTACTGATAAGGGAAGAAAACTGGAATTTAGTTTCTCACAGTGAGACAATGGTACACAAATAACTAAATCCTTCTCTTCTTTAGTCTCCTGTTTTTTTTTGTATCTGTGGAATGAATACAATAACTACTGTGCATCTGCATAAAATCTTGGGGAAGATGGAATGTATAAGTCCATTAAAGAAGTTTAAACCTGAAACCATTGAATTATTGGTCTACATCAAATTAAAACTGAGAAAGCTAGGTATGACTATTAAAACTCTGTTCTATTGATTTTCTAACCCCAAATTCAGATTGCCACACATTTACAGGTGAGTTAATTTACTAGCTGTATAAATAAAACATCTAAATCATTCTCCTATTATTAATGAGTAGGGAGCTAGACATAATACCTGAATACAACCAATTTAAATTCCTCCAAACAAAACAAATTATTCATTAAGACATCAGTGCTGTTATTAATCAAACATTGCCATAGAAATTAATTTTAAATGACACTTGAATCAATTACAAAATAACCTTAATAAACTTATAAATAATATTTATAAACAAATTTATAATTATTATTATTGTCATTATTAATCACAGCACTGAAGTTATTTTTTATTAAGTACCACATTTGATATTCACAGCAATCCTGAAAATTGGTAGTGTGGCCTTACTACTCTTATTTAATAGATGAGAAAAAATGATGCTCAGACTAGATTATTGGCTCTGAAAGAGGTCATAAAGTGAAAAAACAGAGCCAGGACTTGAACCAGTACTTCCGATGTCAAATCTGTTGTCCCACTACCTAAACCGAGCTTTGAGTAGGTACATTCAGCACCGGCTGTTTGGGACTTCTGTGTATCAAAGTGTGAAATGTTACTAATAGGATCTGGACTTTGAATTTCCAGTCATCAGAAACTGTAAACCTAAGTCTCTTCCAGGCCACTGTTCCTAATTAAGTTCTTATAATTAATTAATTAATTAAGGTCCTGTATTAATATGGCTGCCATAACAAAGCAAAACAGAAGGTGTGACTTAAATAATGGAAATTACTTTCCTCATGGTTCTGGAGTTTAGAAGTACAAGGTCAAGGTGTTGGCTGGGTTGGGTTCTACTAAGTCCTCTCTTGGCTTTTAGATGGCCGTCTTTTTCTGGTGCCTTATCTTAGTCTTACTTCTGTGTGTGCTTGTATCTTAGTTTCCTCTTCATAAAGGATACCAATTATATTGAATAGGGCCCATTCATATGGCCTCATTTTACATTAATTTCTTCTTAAAAGGCACTATCTCTAAATATGATCATATTCTAAGTTACTGGGAGTTAAGGCTTCATTACAGGAATTTGGGGAAGACACAGTTAGTCCCTCCCCTCTCTGTTTTCCCCAATTTTATTAATCAGTAAATGGAATATAACATTATATTAGTTTTAGGTGTACAACCTAATAATTTTATATATGTATATGTTGTGAAATGACAACCACGATAAATTTTGTTAACATCCATCACCACACATAGTTACAATTCCTTTTTCTTGTGATGAAAACTTTTAAGATCTACCCTTTTAGTAACTTTCAAATATTCCATAGAGTATTGTTAACTATAGTCACCATGTGGTATGTTAAGATGCAGAACTTATTTAGCTTATAACTGAAAGTTTGCAACTTTTGGTAACCATTGCCCACTTAGCCCACACCATCCCTCACCTCCTACTCCTTCCAAACACCAATCTGATCTCTGTATCTATGAGTTTGTGTGTTTGTTTAGATTCCACATATAAATGAGACCATAGAACTTGTTTTTCTCTGATTTATTTTACTTAGCATAATGCATTCAAAGCCCAACCATATTTTAGCATTTGGCAGCCTCTCCTTCATTTTTACAGTTAAGACACAAACACAAATGTATAAACTATTATATTTAATATAGTTTGTATAATGTATAACTTATATAGTATACAAAATTATATGTTTATATGTGTATAATTGTTTAATGTATATAATAAATCCATAATGAAATATTAGTGTATATTTAATGTATTTGATATATAGCAAATGTATAGTATGGAATATATATATTGATGTAATTGAAATTAATGGTATGTATAGCTGATGTAATATTGATTGATCCATTAATGGACATTCATGTTGTTTAATACTATCCATTATTTCCATATCTTTGCTATTATAAATAATGCTGGAATGAACATAAGGGTACAGATACCTATTTGAGATAGTAATTTTGTTTCCTTCAGATATATGCCCAGAAGTGGAATTGTTGGGTCATACGGTAGTCCTATTTCTTTTTAAATTTTTTAATTTTTTATAAACATATAATGTATTTTTATTCCCCTGGGGTACAGGTCTGTGAATCACCAGGTTTACACACTTCACAGCACTCACCATAGCACATACCCTCCCCAATGTCCATAACCCCACCCCCTCTCCCTTCCCCTCTCCCCCCAACAACCCTGTTTATTTTGTGAGATTAAGAGTCACTTATGGTTTCTCTCTCTCCTGATCCCATCTTGTTTCATTTATTCTTTTCCTAATCCCCAAAACCCCCATGTTGCATCTCCCCTTCCTCATATCAGGGAGATCATATGATAGTTGTCTTGCTTAGATTGACTTATTTCACTAAGCATGATACCCTCTAGTTCCATCCACGTCGTCACAAAAGGCAAAATTTCATTTCTTTTGATGGCTGCATAGTATTCCATTGTGTATATATACCACATCTTTATCCATTCATCTATTGATGGACATCTGGGTTCTTTCCATAGTTTGGATATTGTGGACATTGCTGCTATAAACATTCAGGTGCATGTGCCCCTTTGGATCACTACGTTTGTATCTTTAGGGTAAATACCCAGTAGTACAATTGCTGGGTCATAGGGTAGTTCTATTTTCAACTTTTTGAGGAAACTCCATGCTGTTTTCTAGAGTGGTTGCACCAGCTTGCATTCCCACCAACAGTGTAGGAGGGTTCCTCTTTCTCCACATCCTCTCCAGCATCTGTCATTTCCTGACTTGTTAATTTTAGCCATTCTGACTGGTGTGAGGTGGTATCTCATTGTGGTTTTGATTTGTATTTCCCTGATGCCGAGGGATGTGGAGCACTTTTTCATGTGTCTGTTGGCCATCTGGATGTCTTCTTTGCAGAAATGTCTGTTCATGTCTTCTGCCCATTTCTTGATTGGATTATTTGTTCTTTGGGTGTTGAGTTTGCTAAGTTCTTTATAGATTCTGGACACTAGCCCTTTATCTGATATGTCGTTTGCAAATATCTTCTCCCATTCTGTCAGTTGTCTTTTGGTTTTGTTAACTGTTTCCTTTGCCGTGCAAAAGCTTTTGATCTTGATGAAATTCCTATAGTTCATTTTGTCCCTTGCTTCCCTTGCCTTTGGCAATGTTCCTAGGAAGAAGTTGCTGCTGCTGAGGTTGAAGAGGTTGTTACCTGTGTTCTTCTCAAGGATTTTGATGGATTCCTTTCTCACAATGAGGTCCTTCATCCATTTGGAGTCTATTTTCATCTGTGGTGTAAGGAAACGGTCCAATTTTATTTTTCTGCATGTGGCTGTCCAATTTTCCCAACACCATTTATTGAAGAGGCTGTCTTTTTTCCATGGGACATTCTTTCCTGCTCTGTCAAAGATTAGTTGACCATAGAATTGAGGGTCTATTTCTGGGCTCTCTATTCTGTTCCATTGATCTATGTGTCTGTTTTTGTGCCAGTACCATGCTGTCTTGATGATGACAGCTTTGTAATAGAGCTTGAAGTCCGGAATTGTGATGCCACCAACTTTGGTTTTCTTTTTCAATATTCCTTTGGCTATTAGAGGTCTTTTCTGGTTCCATATAAATTTTAGGATTATTTGTTCCATTTCTTTGAAAAAAATGGGTGGGATTTTGATAGGGATTGCATTAAACGTGTAGTATCCTTTAGGGAGCATAGACATTTTCACAATATTTGTTCTTCCAATCCAGAAGCATGGAACATTTTTCCATTTCTTTGTGTCTTCCACAATTTCCTTCATGAGTACTTTAGAGTTTTCTGGGTATAGATACTTAGCCTCTTGGGTTAGGTTTATTCCTAGGTATCTTTAATTTTGGGTGCAATTGTAAATGGGATTGACTCCTTACTTTCTCTTTCTTCTGTCTTGTTGTTGGTGTAGAGAAATGAAACTGATTTCTGTGCATTGATTTTATATCTTAACTCTTTACTAAATTCCTGTACAAGTTCTAGCAGTTTTGGAGTGGAGTCTTTTGGGTTTTCTACGTATAGTATCATATCATCTGCAAAGAGTGAGAGTTTGACTTCTTCTTTGCCAATTTGGATGCCTTTAATTTATTTTTGTTGTCTGATTGCTGAGGCTAGAACTTCTAGTACTATGTTGAACAGCAGTGGTGATAATGGACATCCCTGCCATGTTCCTGACCTTAGCGGAAAAGCTCTCAGTTTTTCTCCATTGAGAATGATATTTGTGGTGGGTTTTTCATAGAAGGCTTTGATAATACTGAGGTATGTGCCCTCTATCCCTACACTTTGAAGAGTTTTGATCAGGAAGGGATGCTGTACTTTGTCAAATGCTTTTTCAGCATCTATAGAGAGTATCATATGGTTCTTGTTCTTTCTCTTATTAATGTGTTGTATCTCATTGATTGATTTGCAGATGTTGAACCAACCCTGCAGTCCTGGAATAAATCCCACTTGGTCGTGGTGAATAATCCTTTTAATGTACTGTTGAATCCTATTGGCTAGTATTTTGGTGAGAATTTTCGCATCTGTGTTCATCAAGGATATTGGTCTGTAGTTCTCTTTTGTGATGGGATCCTTGTCTGGTTTGGGGATCAAGGTGATGCTGGCCTCATAAAATGAGTTTGGAAGTTTTCCTTCCATTTCTCTTTCCTGGAACAGTTTCAGGAGAATAGGAATTAGTTCTTCTTTAAATGTTTGGTAGAATTCCCCTGGGAAGCCATCTGGCCCTGGGCTTTTGTTTGTTTGGAGATTTTTGATAACTGTTTCAATCTCCTTACTGGTTATGGGTCTGTTCAGGCTTTCTATTTCTTCCTGGTTCAGTTGTGGTAGTTTATATGTCTCTAAGAATGCATCCATTTCTTCCAGATTGTCAAATTTGTTGGTGTAGAGTTGCTCATAGTGTATTCTTATAATTGTCTGCATTTCTTTGCTGTTGGTTGTGATCTCTCCTCTTTCATTCATGATTTTATTTATTTGGGTCCTTTCTCTTTTCTTTTTGATAAGTCTGGCCAGGGGTTTATCAATCTATTAATTCTTTCAAAAAAACAGCTCCTAGTTTCGTTGATTTGTTCTGTTGATTTTTTGGTTTCTATTTCATTGATTTCTGCTCTGATCTTTATGATTTCTCTTCTCCTGCTGGGTTTAGGCTTTCTTTGTTGTTCTTTCTCCAGCTTCTTTAGGTGTAGGGTTAGGTTGTGTATTTGAGACCTTTCTTGTTTCTTGAGAAAGGCTTGTATTGCTATATATTTTCCTCTCAGGACTGCCTTTGCTGTATCCCACAGATTTTGAACCATTGTGTTTTCATTATCATTTGTTTCCATGATTTTTTTCAATTCTTCTTTAATTTCCTGGTTGACCCATTCATTCTTTAGAAGGATGCTGTTTAGTCTCCATGTATTTGGGTTCTTTCCAAATTTCCTCTTGCGATTGAGTTCTAGCTTCAGAGCATTGTGGTCTGAAAATATGCAGGGAATGATCCCAATCTTTTGATACCGGTTGAGACCTGATTTAGGACCCAGGATGTGATTGATTCTAGAGAATGTTCCATGTGCACTAGAGAAGAATGTGTATTCTGTTGCTTTGAGATGGGATGTTCTGAATGTATCTATGATGTCCATCTGGTCCAGTGTGTCATTTAAGGCCTTTATTTCCTTGTTGAACTTTTCCTTGGATGATCTGTCCATTTCAGTGAGGGGAGTGTTAAAGTCCCCTACTATTATTGTATTACAGTTGATGTGTTTCTTTGATTTTGTTATTAATTGGCTTATATAGTTGGCTGCTCCCACGTTATGGGCATAGATATTTAAAATTGTTAGATTCTTGTTGGACAGACCCTTTGAGTATGATATAGTGTCCTTCCTCATCTCTTATTATAGTCTTTGGTTTAAAATCTAATTGTTCTGATATAAGGATTGCCACCCCAGCTTTCTTCGGATGTCTATTAGCATGGCAAAGTATTTTCCACCCCCGCACTTTAAATTTGGAGGTGTCTTCGTGTCTAAAATGAGTTTTTTGTAGGCAACATATTGATGGGTTTTGTTTTTTTATCCATTCTGATACCCTGTGTCTTTTGATTGGGGCATTTAGCCCATTAACATTCAGGGTAACTATTGAGAGATATGAATTTAGTGCCATTGTATTGCCTATAAGGTGACTGTTACTGTATATTGTCTCTGTTCCTTTCTGATCTACTATTTTAGGGTCTCTCTTTGCTTAGAGGACCCCTTTCAATATTTCCTGTAGATCTGGTTTGGTGTTTGCAAATTCTTTCAGTTTTTGTTTGTCCTGGAAGCTTTTTATCTCTCCTTCTATTTTCAGTGATAGCCTAGCTGTATATAGTATTCTTGGCTGCATGTTTTTCTCGTTTAGTGCTCTGAATATATCATGCCAGTTCTTTCTGGCCTGCCAGGTCTCTGTCGATAAGTCTGTTGCCAATCTTATATTTTTACCATTGTATGTTACAGACTTCTTTTCCCGGGCTGCTTTCGGTATTTTCTTTTTGTTGCTAAGACTTGTAAATTTTACTATTAGGTGACGGAGTGTGGACCTATTCTTATTGATTTTGAGGGGGGTTCTCTGCACCTCCTGCATTTTGATGCTTGTTCCCTTTGCCATAGTGGGGAAATTCTCTCCAATAATTCTCTCCAATATACCTTCTGCTCTCCTCTCTCTTTCTTCTTCTGGAATACCAATTATTCTAATGTTGTTTCATCTTATGGTGTCACTTATCTCTCAAATTCTCCCCTCGTGGTCCAGTAGCTGTTTGTCCCTCTTTTGCTCAGCTTCTTTATTCTCTGTCATTTGGTCTTCTATATCTCTAATTCTTTCTTCTGCCTCATTTATCCTAGCAGTGAGAGCCTCCATTTTTTATTGCACCTCATTAATAGTTTTTTATTTCAAGTTGGTTAGATCTTAGTTCTTTTATTTCTCCAGAAAGAGCTTTTATATCTCCCGAGAGAGTTTCTCTAATATCTTCCATGACTTTTTCGAGCACGGCTAGAACCTTGAGAATTGTCATTCTGAACTCTACATCTGACATATTACCAATATCTATATTGATTAGGTCCCTAGCCTTCGGTACTGTCTCTTGTTCTTTTTTTTTGTGGTGAGTTTTTGCGCCTTGCCTTTTTGTCCAGATAAAAGTACACGAAGGAGCAAATAAAATACTAAGCTAAGACCCTAGGAAAATGAGCTTTAACTAAATCAGAAGAGACCCCAAATCATGGGGGTGCAGAAGGGATAAAAAGAAGTTCAGAAAGAAAAAAAAAATTAAGAAAAGAGAAAAAAATATAAAAAATTAAAAAAATATATATTTTAAACTGGTGACTAGAACAGGGTCACCCACTTAATTTTGGGAGTATTTTGGTCTCTTAGAAGAAACTACCTCCCAAAATTTTAAAGAATGTAAAACGTATATAAGGGTAAGCACAATGAAGGGATGGAATATGCCTATAAAGATGAAAAAACATTTTTTTAAATTTCTATAAAGGGAATTGATAAAGTAAGTTGGTTGGGAGAATAATGAAAAAAAAGTGGAGAAAATTTGCTCAGGCTGGAGACTAGAACAGCTGGGCTAGATTTAAGGTATATTTTGATCTATTAGAAGAAGTTGTACCCCAATTTTTATAAGAAAAAGCCCTATGTGTATACAAGAAATAAAGTTAAATGCAATGAAGGATAAAATATGACTATAATAATGGAGGTTCAAAAAAGATTATTTTTTTTAATGAAAGATATTGTTAAGATAAACTAGTTAAAAAATGTTTTAAAAAAAGGGTAAAAGTTCAAAAAAGATATAGCAGAAGAAAAAAAATAAAGTAAAAAAAATTTAAATTAACTGCAAGACTAAAGAATTATGAGGAGAAAGCTATGAGTTCCATGCTTTGCTTTCTCCTTCTCTGGATTTCCGCTGCTCTCCTTGGTAAGTGAACTTGGTCTTGGCTGGATTTCTTGACGATCTTCTGAGGGAGGGTCCTATTGTAGTGATTCTCAAGTGTCTTTGCTTGAGGTAGAATTTCACTGCCCTTACCAGGGGCCAGTCTAAGTAATCCTCTGGGGTTCGCTTTTGGGAGCTTTTGTTCCCTGAATGGTCTTCGTAGAGTTCCGGAGGATGGGAATGAAAATGGTGGCCTCCCATTCTCCTGCCCAGAGGAGCTGGGTGCCCCACTCCTCAGTGTGCCCTCATGACAGTGGTGGCCTCCCAGTCTCTGGCCTGGAGAAGCTGGGGGCCCCACTCCTCAGTGCGCCCTCAGAGAAAAGCGCTCAATCACTCCAGTCTCCTGGCCTCCAGCTGTGCTCTGAGCTCACCCAGCCTTCGACCAGTTCAAGGTAACCCCGAGCTGAGAGCTCACGCCTTGGCTCTGTCTCTGTAGCCAGCTTCCCCGCTCTAATACCTTCAAGCTCTGCGAAACTCAGACACCCTGGATCCTTCTTTGACCCTGCGGGACCTGGGGCCACACTGACCCTGCATGGGCTTCACCCCGGTTTAGCCTCTGGAGTGATGTCCCTCAGTGGAGCAGACTTTTAAAAGTCTTGATTTTGTGCTTCATTGCTCCGCCATTTGCCGGGAGCCTGCCCCTCCCACCACGGTCTATCTTCCAGTTGCTTTGGATTCACTTCGCTGGTCCTACCTTTCAGAAAGTGGTCAATTTTCTGTTTCTAGAATTGCTGTTCTTCTTCTCTTAGATCTCCCATTGGAATTGTAGGTGTTTGCAATGGATTGATAAACTATCTAGCTGATCTCCTGCTACCTGAAGTAGTCTCAGCCTGCTACTTCTCCACCATCTTGACTCTCTGAATCCAGAAGCCAGTAGTCCTATTTTTAATGTTTTCAGGAAGCTCCATACTCTTTTCTACAGTGGCTGCACCAGCTTACATCCTCACTAACATCACACAAGGATTCCCTTTTTTCCATATTCTCAACACTTGTTATCTCTTGTGTTTTTTTGATTATATCAATTCTAACAGGCATGAGGTAACATCTCATCATGGTTTTGATTTGCATTTGCCTGATGATTGGTGGTTGTTGAGCATTTTTTCAAGTACTTCTTGGTTCTTTGTGTGTCTTTGGAAGAATGTTTATTTGGTTCCTCTTCCCATTTTTCAACTCTATAATTTGTTTGCTTTTGAGTTATATGATTTCTTTATATATTTCAGATATTAACGACTTATCAGATATATGATTTGGAAATACTTCTCCATTTCTGTAGGTTGTTTTCTCATTTTGTTGATTGTTTCATATGCTGTGCAAAAGTTTTTGGTTTTGTTTTTTTTAATGTAGTCCCACTCACTTATTTTGTTTGGTTGCCTTTGTTTTTTGTATCAAATACCAAAAAATAATTACCAAGACTGATTTAAAGGTGCTTACCCTTTTTTCTTATAAGAATTTTAATGTTTCACATGTCATATTCAAGTCTTTATTCCCTTTTGAGTTTGATTTTTGTGTATGGAATAAGATAGGGTCTAGTTTCATTGTTTTGCATGTAGCTATTGAGTTTTTCCAGCACCATTTATTGAAAAGAATATCATTTCTCCATTGTATATAATTGGCTCCTTTATCATAAATTAATTGACCAAATTACTATAGCTTTGTAGTAAAGTTTAAAATCAGGAAGTATGAGGTCTTCAGCTTTATCTAGATTTCTTGGAAGAAGTAATATTGTTAAAATGGCCATGCTACCTAAAGCCATTTACAGATGCAATGCAATCTCTATCAAAATTCTAATGGCATGTTTCACAGAAAGAGAGAAAAAAATCCTAAAATGTTTCTTACTCTTCTCCTTCTTATGATGTAAATATTGATCTGCTTCATGGTGTCCCATAAATACCTTAAATATCTTTTTCATTTTTCTTCTTTCTTTTCTTCTGATTGGATAATTTCAACTGCCCTATCTTTGAGTTGGCTGACCCTATCTTTCCTTTGATCTAGTGTGTTATGAAATTGTCTGTTGAATTTTTCAGTTCAGTTATTATATTCTTCAGCTCTGTGATTTCTGCTTAGTACTTATATTTTCTGTATTTTTGTTGAAATTCTCACTTTGTTCATACATTGTCCTCCTGACTTTGGTGAGCATATTTATGACCATTATTTTTAACTGCTTATTAGGTAAATCACTTAACAGCATTTGATTAAAGTTGTTCACCTTTGCCCTAGCTCTTGGTGGTCTCTTAAGCCTTTGTGATTACCCAAGGAGCTTTTTGTTTTTAGTGTCTCCCAGTGGTTGAAGGCAAACCAAAATCTATCACTGTCCCCAAAGGGAGGTTCTCAGTTAGCACTTAGATACGGATTGATTGGAAGCTGACCCATCAACAAGCACCATTTATTTATTTATTTGAGAAAGAGAGGAGAGAGCACAAGTAGGGGGAGCAGCAGAGGGAGAGGGAAAAACAGGGATCCCAACATGGGGCTTGATCGCAGGATGCTCGGATCATGACCTGAGCCCAAGGCAGATGCTTAACTGATTGAGCCACCCAGGTACCCCAGCAAGCAGCTTTAAAAGGACATGAATAAACCTCTCTAAGGGAAAGATTGGGCTTGGGTATTTCTGTCTGTTGTGAGTCCTTGAGGTATAGACATGGAGAATCCTTGTGACCCCATTATGAGCTATTTCTTTGTTTTCCATAGTGTAGTTGGTCTCATGCAAGCAAGCCCTAATGACTGTCAGAACTAAGTGTTTGAGGGCCCATCCCTCTGGTAGCAGTCATAAATTTGGGGTGCTAGATGTTGGGTCCAAACCCTTAACTTTTCAGGGCAAAGCTGGGCATAGTGAATTCTCTCTATGTATGTCATAATGCCAAGCATGTGGTTTATGGAGAGATTGTGTCTCAGCCTCTCCTACCAGTTGTGATGTGGTTTTGTTTATTTGTTTGCTTGTTTTCTCATTTGCTTAATGTATAGGAGTCGCGCAGTCATTTTCTGTCAATTCAGGGGAATTGTTCCATATATATCTGTAGATTCCATTTGTCCATCGGAGAAGGTGATTTTGGGAATCTCCTATATTGCCATCTTAAACAGAACACCCACCCCCAGCTTTTCTTTCCTGTATTACAATAAAGCTCATCTATCTACCACTTGCCATGTGATCTCTTAGCTCTTGGTTGTGCATTGGAAAATTTCCACATAAAAAGTTGTCAGAGTTAAACTGAACCAAAAAGGAAAAGAAATTTAATGCAGAGGAGTTTAGGATCGATAACACAGCTGTAAGAAACAATTTAGAGCTCGGTCCCAAATAATGAGTTGGTAGATTTAAAGTTCATTGGTTTGTAAGAAAGAGAAACCCAACTAACCTAACTGAACCAAATACAGGGAATTAAGGGATATACTTCTTCTTTTATTCAGTTATTGATTTTCTCATTTAATAATTAAAGAGGTCCTACTATAGGCACTATCTTAGGTGGCAAGGAATACAAAAGGAATCAAAGCATACTGAAACCCCTACCTTAGGGAGATGACAGTGAAAGAATGGAAAAGAGAAGGAAATAAACACAAGTATATTAAATATTTGGCACATGATGTGGCGAAATGTACTACAGGGAAAAATAAAGTAAGGAAAGAGAACAGATGATGGGTGAATAAGGGTGACCACTATTAAGGTAGCCAACTCTCCAAGTTTGCTGAGAACTGAGGGAGTTACTGAATTGTAAAATGTTGAGTGCTAAAATAGAATACTCTCAGGAAAATAGGGATGATTGGCCAACCTGCTGCTAATTCAGGAAGGATTTTAACAGGAAGCATTGGTAAGAAGTAGTCTCTGAGAAAGAACATTTGACTAAAGACTTCTAGGATATAAGAGGTAATTCAGGTGTATCTATGAGAAGGTGAATTCAGGGAGAGAGTAAAATAAATTCTAGAACCATGAAGGAGATAAATGCCTGATGTGATTCAGAAACTGCAAGAGGGTTAGTGTAGCTGGAGTTGAGGATGTCAGAAAGGAGAGTGATAGGAAATAAGATGAAAAGAATGACCAAGGACGAGTCACAAAAGACCTTGTAGGTCAATGAAAGACATTGCCTTTTACTATGAGCAATAGTGGAGAACTACTGGGGGATTTTAAGACAAATTTTGTCATAATCTGACTTAAATTCTTAAAGAATCATTCTTGAAACTGCTGAAAATAAACTTCAGAAGGCAGGGGTGTAAACAGAGCAATTTAGGAAGCCATTATAGTATTTCAGGCAAGAAATGATGGCAGTTCAGAGCAGAGGGAAGTGGAGAGCTGTGATGTTATTTATATTTTTATTTGCAAACTAATAGATACTGTTGATGGATGGATGTGGATCATAAGAGAAAAGGAAGAGTGAAGGAAACTGGTTTTTATAACATTAGTGGTGATATTAAGTATAGGAGTTAGAGAATGAATCCTCAATTCAGGGCAGAAACATAAATTTCTATAAATATATAGAAATATCCTCTACAGAAGATGGCGGAGAAGTAGCAGCTGAGACTACTTCAGGTTGCGGGAGATCAGCTAGATAGCTTATCTAAAGATTGCAAACACCTACAAATCCAATAGAAGATTGAAGAGAAGAAGAACAGCAATTCTAGAAACAGAAAATCAAACACTTTCTGAAAGGTAGGACTGGCGGAGAAGTGAATCCAAAGGGACGGGAAGATAGACCCTGGGGGGAGGGGCCGGCTCCCGGCAAGCGGCAGAGCAATGGAGCACAAAATCAGGACTTTTAAAAGTCTGTTCCGCTGAGGGACATCGCTCCAGAGGCTTAACTGGGGTGAAGCCCATGCGGGGCCAGTGTGGCCTCAGGTCCCGCAGGGTCACAGAAGGATCGGGTGTCTGAGTGTCGCAGAGCTTGCAGGTATTAGAAAGGGGAAGCCGGCTACAGAGACGGAGCCGAGGAGTGAGCTCACAGCTCGGGCTTACCTTGAACTGGTCGCAGGCTCGGTGAGCTCGGAGTGCTGCCGGAGGCCAGGCAGACGGGAGTAATTGGGCGCTGTTCTCTGAGGGCGCACTGAGGAGTGGGGCCCCGAGCTCTCGGCTCCTCCGGGCCAGAGACTGGGAGGCCGCCATCTTCATTCCCATCCTCCGGACTCTACGGAAAGCGCTCAGGGAACAAAAGCTCCCGAAAGCAAACCCGAGCGGATTACTCAGCCCGGCCCCTGGTATGGGCGGTGCAACTCCACCTGGGGCAAAGACACTTGAGAATCACTACAACAGGCCCCTCCCCCAGAAGATCAACAAGAAACCCAGCCAGGACCAAGTTCACTTACGAGGAGTGCAGTTTCAATACCAAGGAGAGCAGCGGAATTCCAGAGGAGGAGAAAGCAAAGCACGGAACTCAGGGCTTTCTCCCCATGATTCTTTAGCCTTAGAGTTAATTTAATTTTTTTTTCTTTTTCAATTTTTTTTCTCTTCTTCTGCTAAATTTTTTTAACTTTTACCCTTTTCTTTTTTAACGTTTTTTAACTAGTTTATCTAATATATATATATTTATTTCCTTTTTATATTTTTTTCATTATTGGTTTTTTTTTATTTGTTTCTTTTTTCTTTTTTCTTTTTTTTTTTTCTTTCTGAACCTCTTTTTATCCCCTTCCCCCCCCTCACGATTTGGGATCTCTTCTGATTTGGCTAAAGCATATTTTCCTGGGGTTGTTGCCACCCTTTTAGTATTTTACTTACTCCTTCATATACTCTTATCTGGACAAAATGACAAGGCGGAAAAATTCACCACAAAAAAAAGGACAAGAGGCAGTACCAAAGGCTAGGGACCTAATCAATACAGACATTGGTAATATGTCAGATCTAGAGTTCAGAATGACAATTCTCAAGGTTCTAGCTGGGCTTGAAAAAGGCATGGAAGATATTAGAGAAACCCTCTCGGGAGATATAAAAGCCCTTTCTGGAGAAATAAAAGAACTAAAATCTAACCAACTTGAAATAAAAAAAGCTATTAATGAGGTGCAATCAAAAAATGGAGGCTCTCACTGCTAGGATAAATGAGGCAGAAGAAAGAATTAGTGATATAGAAGACCAAATGACAGAGAATAAAGAAGCTGAGCAAAAGAGGGACAAACAACTACTGGACCACGAGGTCAGAATTCGAGAGATAAGTGACACCATAAGACGAAACAACATTAGAATAATTGGGATTCCAGAAGAAGAAGAAAGAGAGAGGGGAGCAAAAGGTATATTGGAGAGAATTATTGGAGAGAATTTCCCCAATATGGCAAAGGGAACAAGCATGAAAATGCAGGAGGTGCAGAGAACCCCACTAAAAATCAATAAGAATAGGTCCACACCCCATCACCTAATAGTAAAATTTACAAGTCTTAGTGACAAAGAGAAAATCCTGAAAGCAGCCCGGGAGAAGTCTGTAACATACAATGGTAAAAATATTAGATTGGCAGCAGACTTATCCACAGAGACCTGGCAGGCCAGAAAGAGCTGGCATGATATATTCAGAGTACTAAACGAGAAAAACATGCAGCCAAGAATACTATATCCAGCTAGGCTATCATTGAAAATAGAAGGAGAGATAAAAAGCTTCCAGGACAAACAAAAACTGAAAGAATTTGCAAACACCAAGCCAGCTCTACAGGAAATATTGAAAGGGGTCCTCTAAGCAAAGAGAGAGCCTAAAAGTAGTAGATCATAAAGGAACAGAAACAATATACAATAACAGTCACCTTACAGGCAATACAATGGCACTAAATTCATATCTCTCAATAGTTACCCTGAATGTTAATGGGCTAAATGCCCCAATCAAAAGACACAGGGTATCAGAATGGATCAAAAAACAAAACCCATCTATATGTTGCCTACAAGAAACTCATTTTAAACCCGAAGACAACTTCAGATTTAAAGTGAGGGTGTGGAAAAGAATTTACCATGCTAATGGACATCCGAAGAAAGCAGGAGTGGCAATCCTTATATCAGATCAATTAGATTTTAAACCAAAGACTATAATAAGAGATGAAGAAGGACACTATATCATACTCAAATGATCTGTCCAACAAGAAGATCTAACAATTGTAAATATCTATGCCCCTAACGTGGGAGCAGCCAACTATATAAACCAATTAATAACAAAATCAAAGAAACACATCGACAACAATACAATAATAGTAGGGGACTTTAACACTCCCCTCACTGAAATGGACAGATCATCCAAGCAAAAGATCAACAAGGAAATAAAGGCCTTAAATGACACACTGGACCAGATGGACATCACAGATATATTCAGAACATTTCATCCCAAAGCAACAGAATACACATTCTTCTCTAGTGCACATGGAACATTCTCCAAAATAGATCACTCCTTGGTTCTAAATCAGGTCTCAACCAGTATCAAAAGATTGGGATCATTCCCTGCATATTTTCAGACCACAATGCTCTGAAGCTAGAACTCAATCGCAAGAGGAAATTTGGAAAGAACCCAAATACATGGAGACTAAACAGCATCCTTCTAAAGAATGAATGGGTCAATCAGGAAATTAAAGAAGAATTGAAAAAAATTCATGGAAACAAATGATAATGAAAACACAATGGTTCAAAATCAGTGGGACACAACAAAGGCAGTCCTGAGAGGAAAATATAAAGCGGTACAAGCCTTTGTCAAGAAACAAGAAAGGTCTCAGGTACACAACCTAACCCTACACCTAAAGGAGCTGGAGAAAGAACAAGAAAGAAAGCCTAAACCCAGCAGGAGAAGAGAAATCATAAAGATCAGAGCAGAAATCAATGAAATAGAAACCAAAAAAACAATAGAAAAAATCAACGAAACTAGGAGCTGGTTCTTTGAAAGAATTAATAAGATTGATAAGCCCCTGGCCAGACTTATCAAAAAGAAAAGAGAAAGAACCCAAATAAATAAAATCATGAATGAAAGAGGAGAGATCACAACTAACACCCAAGAAATATAGACAATCGTAAGAACATATTATGAGCAACTCTATGCCAACAAATTTGACAATCTGGAACAAATGGATGCATTCCTAGAGACATATAAACTACCACAACTGAACCAGGAAGAAATAGAAAGCCTGAACAGACCCATAACCAGTAAGGAGATTGAAACAGTCATCAAAAATCTCCAAACAAACAAAAGCCCAGGGCCAGATGGCTTCCCGGGGGAATTCTACCAAACATTTAAAGAAGAACTAATTCCTATTCTCCTGAGACTGTTCCAAAAAATAGAAATGGAAGGAAAACTTCCAAACTCATTTTATGAGGCCAGCATCACCTTGATCCCCAAACCAGACAAGGATCCCATCACAAAAGAGAACTACAGACCAATATCCTTGATGAACACAGATGCAAAAATTCTCACCAAAATACTAGCCAATAGGAATCAACAGTACATTAAAAGGATTATTCACCACGACCAAGTGGGATTTATTCCAGGGCTGCAAGTTTGGTTCAACATCCGCAAATCAATCAATGTGATACAACACATTAATAAAAGAAAGAATAAGAACCATATGATACTCTCCATAGATGCTGAAAAAGCATTTGACAAAGTACAGCATCCCTTCCTGATCAAAACTCTTCAAAGTGTAGGGATAGAGGGCACATACCTCAATATTATCAAAGCCATCTATGAAAAACCCATCGCAAATATCATTCTCAATGGAGAAAAACTGAAAGCTTTTCTGCTAAGGTCAGGAACAGGGCAGGGATGTCCATTATCACCACTGCTGTTCAACATAGTACTAGAAGTCCTAGCCTCAGCAATCAGACAACAAAAAGAAATTAAAGGCATCCAAATCCGCAAAGAAGAAGTCAAACTATCACTCTTCGCAGATGATATGATACTATATGTGGAAAAGCCAAAGGACTCCACTCCAAAACTGCTAGAACTTGTACAGGAATTTAGTAAAGTGTCAGGATATAAAATCAATGCACAGAAATCAGTGGCATTTCTCTACACCAACAAGAAGACAGAAGAAAAAGAAATTAAGGAGTCCATCCCATTTACAATTGCACCCAAAACTATAAGATACCTAGGAATAAACCTAACCAAAGAGACTAAGAATCTATACACAGAAAACTATAAAGTACTAATGAAAGAAATTGAGGAAGACACAAAGAAATGGAAAAATGTTCCATGCTCCTGGATTGGAAGAACAAATATTGTGAAAATGTCTATGCTACCTAAAGCAATCTACACATTTAATGCAATTCCTATCAAAGTACCATCCATTGTTTTCAAAGAAATGGAACAAATAATCCTAAAATTTATATGGAACTGGAAAAGACCATGAATAGCCAAAGGAATATTGAAAAAGAAAGCCAAAGTTGGTGGCATCACAATTCCGGACTTCAAGCTCTATTACAAAGCTGTCATCATCAAGACAGCATGGTACTGGCACAAAAACAGACACATAGATCAATGGAACAGAATAGAGAGCCCAGAAATAGACCTTCAACTCTATGGTCAACTAATCTTTGACAGAGCAGTAAAGAATGTCCAATGGAAAAAAGACAGCCTCTTCAATAAATGGTGTTGGGAAAATTGGACAGCCACATGCAGAAAAATGAAATTGGACCATTTCCTTATACCACACACGAAAATAGACTCAAAATGGATGAAGGACCTCATTGTGAGAAAGGAATCCATCAACATCCTTGAGGAGAACACAGGCAGCAACCTCTTTGACCTCAGCTGCAGCAACATCTTCCTAGGAACATTGCCAAAGGCAAGGGAAGCAAGGGACAAAATGAACTATTGGAATTTCATCAAGATCAAAAGCTTTTGCACAGCAAAGGAAACAGTTAACAAAACCAAAAGACAACTGACAGAATGGGAGAAGATATTTGCAAACGACATATCAGATAAAGGGCTAGTGTCCAGAATCTATAAAGAACTTAGCAAACTCAACACCCAAAGAACAAATAATCCAATCAAGAAATGGGCAGAAGACATGAACAGACATTTCTGCAAAGAAGACATCCAGATGGCCAACAGACACATGAAAAAGTGCTCCATATCACTCGGCATCAGGGAAATACAAATCAAAACCACAATGAGATACCACCTCACACCAGTCAGAATGGCTAAAATTAACAAGTCCGGAAATGACAGATGCTGGCGAGGATGCGGAGAAAGGGGAACCCTCCTACACTGTTGGTGGGAATGCAAGCTGGTGCAACCACTCTGGAAAACAGCATGGAGGTTCCTCAAAATGTTGAAAATAGAACTACCCTATGACCCAGCAATTGCACTGCTGGGTATTTACCCTAAAGATACAAACGTAGTGATCAGAAGGGGCACGTGCACCCGAATGTTTGTAGCAGCAATGTCTACAATAGCCAATCTATGGAAAGAACCTAGATGTCCATCAACAGACGAATGGATAAAGAAGATGTGGTATATATATACAATGGAATACTCTGCAGCCATCAAAAGAAATGAAATCTTGCCATTTGCGACAACGTGGATGGAACTAGAGGGTATCATGCTTAGCGAAATAAGTCAAGCGGAAAAAGACAACTATCATATGATCTCCCTGATATGAGGGAGAGGAGATGCAACATGGGGGGTTAATGGGGTAGGAGAAGAGTAAATGAAACAAGTTGGGATTGGGAGGGAGACAAACCATAAGTGACTCTTAATCTCACAAAACAAACTGAGGGTTGCTGGGGGGAGGGGTTTGGGGGGGGTGGGGTTATGGACATTGGGTAGGTAGGGTATGTGCTATGGTGAGTGCTGTGAAGTGTGTAAACCTGGAGATTCACAGACCTGTACCCCTGGGGGGGGAAAAATATATGTTTATAAAAAATAAAATTAAAAAAAAAAGTAATAAAAAAAAAAAAAAGAAGAAATATCCTCTACATTGACAGGAAGAAAGAACATGCCCATAGGTGTGAGATGTGGAGTTGGGAGTTTGTGGAAGTTCTGTAATTGTTTCTGATGTTTTAGGTTGTGGGAAGAAAGATTATCTGAGAGTGAGGATAGGGGATATGAGAACAGAGACTGGAGTTTTGAGGAGATAGAAAATATAAAATCACCACATTGAGGTTGCAGGAATAGATGGTCCAGGGAAAGGTAGTAAGATTGATGGGCAGTATTAAGGCTCCCTTGCAATCAGAGATCACTATACAAAAATAGATTCAGACAGCATGGTTGTGAGTTTTTGTCTAAGTACTTTTAGCTACATGATATTAAACCTAGAATAACTGGGAAATTTGATTCAGAAATGTTTGAAGTTTCAACAAAATGAGTATGGCAAAGTTAGAGAGAGATAAGGAGATGAGAAAATAAGTGACAGACTGTTTAATGATTGACCTTGGAATTTAAGTAGGGTCCAAGGGAAATGAGAGGAAGTTGAGAAGTTTAAAAAGATGGTAAGAAGAGTGGGTTAAGACTTTGGTGTGGTGGAATGGTTACTAAAGTGAAGAGAGGAACAGAAATGTATATGTATCACAGATTTCGAGAGACTCAAGGCCTGCCATATATTGGGAGTCAGATATGAGAAAACTTACCCTCTCTGTGTGTTCGAGATTGCATGGTTTCTCATTTCTGTTTCTCTTCCCATGCCTCTTTCATTCTTTTCTTTGTCTCTGCAGTGTTTCTTTCTCTTCTGTGACACACCTATTGTTATACTGAACCCAGCACTACATGGAGTCCCCATCAAAAGTCCTAATGAGTCCATGGGAGAGAGAATATATTTGGCCTGACTTGGCTTGATACCAGGGGTGTGGAATCATACATCCCACTATGGTTCATCAGATGTAATGAGGACTGACTTTTGATAAGGGAGCTCAAGTAAGCTTTTTAATAAAAGAGGTGAGGAAGAAATAATTATTAGAGGAAATTGTTGACATTTCATAAAAGTCAATGGAACATTAAGTTAATGGTCATCATGGACTAGTTTCAGACTAGGGTGACTGAGAAGAAGGAAGTTATGGTTTTACTATGGTTTTACTATTATGTTGAGTCTTCAAGACAGTGGTCTTTTTCCATACCTTGGTTGAAAATGAGTTGACATTTCCTATGGATTTTTCAGTCATCTAAGGTGCACTAGTCTTAGTCTTCACTCATCCATATCTTCCTTTTAAGGCTTGCCTCAAGTTCCAAACTTGTGAGTTTCATTTCCCTGACTCTTCCTATTTGTATAATTTCCTGAGCCCTGTGTAATATATGATGTCTATACAACCTCTTTAAATGTTAATCAAGCGCAATTTGTACTTTAGTCTTCCTTGTTTCTCTTGTATTGCTCTTATTTTTAAGTAGATGGTAGTTTCCTTAAGAAAAGGAAATTTATTTTCTTTGCATCCTCTACAATTCAATGAATAATAATATATATTAAGAACCTTTTATATGGCCATATCCAGCTTTACATTTAGATTCAGTTTAAATCAATGAGTAGCCATTTACTTTAAACACACACACACAACTACAGATACAAGACACTACAATAACCACAATGGAATAGATGAAAATGAAGAAGATAAAATACATATATATATCTAGATATATATATAAAATCTTCTTCATTTTCATCTATTCCATTGTGGAATAGATATATCTATATATATATCACCTTCCAAATCCTTTCATATAATAGAGGTTTTCATGTAACTTAAGATGAAAAAAAAACCTACTTATTAGAAATCATGGTGAACAGGGAAAGTCTTAAATCTGGCATTGAATGTGTTGATTAGGGAAGAGGAGTGTTTTAAAATGAGATAAGTTGGTTGAGCAAAGCTCTTATCAGAAAGATATCCAGGCACTAATTTATTGAAGTCCTTGAATGCAATGTAAAAGATCTGGGACTTTCTTCTCTAAACACTTGGAACCACAAGTATATTTTGAACAGTGGGGTACTATGATCAGAACGGTACACAGGATGAGCTCAAAATAATTGATAATTACCTAATAGTTTTAAGATGAAAGGTATGATTATGTGAGTGAAATACTGAGGAAAACACTCAGTGATAAACAGCTCAGAGACTATAGGTGAGATTTTACTTTACATCTTGATCTCAGCAAGACTTTTATATATTTCCTACATGGCATTGGCATCAATACACTGAGAAAATTTAATTAAGAAATGTAGTATAATAAAAAAGAGATCATGGTGAAAATCTTGGGTTTGAATTCTCACATCAGCTTTTGTTAACTATGAAGTTGGCCAAGTTGTTCTATTTTTATTACCATAATTTTTTCTCTGGATAACCTTTCCTGTATTAAAATCTCAGTTCTGTCACTTACTGGATATAATACTGAAATATTTCTTAACCCTTCTTTTGGTGCCTCGGTTTCTCCATCACTAAAATAATCATTGAAATAGCACATACCTCATAGATTTACTGTACAGATTAGACATGCAAACATGTAAAACAATTATAATATGACTGATACATGAGAAACAATCAACATCACTTATTATAATCTGTGCTGTTGAGATGGAATTCTCCTTTCACAGGCTTGTTGAACAGAGTAGGATAAGCATAATGTGGTATCTATGATACAGTAGGTGCCAAATAAACATTAGATCAATTTGAATTTGATCTGGATGAAACACATTTTCTTATTTTTCTCCCTGGGTAAGCAGGAACTTAGGACATAGATTTAGTCTAAAGAGGTCCCAGAGGTCAGGGTAAGAATCAACTGGGTGCATGGTCTGGATAAAAGTTGTGAAGCTGAGACAGTAACAAAGAGAGGAACTAAAAAGAAAGTGGGGCAAATAGTACAGGATGACCAGAGAGATAGGATCTTGATTTCAGAGAAAGGTGTAGGCTTCAAAATTACTGGACCACAAAAAGGTTTTGAAGGATAAGAGAGATTGAGACAGAGATGAAGAGAGAGACAGAGAGAAAAAAGAGAAATTCTTTAGTTTACTGGCTTATAACTGCTTAGACTTTTAAGACACTCACATGAAGGAGTGCCATTGACCAAATAGTTGGTCAGTGCATGTGCAATAGCCTGTTCAGCTGCTGGGAAGGGAAAAGGGCTTTTGAATTAACCCTTTTTTCCAAAGAATCAGATAGAGGTAAGGAGCTCCTGTCCCTCCTGAGAAGGAAATGGTGTTGGAAGACACTTCTGGTCTCTCTCCCTTTGTTGATTTCCACCTTTCTACCAAGGAGGAATGGTATTTCTGATTGATGAAATTGGAGCAGAGGTAAACTATATCCTGAACTTTTGGGTCTTGCTCCTTCTGTCTGGGACCTATTTGCATTCAGGTGGATTAAGTTCATCCTCATTATTCCTGCTTATCATAGTTGGCCATCCATGCCCCCATGTACCTTGCACCAGACACAGACATTAGTGAGGAAGCCACACTTTCACAGTTGCATTTCCTTTGATTTAGTCAGTGAGGAAAGAATTACAGTGTCCTCCAACGGCGCTTTATTAGGAAACCTGTACTTCAGGTTATAAGACTGACATTTCATTGCAACTCCTGTTTAGTTTTGGTTTCTCTTTATCCAAATTTCCTATCTCTTGGCACCATATGTTGGGGTGTAGAGTGTTAATTAATCAAACCCTTCCACTACTATCACCACCTACTGATTTAATCCGTTTGAGATGAGTCAGAGATGGGGGTGGAGAGTGGGACTGGAATTCTTCCTGACGCTCTTCTCTTCTAGGCATGAACAAGTTATTTCCCTTTGAGAAGGAAAAAAAAAAAAAAAGCGGAGGATGGGAATGAAGAATTAGGATAAGTATCATTCCTTAACAAGAACCAATTTGAAATTATGGTGCCTGGATGTCACCTATAGATGTAACTTTAAGTACCTTATCTAACCATATAGTTCTAATATTGATATTAAAATACAAGTTATCCACTAAGTGCAATAAACCTAATGTAATTTAAATGGACTAGAGACAGTGCAGGAATTAATTTTAAAATGTTCAAAAGATGCCTATTTATCTTCTTATGTACTAATCAATAGAGACATTTTATGTCCTCCTATTCTCTAAAAATAAAGTCATGTTCATAGAGAGATGCCAGAGAGCAAATTGATCAAAGACTAACAACAAAAAGAATTGATAAATATAAATGCACCTTGTTGGGCTCTCTGGGTGGGTGTCATGAGACTTGTATTAGATCCAATTTAATTAGCAGTTTGACTCTCTCTCAGAATGGTGTAAATAGTATGGGAAATTTGCAAATTAGGCCAATTTGAGAGATACAGCACATACTAAGAAAAATAGATAAATTGATCAGAAGAAGAAGTAGGAAAATGACTTCAGAACAAAGAAATTAAATGGAAATATTCATCAGACTGCACAGAGTATAAGACTAATTATTTTAACAGATTGAGAGAGACTCTATAAAGGAAAATTGTCAGAATCTCTCTAGATGGCAAACATGGCCTTTAATTTGTGAACTTTTTACAAAATTCTGTCTAATTAAAGCTTTCTTGTTCTGTTTTTAAAACCAGCTTAATTGAGATATAATTCATATTCCACAATATTCACCCATTTAAAGTGTGCGTAGTGATTTTTAGAACATTCACAAAATAATGAACCATTACCACAATGTAGTTTTGCCCAATTTTCATCACACCTAAAATAAACTCTGTACCCATCCCCTGAAAACCATTACTCTGCTTTCTGTTTCTATGAATTTGCTTATTCTGGACATTACACTTAAATGAAATCACATAATAAATGGCATTCTCTGGCTAGTTTCTTTAACTTAGCATAATGTTTTCGTGGCTCATCATGTTATGTTATCAGTACTTTCATTCCAGTTTGTTGCAGAATTGTATGGCTTTGTGTGGGTGGATATACCACATATTCTGTATCCATTTATCAGCTGATGAACAATTGGGCCGATTCCATGATTTTTGCTATTTTAAACATACTGCCATAAATATTCATGTACACATTTTTATGTGGACACATGCTTTGCCTTCTCTTGGGTATATACTTAGAACTGGATTTGCTGGTTCATATGGCTGGTTCAACATTTTGCAGAACTGCCAAATTGGTTTCCAAAGTGGTTGCACAATATTATATTCCCAACACCAATGTATGAGAGGGTTCCATTGTCTCCACATCCTCACCAATACTTTCTGTTGTCTCTTTTTATTATAATCATCCTAGTGGTTATGAAGCAGTATATCATTGTGTGTTTGATTTACCTTTTCCTGATTAATAATGTTGGAGGTGTTTTCATGAGTTTGCTGTTTGTACATATGTCTAGTGAACTTTGTATTCATACTCTTTGCTCATTTTTAAAAGAGGGTAATTTGTGTGCATATTATTGTGTTGTAAATGTTCTCTACATTTTTTTTTACTAAATTCCTCATCAGATACGCAATTTAAAAATATTTTCTCCTATTTTGTGGTTGTATATTTACTTTCTTGAAGACATTGTTTCAACTCAAAAGTTGTACATTTTGTAGCCCAATTTATTTTTTCTTCATAGATTTTATTTATTTTTTATTTGAGAGAGAGTGTGTGAGTAGGGGGAGGAGCAGAAGGAGAGAGACAAGCAGGCTCCATGCTGAGTGTGGAGCCCAACATGGCACTTGATCTCACACCCTGAGATCATGACCTGAGCCAAAGTCAAGAGTCGGATCCTTAACTGACTGAGCCACTCAGAGGCCCCTTTTTCTTTTATTACTTGCCCTTTTGGTATCACCTGTAAGAAAACATTGTCTAACACAAGATCACAAAGATTTATACCTACATTATTTTCAGAGAATTTTATAATTTTAGCTCATATATTTGTCATGTTGGATCCATTTCAAGTTAAATTTTGTCTATGGTGTAGGTGGGAGTCCAATTATTATTTTTTTCCATATGGGTATCCCATCGTTCCAGGACCATTTGTTAAAAAGACCACTCTCTCCTCATTGAATTGTCTTGGTACTTTTGTCAAAAATCAATTGACCATAAATGTAAAGGGTTATTTCTGGACTTGCATTTGTAATCCCACTGATATTTCTATCTTGATATATCAGTGAGATAGAACATATCACTGAGATAACAGTGGTAACAGGGATAATGGATAATAATGGGATAGAAGACACTTATGTCTATCCTTATATTAGTACCACACTGAATTGGTTGCTATAGATTGTTAGCATGCTTGGAAATAAGGCAATTAAAAACTCCAATTTCCTTTTTTTTTTTTTTCAAGATTTCTTTGACTATCTGGGTCCTTTGAATTTCTTTTTTTTTAATTTAGGTATAGTTGACATGCAATGTTACATTAGTTTCAGGTATCCAACATAGTGATTTAACACGTTTATACACTGTTCTATGTTAAACACAAGTGTAACTACCATCTGTCCATATTATAATATACATTGTAGTAACAATGTATATGACAGTATCATTGACTGTATTCCTTATGCTGTGTCCTTTATTCCCTGACTCATTCATTCCGTAAGTGGAAACCTGTATCTCCCTCTTCTCTTCACCCATTTTGTCTGATCCCCCTACCCCCCTACCCTGACCCCTCTGGCAACCAGCAGTTGGCTCTCTGTACTTATAGGTCAGATTCTGCTTTTTGTTTGTTTATCCATCTGTTGTTGTTATTATTGTTTTTAGATTCCACTTATGAGTGAATTCATGTGGTATTTGTCTTTCTACACCTCAGTAACATATTTCACTTTGCATCATACCCTCAAGTCCCTTGCATTTTGATATAAATTTAAGAATCAGCTTATTGGCTTGATTGATGGCAAGGGCAGTAGAATGTCAGCTCCAAGATCTTACCAGGAGGCTGCTAGGCCTTCCTTGGTGCCAGCCATGCCCCATTCCATGAAGAGATGGTGGTGCTCAACAGTTCCTTCCCCGTGCCTCCTGCACTCCTACCATGGCCAGTCAGGGGCTGGTGACCGGTAGAGGTGGGAAGGGCCCAAATCCTCCTGGTACTACATGCAGCCAGTGCCCATCCCTAATGCCAGTACAACTGCTGGGCAGATGATCTGCATGCAGCAACCAGTATCCTTCTTCAACTCCACCGCCCAGTCCAGATGTGTTGTCCTTACTGCAACAAGACGCTTATGACACAGCTTTCCTGTCATACCAGCGCCCTCAGCTGGTTGTCCTGTGGGAACCTGTGTCTGCTGGGGTACATTAGTGGGCGGCTGCTTCATCCCTTTCTGTGTAGACACCCCGCAGTACGTGGGCCTCTGCTGTCCCAACTGCAAAACTCTCCTAGGCACCTACAAGTGTTTGCAGGACTCTGCTGGACCTGGAAGGAGCAGCATCTGCAGAAAGTGCTCTCTGGCTCTCATCCAATGCTGCCCCGGGTGGGAGTTCCACCTTGGTGATCTCATCTCTCCAGGGGCTTCAACTTTGTGTCTTATCTTGAGGAAAACATATTGCAAAGGTAACACACTTCCAGAACCCCTGAGATTGCTGCTTGGAGTGGTGCACAGGCCATGCAAAGACATTCACCTTGAGTGCTGGCTCAAGGGTTTCCTGCCTCCTGTGACCCCAAGTCACCCTATCTAACAGTGACCATTGTCCTGTCTGGTAATTTAACATTGGCCAGCTTCTTTCCTTGCTTCTGTAGTCCTCTCTGGGAGCAGTCTCAAACTGAGAAGACACGATTGCCTTATTTTTGAGACTCTTCTGGCCTGAATACAGCTGACTCAGCCTTAAGTGTCTGCGATCATGTTCACCAAGTTCATCTGTTCCCACTTCTGACTTTGGTTCAGTTGGTGCGGGACCCCCCCCGCCCACAAAAAAGAAGAAGATTCAGCTTGCTAATTTTTGCAAACAGTAATAATAAATAAATAAAGCCAGCTGGGATTTTGATAGGGATTCTCTTAAATCTTTAGATAAATATGGGGATTATTGCCATTTTAACAATATTAAGTCCTCCAACTAATCAAAATACATGTTTTTCATTTATATATATCTTTTTTTTTTTTAACGATTTTGTTTATTTGTTTGACAGACAGAGATCACAAGTAGGCAGAGAAGCAGACAGAGAGAGAGAGGGGGAAGCAGGCTCCCTGCTGAGCAGAGCCCGATGTGGGGCTTGATGTGGAGCTCGATCCCAGGACCTCGAGATCATGACCCGAGCCATAAGCAGAGGCTTTAACCCACTGAGCCACCCAGGCGTCCCTATATATATATATCTTTTTAAATTACTTTCAATAATATTTCAAAGTTTCAGTATACAACTTTGTACTTCTTTTGTTAAATACATTCTTAAATATGCTATTTTGGGGATGCTTTTAAAAAGGAAGCTTTCTCTATTCTATGTGAAGACAGATAATTGATATTTGTATATTGAACTTGTATCCTGCAGCGTTTCTGAATTTTTAAAAATTACTTCAAAGAGTCTGTGAGCTTCTTAGGAGTTTCTAAACACGTAATCATGTGATTTGCAAATATAGTTTTTTCCTTTTAAATGTGGATACCTTTTAATTAATCTTTTATTTATTTTGCCTAATTGCCCTGTGTACTGGGTCGAATACATTCTTCTTCAAAATTCATGTCCAGCAGCACCTCCGAGTGTGATCATGTGATCAAATTAGACCTTTGCAAATATAACTGGTTGAATACGAGGAAGACATTCTGCCTTAGAGAAGATTCTAAAGCCAAGAGTTGGTGTTCTTGCAAAAAAGCTATGTGAAGAGACACAAACACAGAGACAGGGGAAATAACCAGGAGAAGATGGAGGAAGAAATTGGAGTGAAGCGGCTATAAGACAAGGATGATAAAGATTGCTGGCAACTACCAGAAGTGAGAAAGAGGCAAATGATCCTCCCCTACAGTCTTCAGAGTGAGCATGACCTTGCCAACTTCTTGACTTTTAGCCTCTTTAATTGGGAGAGAATATATTCATGTTATTTAAAGCCACCCAATTTGAGATACTTTGTTGTGGAAAATTTGGGAAGTTAATGCATCATAGAAAAACATGGCTTTGGAGTCAGATTGACCTGAGGTGGATTCCAGCAGTCTGTCACTAATTAGCTCTGAGTCACTGAGCAAATGATTCAAGTTTTTTGGTGCCCTTTTCATCCTATGAAATGGGATGAAGGAAAACCACACATTGTGAAGTTTGTAATGGATAATTTATAACTAATACTAATAAATTTTAAAAATTGTATTTATTATTGTTGCAGTTGTTGCTATTAAGTGAAACTGTGTACTAGTGGAGCTTCTATATAAAAAAGAATCCTAAAACTCAGTTCTCCTACTGAGGAAAATATCATAGACAGTTAACACGTCAGTTTTACAATTTCCTCTTTGTGCTTTTGGCTGAATTTGGATTATCCTCCTTAATTATGAATAGTTTCATGCTCTTCTGATTATAAAATATAAATTAGACTAGGGGCACCTGGGTGGCTCAGATAGTTAAGCATCTGCCTTCAGCTTCAGCAGAGGTCCTGGGATCCAGCCCCACGTTGGGGTCCCTGTTCAGCGGGGAGTCTGCTTCTGCCTCTTACTCTCCCCCTCCTCATGGTCTCTCTCTCATTCCCTGTATCTCTCTGTCTCAAATGAATAAATAAAATCTTTTAAAAATATGTAAATTAGACTATTCTAAAGGGACAATACTGTGCTTAGTAAACATCCATCCCATCACAGATCCCATCTTCTGCTTAGATGGTCACCTTCTCCCCACCTTATCACTGAGATGACATTGCTTGACTCACCAAGAGTACATTCTACAATGTCAGTTGAAACTGCAGCGTGGCTCTGACCATTCCAGAATGCAACAGAGCCAGCATCATTAACAGGACAGGCTCTGCTGCTAATGGCTGCTTGTTTTCTTCCTGTCAAGTTTATATTTCCTAGGGTGAGAAGCTAGGTGAGATGAAATAGAGCAGGCTTTTAGAAAGCTCTTGACAGATGGGTTCTCTGACTGTTTATAGCCTAGAAGGATCAATAGAAATCTGTCACACACACACACACACACACACAATCCTGCTCAAGGTAATGAGCATTGACGAATACAATTTTATTTGTACCCCTGCAAAATGTTTCTGGTCAGAGGTCGGCATTTGTGGGCAAAAACTTGCCTCTGCTGTTTATTTTCTGGTAGAGGTTGTTGGAGGGCTCACTAGAGGGGGATTATGAAACATTTAAAATACATATACTGTAATTTCTTCCTACCACCACCCACCTCACACATATACATATTCAATCATGTTTGTTGAGAAATTCTTGCACTTCAAAGAACAAGCATAGAACATGAATTCTGAAATCAGACAGATCTGAATGTCCCACTCACGAGCTGTGTGACCACTCAAAAACCGCAATTTTCTGACTTATTAAATGGAAATTAATAGTATCAATCTCATGGGCTTTTGCTGATTTTGTTTACAAGCTTATCTCTTCCTTTAAACTAAACTGTTTGAGGAGAAGTCCTCTACATCTCCCACATCTAGAATAGTACTTAGTATATGTTAAGCATTCCACATATGTGTTCAACATTCCACTCTTGCTGAATGAAGGATGGGTAATGCTTAAATTACGTTTGCTACTTATATAGTGTTTAGTTTTTATCAAGTTACTTCACTTCTCTCCAACTCTTGTTTCCATATATGAGAACTATAGTAGATAATGTACAAAATAATGTCTTAGGTCTCTGCCACTGTTAATATTCATGAAGTCACCGATTGTTCCTAGTGGGGGAAAAGGAGATGGTGCTTCCATATGATAGTTTCCTTATTCGGATTGAATTTCACAGCCATTGAAAATTTTCCCCAGTGCTTTCTCATTTGTATCCAAAGGCATGTGCTAAACTGAGTAAAATGCATTCCGGCAGAGCATGTACTACTTAGAAGAACCTTAGATCTTTATTTGAAATGTCTTTCTGGAGACTAAGAGAGTCAAGAATGAGGAATACGTCATCGCTCACCGCTTTGTCATGATGTACATAGACATTATCTCAATAGTTTTTACCTCATTTGCAGAATAATCACATTTCCTTGCATTTCGGGGAAAAATCAGAGTGAGCCAAAGTGATATTGGCTTTAGGCAAAACATATGCTTCGTATTTATCAAAGTTTTCAGCAATACCTAGATAGTCTCTACTGATGGTCCATTTTTAAGCCATTCCTGATTACAGCATTTCTCCCTTAAATCCAAAGTATCTTAAGCAACGTATCATAAGCACTACCTCCTTCCTCCCATCTTAGGCTGAAGGTTGTGTAATGGAAGTTCTGATATTTTCTTTTCCCATTTTGGAAGTTGGGCAATTCCAAGTTTATTTAAGGGAAAGGAAAATGAGTAAAGGCATATATTTTTCACACAGACTAACAAAGATGTAATCTTGCCCTCTAATTGAGGATTCAGAGAGAAGGCTGTGTGGTGTCATGAGGTGTCATACATACAGGAAACAAGTGGCAGCTGGTTGCTGTGGAGGTAGCTAATGTGAAAATTTGCTAATTAGAGAAATGCAAATTCTGAAGACATATTGTGTTATACTCTGGAGCCATGTTGAAGTAATCAGTGTAGGAAGGGTCCTAAATGGGCTTACCTTTGGGGGATCTTGGAACCAAGAGGTGCTTGCTTTACAGTTATTGGTACACATTGAAAGAGTAGCTACTGGTCTAGATGCAGAGAGTTTTAAATACAGAAGTGGTCTAAATTGTGAGAACAAAGAGAGGACTCTGATGGACTTTTAACCTGGGTATCACACTTGTGAAACCATTTGCCATCATGGCATCTCCTATCTTCCTGTCCTCTTCTCTGCCTTGAATCGATCACAGATGGTCTAAGGTGCATAGTGTACTGGTGGTACAGGAAAGAAATGGGTTAAACCAGGAGGAAAATGGGGTTTAAACTACTGCTAGAGAGGTGCCTGGGTGGCTCAGTTGGTTAGGCATCTGCTTTCAGTTCAGGTCATGATCTCAGGATCCTGGGATTGAGTCCCACATCAGACTCCCTGCTCTTTGGAGAATCTGCTTCTTCATCTTCTTCTGCTCCTCCCCCTGCTTGAGCTTGCTCTCTCTCTCTCTCTCAAATAAATAAATAAAGTAAAAAAAAAAAAAAAACTATGGCTAGAAACACAAATTTAAATAAACACTCCATTGTTTTTTGTTTTGTTTTTGTTTTTTTGGCCTAATGACCTGTAGATTTTTTTTCCCTAACTGAATTAACTGATTTTTAATTAAGTCAAATTAATTGACTGATTGTTTTTGACATATTTCTGCCTAAATATCTGGCTTCTAATGTTAAAGTCTTAACTTAAATTCACTGATTATCAGAGTATAGGTGAGTTGTTTTTAATTTCAAGTTTCAAGATTCCATGGAGATTCCTAAGTTGACGTAAGGAAGTCTAGAAACCTTCCAGAACTGTGGGCAGTAGTGTATGTTAAAATGCATGTACATTTTTCTAAAGAGAAGGTTAATGGCTTCCAGTATATTTTCCATAAGTGCTGAACCTTGGCCTCCAAATTTAAGAAGAGTGTTACTGTGTCTCATCACTAATATGGTTCATGCAACCCTGAATATGATGTCAGTCCAGTTCTCCTCAACTCTCTCATTTGTATTCTCCAATGTAGGGTGTGTCGGGAGGTCATGTGACTTACAAGGTGTCATAACCATAGATGTCAAGAATCACAAGTCCCTGCTACTGTTATTGAATACTGTAGGAATGTTGTCTTTGCTGTAGGAGAATGAAGATTTTAATTCATGTCTCATTTTCTTTCAGGGTTGCTGGGAAGATCAAGTGAGATGATTGTGAAAACTTCCTGTGAAAAGTAATTTTCCGAAAACTGACGTGGATTATATTTATTTTAGAACAGGACTATTGTTAATTATTCACATGGATAGAAAAAACTAGTTAGAATACTTGATTTTTATTAGGGAAATGGCTCTTTGAACTATTTGGAAACTTGGTTTCTCATATATCTCTGCTGAAATAGAAAAGCTTACCCAGTAATGTTAGAGTAGGCATGGTGATGGTTCACTGTTCATGTTTTGGTGGCTGGGAAAGGCAAGGCTCTCTGTTCATAATTTTGTGATTTATATAGTTGTATATAGTTAATATAATATATAGTTATAATTTATATTATCATTATATACTTATGTTATATATAGTTATTAAAAAGTATTACATATATATGTAATATATATATATTTCCAAAATTAGTTCCCGAGGAGATCAAGGGAGGTATATGTATAGCTTTGGCCTCTTGAGAAACATTTCTTGAAAATTATTCATATTGAGAATTAGGAAAACAGTGCTAGCCCTGTTTAATTCTGTCTCACAAGGTACCATGTGATATTCTGAGAGGGTCTTTCCTCTTGCAGGAGAAAGTTTTGCAGAACTGTGAGTGGCCTTTGCATGGCAGCTCCCTTAGTGAAGATCCATTGACCCAGCTTCCAACATGCTGGTCAGAAAAGTGAATTCACTGGTTTATGCCCACCCAGTGGCTTACTTTGGGTCTAGTCTAAGGATTTGAGAAACCAAAGAGAGTTTCTTTTTTAACAGCATACTTGTATCTGTGTCATGTAATCATAAAAATCTTGAAAGAAATGTATTGCATGCATTAGGTAAAAAGGAAGTAATAATTCAATGACTTCCCTTCTTTGTAACATAGTCTTAGTCATTTCCTTTATAAGATAGAGATACCTAAACCTCATTAATGTGGAGGCTACTAATATATACTTGGCAATTATTGGCCTGAAGCTTACTTTTGCACTAAATGAAAGACAGATATTGTCAAATAATAAATATGTATATACAGATATATATACACACACACACACACATATATATACAATACATACATCTATGTATGTATATGTATATATCTATCTCTGACCCCAGTTCCTGGCCAAAGCTTTCTAAAACCCTTGTAATTTCCTAAGTGATGAGAGCACTAAGAGTATCATTTGTTTTAATATTTGGGTCTTGACCCTGCCTGGTTCCTGACACAGAGCTCCTAAATCCCTCAGAATTTCCTGGGTGACAGGGCTGTCTTTTGTTCTAATGAAGTGACTCTTCACGGGCCCCTGGATAGCTTTAGGATTGAGGCTGGTCACGAGAAAGACTAAGCCATGATTAGAAGCTTGTGACTTTCAGCCTCATCTCCCATCCTCTGGGAAGGTGTGAAGGACTAGAGATTGAGTTAATGGTCAGTCATGCCCACATGATGAAACCTCCATTAAAATTCCAGAAATAAAAGGATCAAAGAGCTTCCTGGTTGGTGGACATATCCATGTGCCAGAAGAGTGACAGATGACACACTCTAATGCCACAGGGACTGAAGTTTATGAGCTCAGGACAACTCCTAGACCTCCCCTATATAGGGGAGGTCTCCTCATCTGGCTCTTTATCTGCAGGCTTTATCAAATAAATTAGTTAATACTGAGTTCTGTGTGCTATTCAAGCAAGTGATTGAATCCAAGGAGGGAATTGTAGGAAACTCTGATTTGTGGTCAAGTCAAATAGAAGTTGTGGGCAATGCAGGGACCTACCACTAGCAACTCATCTGAATTGGGGGGGGGGCAGTCCTTTGGACTGACCCCTTAACCTGTGTTGAATTGTTGGACACCCAGCTGGTGTCCCAAAGAATTGTTTGGTGTGGGGAAAAAATGCACATATCTGGTGTCAGAAGTATTTTCTGTATGTAAGTTAAGGAGAAACACAGGAGTGTTTTTCCCAGACAGAAAACTTCAGCGTTTTATATGATACAACAATAAAGCAATTCTTACATAGGATTTTATGATATGTTTTAAAAACGAGATCATAAAATCTGCTTATTTCCAGAAAGTATTAGTAGCACCAAGTAACTATGTCTTATTTATTGAAACAGTCCAGGCTGGACTTCAATTTATCAATTATTTGCAGTGGTAAGAAAATTTTGTTTCTTAAAGACGAATTATGTGATTCAGATTTTTTTTTATTATTTTTAAGACCGTGTTCCTCCCCAAACAGTAAGAATTAGCAAAAATTGAAAAAGGGATTTTATAATGGATATTAACAAGAACAGAATAATTTAATAATTTCATCAGAATTTCACATCAAATGCTAACACTAAACAGGATTAAGCCTTAAATAATGATGCAATAATGCTCTCTCAAACCACTGAATGTTGGTGTAAAGCAGAGCAACTGTATACATAGTTTCATACACTGCTTTTCTAAGTCAGTCTTTTGTGTTTTCTTTAACATGCTCTTAACAGCAGGCTAATTAGATAGGTAAAGGATAGGAGGAGAGAGAGAGACTCAAAGGGCAAATGACTTGCCCACATCATCTAGACTCAAGAGGCTGTAGGTAAATTGTACTTCCCATACTAGTGGGTTAGTTCAGTGGAGTGTTAAGGGCAGTTTAACACTTGGAGTTCTTGGAGTCAGTTCTTGGAGTCAGACAGATCTGTATCTAAATCTCTTCTACTTCTTAACAGTGATGTAATCATAGAAGAAATATTACTTCTCTCTCTCTCTCTTTTTTTTTCTTCTACTTTTTCCATCTTTAAAAAGAAGTTAAGAATAAGAAACCGATGAATGTAGGGTAGATTAATAAAGTAACTGAGAAATGTTTCTGGCATACAGTAGCCGGTTGATAGGTGTTTTTGAGGAGCAGTGAAAGAAGCATAGGTATACTTCGGATTTGAAGAGATCTGACTTCCATTTATGACTTCACTGATTTCCATGTTTGTGACCTTAGGCAAGTTTCTTCATCTCTCTGTAAACTATTTGTAGGATGTGTATTTATTTGGACAAAATAACATATACAAAGTAATACATGTTGCCTGACAGATGGCAGATAATACATAAATAGATGTTTCTATTATGCCAACCAGGTTGCCTGCATGTCCTCACCCTCAGCCTATGACAATAAAAT
The DNA here is from genome assembly GCF_010015895.1 of Lontra canadensis. Lineage (NCBI taxonomy): Eukaryota > Metazoa > Chordata > Mammalia > Carnivora > Mustelidae > Lontra > Lontra canadensis. The sequence goes on from NW_022631001.1 coordinate 9,350,929, forward strand.
TCCAGTGCATGTTGGTACAGAGCAAAGACTTGACGCTTTCACATCTTAATATAATTTAGAGAAACATTTAATTATCAAACATTTAATTATACCAGCCCTTTATCTGATATGTCATTTGCAAATATCTTCTTCCATTCTGTAGGTTGCCTTTTAGTTTTGCTATTTCCTTTGCTGTGTAGATGCTTTTTATCTTGATTAAGTCCCAATAATTAATTTTTTCTTTTGTTTCCCTTGCCTTTAGAGATGTGTCTTGCAAGAAGTTGCTGCAGCTGAGGTCAAAAGAGGTTGCTGCCCGTGTTCTCTTCGAGGATTTTGATGGGTTCCTGTCTTACGTTGAGGTCTTTCATCCATTTTGAGTTTATCTTTGGGTATGGTGTAAGAGAATGGCCCAGTTTCATTCTTCTGCATGTGGCTGTCCAATTTTCCCGGCACCATTTTTTGAGTTTCTCTTCTAATGAAAGACTCCATGTTTGGCAATAAATACAGCCTATCTTAAACATGGTATAGACTATCACTTCGAAATTATACTTTGGAAACCTATAGTAAGTCTACATTAACTCTCAAAAAGCATGCAGTGTTCTTGTAAAGAATTCCATGCTTATATCTACTAATCTGCAATAGTTTCATTGTTTGCTTAATCATTCTGGTCTCTTCCAATGGTCTATCATCTTACAGATTGAGTCATTTTGGGCATGACAGAAGGGCAAAATCCTTCTTCCTACAGTGCCCTCTATAGGTCTGTGTATGTCAGTATATATTTAGGGAGCACCTACCAGGTACCTATCTCTGAGCTAAATCCTGGGGATTCAAAAGTGGATTTAAATTCCTTGCCCTCCAGGTTCCCTTGGTCTAAAGAGAAGACACATAAGTAAATTGACCAACTGGATGGGTGCTGTGATGAAGATACATGCAGACAGAGTTGGTGGTGGGGAAATGTAAGCAGACCTATCCTCCCAGAGGAGCTAAAGTCAATCTGTCTTTCTTTAATAGAGAGTATGGATTCTAAAGTCAGTCTATTATTATTATTATTATTATTTCTTTGACCCACATTCCTTCCATTTTTTGAAATACATTTTACACCCTTCTTTTGAAGACTTTTAGTTAAATAGGTGGATGGCTTTTAAGCTTCCTAAGCTGTGACCTAGTCTACAAAATACAATTTACATGAAATCCAGCATATGCATATGTGTTTTTGTCAGTACATACATTCCTGTAATAAGTTTATGTGTGCGGCACTCTAATTTCCGATCCCATTTTAATCTGTTCTGTTGTTAAGAACAACCAGAAGAGTGCTTGTCACAACCAACTAAGTTTAATCCAACGATCCAAGGAAAGGCTAAAATCTGTCATTTGGACACACTGAAGGGAGTGATATGACCAGTGTGCACAGTGTGGCAAGTGCTACAATAAGAATCTATAAAGATGCCCAAGAAAACTGGAGGAGGGCGTCCTGATAAGCACACTGAGGTCAAGAAATGGGTTATAGTCATTTTTACAATACATCATTTGGCATCAATTTTGATCTTACTAAGTGCTTGTTACATTATTGAAACTGGGTGAAGTTAGCATTATTTACTTTCAAATAACCATTTATCCTGGCCATTGCTTCTTTCAGCTATGACAAAAAGGACAAACACGGGTTGCATTTGCCACCACACTTGCCTGTTCATGGCAGACAACGTAAGGACACCTCTTTTCTTTGAATCTCAGATTTTTTCCCACTATGATTTCTGGTGCACAGTGGGTTCACATATTGAGATGATATAAATTTATTGTAAATTTAATTCCACTTTCCCACCAAATGGGGCTGTTAAATTGTGAACATATTTTTTCTTTCCTGCTTCATAAAATATGAGCACTCTAATCCCAGATGGCACATCCTCCAGAAACATATGGACAAGACAATTTATAAGGAGTGCTCTTTCAGGAGCCGGTTTCCCTTAGCTGAGGAGGCTGTGTGATTTTGCCAAGACCTTTCAAACTACTCATTGAGGAGGGTGAACAAGTCTTGGTCATGGAACCAAGGGATTGAAAAAAAGTTTGACACATATTTCCTTCCTTAAAGGGTGTGGATTTTCATAATTAAGGAAGGGCTGGGGTAGATTGAGGTGAGAAATTCCTATTTCTACAATGGAAAGGCACACAAATTTTGCAATGAATATATAATACGACTCTGTGCTTTTTTGTTTGTTTGGTTGGTTTTTGGTTTTGGGTTTTCTTTTGCTTCTCTACAACCAAAATAGGCTATAATGGTCATTGCAGTCCATACTCAGGGAGGGCACATGTAAGGAAGGAAAAGGACTTTATAGTTACTTCTCACTCACTTTACACCTTCAGTGTTTGCACATATTTTTGCATATTAGGGGCCTTGTATTTAGGGTGGGGAGTCTTAGTAGGAAATACTTAACCATTTAATGGGAGTCAAATGATGATAAACTATGATAAGCCTTCAGATTTTTACCTGGCACTGGGAATAACAGGATTAGGTATGGGCTTTTGCTTCCCAGCTTGGAGTTTACAGTTTCAGTCCTCCCCTGCTGTTGTCAGCAGAGGTAAGAAAGTCTCAAAGCAAGAGATACTATAACTGTTTTGGAAAGCACAGCCTCTCAATGCCTTGAAAAACAAGGAAATGAGTAACATCTAAATATGCCTGACCATGCATAAGCAATCCATAGTTTATGGAGTTGGAGCCAATTCAATTTTTAGCTTTCCTTTCACACACCGAGGTAACTCCTGCAAATAAAGTCCCAGAGACAGAACCAGGACCTCTATCCTGATGTGTCTGAGTCTGGTGCCTACAGTCTTTACGCTGAGCTATGCTGTCCTACATGGCAAGCAGTCTTTATGGTGTGTGATACATGCCAAGTAGTTAATAAGTGAGGCTTGCATGAACAGACATTGGATTATTTCAATGTATATTTCAATAGACTATTTCCATGCATCCCTGCACCACCACCTATCCCCATTGTGTCTGCACTTCCAGTGGTTTCTTCCTGGCATTCCCTTTCCTTTGGGGCCACTGGTAGCTGAAGCTGGAGCAGCTGTTTAGAATCCTTTATTGTGCTACGACACTGCCTCTTAGACTGATGGTCAGGACAGAGTTCCCAACATTTAGCTACATGCCAGATCAAACTGTATGTTGAGGTGTTTTTCCAGGTCCCCATAATCCGATAACTAGTATTTGTAGTTGTTTGCATGAGTTTAACAAGATGAGATCAGAAAAAAATGTTTGAAATACACAGTGGACATTTCAGTGGCTTACAAATACAGCTTTTATTTCCTTTCTGATTTAAACAGACGTTTAAGACCACATAGTCACAGAGGCAGTAGGCTAGGGAGGGTTACCTCATACTCACTACACTCTCAGCACCGTACATTGTGCATCACCTACATTATTTCATTTAATCTTCCTAATAATCATGAGATGTAGGTATTCTTATTTCTGTGTTTTTGATTACAAAACAGAAACACAGAGGAGTTAGCTTACTTGCCCAGGTCTTGCAGCTAATAAGAGGAAGAGCTGGGATTTGAACATAGATCCAAAATCCTGTTCAGACACAGCCTTTTATTTAAAACCCAGCTGCTGAAAAAGCCATGCTTATTCTTCTGTAAATTTCTACCATCTGCTGAGAAGCTGGAGCAGCACCTAGCCCAAACACTGTCTTATTACCAGCAAATAAATGTCAGGGTAAAGACCATGAAAATCATCTGTTACCTTAGCCTTCAAGAAGTGCATTCACTCCCACCTGACAGCACTTTCCATAGATGCCAGGAAACAAATAGATTAGTGAGGCTGGAGTCTTAGGGGGCACATAACCTTATGTTTCTGAGCATTTAACTTATTAAAATTCACAAAGAAAGACCTTATGGTGCCATCATTTTATCCAACTAACATCATCAGTATGGCTCAAGGGCTGTGGCTTTGTACAGTCACCCTCAGAGTGGTGAACATATGGTCTTACTTCTCTCTAAAGCCTCAGGGCATCTGACGGCACCTTTCATGGATAATGGATAAAGGCTGCCATACCAGTAGGTAACTTCTGTTCCATCAGTTTTGCCTTTGTGCCAAGAATGATGAACAAATTTCAGGAGGTTTTGAACTGACCTAGGTCTGTTCTGTCAATGGTAACACCCTCACGATCAGCAAGGGAAAATATTTCCTGTTAAACTGCATTTTGGAGTTCCTCTATATTTGCATGAGCATCTTCAAGCAGGAGCCTGTGTAACACAGTGAAGCTACAGTTGTAGTTGCCACATTTCTTTGAGCTGTTGCTTTGATTATGTTAGTTTGTTCCTTTTGATGCCTGTCCCACTGCTTCTGGATGAGAAAATACATTTGTTATAACAGCCTCAAGAACTATTACAAGTGTATTTCAAGAGTACATCCAAAGGAAGTAAGATAATTGAAAATGTTTTTACACATTATTTCCCAGGTTCTCTACAGAATCTAAACTATAAATAGCACCGCTGTTTATTGGTGTCAATAACTTCTTAGCAATTAAGTACAAATCTCTCTAATCTGCATTCTATTGTCACTCATCCGAGAGGGTCAACATCTCCTTTCTGGTTTCCCCCAAGAACTCTCATAATGATTTAAAAAACAAAAAAGTTGTGGATTTGCCAAAGGCCTGGAAATCAACTAGTTTCAACAGAGAATTTCCACTTATTTTGAGGAGGAAACACATGGGCAGTTTTCATACCTTCAGCAGTTGCTGTAGTATGATCAATACAAAGGGGGTAGGCTTTGGTACCAGACTGGGCTGAGTCCAAATTCAAACTCCAGTAGTTCTAGGTCATCTTTACAAGTTATTTAATTTTCTGATCATTGGTATTCTTATTTCCTCCATTCTCTTTTTCTACATTTCATACATTTAATAAATGTTACCACAATGCACACACTTACTCAAGTCCTCAAGTTAAGACTCGCCATTGACTTACTTATCCCTGTCCTGCAAATCCATGTTCGAGATCTATTCTGAAGCTCAGCTTTCCTCATCATCTCCATAGCCTAAAACTCTAGTCAAAGCATTATCTTCTTTCACTTGGCCCACAGCCTCCTGCTTAGTGCCCTGGTTTTCGCTTGTATACCTTTTTTTTTTTTTTTTTAGATTTTATTTATTTATTTGACAGAGACAGATCACAAGTAGATGGAGAGGCAGGCAGAGAGAGAGAGGGAAGCAGGCTCCCTGGTGAGCAGAGAGCCTGATGCGGGACTCGATCCCAAGACCCTGAGATCATGACCTGAGCCGAAGGCAGCGGCTTGACCCACTGAGCCACCCAGGCGCGCCGCTTGTATACATTTTACAGTCTACATTCCATGCATTATCATTCCACCACCAGAGTGAACCTCAAAATTAAAATTAGATCAGGTAAGTCTTTAGCAGAAAGCCTTCCATTGGCCCACATTAAAACTCCATATTTCTTACAATGGCCTGGAAGACACTACATTATTTGGCCCTACTCTATCTTCTTTCCTCATCTCTTCCTACTTTTTGCCTTGACTATGTTCCAAAGAGCCTGGGATTTTTTTTTTCCCTTTCAAATTTTTATTTAAAGTCTAGTTAGCTAACATACAGTGTAATATTGGTTTCAGCTGAATTCAGTGATTTATCACTTACATACAACACCCAGTGCTCATCATAATAAGTGCTCTCTTTATCCCCATCTAGTCCATTCCCCACCCATCTCCCTCCATCAATCTTTAGTTCTCTATCATTCAGAGTCTCTTATGGTTTGTTTCCCTCCCTATTATCCCCTTCCCATGTGTTCATGTCTTTTGTTTCTTAAATTCCACATATGAGTGAAATCATGTGGTATTTGTCTTTCTCTGACTGACTTATTTTGCATAGCTTAATGTGCTCTGGCTCCATCCACATCATTGTAAATTGAAAGATTTCATTCTTTTTGATGGTCAAGTAGTATTCCTACACACACACACACACGCACACACACACACACACACCACTTCTTCTTTATCCATTCATCAGTCAGTGGACATCTGGGCTCTTTCCATAGTTCAGCTATTGTTTATAATGCTGCTATAAACATCAGGGTGCTTGTACCCCCGTCAAATCTGTATTTTTATATCCCTTGGGTAAATACCTAGTAATGTGGGATCATAGGTCTATTTTTAACTTTTTTTGAGGAGCCTCTGTGTTGTTTTCTGGAGTGGCTGCACCAGTTTGCATTCCCACCAACAATATAAGATGGTTGTCCTTCTCTACAACCTTACCAGTACTTGTTGTCTCTTGTGTTGTTACTTATAGTCATTCTGACAGATGTGAGGTGGTATCTCATCATGGTTTTGATTTGTATTTCCCTGATGATGAGTGACGTTGAACATCTTTTCATGTGTCTCTAAGCCATCTGGATGTCTTCTTTGGAAAAATGTTTATTCATGTCTTCTGACCATTTCTTAACTGGATTATTTGCTTACTGGGTATTGAGTTTCATAAGTTCTCTCTTTCTTTTTTTTTTTTTTTTTTTTAAGAGAGAAAGAAAGAGAGCACATGATGGAGGGGGCAGGAGAGAGGTGGAGGGAGAAGAAGAAAATCAGACTCTATGCCCAGCTGGAGCCTGACATCGGGCTCGATCACATGACCCTGAGATCATGACCTGAGCTGAAAATCAAGAGTTGGGTGCTTAACCAACTAAGCCACCCAGGTGCCCCATAAGTTCTTTATAGATTTTTAGATACTAACCTTTTATCAGATGTCATTTGCAAATATCTTCTCCCATTCCATAGGTTGCCTTTTAGTTTTGTTGATTGTTTCCTTCACTCTGCAGAAGCTTTTTATTTTGATTAAGTCCCAATAATTCATTTTTGCTTTTTTTGTTTGTTTGTTTCCCTTCCCTCCATATGTGTCTAGTAAGAAGTTGCTGCTGCCTAGATCAAAGAGGTTGTTGCCTGTGATCTCCTCGAGGACTTTAATGGTTTCCTTTCTCACATTTAGGTTTTTCATCCATTTTGAATTTATTTTTGTGTATGGTGTAAGAAAGTGTTCCAGGCTCAGTCTTCTGCTTGTCGCTGTCCAGTTTTCTCAAACTATTTATTAAAGAGACTATCTTTTTTCTATTGGATAGTCTTCCTACCTTTATCATAGATCAATTGGCCAGAGAGTTGTGGGTCCATTTCTGCTTTTCTCTTCTGTTCCATTGATCTATTTGTCTGTTTTTGTGCCACTGCCATACTGTCTTGATGACTATAGCTTTGTAATATAGCTTGAATTCTGGAATCATGATGCCTTCAGCTTTGCTTTGCTTTTTCAGGATTGCTTTGGCTATTTGGGGTCAGTTACAGTTCCATACAAATTTTAGGATTGTTTTTTCTAGCTATGTGAAAAATGCTGTGGGTATTTTGATAGGGATTTCATTAAATGTGTATATTGCATTGGATAGTACAGACATTTTAACATTGTTTGTTCTTCCAATCTATGGTCATGGAATGTTTTTCCATTTCTTTGTGTCCTTTCCAGTTTCTTTCATATGTCTTCTGTAGTTTTCAGAATAGAGATCTTTTACCTCTTGGTTAGGTTTATTCCTAGGTATCTTATGGTTTTTGGTGTAATTCCAAATGGAATAGATTCCTTGATTTCTCTTTCTGTTGTTTCATTATTAGTGTATAAAAATGGAACAGATGTCTATTGATTTTATATCCTGAAACTTTGCTGAATTCATGTATCAGTTCTAGCAATTTTTTGATGGTGTATTTCAGATTTTCTACATACATTATCACATCATTTGCAGACAGTGGAAGTTCCACTTTTTCCTTGCTGATTTGGACAACTGTGTTTTTGTTTTTGTTTTTGCTTTTGCTTTTGGTCTGATTGCTGAGGCTAAGACTTCCAGAACCATTTTAAATAGTAACGGTGAGAGTGGTCATCCCTGTCTTGCTCCTGACCATAGAGGAAAAGTTCTCAGTTTTTCCTTGTTGAGGATATTAGCTGTAGGACCTTTGTATATAGTCTTTATGATGTTGTGGTATGTTCCATCTATCCCTATGTTGAGCGTTTGTCTTTTTTTTTAATCAAGAATGAATGCTGTATTTTGCCAAATGCTTTTTCTGTGTCTATTGAAAGGATCATGTGGTTCTTGTCCTTTCTTTTATTAATGTGGTTATCACATTGATTGGTTTGTGGACATTGAACCAATTCTGCAGCCCAGGAATAAATCCCACTTGATCATGGTGAATAATTCTTTTAATGTACTGATGGATTCAATTTGCTAGTACTTTATGGAGAATTTTTGTGTTCATGTTCATCATCAATATTGGCCTGTAATTTTCCTTTTTAGTGGAGACTTTGTCAGGTTTTGGAATTAAGGGCCAGATGGCTTCCCAGAGGAATTCTACCAGACATTTAAAAAAGAGTTAATACCTATCCATCTCAAATTGTTAAAAAAAAAAAAAAAGAAAAGAAAGAAAGAAAGAAAGAAAGAAAGAAAGAAAAGGAAAAGAAAGAAAGAAATGGAAGGAAAACTCCCAAACTCATTCTCCAAGGCCAGAATTGCCAAGAATTTTTGATTCTCCTAAAAATACCAAATTCAGTCCCATCTCAGAGCATGTGCTCTCACTGTTCCCTCGATTTGGATTCCCTACCTCTGGATAGTTACGTTTTTGCACATTATTTCCCTTCATATTTCTAAGGGTTCAAAGAGCTCTCCTTTGAGCATCATATTTAAAATTGAGCTTTTCCCTATTCTAAGTCTCTGTCCTATAACTCTGGTGGTAATTCTTCTTTTGATTTCCACTATCTGTCTGCTTCTATTTTGTATGTTTATATATTTATGAGACTAGGGATTTTTATTTACTTTGTTTGATGTTGAATCTTCAGTATTCAGAGAAGTATCTGCAAATAACAGGCAAACATTACATATTTATTGAATGAATAAATTAATAAATAAACTCCATATTTTCTAGAAACTATGTTGATAATTCTTCACTTACAGGATCTCTATAAGGATTAGGGTTAATATATAAGGCAATTAATCATGTCTGGAATAAATTATTATTGTTACCACTAAAATTTGAACTAAATGATTAAAGATAGATCTTAATAATATATAGTACTTTTTGAGATTACACAGAATGCAGTGAATATAAATAATATAATGGAGTGATGGGGATTTTGAATATCCACATCTTGATGCAAACACAGCACATCTCATGTGAGATTATTGTAGGAAATACATTTCATTATATTTTAGATTTATATATATTAACATTTTTGGACATATACTAAATATGTAGCATTCTTAGAACTGTTTATAGCTTATCATTATTTATTATTTTTGATTTGTGAAGAAATGCTGTGATCACCACACTGAGATCTGGGTGTGATTCACAGTGGCTGCTGATACATTGCCTACAAACCTGTGAGTTTAGTTATGTGAATATCTGATTTTGACTTTTTCAGAATTATTTACATTGGTAGAATCACTCCCAGATTAATTTTGACTTAAATCTTGATCTAGAATTAACATTTAATGTATCTTCCAGTTATTACACAATGATGCCATTTTGAAAGTATTGAAAGCAAACATAAACAAAGTCATATTTTTTCTTTTCCAATAAATTTCCTGGATATTTACATGCCCTTATCTGTGGAGTTTTATTGTGAAAGGTTTGGTGGAAAGCCTTATTTCATCCATCCCCTCAGAATTTCTGGGACTTAATCAGCCCACTGGTCTTGTTCATTGACACTGAGCAGAAACTGTGATGAGACAGAGAATAGTAACTGGGATATCTTTGCAAACTTAGCTGTTGTTTTAGTCATGATGGCCATTGTCACTTGTGAAGTTCAGTCCAGCAGAGAACACTGGAGGCTTTTCCACAGCTAACTTGAAGCTTTTCCTGGACCTAGAATGTTCACACTCATTTGCTCAGTCACATCTGTGCCATGGCTAGCCCCCTGAAAAACTGAGGAAGTTTTCATGTCTAGAGATCTCTTCTAATGCATTTCCCTTAACCTTAGCAGAAGAGGACTTTGTCTGAGCCAGTTGCTCCTTTCAGCAAACCTCCCTGGCTGCACTCTGGAGGATGAGGCACGACGTGTTCCGATGTCTTTCTCATGGGTGAGCACTAAGGACCCTCAGGGAGGGAGGAGCAGGGCAGCCTTCCTTAAGCCACATAATCCACTCTAACATTTCTTTTGGATTGTCTGTCTATTCACCTTGACATACGTAACTAATTGTACCTGTCAAATGACTCTTTAAATATCAATATCCATACCAAACAACTCCTGATGTAAAAGAGAGAGAGAGCGTGAAAATGGCACTTAGTTATATCTCATTATGGTTTGATCAGTTTACAAGAGACAAATCATCACCAACAACAAAATTTGCTGTATGCATTTATTGTGGTATTTTGTTTATCCTGAAAAGTTATTCTTGAATGGAAAGTATAGCTTAAAATCGTTGGTATTTTAGGATTTAGAAAATATCACACATGCACAGAACAATGACCATGTGTAAAGTGAAGCTATTATTAGCATTTTGGTGCAAAACCTGAGAGATGAATAGGTAGAGCACAGAGGTTTTTAGGGCAGTGCAAATATTATATATGATATTACAGTGGGGAATGCATGTCATTATACATTTGTCCAAACCCATAAGAATATACAACACCAAGAATGAAACCTAAGGTTAACTATGGACTTTGGGAAATTATTTTGTGTTAATATATGTTCATCCTTGGTAAAAATAAGAAAGTACAATTCTGGCAAGTAATATTGATAAGGGGAAAGGCCATACATGTGTGGGGACAGGGGTGTATATGGAAGAGCTCTGTACCTCCCACTTAGTTTTGTTATAAACCTATATTGCTCCAACAAAATAAAGTTAAAAAAAAAAAATAGATGGGTGCCTTTGACTTCTAGAGTAACTCAAAGGTAAGGAGGCCTGTGAACTTTATATGAAATAAGGTTGTGCCCAGTGTAAATCTTAGAATTCAGCCAGTACAGATCAGACCTCTTCTCCTTAGGAAGTCTTAAGATTTGCACTTGATTCTGATTTATTCTTGTGGAGCTTGTGAGTTGAAGAAGTGAAAGTATTGAGCCTTTTTGCTAGAGGCTTCCGATAACTAAGAAAGACAGGTTCAAATATTGGGATTATGCTTACTCCAAATACATTGCTGAAAGAATAAGGTAAACTATGAATTTTTCTTACGAGTTTCTAATTGCATAGGATCTTATTCTATTAAAAGAAATAAATCAGTAAATATATAATTTCATGTGGTTCTTCTTTTACAGTTGTATGTGGGGGAAAAAACTCCTCACTATATTGCAGGAACATTTTTTATAAACAATCGACAATGGGTTCTAGTGTTTGTTTGTTTTTTAATCAAGAGGAGCTTTAAGCAAAGTTTTATTCTTCTTTTAGAAATCACTTGAATAACCCCCTCCTAGTTACAAAACTGTAAGTAGCCATCCACTGTCTGAGAGATGGGGGCAATAGATCTACCTTTTATGATGATAAAGGTTAACTTTTTGTTAATTCACATAAGGAGTCCTGGACTACTTGCCATAAGAAGCTCTGGGAAAAAAGGAGGCTGAGTCTGCCATCCCCCCGCTCCTAGATTTGAACTCAGGAAAATCTGTGAAGGAAGACTAGTAATCCATAGAGAAAGATGTTTTCTGTTAAATTAGAGTTATAAAGTTTATACTTAAGTTTTTAAGGATCATTTAAAATTAGGATAATAGTAGTAATTGTCTCTAAGGATTGTTACAGGGATTAAATGAGATACTGCATGTAAAGAACTTAGAAAAGCACTTGGGTCCCTCTTGCTGAGATACTCAGAAACCATGACATTTTCTTTTTCAAGGAATATAACTGGATTCAGTCATTGGCCTATGGACTTCATTCAGTGAATATTAATTTTGTTATTATTTTTACTAGCCATCAAAATTTTATAATATACAGTGAGCTCTATGATAAACAAAATCCTTATTTATATTTTTTTCTACAGTGGCATTGATGAGTCACTTGCATTTATTAAAGAAAGCAAGTACCATGATGTTCCAATTTTGAAAATTATTTAAAAATCAATTTCTAATCTGTACTTAGTTCAGTCCATTGTTTTTTCTACTGGAATTTGAAAGTAGTGATTGGAGACATGTTTGAATACGAAATTACCCAATGTAAAAATTTTCATCCTATAAAGAAACTTTAACAATATCATCTGTCTTCCATTTCCCCAGCTAGGTAGGAGAGGCACCCAGGCAAAGTTTCTAGCTAAACTTAGATTGCTATCTGTCCAAAACCAACTGTTACCAGCATTCCATTTCTTGCTGCCTGTGGTGCAGACATTTTTCTTCTGGGTAAGCAATGATAAAATCTCTTGGTCATTGCCACTTAGATGTCTGTTTTAGATTGGAAGATATAAGATCACTGAATATAAAAAAATGACTATATGTGACTTACAGGAGTAGTACTTATTAAGCATAAACACAGTGTGCAGCTCCCTCCCCTCTGGTGATACAAAGATCAAGGAGATAAGCAAAGTGACACAGGACACTTTTAACAGAAAGGACATAAATCAGCTTTGCTACCACCGTTTATTTCCTCATTGTGAATTTTATGGTATTTTCCTCTGATGGCTTTTCTTGACAATTTAATTTGGGGTTTCACCTACGTCTCTACAAAGCTCTCCACATGCCTGTGTGTTTGCTGGCTCTAGAGTCACTAACAAAGTATTTAGAGGAAGCAAAACCAACTGCCTTCTCACTTGATATGAAGAACCCACTTGTGATGATCTGGCTGGAAAGTCTCTTCCCCACACAGCTGTGCTAACAGATTGCTGATCAGTCAGTGACCTTTCTCACCAGAGCAGTTCAAAGCCTCCTTCCCAACTTTGCTTTTAATTTAATTATCATTTAAAGAGAGGAAAATCCTTTTATGCATCACTGAGAAAGAAACTATATCTTGGGACCACAATGACAATGATCTTGCCTTTTATAAGGCCTGCGAACTGATAAAAGCAAAACTTTGTTCCAGATTAGAGAAGCATTTAGTTCAAAAAAAATTTTTGGATTGGTCTTCAAATAATGCAGAACTTAGGTAGATTGCAAATAGGAAAAGCAAATGTTCTCTATGAATCACAGACCCTATTTGGGGCAACAAAATTTTTGGAACTGATGGTTGCCTTATTTTATTTGATTTTTTTTTAAATCAGTTTCATTCCAGTGTGAACCTTTTTATATTGCTTTCCCATGTGAACCAGGGCAGAAAGTATATCACAGTCTTATTTATTCTAACACTGAAACAGCATGTGTGAAAAAAATGAATAAATTAGGCAAGGCCAAGTGGTTTCTGATCCAGAGATTGATAATGATGATATTTTCAAAGTAGAAATTCCTTTTCTTGACTTTGAATGGAAGTCCCAAATTCATAAGTTTCCCTCTGATCCCACTTTACTATGGTCACCAGTGTGCAATGGATGACTGATCTGGCTCTTTACATCTAAATGAGCCACTGGCCCATTCCCATTACAAGTTAATCCCTGACCCTGACTTTTTCTCAAACTGTGTCTTGAAAAATTGTACCTACTCTGCTTTCTGCTTCCCAATCTGCTTTTGCTGTCTTCCATTTCTGACCTTCTCAGTTCAGTTTAAATCACTATTGTTGATTTTGATGAAATGTATCTGCCTGGTATTTGCTTTCCATACACCAAGCATAATAATAGCCTCTAAGGATACAAGGATGAAACATACCCCCTTCCCTTGACATGTTTTGTCTCATGGTAAAGATATGCAAAAAAAAAAAAATCATTTCAATATAGTAAGATATTAGTAGATGGTCTCTCACAAGTCGATTTAGGGACTAAAGCTCCTTTCAGCTTGCTGTTTTACCATCTCCAAGGTAGACTCCACCTCTAAACTCTTGGCTTCCACCTGGTGGATAGAGAACGAAAGAGGCTGAATAATTGTGTGACATTTTATGGGCTGGATCTTTTGTTAGGGTGTTGATTTTACCGACATTCACTGATGAGGTAGGTCTTGCTCACATGGCCGTACCCGTCTGTAAGTCAGCTAGATATGTTAGTTTCTGACTGCCTGTACAACAGATTACTAGGAATTTAATGGCTTAACAGAATACAAATTTATTCTCTTATGGTTTTGGAAGCCAGAGTCTGAAATCAGTTTTACTGGGTAAAATCAAGACTCTGAGGGAAGAAAACATTTCCTCATCTCTTTTTAATTTCTGATGGTCACTGTGTTCCTGACCTTTTGGCCTCTTTCTTCTATCACTCTAACATCTTGCTTCCAGAGCCATATCTTCAACTGCTGGTTTTTAATTTCCCACCTCTCTCTTACAAGGACCCTTGTGAGTACATTTGGGCCAACTGAATCTTCCAGAATAATCTCTCCGGCTTGAGATGCTTAACTTAATCACCTCTGCAAAGTGTCCTTTACTTGGTAAAGTAATATATTCACTGGTTCTGGGGATTAGGATGTGGACATCTTTCTGGGCCATTATTCAGCCTACCAAAAAAGGGAAATACTCCAGCTTTCTGCCCTGAAGGAGAAGAAAATTGATTTTGTGAACAGTTTTCCAGTTTCTGTAATAATAATAATAATGGCTATTGTATATGTGTACTTACTGTTATGGTACACTTCCTATATGGCATATCACTATGTGTGTGTGTGTATCTAATATATATGTATATATATTAGATATCTATGCATCTATATATAGTATATATATAGTATATAGAGATAGTATATAGATCTATATATAGTATATGAGATAGTATATAAAGAGTATATATAGAGAGATATCTATATATAGTGTATAGATATATATATAGTATATAGAGAGATACAGAGATTTCTATATATATATATAGAAATATATATGTATATACTAGCTAAACAGTTTATATGCATTATATTAATTCTTCAACAATTTGTGAATAAAGTACTACTTATTTCTGATTTACTAAAACAGAAAAGTGAGGCTTAGAGGATTTAAGTACTTACTCAAAGTCTTTTTTTTTTTTTTTTCTTACCCAAAGTCTTAAGGTTAGTGGTAAAACTGGATTGAAACCCAGGTGTGCCTGACTCAGAACCTAACCCTCTTAATCCCTGTCAGGCACCATGAAGAAAGAATTAAACACAGGACACTGGTGAGGCACAAGAAAGGAACCATTAGCCCAAAGCAGAGCTGTAGGAACAGCTTCACAGAGGTCTTAGGTATGAGGACTGGAACTGATTCTCAGTTGCTGACCCTTAATTTCCTGGCACTACAAGCTCTCCTTGTCTCTCAAATGTGTGTCTTCCTCCAGCTGTTCTGGAAACCTACTAGCTGATGTGACTACTTCCTTGTCATCTCCACCAGTCCCGGAATCTGTGACTCAAACAGTACCTTAACTCTTGTTCTGGTCCTAAAATAACTCCCACACTGGGAAACAAAAATGTATGACAAGATTCAGATCAGGAAGAATTCCAAAGACAAAAGTGCAGAGCAGGGATCAAGGGTGACTTAGATAATCAGCATGTTGCTGGGTGCCTGTTGCTGCAGCAGAACTTTCTGAGGCACAGCCCAGCTTGGCACTGAGAGAAGGGTCTTCCAGGCTTTGTGTCAGCTACCCTCCATGCTCTCCACCTCACTGCATGCATCGGAATTATATTCCAGCATCTCTTTAGCACAGAGATTTTGATTTGTATCTAACCCCAATAAATCATGGCTTCTGTATGGACTCTCTTGTTCGGCAGAAATTAAGTTAATATGCCAGTGCATGGGTGACCCAAATGAACTATTTCTGTAAAATATCAAAGTGAGCCATTGTAGTTTTGCACTAACAAGCACCAAGAAGTGATAACCATTCTTTCTCTTTTTCAGTGTCATCTGTTGACCTTTCCCTGACTTTCTCATAATGTTATGTTATGTTATGTTATGTTATGTTATGTTATGTTATAGACAGAAAAAGATAGAGTGATACAACTTAGCGAAAACATGATTATTGGTCTCTCATATTTTAAAAATTATTTTTATTAACACATAATGTATTATTTGCCCCAGGGTTACAGGTCTGTGAATCATCAGGCTTATACATTTCATAGCACTCACCATAGCATATACCCTCCCAATGGGTCTTTTATATTTTTAATGAGACACCAAAAAAAATCATTATTGCAGGAGTCTTCACATCCTCACTCAACAAAGATGACCTACAAGTTTAAAAAGCAGCAAACATATTCAAAACTTCCACTGGTTTGAATTTATAGTCAGAAACTTTAGTTAGCTCATGAGCAAAACTTAAAGCTATCAGCTTTTCTGAATGAAGTGTTTTCAAAGGACACCACTGAAAAGCATTCATGGACAAAGCCATTATAACATGATGGGATGTGCAGGAGACAGATCCCCATATATTAAGGCCACATTTTCACTCAAGAATGTATATTCAACATATACTCAAAAAGGATCTACTCTTTCCCACACCATGTTACATGATCCAGAAAA
The DNA here is from genome assembly GCF_010015895.1 of Lontra canadensis. Classification (NCBI taxonomy): domain Eukaryota; kingdom Metazoa; phylum Chordata; class Mammalia; order Carnivora; family Mustelidae; genus Lontra; species Lontra canadensis. The sequence goes on from NW_022631001.1 coordinate 9,367,387, forward strand.
TCTGTTTTCATGGACTACCTTTTAATAATTAACAAAGTGACTTTGAGAAAACCACAACTTCCTAAGCCACAACATTCTGATCTCTAAAATGTATATAATAGTAGCTATCCAACTGACCTCACAGTTGTGGTGAATTTAAAATAAGGTAATATATTTGACATCCTTTTATAAATGATAACATGACTCCACAAATATTTATTATTCAATTTAATATGATGAGCTTTACTTTCAATTCAATCATAGTAAGTGTATTTAGTTTTCAAAATTGATGAAAAGGAACTTACTTCCTTAACAAAGAGTCTATGAAAATAATCTGTCTCTCATCCCCCAATACTGATTGGTATGAAATTTTTAACATTAATTTCTTGATAACCTGTAGGGTAAGTCATTACAATGTGTATGTCTTTCTGGGCTAAGGGGCACATTATGTACAGTACTAGTGTTGGCAACACAGAAATACAATACTCATGAATATATAATGTGTAGCTATTCACCTCTGACATGTTTAAGTATGTGCATATTGAGTTTCCTGGCAAAATTACAGAGAGTACAAATTATTTCAATTAAAAATAAACATGCTTTTCATGAAATTAATTATACGTTACATTTAGATTTAGACATTGCATGCTTGTAAACACAGCTATTAAAACTGCATTAGGAAAACCCAGCCTACCCAAATCTCTCTCTACTGTGAAACTTTGTATTAAAGGATTGATTAACTTTTATGTATTCATCAAATAATGCTGTTTATTAGAGCAGTGGCATTTTTATATCCATTCAATTGAACTTTCTAAGTAGGATACTGATTAATGGAATGGCACACATTTTTGCTGGGAAGAATATTGGAAAAAAATTAAAAAGTAAACAAATATAAAAATACATTAAAATTTTCTAAATATATGTGCAATATATCCGTATCCACAAAATTGTAAGATTGGAAATGACCGTGGATTTAATGTAGCCTGAATTCCCATTAAGTGAATGATTCCCTCCTTCTGACATACTTGCAAAATGCTGACTAATCTATCCTTAGAAGAAGGTCACTACCACAAAGTAGCACATTCCATTGTGGGTAATGCCCTTTGCTGAGAGTTCTTTTTCTTTTTATATTTTTTTAAACTAGTTTTTAAATTTAATTGTATTTATTTAATTGTCAGAGAGAGGGGGAACACAAACAGGGGGAGCAAAAGGCAGAGAGAGAAGTAGGCTCCCCACTGAACAGGAAGACTGATGCAGGAGTTGATTCCAGAACCCTGAGATCATGATCTGACCCAAAGGCAGGCGTTTAACCAACTCAGCCACCCAGGCATCCCGAGAGTTCTTTTTAATTAAAAAAAAAAAAATGTAGCTAACATAATGGTAGGCTCAATGATAAACAGAGATTAGAAGTATATAGTTTTATCTTCCAGGAGTTTAGAAGCTAGATCAAAAATACGGAAAACAATGTTGAATTTCTCAAGCATATACTTTAATTTTGTGGAGTCACAAGTGTAAAAATGATCATACAAAGGTAAAATTGTTTACTGATTTATAGTTTATTATATATGGTCTACCAAGGTATATTAGAAGTCACTTAAAATATGGTTGTAGTGTTTTTTTTTATTGTATAGTCAGTTAGCTAACATATAGTATATCATTAGTTCTTGATGTAGTGTTCATATATATATTTGTAATTGTCTAACTAGAGGATACATACAAGTCTATATGAATAGAATGCAGTTTTCCTGAAAAAAAATTAACAATGAATTTGCAGAACATTGTTTTTATATGAGATGTTAAGTAGCATTTAGGTAATACCTCTTCCTTAAATGACCCAGTCTTCAGTAGTGATTTGATCAGTTTTGACCAGTGGACAAAATATGCAGAGCATTGAGAATAGTGGATCACACTTCACCTGCCACAGTTAGAAAAATTATTTTGTATGGTAAATATTCTCCTAACTCAACAACTTTTGAACAACTTAATACATTTAAAGTGGTTGGAAGAGAGCATTTAATTTAACTTATTGGTTCCCAATTTAAGTAATCTTAAGAAGGCTATCCCTCTGTGTCTAAATTTTATGAGTTAAGACAATATTACAACTACACATCCGACAATAGAAATTCGTGCATGAAATAGACAAGTGCACCTGCCTATTGCTTTCTAAATTCTCAGTTAAACTGAGAAACCCTACATTGAGGGTTTTTGTTTTTGTTTTTTAGCAGTTTTAAATTTTGTGATTACTTTAAATCACTGGAGAAAGAAAAGGCACAGAGCCTCTATAAGAGGAATAATTGGAATTTATAATACTCTATGAACAGGTGTGAAGTAAGAGAGATTCCATTCTGACAATTGTAGGTCAATAAAAATAGCTCAATGTGTGTGCTTCTTTGGTTATTTTTTTCATTCAAATATAATTGATGTGCACTTATTTTAATTTTTTTGTTTGATCAGTCATGACCCAATTCATTGTGACTCTTTTTTCCAAACACCTTTACTGAGATATAATTCACACATCATTCAATTCACCTATTTTAGTGTACAACTCAATGGTTTTGAATACATTCACAGAATTGTGCACTTGCTCTCATGTTCTATTTTTAAAACATTTCATCCGCTCAAAACCAAACCTTGTACTCATTAATAGTGACACCCTATCTTTCCACTGAGCTAGAGACAAATAATCATCTACTAATCTGTATATAGATTTGCTTATTCTGGACCTGACTTTTAAGTGTCATTGTACAATATGTGAACCTTTGTAACTGGCTTCTCTCACTTATCATAATGTTTTACCAATGTATGTATGTTGTAGCAGGTACCAATACTTCATTCTTTTTTACTGACGAATAATATTCTATTGCATGATTGTACCAGATTTTATCCATTGATCAGTTGATGGACATTTGGGTTGTTGCAAGTTTTGGCTATTAAGAACAATGCTGCTATAGATATTCATGTCCACATTTTTATGTGGACATATACTTACATTTATCTTGGGTATATATATCTAGAAGTGGAGTTGGATCATATGGTCTCTATGTTTACCATTTTGAGAAATGGTCAAATAGTTTTTCAAGGGGGATGTACCATTTTGTATTTCACCAGAATTTCCATTTCTCCTCATCCTTACCAACATGTTATTATCTGCCTTTTTAAAATTTTAGTGATCCTAATGGGTATGAAATATCTTACTGTGTTTTGAAATTGCTTTTACTTAATGCTAATCATGATGAACATTTTTGTAAGAGTTTTTGATTATTTGAGACACAGGTTCCTTTCAGGTATGTGACATGAAAATATTTTATCCTATCCTGTGGGCTGACTTTTAAGTTTTTGATGGTATCATTTTCAGGAAAAATGTTTTTAATTTTTGTTAAGCCCTATTTATCCATTTTTTCTTTTGTCATTTTGCTTTTAAGGCCAGTTTCATGATGAGCTTGTCTAATCTGAGGTCATGAATATTTACTTCTAATTTTTTAAAGAGTTGTATTGTTTCATCTCCTGCATTTAGGTCAATGATTCTTTTTTGAAGTTATATTTTGTATATGGGATATTACATGAGAATATCCAGTTTTCACAGCAAGATTTCTTGAAAAGACTATTTTTCCCCATTAAATTATTTCAGCACCCTTGTGGAAAATCAATTGACCATATATATAAGAGTTTATTTTGGATACTAAATACTATTCCATTAGTCAATATACATATTCTTATGTACTACATGGTGTTGGCTAATGTTGATTGTAATAATTTTATAAGTTGGAATTCTGAGTCCAATTTTGTTTTAATTTTTAAGATTATTTGGCTTTCCTGAAGTTTGCTAGAGTTTCCATGGGAATTTTAATTGTTAATTTTTGCCAGAACAAAAGCCAGCTAGGATTTTCACAGGAATTGCGTTAAAGCTGTAGATCAATTTAACAATTTTAAGGATTCTAATCTTAACAATTTTAAGTATTCTGATCCATGAACATAATAGTGTGGTTACATTTATTTAGGCATAATTTTTAATAGTATTTTCAAGTTTTCAGTGTTAAAGTCTTACATTTCTTTTGTTAAGTTTATTCCTAAGTATTCTGTTCTTTTGAGCTCTTAAATCAATACAATCCTTTTTTAAATTTAATTTATTTATTTGACAGACAGAGATCATAAATAGGCAGAAGGGAAGGCAGAGAGAGAGAAGGAAGCAGGCTCTCTGCTTAGCAGAGAGCCCAATTCAGGGCTCAGTCCCAAGACCCTGGGATCATGACCCAAGCCTAAGGCAGAGGCTTTAACCCACTGATCCACCCAGGCACCCCAAATCCTTTTCTTAATTTTATTGTCAGATTCCTCATTGTGAGGGTATGGATGTGCAACTAAGTTTTCTGAAATGATTCTGCACCCTGAAAACTTACAGAATTTGTTAAAAAAAGTCCCCCTAACGGATAATGTATATGTATAATCCCAATGGATTCATTTAAGTTTTCTACACACAAGCTCATTTCATTTGCAAATACAGATAATTTGACTTCATTTTTTTCTAATGTGGATACCTTAATTTTATTTCTGCCTTTCTAGGCTAGAACTTCCAGTACAGTAAGTAGTAGAAATGGCAAAAGGAGACATTCTTGTCTTGTTCCAGATCTGAGAGTAAAAGTGTTCATTCAGGCTTTCACATTTACCTATCATGATACATGGCATTTGTCCATATTGTTACTTAAAAAACAAAGCAAAACACCGTTTTTCTTTTCCTAATTATTTATCTGAGATTTATTATTATTATTATAGAATTTGTAGCTATAAATTTCTCTCTAAACACTACTGACAACAGACTTTTATGAGTAGTATTATTCATCTCAAAGCATTTTTCTAATTTCCCTTTGAGCTCTTCTTGAACCCATTGGTTATTTAGGTATTTGAAGTTTTATTTCCAAATATTTCCTAATTTCTAAAATTTCCTTCCATTAGTGGTTTCTAATTTCATCCCATTGTGGTGAACAAACCAAGTTTGTATGAGTTTGACAATTTTTAATTTATAGAGGCTTGTTTTATTGCCTTGCAGAATTTGGTCTATCCTGGAGTGTTACACATGTGCTAGAAAAGAATAAGGATTCTTCTCTTATTGGATGGAGGATTCTATGGGTTTCTCTTAGGTTTTGCTGGTTTATAGTGTTTTTCAAATCTTCTGTTTTCATATTTACCTTCTACTTCGTGACTCCATCTATTATTGGGAGTGAGGGATATGAAAGTCTCCAACTCGTATGGTTGATTTGTCTATTTTTCTCTTCAATTCTGTCACATTTTACTTCATGTACTTTGAGATTCTATTATTAGGTGCATATATATTTGTAACTATTGTATTTTCTGATGGATTCTTTTTCATAATAAAATGTCCTACTTTGTAGGAACTTTTTTTTTTTGGTTTAAATTTTTAAAGTCTATTTTGTCAGACATGAGTGCACTCATCCCAACACTCTTATGATGCTGCTTATATGGTGCATCTTTAAACATCCTTTACTTTGAACCTATCTGTGCCTTTAAATCCAAAGCGTGTCTCTTATTGACAACACACTGTTGGATCCTATTTTTTTAAATAAATATTTATTTATTTATTTATTTATTTATTTGAGAGAGAGAGAGAGAGAGAGAGAGAGAGTGTGAGGAAGAAGGGACAGAAGGAGAGGGAGAGAGAGAATCTCAAGCAGACTCCACGCCCAGTGTGGATCTTGACATGGGGCTCAGTCTCATGGCCCTGAGATCATGAAATGAGCCAAAATCAAGGGTCAGATGCTTAACCAACTGAGTCATCCAGGTGCCTCTATTGGACCCTATTGTTTTAAACCAGTCTGAAAATTGCTTCCTTTTGCTTTGGTTGTTTAATCCACTCCCATTTGACATCATTACTAATATTATTGCATTGACACCTGACATTTTACACTTTGTTTTCTATATATTTGTCTCTTTTTTTTCCTTTATTGACATCTACTTTCTTTTGCATTAAATGACTATTTTCTTATGTAACATTTTACTTTCTAAATGATTTTTAAAGCTTTCCAGAATTTTTCTAGAGGCTGCTTTATTACTTACAGTATACACTTTTACTTAGAAGAATCAATTTCAAATTTCTACAAACTTAATTTCTCTGATATAGAAACTTTATTTTTATACAGTTCTATTTACTCTTCCCACTTTTTGATGCTATTATTGGTACATGTGCCATTTATATATGTTGAAAATCCAATAATGCGCAGTTAAAATTATTCCTTTGTATAATTTTGTGTCTTTTAAGAAAAGGGAGAGAAAAATGGAAAGCAGGTATACAATTATGGGCCCATTGTTAATGGCTTCCCTTATTACAGGTAGATCTTCTTTGCTGTGAGTGGAGGCTCACTGGGGAAAAAAAGCTCCAGACCTCTCAGCTGCACTGCCAGAATAGAGCTTCTGCCACAAGGAGCTGGCAGCAAGGATGAGGATAATGAGAAACACTGGCATTCTATGTCCTCCAGCAAGAAACTGTAGCACTAGGCTACCCCATTCTTGGCACATTTGACCCAGGTGAAACTTGTGTCACAGGAGCTTGGGGGGTGAGAAGTGAGTAACCAAAATGCTACAGACTTGCTCTTCTTAGCAAGATTTTATTTTTTTAAAGATATATTTTTTTAAGATTTTATTTATTTATTTGACACAGAGACACCACAAGTAGGCAGAGAGACAGGCAGAGAGAGAGAGAGGGAAGCAGGCTCCCTGAGCAGGGAGCCTGATGCAGTACTTGATCCCAGGACCCTGAGATCACGACCTGAGCCAAAGGCAGCGGCTTAACCCACTGAGCCACCTAGGTGCCCCTTAGCAAGATTTTAGAAAGGTTCTCTAATAAACATTTCTCCATTTTCTGTATGACCTTAGGACAATTTCTGGAGACTTAAAGGTTATTGTCTTTTTTTTTATTGTCTTTTTTTTTTATTGTTCTTCTTCTTGTTTCACTAATCAAGTAATCATAGTTGTTTTGCTGGGGAGAAGGTCTCTAGAGTTCCAGGAGTCTTGTCTGAGAGTTATTTCTTTTATTCACCTGATATGATTTCTTTGCAATTATGACTCCTAAATTTTGCTTTTTTTCATTGGCAGATCCACAACTTCAGGCCCACAGTTCCCCAGGGTGACACTCCTGCTGTAGGGTCCCTCATATCTGCTTATGGAATATCTCTTCTGTAGCCATCCCTATGTCTTCCTTTTCTATGATGTCACTTCCCTTGGTGTATAAGCCTCTTTTTCTATAAGCTCCTTTACTGTGCCTCATATAAGTGCATTTTTTTTTTTTTAGTTCACCATAATGAATATTCTGCTATGAATGAATTGCTATTTGTTGGTGTCTCTCTTCAGGTATGGTGCCAAAATCTCATATCACACTCAAGGTGTGGTCTGAAAAGGCAGTAAGTGATTCTAACAACTCATTTTCTGTTAAAAGCAAAAAATGTTTTGCATTCTCCTCTTGTGACTCCCTCTTTACACAGTTGACACATAAGGCTGTATTGTTACCTAAAGCAACACATTTCTTTTCCATTTGCCATATTCTTTCCCGTATTTCCCCCTAACTTTTATTTATACAACATTATCAGAAAATAGCCTTGATTATCTATCTAGTGCATCCGAGTTTGTGGTAGTGGTAGTAGATTCTCGAAATCAAAGTTGTAGACTCCCTTATCTGGTTAAGCTAAATATGAATATGTTCTTCCTTGCCAAACTAGTGCTAGCTTTCCCTCCCTGGCTTAGTGGCTTCGTTGACAGATGGCCATTTAGACTTTTAAAAGGCCAACAACTTCTGTTAATCTTGATTTTTGTTTTGTTTTGTTTTGTTTTTACATTACCTACCGTTCCTACAGCTATTTCTTGTAATTACATAGAATTTGTCCTATATTACATTAATAGAATGTTGCCCTCTCCAGGATACTTACCAGGCCTGTCGTTTTTTCTTACAGTGTCCCATGCCATAAAATCATGTCTCCTCTCCTCCTCCTACACTTCGATAGGTTATTTGCAACTAGTGGTTAAGATTGAAATGATCTGATCTAATTAATTTATACTAGCTTGTGAATGAATAACAAATTCATCTCCCTCCAAATGGCATTTCTTTATTTCTAGCAAGTAAATAGCATATTAATAATATTCTGGGACAATTTGTTTCATCACAGTGGTTTCTATGTGTTTTTAAGCTATATCACAAAGATAATAGGTTACTTCACACATAATTATAATAGTAACAATAATGATACTGCTGATGATAATTACTATTTCTCTGACACTTCACATTTTACAAAGCACATTTGTCATTATTATTTCACTTGATCTTTAAAACTATCTTGTGAGGTTAGGTATCATTATCATCACTTACCTTTAGAAGTATATTTATTGGAAATTGAGTATGTGTCAAGTAAAAATGGAAGTCTTGTTCCAACTTTACCGCAGTCACAGGTGAGGAGCACTGAGTGACTTGGTTGAAATGATCTGGACTTTGCCTATATTTCCTATATTGAAGAATTATCTTCTTATTAAAGATTTTGGAAGGCTGATTTTAAAATGTTGCTATTCTGTAAGGAAAAGTGAATAGATTAAGAAGGTATCATTAGCAGCCAAATGATGCACTGTTGCCAGTGATTTTTTTTTTTTTTAACTGGGGGAAGAATCATGAAGGACTGTCTAGTTGCCCCATAGTAAGAAACAAAATTAGTTGGTGGATAAAGTTTCAGACTCACACACACCCTCCTCCAGTACTTTCTGGAAACATCACTGCATTTCTAATGGCCCAGTTCCTAATTTCTTCTTCATCTGTGCAAAGGTAGTGTGGGAGTGAGAGGTGGGAAAAAAGGAATGTGAAGTGTTGGAAAAAGTTTTGTTGGGATAGTGTTATAAAATAATACACATTACTTAAAGGTTTAAAAAAATGAGAGAGAGGTTGCAATATAATAATATATTTCTCTCATGAAAAATTTCCATTTATAATGTTTTACTGGCCGTAATTTATTCATTCACCAGTTTTAGGTTTGAGGCATAAATATTTATCTAAGATTGGGTCGCTATCCTCAACTGACCCATGGTCAAGCGGTAGAGACATATAACCAAATGATTCTACTGAGCGTTAACTAGACGTCTTGGTTAGAATTATTCAGTCCATTATTTTGTGTTATTCCACAAGAGTAATAGACACACAGAGATACAGTGGGTATACTTTAGGGAATAAAAAAAAGGAATCTATGTATATTCCACACTCTATGTATATGTGTATATGTATACTCTGTAATGAGCAAGATATGCTGTTGGTTAGCCTTTGTGCACTTGCACACTTGGAATACATGTAAAATCAGGAACTGTGTGTGTGTCGTGTGTGTGTGTGTGTGTGTGTGTGTGTGTGTGTGTGTGTGTGTTTAGCCCTCAAATGCTTTGATTGATGGCCCTTTCTGCAGACAGGATTGGGGTTTTGGGAATGAGCAGATGTGGACCCAAGGTTTTCACTCAGACAATTTGGAAATGAAGGGGAGACTGTTGCTTTCTGAGATTTAGAGAGTTAATTCAGCTTATTATTGATAAGGTCAGATATATATTTTTTCTTACTGAAGGTACACAATGGCTCCAGCATCGATAAGATTTTATCTTGATCTGATTGAAGTTATTGACTTGCAGACAATTGAAACAAGACCTGTTAATTAGAAGGGAGATTGGTCAATAACGACAGCATATATGAAAGAAGGCCTGAGAGTCAGATGCTGCCAGAGGCATCAAAACGCTATTATTTGGGGGCGGGGGAAGGCCAAATAGGACATAGTATGTTTTAGAAAGATTAACACCCATATCTTGTATTTAGTCTAGAGAGTACAAGTTAAGTTTTAATGCATTCTATGACTTCATAAATTGTTCTACTTTTGTAATTAGAGCTTCTTAAATTAAGCATGATTATAACTTTTTTTTTTCACTTTGTTTCTCAATTGCTGGGGAATAATTTTCTTTGCTGTATTTTTCTAAATAATGTCCAAGATCCTCTGTTCCTCTCCTCTACCTGTTCCCCACTCCCCTGCCTGCTGCATTGCCTAAGGAGATATAATGATATAAGATTATAACACAGTGAATTTTGTTAACTCCTGAAGAAGAAGAGTCACAGTTTTGTCTGGATTTATAAAATGCCAAGCCCTCTGCTGAGCATTTTGTATTAATTGGCTCATTTGATTTTTATCACAACCTTGATATAGGCATTATTATTTCCATTCTGTGGTGAGGTTAGCTTATCTGCCTAAGATCACAGGTTTCAAATACCAACATTGTATTTAAATCTAGTTTGGTCCAACTCCAAAGCTCAAGATTTTAACCCAGTGCTTTATAGATTTGGAATCTGCTTGTGATTTAAATTTCATGGAACTATTTACAATAAACAGTGATGATGACATACGTGCTGAATTCTGTCTTTGTTAGAGCTCTGTCATACCTGACTCCAGCCATAGTAATGGAGCCAGAGAACAACATGGTGCTTGTTAACTCATGAGCTAGACTTTGAGGGGCATGGGTTCATCTTATTAAATTAACTGTCCAAGTAAAAATGGAAATATTCCTTGTGGTAAAAGAGATTACAAATTGTATCTTTGGGTGCATGTAATAGACTTTATATCTAAGCATGTCCTTGGGTAAGAATTCACTGTAAGTGGAAAAATGCTTTTATGCCTTCCTCTTGATTTTAGATATCTTTAAGTAGGAACTGGAAAAAATAAAATTTTTCATTTATGTGATTATTTAGATTCGGGTTTTTGTGTATATCAATTACGTATTCATAATCAAGATTTTATTGTATGTTTTACATACTCTGTCCTTATGGGAGCTTTTTTTGTCTGCCTATTCTCATAGTTACAAAAGAAAGGTTTTTAACATTTTCATCATGATTGTAGATTTGCGTATTTCACATTGTAATCATCAGTTTTTGTTTTATGTATTTTGAATTTATGTGATTTTGTGCATGCATACACAGGATAATGATATTTCTGTTCGGTTAACTTCTTTTCATTATATAATCTCATCGTTTACTTCTAGCAATTTTTCTTGTATTTTGTCTGATAGCAGTATATCTGTACCATACTAGTTTTGAATACTTCTCTGTTTAAGATGTGTCTTTTTTATAGCTTCATGTGGTTTTTCATTTGTTTGTTTGGGATGTGTAGTTGTTGTTGTTTATTTGTAAATCCAGTCTGACAATACTAGTTTAGCCCATATGTATTTAATATATTTACTGATGTAGTTGGGTATATAGTTACTATTTTATTATTTATATATAATTGGCCTAAGTGTTTCATAATTCCTTTTCTCTCTTAGCTTCCCTTGGATTAATCAAATATTATTATTTTGCTTTTTTTCCATATGCTAATTTGTTACCTGTGCAGCTTTATCATTTTCTAGCATTTACATTTGAGATTAAACATCTATCCCTGACTTATTGGAGTCCAAACACAAATGATTACTTTACAACTTCCCCAGTAATGCAGGGAACTTAGGACACTTTCAGTGCCATCAGTGTTAATGCTGTCATGCATTTTTAATTTTCATGTATTTTCATCCTATGAGGCATTAAAATTACTGTTTTGTGCAATCAAATTTTATTTTATTTTGTTTTATTTTATAAATAGTTTTATTGAGGTGTAATTGATATACCAAAAATGGCACATATTTAATGTGGACAGTTTCATTAGTTTGGCAATAGTCCAAACATCCATGATAGCATCTCCACAATCAAAGTAACAGTCATATATGTCCAACACCCCTCAATGATTCCTCATGTCCCTTTGTTTCCATTTTTGTTTCAAAATTTATTTGAGTATTCATTTATATTTCCCCACATATTCACTATTTTTTCACTGTTTATGACTTCCTTTAATTCAATATTTCCCCTGTGATTGTTTTATGTAGAAATTTTTCTTTAAATTTTTCTTTAATGTGTCTTATCATATAGGTTTGTTGGTCACCAATTCTCTTGTTCATCAGAAAACATCTGAGTTCCACCTTTGCAGCATATTTTTACTGGACAAAGTATTCCAAACTGGCAGTTATTTTCTTTTAAAAATTGAAGGTATCATTATATATCTTATGACTTTTATCATATATTTTGTGGAGCCAGCTGATCAGTATTTTTGTTCCTTTGAAGTTAAAATGTCTTTTTTTCTCTACAGTTTTTTAAATATTTTAATTGAATTATACACATGTAAAGAAAAAGTACATATAGCTTCACTTAATTTTTTTTCTTTTTGTCTTTTGTTTATGACAGTTTAATTATGATGTGCTGTCAGAAGTTCAGAAATAACAAAAGTAAAACCAATGAATCACCAAAGTAATAATTATTAAGGGTCATTGTGCGTAAACCAGAAAGTTTGCAAAACAGCACTCAAACCAAAACACAGAATGAGGCTCAGGGATATATAGTTATAAAGCAGCTATTATAGTGAAAAAGCAATAACTGTTTATTCCTCACAGTGATTGGTTATAATATTAGCATTTTCCTAAATGATAGATAATTAGCTAATGGTTACCTCATATCAATTTGGGGAAACTCTTTAAGTTTTGCTTATGAATTCCAGAGGCACAAGCAAGAAATGACCCAAGACAAATTAATCTTGCAAAATAATATAAATTAGATTTTGTTTGTATGATTACACTGGTTTGCCTGCTCAGGGAATTTTCAAGGCTGGATTCTGTTTTGTTGTTGTTGTTGTTGTTGTTGTTATTGTTGTTTTGTGTTTTTTTTTTTTTTAAACAATACCCCCTTGGGGCATTCTCAACCATAGAACATTATTCTGGGTACCACTGCTATCCATCCATCTATCATAGTGGTTAACTCAGGAAATGAACAAGGAAGCCCTGGAGCTTCCACCAACCTCTCTATCCCAGGAGCCCAAGGGTGCTGGACAAATTGAGAGCACAGCTCCTGGCTGGGTTTGCCAACATTGTTGCTGAACAAACTTGGATAAACTCATCGGAAGAGATAAAGGCTGGGAAAAGAGAAAGGAACAAATTTATTTTGGGCGCAGGGACCCAAGGGAGGTGACAAGCTCAAGCCTTAACAACTGACCTCTCCATCCACAAGATGGATGGATGGAGATGGACACAAGATGGACACCTAGAAAATTATAGGGAGATATTGGGGGGCACGTACATTCAAGAGAGCAGGCAGTGGGCACATGATCGTGGGTGGGGGGCCAGATGTTTTCAGGCCGTGATATGGTCAGGGAAGGGATGTATGGGGTGTGGTCTTCTAGGCATTCTGTTCCTATCAGGGCTTTTCTGGTCTGGTGGTTGGAATATTCCTGTCATTGTTAATGCCTCAAGAAAAGGCAATGAGAAATAACTGTTAGGGTCTATAGTTGAGCAAGAGGGCTCATTGATACAACCGTTGAGGCCGTCAGGCCCAGGAAACACACATTTTCTGTTTCTATGAGTTGAGTTGTCAGGCTAAAGGGCCAGGGAGTCACTATCTTCATGTGTTCATCATCTATGTGATTATTATTGGTTTCAGGTGTTCATCATCTATGTGATTATTATTGGTTTCATCCAGATGTCTGAGCCTCATGGATACCAATTGGCATGTGAATGGCTGCTGACAGGCACTGAAAACATTCAGCAGTATACAGTGCACTGGTGAGTTGAATATGAGGACTATAAGAAAAACAAGAGCCAAGGATTGGAAAATTCCCCAGAGCAGAGATTCCCAGGAGCCAATATTTAACCAATTAAGTGATTCAGATGGGCAATAATTTTTTGAAGTCATTAACATAGGCACAACATGCTATATCAGCAATCACATATCCTTGTGATTACTTAGGACAAGATGAAAATGAGAATATTTTATGTCAGAAAGTGGTAGTGCCAGTATACTTCCATGTAAATTAGGCCCCTTTATGATGTGAACCATCAGGTAATCTAATGAGAAGCATTTCTGTGGAAACAAAAGAAAAACAGAGGTTATTAGTTCCAGCAAATTATAAATTCAGTTTCTGAATTTGGAGAGCAGCCAGGTGAAAACATCTCTAGATGTCAGGTTCAAAGCACCTTCAGATGGAGTGAGGGTAAGCAGTGACAATCTGACAGGTTTTCCTGGTTCACAGTGTGAATGTCTCTGGTGATCTTTCAGAGTGGCCACATAGCAACAGGCATGGATAGTGTCCACACATGAGCTGTTGCAGTGATTTCTCTGAAGTTAATTTCAAGTTGTCCAGCTCACCTGTCTGAATTTTTGTCCTCACTTGAATATTAACATCTCTTGATCCCATTATAGTAAAAGTTTTCTAGTCACCTCAGATGAATTTTGAATTTTATATAACTTTTCTTCTTGTTCATAGAAAAGGCATTTGTCAAAAAAAAAAAAAAAGAACAGAAAAGGCATTTGTCACTTCTCAGATGGAAGTGGCTATACTAAAATTTTGTGTGCTCTCTCTCTCTATATATATATATACACACACACACATATATATAACTGCATTTATATATCCATATCTATAGCTATCTATATAGAGAGAGAATAAATATATAACATATACATAAATACACACACAAATACAATTTTTAAATAGAACCCATGAGCCAATGAAATGTTATTTTAGTTAAATTTTAAAGCATTTATGAAGCCATTATATATGTAGAAATCTACTACATAGTGCATGCATATAGATGCATTACATGTGGTCTCTCAATTCAAATTACTTACAATTAACTATCAAAAGTTTAGATATATACATAGATAAGTTCAGTGTAATGAAATTGTCATAAGGTACACATATTTATATGGAAGTAAAGGTATACAAATCTAGGCACATGGTACCATCAAGAATTTTAGGAAACAAATCCTTGGCATAGTGGTAACACTTCTGAATTTTGACATTCTAAATGGGGAGAAGTGTAAGCAAAGATATGGCAGTATAAAATGGTTTGTGCAGAACTCTGGGTAAGTTTCCTATTTTTGAAGATTATAAGTACAGTGAGACATAACCAGAAACACAGAGAGAGAAGCAAAAAGGTCATGGAATCTGTGCCCGGTGTGCTTAACAGCTTGGATATTTTTGTACATCATAGGAGTCTGACATATTTTTAAATGAAATATTTTCTGCTTAGAGATAGTTATAAAGAAAACACTATAAAGGGATTGATTACCAGAGAAATTGATCCACATGTGTAGGATCAAAAGGTCATTCACTGGTAGACTTCAAATTAAATGATTTATTTTGGAAAGAGTAGAATAATAACCTGTCACAGAGAAGAAAGAACTGGAAATGGTTTGAGTAATAAAATACAGTCAAAAAGAACAAAAAAGCTGGAATCAGGTGACCTGGGCCTGGGGAGTTATTTTGTTGTCTGTTCAGCTATGTGTGGGAAATAAATAGTTGAGTGAGAGATAATTAGCTGCTTGTAATAATGATGACATTATTACTGTTATTGTTTATCAGGTCTATAAAAAAGATGGAATGACCTAAGAAAGGAAGTATCATGGCTTTGAATTTAGATAAACATAGGCCTGAATTTCAGCTTCACTCCATGCCAGCTATATGAGTTTGAAAACATTTAACTTTTTTGATCTTCTTTATCCCCACTCATCCTTTCATTTATCCATTCATTCATCCATTTGTTAGTGTATATATGGACACATGTGAAAATTTCCCAATTAACTTTCATGTGCAGTAACATTGTTAGGAGCTTGTATGAGGGTTCTCTAGAGAAACAGAACTGAGAAATGTGGAGAGATTTTAAGGAATTGGCTCACACAGTTGTGGGAACTGGAGGTGTTAAAATTTGCAGGGCAGGCTAGAAGGTTGGAAATTATGGTGTTGGACTTGATACTGCAACCTTGAACTTGAAAGCAGTCTGGACACAGAGACAGAGTTTCTTTCTTTTTATGGAACCTCAGTCCTATCCCTTAAGACTTTCAACTGATTGGATGAACCTACCCACATTATGAAGGATAATCTGTTTTACTCAATTCCCACTGATTTAAATGTCAAACACATCTACAAAAATATCTTCACAATAACATCAAGATTGGTATTTGACCAAACATATCCTAGCCAAGTTGACACATCAAAGTAACCATCACAGAGTTAGTTGCAAGACAGATGCAGCAACTGCTCTCATGAAACTTACATCCTAGAAAGAATAGTTATATCCATCTGATAAATAATATATCCATCTGAATAGTTTGATGTGTGATGAAATGAACTATTCCCTATAAATGAGTAGCACAGTAATTGACATAGTGGGGAGAAAAAATAATTTTCCTTCTACCCTCCCAGTCTTGACTAAGGACCCCTCTGCACCATAATAAAAAGATTAACAAGATAAAAAATAAAAAATAACATATTTATGTGGGAGAGACACAGGAAAACTGAGTAACACCCCAAAATGGCCCAAACCACCCCCTTAAATATCATCTCCAGCAAAAGACGAAAAATGTTGTGAGGGTGTGGGCTGGAGGCCAGTTATGGGAGGTCACCAGGAAAAGCAGAGTGACAAATGTAGGACTTCTTCATGGATAAGAGTTCCTAGAGAGTCTTCTTTCTCTTCCTAGTAATAAGAGGGAAACACCATTACAAAAGGAGATTTCCCTTAGAAATGTAGGTGTTTCTTACAAAAGGATAATTTATGTTTTCAGAACTACTCCTGTTTCTTATAAATAAACAGCTCACAATAGTCAGCATGCCAACAGAGCATATTTTGGGGTGGCATATTGTGTTTCCCTTCACAGCAAACATCAGTATCCATTCATCCTCCCATCTTACTATCCAGCTTGTGAATACAGTTCATTTAGGATCCAAATGGGCACTGCTATTTAGATGAGTTTCTAATAATGATAATAAGAAGAATGATTATAACAATAGCCTTAAACTTAAAAAAAAAACTTAAAAAATAGCCTAAACTTAAAAAGAACTCACTGTGTAACAATCACTGTTCTTACTGCTTAATCAACACAGTTAATCCTTACAACTACCCTCTAAAAATCATCTCCATTTCACAGATTTAGAAACTGAGGCACAGTGGAGTTACGCACTTAATCCAAACTCAAGCAGCAAGTAAGGGGAAGGGCTGAGATTTAGACCAAAAGACTCTACCTTCTCTTGTCTATGGTAAAGGATTCCAAGAGAGAAGTAGCCTGGATGATGCTTGTTTTATTTGTTTCTTCAGTGGCTTTGTCCTTCTTATCCTTCAAATTATAAGTTATCTCTTTAAGAGCAGGTTTTGCCATCCTTAGCATTTTATCTAATATGGAGTTTTTCTCCTATGTCCTTATTATTTCTATGTGGGGAAAAAAATCCTCCTCTTAATTCCCTAATATCAATTTGAATTATTCTATTTTTTTTTTTACTTTTTATCTATTCATATTTCTTACATCTATTTTCAATCATGTAAGCTCCATAAACGTAAGGAAACTTAATTAATTTTATTTGTCATTTTATACCCAATACCTAGTAGTATGGTGTCTGGAACAGTAGGTTCTCATTAAATATTTAGAAATTAATAAATGAAAACAGGAGAATTATTAAAAGAAATAGAAACTTTGTACAACATATAAAGAAAAAATAGATCACTGAAAATTTCAATCCTTCTTTCTAAATTTACATGAAGCCATCACAGATTTTAGGGCAACAAAATGTAATTGTACCACTTAGCAACTTTCCTGTTCAATGCAGTTCTTATAAGTGTAATTAAGGATCAATGAACCAAGTGTTTAAAAGGCAGCCAACTTAATTGCCACAATTGTATGATTTAGATGAATAATAAATGTGCTAATGATAGTATAATATTAAATATTCAACGTGGTTATCAAAAATCAATTAAGAGATAATTGTAAATCAGTAAGCCACAAGTAATGAGAAGAATCCTCCCTTTTGGAAAGGTTGTTGACAGGAAAAAGAATCCCAATTTTCTGCTTTTCAGCATTTAATTTAATCATATAAAAAGTATAGAAAATATTTAATTTAATTAGGCAGCAGAGCAGATTTCTACATTCTGAAAATTGGCATTGCCTTGTAGTTGCAAAGCAAATTTGACAACTCCAAGGGATTACAGCCTAGCCTTGTTGGTTTAAGGAATGGGTCTCAATTTCACTTAGCATAACCTCCTCCATTCCCATCAATGTTGATGTAGAAGGTGGGTATTCCTCCTTTTGGATTCCTGAGTAATATTCTGTTGTGTATATGGACCACATCTTTTTTTTTTTTAAGAATTTTTATTTATTCATTTGAGAGAGAGAGAGAGAGTGAGAGAGATCACGAGATGGGGGTGAGAGACAGAGGGAGAAGCAGACTCCCCACTGAGAGGGGAGCCCAACATGGGACTTGATCCCAGGCTGCCAGGATCATGACCTGAGCCAAAGGCAGCTGCTTAACCAACTGAGCCACCCAGGTGCCTGGACCACATCTTCTTTATCCATTTGTATGTTGAAGGGCATCTTGGCTCTTTCCATATTATAGAACACTATATCAAAAACTAATGATGTGCTGTATGACTAACATAACACACACACACACACACACACACACACACACATACAGAGGAAGGAGTCTCAATAATGACCCCTTGCTCATGCTTCATTCTTAGCAAGAACACTGCAAGTATTGTTTCTTTAATTTTCTTTCTCTGCCTCTTTGTGTGTTATCCCTCATTCATTTCTGGGTTTCTGGTAGAAGATTTGCATTGTTCACAAACTTGAAGCAGAGTTGAGAAATACTGCCCTAAGTATGGAATGAAAATATGTAAAAAGACTAAAAATTCTATAATAAAGAATTTTATTTATAAGACTTTTGCCTTAATATCATTTTATTTTTTCTTTTCCCTTTAAAAAAAATAACATCATTTTAGACAAGGAACAGAGCAGTTTGAACTAGGGAAATTTTAAGAAAGTTGAATGTACCAAAGCAAAGATCACTCTATGAGAGTACTCTCTGTGAATAAAATGCAGAATATGCAAATTTGAATATCATTGGCAGTTTGGGACCAGACTGAATACTAGTATAAGTCAAAGTTTTCTCTTTCATGTTTAAAGATCTGAACTTGTTTTCCTTCAAATGTAAATTAAAAAAAAAAAAAAGACACCAAAAATTCTCTTTAATACAATCTCGCTAGTTTGACACTTAGCTAAGCAACTCTGCCTAGGTCACTAGTATCTTCTATAGAACTTCAATTAATGAAAGTATGGTGGCTTTGCAACAAATAATTTGAAACTTGGGTGAGTTATGAATTTGCAAAAACCTCTCTTTTCTTAGTTGTGACAATGTGTGCTCCTTCCTGGTACACCTGCTGTACTCAATAGAATCTATCAAAAGGCTGTGAGAGACCAAGTCTCACATCCCCAGCAAGATTGCTAGGTTTCAGTTCCTTAGAGTCTCAGACTAATAAAGTCATATTAAGCCCAAGTGTTGGTAAAATTTCAATGTTAAAAAAAAAACTTTTATATGCATTTGTTATGAAAGTCTCTTTGAAATCCATGAGAGGGACAAGAAAGGAATAAAAGTCAGAATGATGGCTGATATAACCCAGTATTCCAGGCAACAAAATTAAGCCATAGATTTTTGATTCTTGCAATACACTTCGGACAGAAAGGGATAAATAAATGCAACAAGTTTTTAACCTGAAAGATGGTTGCTCAGACGTGGCAACATCCATATGAGGTGAGTTTAGAACAGCCAACTGGGCAAGGAATTCAGAAAGAAGCTACATTCTTCTGTGTCCAAATGTAAAATCCTGAATGGGCAGGGTCAGACCCCGGTCACCTGTACCTAGTGACCATTATCAAGATTTCTTGGGTATCTGGCCATATTCAATAGGAAGTAAAAAGTAATCCAAGTCTTATGCCAAAATATATGCTTAGATACAGAATTATGCTCTTAAGTTTGCTTCTTGCTAAGTAGACATTTGGGGGAAGAAATCAAGTTTGAGATGTAGTATCTCTTATTTTAACAAGATTGCAACCAAAATCTAAAAATAAATAAATAAACAAATAAATAAATAATAAATGTACAAATGTAAAAGGTATTAAATAAAAAAATAAATAACCTCAGGAGAGAAAAAAAACAAAAACAAAAACGCAAGTTCTTTGGTGATTCACTACTGTCAGGATTCTGGCCCTACTTTAACAATCTCTGAAATTTGCTTTCCAGAATATGTAAAGTAGCTCTGTCTCCTAGTGTCTGATACATTGTGTAAACTCCAGAAACTAGTATAGAAAGCAAAAATGGAATTGCCTTCATTTATAATACATTCCCCTGGACTTCAGATTAAGGATCTAAAAATCCCTCTTCCTTATATATATTTGCCATCAAATTCAGGTATAGTCTCAAACTCAGACTCAGGCACAGTATCTATGGACAGTGCTTTTTCCTTCCGATTCTTTGTCCTCAGCTGCCATGGATGATTGACTCTGCTTGGTAATCACTGCTGGATATGTTCAGGGAACACACAGTACTCACCTTGCAGTAATTTGTCTTGTTACAATTTGGGAGTGATACACTAATGGGCTAAGTGCATTAGGGGTCTCTGAAATCAGACACCCTGGGTTTAAAAATCACCTCCATCACATATTAGCTATGTCATCTGGGGAAAATTAGTTTCTAAGCCTCACTTTTCTAATCTTTAAATTTGAAGTTGTAATGATATCCACCTTTAAGAACTTTGTGTGTGTCAAATGATAATTTTTTTTAAATAAAAATATTTAGTACATGGCTGGATGATAGCAAGCATTCAATATTAATTGTTTACAATTCTTACACAGATAAATTGTACATTATTTATTTTATTTTCATAGGACAATGTTATTTAGTTTTTCCTAAGTTTTGGAAAACATCTCACAATAGAACCCAAGTACTGACGATAGTACTTCTTTGTGATCCTGAAAATAATTCATGATTTATTTGTATTTCAGTGAAATTAGGTATTGCCTTGTATTGAATACATCTTCTGCCCTTTCTCCAATTCTCTCAGTCATATCTGTCTTCCATACCCTTAGCCACTTACTCCCTCTTGACCTCTGCAAAGGCCTCCAGACGCCAAGCCAGCCCACAAGTTATGTCTGCTGAGGACCACCAGCACCATGGCTGGAATTTCTGGCTCTCTCCAAAGCTTCTAGACATCTCAGGAGACACAACACATAGTAGAGGATCTGACTTACTGAGCCATTGCCAAAAGGTTATATAACCTGGAAATGAGTGTTAGGAGGTGTGGGATCTGATCTGGTTAACTCCCTGTAGGGTAGAGTTTGAGCAAGGGGAGACAGGAGTCAGTAAAAACTGGGCAGATGAATTCCCTCTCTTTTCCTTTTGCTATCCTGTTCTGAAGAGTGGTTCCTCTGTGATTTGCATATGATATCCTGAGTAATTGGGGGAACTTGGATTTTTTGGTGGCTTTTCAAGAAGGAATGGCCATCAGAGTAAGTCATTACCTTGCATTGCTTCTAATGCCTCAGCTCTCTTTTCCTTTTGTTGATCTGAAATTATACATACCAAATACAGTATTGATATTTTATCCTTGCTGAGGCGTGGTTTCTAGGGACCCTAAGCTAAGATATGCCTCCTCCTTCTCACCAATTCTAGTTCATTCATTCACCCATTCATCCATCCATTACAAAATCCATTACTTAGTTATTTATTTATTTACTTATTATTTTAAAAATTTTTAAAATAAACATATAATGTATTATTAGCTTCAAGGGTACAGGTCTGTGAATTGCCAGTTTTACACACTTCATAGCACTCACCATAGCACATACCCTCCCCAATGTCCATAACCCTACCACCCTCTCCCTACCCCACTCTGCCCAGCCATCCTGTTTGTTTTGTGACATTAAGAGTCTCTTGTGGTTTGTCTCCTGCCTGAGCTCATCTTGTTTCATTTATTCTTTTCTTACCCCCCAACCCCTCCCCCCTGTTGCATCTCCACTTCCTCATATCAGGGAGATCATATGATAGTTGTCTTTCTTGTCTTTCTCCAATTGACTTATTTCACTAAGCATAATACCCTCTAATTCCATCCACGTTGTCACAAATGGCAAGATTTCATTTCTTTTGATGGCTGCAGAGTATTCCACTGTATATATATATACCACATCTTTTTTATCCATTCATCTATTGATGGACATCTAGGTTCTTTCCATAGTTTGGCTATTGTAGACATTGCTGCTATAAACATTCAGGTTCACGTGCCCCTTCGGATCACTACGTTTGTATCTTTAGGGTAAATACCCAGTAGTGCAATTGCTGGGTCATAAGGTAGCTCTATTTTCAACTTTTTGAGGAACCTCCATGCTGTTTTCCAGAGTGGTTGCACCAGTTTGTATTCCCACCAACAGTGTAGGAGGGTTCCCCTTTCTCTGCATCCTCGCCAGCATCTGTCACTTCCTGACTTGTTAATTTTAGCCATCCTGACTGGTGTGAGGTGGTATCTCATTGTGGTTTTGATTTGTATTTCCCTGATGCCAAGTAAAGTAGAGCACTTTTTCATGTGTTTGTTGGCCATCTGGATGTCTTCTTTGCAGAAATGTCTGTTCATGTCTTCTGCCCATTTCTTGATTGGATTATTTGTTCTTTGGGTGTTGATTTTGAGAAATTCTTCATAGATTTTGGATACTAGCCCTTTATCTGATATGTTGTTTGCAAATATCTTCTCCCATTCTGTCAGTTGTCTTTTGGTTTTGTTAACTGTTTCCTTTGCTGTGCAAAAGCTTTTAATCCTGATGAAATCCCAATAGTTCATTTTTGCCCTTGCTTCCCTTGCCTTTGGCGATGTTTCTAGGAAGAAGTTGCTGCTGCTGAGGTCGAAGAGGTTGCTGCCTGTGTTCTCCTCAAGGATTTTGATGGATTTCTTTCTCACATTGAGGTCCTTCATCCATTTTGAGTCTATTTTCATGTGTAGTATAAGGAAATGGTCCAATTTCATTTTTCTGCATGTGGCTGTCTGATTTTCCCAACACCATTTGTTGAAGAGGCTGTCTTTTTTCCATTGGACATTCTTTCCTGCTCTGTCGAAGATTAGTTGACCATAGAGTTGAAGGTCTATTTCTGGGCTCTCTATTCTGTTCCATTGATCTATGTGTCTGTTTTTGTGCCAGTACCATGCTGTCTTGATGATGACAGCTTTGTAATAGAGCTTGAAGTCTGGAATATTTTTATCACTGTGGCATGCACGGTAAGAGATACCAAGGAGGGTAAATATGTTCCCCGGCTTTATTGAGATTACAATCCAAGAGTGGTGATTCTACAAGTATGTATATTAAAATTATGAAGTAATAAATGTCTTGAAAAGAGATATAAAGGTCAGAGTTTGAAGAGAGCACTTTTGGCTGCGAGATCATAGAAATCAAATACTCTGCTGGTGACATTTGTTCTGGGTCTTTTAGTTCAGGTAAATGTATCATTTTTGATGGAATCAATGTACAGATAAATAGGTTGAAAGCATCAGCTCTTCTGCCTCACTGACATGATTCACTATGTCAGAAAGTTTGAGAACTTGAGTTACTTCTAATGGTATCAAAACAATTATATTTAGTTTAAATATTTAAATACATGGTTTTTGATACACTTACTTAAGCATATAATTGTTATAAAATATAAACAAGCAAATAAAAAATAAGTAACACAATTTCACCAGTGTTAACATTTCAGGCATTTTTTGCATGAATCTATTTGACGTTTTTTATTTAATTTAATTTATTTTTTTAAGATTTTATTTATTTATTTGACGAGATCACAAGTAGGCAGAGAGGCAGGCAGAGAGAAAGGGGGAAGCAGGCTCCCTGCTGAGCAGAGAGCCCAATGTGGGGTTCAATCCCAGGACCCTGGGATCATGACCTGAGCCGAAGACAGAGGCTTTAACCCACTGAGCCACCCAGGCACCCTATTTGAAGATTTTTTTTTTTTTTTTTAAATTACATCATATTGGGGATTCCTGAGTGGTTCAGCCAGTTAAGTGACCAACTCTTGATTTTGGTTCAGGTCATGATCTCAGGGTTGAGAGATGAAGCCCCATGACAGGCTCCATGCTGGGTGTGGAGCCTGCTTAAGATTCTCTCCCTCTGTTCCCCCCTTTCTTCCCCAATTTACACTCACATATGCTCTCTGTCTCCAAAAAAAAAGGATCATATTTGATGTAAAATTTTGTCATCTTAATATTGTTTTGTGGATATTTTCTCATATCAATAATGCTATAGTAACTTTATAATGATTGTATATTTTATGTATTTAATCATTTCATTATAGTACTATACCATTGTTTATTTATGCAAAGCTTTCTCAGGATCATTTGTTTTGTTTCAACCTTCTTTTTTTTAAATTTCATATTATGTTACAGTAAGCATTCCAAGTTGGTGAAATCTTTCTGCATAACGTTTATTATTTCCTTAGGATAAAATCTTAAAAGTACAATTGCTATGTTTAAAGAGCACAAGAATCGTCATGATGATTCTCATTTGCTGTTCAATTGGCAACCGAAATATTTTCTTATTATATAAGCTTACCAGCACTATAAAATGCTACCACTTTTCAGCGCAGAAAATGGATTTTATACTTTAAAATATATATATCATTTTGACTGGGAGAAATTCATATCTCTAAATCAGATATGACAATAACTATTCCATAGTATTTTGTCAAGATTAAAAAAGATATTATAAATGAAGATGTGATCATTAATCTGATGTTTTTTAGGAAGAGGATAGTAAAAATGGAAAAGATTAGATGGGAGAAAAAAGACCTGACTTATAGATAAAAGAGGTGGTTAAAAATTTATAAGAGGATAGCTTACAACTCCAAGATATTTCATTTCAAAACTTAGAAGAAGTGATTTCCAATCCAAATAGAAATTATGAAAGTTGACACAAAAGTAGAAATATAAATAGAAAAATTATCCTAGAATAGATTACAGAGTGATTAAAATCTGTTGCTTAAAAGGCAATAGAGCTTAATCAAAGATTTGCCAAAAATTTTGGCTTCCTTTATTTTTTTAAAACATTTTATTTATTTCTTTGACAGAGAGAGCATGTGCACAAACACAAGCTGGGGGGAGTGGCAGAGTGAGAGGGAGAAGCAGTCTCCCTGCTAAGCAGGGAGCCCAATGTGGGGCTCAATCCTAACACCCTGGGATCATGACCTGAGCTGAAGGCAGAGGCTTAACTGACTGAGCCTCCCAGGAGCCCCTAAAAAGTTTGTTTCCTTTAAATGGCAGATGACATTCATATTTGGAAAACACTTTTTAAGTTATAGAAACAAGTGGAAAATTTCCAAGATCACTTTAAAAAGTCACTTTAAAGAATATCTTTAATAATAAACTTTAAGATATCACATAAAGAGAAATACATAAAGCATCTTGTATTTTTACATAAATGAAAAGTTTAAATATAATAGAAAATACAATCCATCCATGTCTTAAGGATATTATACTGTGGCAATGTGAGTCTATTGCAGAAAATGTGATTTAATATCAGGAAACCTATCTTAACTCTTCATTATAGCAACTGATTAAAAGGAGAAAATAACTTGGTCATATGAATCAATAATGAAAAGGAATTTGATAAAATTCAACAGTTATTTCTAATAACACTGTAAGTAAAATATAAAAGGAAGGAATTGCAACAATATTGTAATTTATCAAATTATGCATTATCACATGGTGAAACACTAAATCAAATTCAATAAAACTATAAAAAGATGCCTACTGATAGTATACTTTTTAAAATTGCCCTGTGAATGTAATGAGTCAAACAATTAAAAGCTACTATAAATATTGGAAAAGGTAGGTGATATCTATTTTTTGTCAATATGATTGTATGTCAACAAATCCAAGAAATTCCTAGTAACAGACAGCTAGCCTCATTTTTAAAAAATCTGTAAGAGGGCCCAATATGAGTCAAATATTTGTATAAAAGTGCTATTGACATGAGTAAACAAAATTATAAAATCTTTTAGAAATAAATAATCATGAAGGAATTTTATGAATAGGAACTATAAATTCTTAGTGAAAAATAAGGAACATACAGACTATCTCCTTGCTTAGAAAGACTTCATATTATAAATACATAAATTTTGTATAAATAATATTTACCAAAGCCACAATTGGAATATTAACCTTTATGTGAATGAGTAATTTGTTGAAAAATAGTCAAGAAAATTTTGAAGAACAATAGTGTTGCTCTAATCAGATCAGTAGGAATAGGGGAGGAAATTCAGGAATATATCAGAGTATACATTGCCTATCATAATTTTCAGTTTCATTTCCCTTTTTAGTGTGTGTATTTCTTTCATGATTGTTGAGATTTTGACTTGCCCTTCTGCAAATTGCCCTTCAAAATGGGACTTTCATTATTGTCTTGTTGATTTTTCAAGAGTTTCTTATACTATAATTTTAACTGCCTCTCTATAGACTTTATTGCAAATAATTTTTTACATTTATCATAGGAATGACAAAATAATACTTTATACTAGCCACACTGAAAAAAATGTAAAAGAATTTCAAAACCTACTACTGGCAGGATGTGAGCAAAAGAGTATTCATCTTTCTTGTATAAAGGTGAATTGCTTTAAGTTATTAGAAAGTAAACTGGGAACATCTAATAAAATTATTAATAAACGTAGTTGACCCTTGAACAACATGGGTTGTGCACTGGCCCACCTTCATGCAGTTCTTTTAAAATAAATACAATATAGTACTATAAGTGTGTTTTCCCTATGATTTTCTTAATAATATTTTCTTTTCTGTATCTTGCTTTATTGTATGAATATAGTATATACTATGTATTACATACAAAATATGTGTTAACTGACTGTTTATGCTACCAGTAAAGCTTCTGGTCAGCAGCAGACTACCAGCTAAGTTTTATGTAAAATAAATAATGAATGAGATTTATGGTCAAGTGGTGGGTGAAAATCTAACCTAAGTTGTGGCAATCCAAATATAAATTACGAATTGATGTAAGAAAATTGACCTATGAAAGATAGAACTTGAACTATCCAATAACTATAAATATCTTTTAAACCTGCTTTAGAAGTGCTTCCTAATCTTTATTAAATTTTTGCATTAATGCAAGTTTCAGGCAATTTCAAACACAACATACACTTTCCTTGTTATTTTATCCATTCCAGAGCAAACAATAGTGACAAGGCAACTACACTACAACATCAGCTGACACCAAAAGCTGACAAAAATTGCATACAAAAAATGAACATTAACAATCTCTCTATATGAAGATATTACAATCCTAATTCAACTCCTGTGGAATACTTACAGTTTTCTTAAATCTAAATAGAATTTATTCCACAAAGGTAAAGACAGTTCAAAATGAGAAAATATGTCATTATAATTCATCACATTAATAATTAAGGGAAAAAATAACAATTCAGAGATGCCTACAGCACCTTTGATGATATTTAAAATCCCTCCTGAATTAGAAGATCTTTGTTAATGAGAAAGAAAAGAATGCTGTGGTAACATGGAAAAGAATAACTACCCAAATCTAAGACATTTTTTTAAATTAACATATAATGTATTATTAGCCCCAGGGGTACGGTTCTGTGAATCATTGGGTTTACACACTTCACAGCACTCACCATAGCACATACCCTCCCCAATGTCCGTAACCCAACCACCTTCTCCATACCCTGCCTCTCCCCAGCAACCCTCAGTTTGTTTTGTGAGATTGAGAGTCTCTTATGGTTTGTCTCCCTCCAGATCTCATCATGTTTCATTTCTAAGACATTATTTAAAGAAGAAACATTAAAGATGTTCTCATTAAAGTCAAAAACTGGTGACAGATTTCCAGCCATTATTGCTTAAACTCCTAACAGAATGGCACCAAGTCATTCCAATGTCATTTGGTCTTAGCAGATGTTATACATACCTTTTATTATGTCTGCCAGCTCATCCAAGTTGTAATAATTCCACTGAGAATTGTTTCCCTTCCTTCCCACATCTATAGGATATAGAGTTGGGGCTTTGTGATGGACACACTCTATGATAACTTCCAATGAATCATGCCCTTTTATTATCTCTTGAGTGATGGTGGAACCAATGCCTTGCTTCTAACTAATAGAATATGGCAAGCGTGATAGGATGTCACTCCCTTGATTAAGTTATATTATATGGCAAAAGCAATGAGATGCCACTCCCTTGAGTATAAAATATATAATATAAGACACCATCTTAGCCAAAGAGACACATTTTCCTGCTGGCTTAAGAGAAGCGTACAGCCACATTGTGACTCATAGAAACTGTTAGATAATAAATGTGTGTTATGTTAGGCCTCTAAATCTGCAGTCATTTGTTATACAGCATAGAAAATGAATACAGTAGCCAACAGCTATGTTTATATTATGTGGTTAAGATACTAGGAGTAAAATGATCAGGGTCCTTTCCCAGAGAATTTGGAATTGGAGCCAAAAATTTTCAATCTCAGTCTGGGCTTGTGTCTTGAGTAGAAGAAATTTAACAAAGAGGAACTGGGAAGAAGTAATCACCTCAAGTGTGGGCTGAGTCGGAGAAAAGCCAGTTTATGGAAAGATAATAAGGTAGCAGAGACAGAGAAGTAAGTAGGAAAAGGATCCTTTCTGGCTTAAGTAACATTCCATTTCCTGATTTCAATTATTTTAATGTGGGCTAGCTGCATTTTCATCCTTGACTTAGCTGCTATGATATATCCTTATAGCTTTTTAATAAGTACTCTTCTTTTAAATAAAGTGGTCTCAAGTTAGTATCTGCTATATGCAATCAGAGTCTAAAGTATTCAAGTAATGCACAAGGAAAGGAAATTTAAAACACTCTTGGTAACCAGTGGTACTATTTGGCAATACTGTCTCCTCATTTATTTGGATTTTTTTTTACATTTTCATTTTTAAATTTTTTTAAGCTCTGTAATTTGAATTTATGTCCAGCTTACTTTGTAAGATTAGCCTTCTCTTCATGCTAAATAATTCAGAGTCACAATTTCAATTAATGAGCTAAAATCTTTAAGCATCCAAAGGGGAGAAAAATACATTTTATGGCCTTAAAATAAGCTATTTACCACAATAAAATTTCTACTTGGAATGAAGTTAAAACAAAATTTGAGAACAGAGAGACAAGAGTAAATATTATGAGAAAATAATGTTCTCTGCCTCCTATAATCTTACTTTTAAATTTGACTAAAACGAATTGCCAAAAAGTAGTATCACATGGATTAGTTGTTCAGTGAAGTCTTAAAACCAGTGAATAATGAGATAGGAAATGATATTCAGATTATAGGATGATATTAGCAAGGTCAACTTCAGGGAGAAGAAAAATTACATTGATTTCACACATGATTCTAAATTACACGATAATATAAACAGCCATCATGAATCCAAAACAGCACAGCACTGCTGCTGACAATTTAAGGATGTAAAAGGAAAGCACACAACACAAGGAAATGAATATTGATTGAACAAGGAAAATTGTATATGGTAATAGTTTTGAAATAAGATGTTGTTGGCAGATGAGCCTGACAACATAAGGCTGAGGAAACCTAAGAGGGACACTATCACCACCCTTTCAAAAATGATTGTTCTGGGGACGCCTGGGTGGCTCAGTTGGTTAAACATCTGCCTTCGTCTTAAGTCACGATCCCAGGGTTCTGGAGCAAGACCCGCATGGGGCTCTTTGCTCAGCAGAGAACCTATTTCTCCCTCTGCCTGCAGCTCCCCCTGCTTGTGCTCTCTCTCTCTGACAAATAAACAAAATATTAAAAAATATAAAAAAGATTGTTTCTTAGTGACCAAGTACTAAGTTGGTGATTTCAGTAGCATTCTGGTAAAACTGTAGAAACTGGCTCTTGGAGAGGCGAAGGGGATGTCTGATCTATAGCCTTTGCTGATTTCCATGGTAGAAATAATCCCACCAAAGCCAATTTCAATCTAAGAGTGTGGGGTCCGTAAACATGGAACTCTGGTGAAATGTGCATGAGCGGTCTGAGCCGGCTGCAACACAGAGTATTCCTCAGGCAGAGGCTGTCTAGTTCTCAAAAACAGGCACAGTGTGGGGTCCTAACAAAAGGAATCAGATTTCTGTGTTAGAAACTGCAGGATCTGCTCTCCATTCACAGAAGAGGGAAGGTGCTGTTTCAGGCCGCTCTTGAGACCACTTACGCCCATTGTGTCTGTATGGCAGAGAGAGTGCATAATCGTGTTCGACTGTCTATCAGGCTGCACTGAATAGCAGTATGAAAAACTATGAAATAATTTCTAAAGTTAATGAGACCCCCCACCGCCCCCCGCACACACACGATTAATCCAGAGTTTGTCAATACTTAATGTACATGAAGACTCATGTTCTGCAGGTCTGAAGTGAGGCGTGCGAATCTGCACTTTAATCAGCTCTCCTACTCACACTGATGAACTGGGACACTCTGGAGGATCACTGGATTTCTACGTGAAACTCTCCAACCTTAACAAGCATTGCTCTTTTCCAGGTGCTGTGCTAGACTCTTGGAGTCTGGAGATAAATGAGGAAGTGTGGCATGTGGCAGAGCTTAATCTCTGTCTTTATGAATGCCTAAAATGTATTACGAGTGCCACCATTTGGAACCACATGACCTGGGGTGATGTGTATATGGTGTTTGGGACCCTGTTTCCTGATATGTCAAATATTACTTATCATACCTTTAGGCAAATGAGATAAATATGGACACTGCTTAGTGCAGTGTTCTGCACCTTGAAGGAAATCCATGTTAATTTGCTTCTGCACAAGAAACTCTCAAACTAATTAAGAATGTAGTCAAATCAACTATTAAAATCCAGATTGTTGCTTTAGAAATTCAACATGACGGGGAGAAGTCAAGATGGCGGAGAAGTAGCAGGCTGAGACTACTTCAGGTGGCAGGAGATCAGCTAGATAACTTATCTAAAGATTGCAAACACCCACAAATCCAACGTGAGATCGAAGAGAAGAGGAAAGCAATTCTAGGAAAAGAAAATCAACCACTTTCTGAAAGAATCTTTTCTGATTTGGTTAAAGGGTATTTTCCTGGGGTCTTTGCCACCCTTTTAGTATTTTACTTGCTCCTTCATATACTCTTATCTGGACAAAATGACAAGGCGGAAAAATTCACCACAAAAAATAAATAAATAAATAAATAAAAAGAACGAGAGGCAGTACCAAAGGCTAGGAACCTAATCAATACAGACATTGGTAATATGTCAGATCTAGAGTTCAGAATGACAATTCTCAAGGTTCTAGCCGGGCTCAAAAAAGGCATGGAAGATATTAGAGAAACCCTCTCGGGAGATATAAAAGCCCTTTCTGGAGAAATAAAAGAACTAAAATCTAACAAAGTAGAAATAAAAAAAGCTATTAATGAGGTGCAATAAAAAATGGAGGCTCTGACTGCTAGGATAAATGAGGCAGAAGAAAGAATTAGCAATATAGAAGACCAAATGACAGAGAATAAAGAAGCTGAGCAAAAGAGGGACAAATAGCTACTGAACCACGAGGGGAGAATTTGAGAGATAAGTGACACCATAAGATGAAACAACATTAGAATAATTGGGATTCCAGAAGAAGAAGAAAGAGAGAGGGGAGCAGAAGGTATATTGGAGAGAATTATTGGGGAGAATTTCCCCAATATGGCAAAGGGAACAAGCATCAAAATCCAGGAGGTTCAGAGAACCCCACTCAAAGTCAACAAGAATAGGTCCACACCCCATCACCTAATAGTAAAATTTACAAGTCTTAGTGACAAAGAGAAAAACCTGAAAGCAGTCCAGGAAAAAAAGTCAGTAACATACAATGGTAAATATATTAGATTGGAAGCAGACTTATCCACAGAGACCTGGCAGGCCAGAAAGAGCTGGCATGATATATTCAGAGCACTAAACAAGAAAAACATGCAGCCAAGAATACTATATCCAGCTAGGCTATCATTGAAAATAGAAGGAGAGATAAAAAGCTTCCAGGACAAACAAAAACTGAAAGAATTTGCAAACACCAAGCCAGCTCTACAGGAAATATTGAAAGGGGTCCTCTAAGCAAAGAGAGAGCCTAAAAGTAGTAGATCAGAAAGGACCAGAGACAATATACAGTATCAGTCACCTTACAGGCAGTACAATGGCACTAAATTGATATCTCTCAATAGTTACCGTGAATGTTAATGGGCTAAATGCCCCAATCAAAAGACATAGGGTATCAGAATGTATAAAAAAACAAAACCCATCTATATGTTGCCTACAAGAAACTCATTTTAGACCCGAAGAAATCTCCAGATTTAAAGCGAGGGGGTGGAAAAGAATTTACCATGCTAATGGACATCCGAAGAAAGCAGGAGTGGCAATCCTTATATCAAATCAATTAGATTTTAAGCCAAAGACTATAAGAGATGAGGAAGGACACTATATCATACTCAAAGGATCTGTCTAACAAGAAGATCTAACAATTTTAAATATCTATGTCCCTAACGTGGGAGCAGCCAACTCTATAAATCAATAAATAACAAAATCAAAGAAACACATCAACAATAATACAATAATAGTGGGGGACTTTAACACTCCCCTCACTGAAATGGACAGATCATCCAAGCAAAAGATCAACAAGGAAATAAAGGCCTTAAATGACACACTGGACCAGATGGACATCACAGATATATTCAGAACATTTCATCCCAAAGCAACAGAATACACATTCTTCTCTAGTGCACATGGAACATTCTTCAGAATAGATCACATCCTCAGTCCTAAATCAGGTCTCAACCGGTATCAAAAGATTGGGATCATTCCCTGCATATTTTCAGACCACAATGCTCTGAAGCTAGAGATCAATCACAAGAGGAAATTTGGAAAGAACCCAAATACATGGAGACTAAACAGCATCCTTCTAAAGAATGAATGGGTCAACCAGGAAATTAAAAAAGAATTGAAAAAATTCATGGAAACAAATGATAATGAAAAAACAACAGTTCATAATCTGTGGGACAAAACAAAAGCAGTCCTGAGAGGAAAATATATAGCGGTACAAGCCTTTCTCAAGAAACAAGAAAGGTCTCAGGTACATAACCTAACCATACACCTAAAAGAGCTGGAGAAAGAACAAGAAAGAAACCCTAAACCCAGCAGGAGAAGAGAAATCATAAAGATCAGAGCAGAAATCAATGAAATAGAAACTAAAAAAAACAATAGAACAAATCAATGAAACTTAGAGCTGGTTCTTTAAAAGAATTAATAAGTTTGATAAACTCCTGGCCAGACTTATCAAAAAGAAAAGAGAAAGGACCCAAATAAATAAAATCATGAATGAAAGAGGAGAGATCACAACTAACACCAAAGAAATACAGACAATTATAAGAACACACTATGAGCAACTCTACACCAACAAATTTGACAATCTGGAAGAAATGGATTCATTCCTAGAGACATAAAAACTACCACAGCTGAACCAGGAAGAAATAGAAAACCTGAACAGACCCATAACCAGTAAGGAGATTGAAACAGTCATCAAAAATCTCCAAACAAACAAAAGCCCAGGGCCAGATGGCTTCCCAGGGGAATTCTACCAAACATTTAAAGAACTAATTCCTATTCTCCTGAAACTGTTCCAAAAAATAGAAATGGAAGGAAAACTTCCAAACTCATTTTATGAGGCCAGCATCACCTTGATCCCCAAACCAGACAAGGATCCCATCAAAAAAGAGAACTACAGACCAATATCCTTGATGAACACAGATGCAAAAATTCTCACCAAAATACTAGCCAATAGAATTCAACAGTACATTAAAAGGATTATTCACCATGACCAAATGGGATTTATTCCAGGGCTGCAAGGTTGGTTCAACATCCGCAAATCAATCAATGTGATACAACACATTAATAAAAGAAAGAACAAGAACCATATGATACTCTCCATAGATGCTGAAAAAGCATTTGACAAAGTACAGCATCCCTTCCTGATCAAAACTCTTCAAAGTGTAGGGATAGAGGGCACATACCTCAATATTATCAAAGCCATCTATGAAAAACCCATCGCAAATATCATTCTCAATGGAGAAAAACTGAAAGCTTTTCCGCTCAGGTCAGGAACGCGGCAGGGATGTCCATTATCACCACTGCTATTCAACATAGTACTGGAAGTCCTAGCCTCAGCAATCAGACAACAAAAGGAAATTAAAGGCATCCAAATCGGCAAAGAAGAAGTCAAATTATCACTCTTCCCAGATGATATGATACTATATGTGGAAAACCCACAAGACTCCACTCCAAAACTGCTAGAACTTGCACACGAATTCAGTAAAGTGTCAGGATATAAAATCAATGCACAGAAATTGGTTGCATTTCTCTACATCACCAACAAGACAGAAGAAAGAAATTAGGAGTCAATCCCATTTACAACTGCACCCAAAACTATAAGATACCTAGGAATAAACCTAACCAAAGAGGCTTAGAATCTATACTAAAAAAACTATAAAGTACTCATGAAAGAAATTGAGGAAGACACAGAGAAATGGAAAAATGTTCCATGCTCCTGGACTGGAAGAATAAATATTGTGAAAATGTCTTTGCTACCTAAAGCAATCTACACATTTAATGCAATTCCTATAAAATACCATCCATTTTTTTCAGAGAAATGGAATAAATAAGCCTAAAATTTGTATGGAACCAGAAAAGACCTCGAATAACCAAAGGAATATTGAAAAAGAAAGCCAAAGTTGGTGGCATCACAATTCGGGACTTCAAGCTCTATTACAAAGCTGTCATCATCAAGACAGCATGGTACTGGCACAAAAACAGACACATAGATCAATGGAACAGAATAGAGAGCCCAGAAATAGACCCTCAACTCTATGGTCAACTCATCTTCGACAAAGCAGGAAAGAATGTCCAATGGAAAAAAGACAGCCTCTTCAATAAATAGTGTTGGGAAAATTGGACAACCACATGCAGAAAAATGAAATTGGACCGTTTCCTTACACCACACATGAAAATAGACTCAAAATGGATGAAGGACCTCAATGTGAGAAAGGAATCCATCAAAATCCTTGAGAAGAACACAGGCAGCAATCTCTTTGACCTCAGCTGCAGCAACATCTTCCTAGGAACATTGCCAAAGTCAAGGGAAGCAAGGGCAAAAATGAACTATTGGGATTTCATCAAGATCAAAAGCTTTTGCACAGCAAAGGAAACAGTTAACAAAACCAAAAGACAACTGACAGAATGGGAGAAGATCTTTGCAAACGACATATAAGATAAAGGGCTAGTGTCCAAAATCTATAAAGAACTTAGCAAATTCAACACACAAAGAACAAATAATCCAATCAAAAAATGGGCAGAAGACATGAACAGACATTTCTGCAAAGAAGACATCCAGATGGCCAACAGACACATGAAAAAGTACTCTACTTTACTTGGCATCAGGGAAATACAAATCAAAACCACAATGAGATATCTCCTCACATCAGTCAGAATGGCTAAAATTAACAAGTCAGGAAATGACAGATGCTGGCGAGGATGTGGAGAAAGGGGAACCCTCCTACACTGTTGGTGGGAATGCAAGCTGGTGCAACCACTCTGGAAAACAGCATGGAGGTTCCTCAAAATGTTGAAAATATAGCTACCTTATGACCCAGCAATTGCACTACTGGATATTTACCCTAAAGATACAAACATAGTGATCCGAAGGGGCATGTTCCTGAATGTTTGTAGCAGCAATGTCTACAATAGCCAAACTATGGAAAGAACCTAGATGTCCATCCACAGATGAATGGATAAAGAAGAGGTGGTATAAATACACAATGGAATACTATGCAGCCATCTAAAGAAATGAAATCTTGCCATTTGTGACGACGTGGATGGAACTAGAGGGTATCAAGCTTAGTGAAATAAGCCAATTGGAGAAAGGCAACTATCATATGATCTCCCTCATATGAGGAAGTGGAGATGCAACATGGGGGGTTAAGGGAGTAGGAGAAGAATAAATGAAACAAGATGGGATTGGGAGGGAGACAAACCATAAGTGACTCGTAATCTCACAAAACAAACTGAGGTTTGCTGGTGGCCGGGAGGTTGGGAAAGGGGGGTGGGGTTATGGACATTGGGGAGGGTATGTGCTATGGTGAGTGCTGTGAAGTGTGTCAACCTGGCGATTCACAGACCTGTACCCCTGGGGATAAAAATATATGTTCATAAAAAATAAAAATAAATAAAAATAAAATAAATAAAATTCACTTCTAATAAAAAAAAAGAAATTCAACATGAATCTTGACTTCATTAAAGTATAATTTATAACAGTATATTTTAATCAATTCCTATACAATGAAAGGACATTTAAACAAACAATCAAAAAATCCAGATTGTTTGTGGATGGGCCATATTGAGAGTCCATCTGACTTCATCAAGGGAGGTGAAGTGGGGTTTCAATGACAATGGTTTGAGCCGAATAAATCAAGGGAATTAAATTGGGGGAAGATGATGCCTGGGTGGCTCAGTTGGTTAAGTGTCTGCCTTTGGCTTACGTCATGATGCTGTGGTCCTGGGATCGAGTCTCATGTTGGGCAGGCTCCCTGTTAAGCAGGAACTGTTTCTCCCTCTGCCGCTCCCCCTGCTCATGCTCTCTGTCTCTCTCTTTCTCTCACTCAGTCTCTCTCTCTTAAAAAAATAAAATCTTTAAGAAAAAATCGGGGTAATACAAAAAGATGATGAAATCAAATGTAGGAATTCATAAAGGTTAAAGAGTTCAGGAAATAGTAAGTGGTTTGTTCTGCCTAGAGCATTCTAGTTCCTTTGTTAGTGTTTGGGGAGGCAAAATCAAGAAATATATACTTTTCATAACTTAAAAGTTTATGATAACAAAGCACCTGTTTTCATCCTCAAAATGAAACCATTTGAAGAACTTCAAACAGGAATATGTCATATAAATATTTGTGCAAGCTCCCTCTGGCGTCAAAGGGAGTCAGCCAGTTTGGATGTTACCATAACAGACAAGGAAAGTCATTGTTAGGCCTATACTAGGTGGGATGGTGAAGGGATAGGTCATGTAACAAGGTGTGAAAACCAGCTCCCACAGGTTCATGATAGTCCATTATTAAATTTGCAAGGTTTTGCAAACTGGCTGGTCAACATGACTATTAATAAAAGCTAAATAGTATAAATCCTATATACTTGGGGTAGACTGCATTGAAGATAAAGGTAATAAACACTGAAAACTCATAATTTCCATATTACTTTATAACATTAACTACCCCCAATGGTCTTGAGACTCTTTACATCTATTTTATCCGTATGGTGAGAATACACACAGTTGCATGCTGATGCTGATCTCTGCTTTCAGTGATGTCACGTCGGTAGCTTGGTGGCAGAATTTATACCACGGAAATCTGAAACCGCTATGAAGTAGGCTTGATGCACTGTTTCATAATTTTCTAGACTTAAGAAAGTGGCGAAAAAACTGAACAATCCAGGTTAATCCTAAAAGTCTGCCTGTACCATCACATTGAAAATAGTACAAAAAATTGAGCATATATTCTGCCAGTACTCACAAACTATTATCTGGTTCAGCAAAGACATCACTCACATCATTTACTAATGAGTTATGTTACCATATGTTTCTTACTTGCTTCACTTTTGTCTTCGTCATTAATACACATGAGAATATGAACAGCAGTTCCGTAGGAATTGCAATTGTTTATCTATTTTCCTCTATGATGTATGATGGAATGGCCGTGCTACAAAACTTCAGCCAAATCTGCTAAAGCATCATAGAGACCTGATTAACTGTGTGGGATTTCAATAGAGTATTGTATATTTTGATTATTTGTAAGTTATGTGTGATATATCCTCTATATTAAAGTTATATAATAGTAAAATGTATGATAAACTTACATACCTACATATAGACACTTTTTTTTTTTCATTGATCTTCTTGCTAACTATTTAACAGCTTGCTCTTAGGATGGGAAAATGATTGCTGACAGGATTATAGGACTGGCTATAGGAGATGAAGAAAAGAGAGGGTGGTAAATCCAGTTTTATGATCAGGGTACAAAAGAACATGATGGTGTCAGTCACTGAGATCACAAACACATTGGGAGGGTCAGGAACCATGGGGTAATTATAAAGGGAAATGTTTGATATGAGATTTTCTAAATTATCGCTTCTTAGCCTTTTGGCAAAGATCAAGTGAGATTTTCCAAATTAAATTCTTGCGTGTAAATCTCCACTGATTTCAAGGTGCATGAGTCTGAATGTGCCAAGGCTTAATGCTTCCTGGTTCTGGAGTCAAAGCTCTGTGCAGTGCGTAGAGTTGGAAGCTCATCCCAGGGAGCCATCCTAATGAAAGGAAGAGTTACTTGAGAGCGCTGGAGTCTACAACCCTTTCATCTTCTTGTCCTGAGAGAAAGTATCTTGCTACCTCCTCCTATTCCCTGTTGCAATTTGTGATACTCAAGAGAAACAGGAATAATTCTTTGTAGTGTGAGTGAGCTTCTTAGACACAGATCTTTGTGGTCTTGAGAGGCAGATTGAACCAGATACCAAGAATTTTATATTCTCAAAATGGTCCTTTTTCCTCCCTTCGATGGATTTACTTAGAATAAACAGATTTATTTCGAATAAACAGGACCTTATTCTTGCAAAGCTAGACTAACACTAAACTCCAGAAGTCGAAAAACAATTTTTCAAAGCCACAGACTGTTAGTTTCTTTGGTAGAAAGCCTGTCACTCCATCCTATCTCTGGCTGTGTTTGGCTAAATCAGATTGCTCCTCTCCATTACTACTGCATAGACTTATTGCCATGTTCTTTCTACAACTTTCTTTTTCTTTCTGGACATATTTTGTCACCTGTTTTATTCTTCTTTGGATAGTACATGTCTTGATAAGACCTTTTCAGCTAATTAGGGGGTACTGTGAGGTGGTTTTCTGGATGGTTTATCTAAGACCGGATTGGCGGAAGGCCTGGATTTGTTAACTAGCTCAGATTTGACCACTGTGTTTGTTTTTTCATTTTGACAGGAGACTACAAACTTTTAGTGTTGCCTTGTTTTTATTTCCTAGTTAGGGATGTGTATGCGTGGGGTGTGTGTGTGTGTGTGAGAGAGAGAGAAAGAGAGAGAGGGAGATCCTTACAAACCATCTTAGGTGACTTAATTTGACTTAATTACTTGGATAACCTATAAAATTGTGACATTTCTGGGCCAGAGATAAACTGTAATAAGGGGAGGGAATTTCTTCCTTATGGCAGGTTCTGGGAAAACAGGTGCATGGCATGTGAAACAGGATCCTTGGAGAATAAGATTCTAATGTACTCACTGGTTCAGATTCAAAGATTTCTTTCTTTAGATCAAAGCACTTTGGCCCTGTTAGAAGGCACTTGGGTTGCCAACTGCTTATAATTCTTAGTCACAAAGATTGTAGAGAGAATCTATTCCTTGAATGCAGCGCAGTCCTTTTCCAGATAACAAATTTCCTAGAACTCTGTATCCATGTCACTTCCACTTTACATTAAGTGTTTAGTCTGTGACACGTTAGCCTTTTGGCTAAAATCCACGGGAGTTGGCACAGGGAATCACATTAATTGTCTATTTAATCTAATAGCCCTCTCTGGCAGAGACCCATTTCTGCTGTTTCAGGGGCAGACAAAACATAAACCAGAATGCATCTAGCCAATTGGAGATTACAAGATTAA
Source organism: Lontra canadensis (assembly GCF_010015895.1). Lineage (NCBI taxonomy): Eukaryota > Metazoa > Chordata > Mammalia > Carnivora > Mustelidae > Lontra > Lontra canadensis. The sequence continues at coordinate 9,407,000 of NW_022631001.1, forward strand.
ATTTGCTGAGAAAGGAAGAGTGGAGTGAGAACTTTGAGCAGCCATTAAAAGAGAGTGATTCATTTTACCAGCATTTAAATGCACGCACTCACCTATTAGAGCAACGCTGGATATCTGCATACAACTTAAAAGTGGCACGAACATATCATTTCCTCAAGAAATTAAACCCATAAAAATAAACCCTTATTTCCATTTGTGATATATTTAAACCAATTATAACAGTCACAGAAAACTGGTGGCATTTACATTAGGATCCTACCTTACTCATGCCTTCTGTTAGTCAGGAACTTGGTGATTCAAAGCGTGGTTTGTAGACTGAAAGCCTCAACATTACCTGGAAGCTAATTACAAATTCAGAAACCCGGGCCCCACCTTAAATCTACAGAATTAGAATTGACATATCAATGAGATCGCTGAGTGATTTGTATGAGCAGTAATGTTTGAAAAACATTGGTGCAGGGGCGCCTGGGTGGCTCAGTGGTTTGAGGCCTCTGCCTTCGGCTCGGGTCATGATCCCGGGTTCCTGGGATCGAGCCCCGCATCGGGATCTCTGCTCATCGGGGAGCCTGCTTCCCCCTTTCTCTCTGCCTGCCTCTCTGCCTGCTTGTGATCTCTGTCTGTCAAATAAATAAATAAAATCTTAAAAAAAAACAAACATTGGTGCAGAGAATATCACTGAAAATATTTGAAAATAGTAATCACTGGTCCACTATATTTTCAACTAATTGCCCAAATCCTCCCTAACTAGAATCATTCCTCATAGACACTAAAGTCCCTTTGTTTCTATGATCACTAGGCCTCCTTTTTATGTAAACAATAAAGATATTCACCCTACATTCTTCTCCAAGTTAGTGGAAGAGTTAGATGAACATGCTTTCTCTTCAGGTTTCTTTTACTTAGAACATTTCCTCCATCCTCCTTGACTCTCATCATCTTGATAATTTAGAAGATTGTAGACCAACTAGTTTATGGAATGTCTTTCAGTTTTTGTTTGATATGTTCTCATAATTCAGTATAAATTATCTAATTTTAGCAGAAATATTAAAGAAGCAATGCTATTTTTATGACATTATCTCAGGTGATAGGGATTTCATGTTGTCCCATTACTGGTGACATTGACTTTGATCATTTAATTAAAATGGTATCTGCTGGGATTCTTCACTGTAAAATTACTCTTTTTTTTTCCTCCTGTAATTAGTATTTTGGGTAGAGATATTTTGAGACTGTGAAAAATATCCTGTTCCTCAGAAACTTTCAATATATTTATTTACATAAGTAGGGCTTATTTTATTCTATAAATAATAATCCATTACTATCATTATTTACTTTGAATCTCCAATTTTCTCAACTTTTACTCAGTGGGAACCCTGGAGAAGGTGACTTCTGATTCCTTTTTTTTTTTTTTTTTTTTAAGATTTTATTTTTGGGAGAGAGAGGGAGAGAGAGAGAGAGAGCACGGGTGGGAAGGAGGGCAGAGGGAGAAGCAGACTTCCAGCTGAGCAGGGAGCCCGATGCAGGACTCAATCCCAGGACCCTGGGATCATGACCTGAGCTGAAGGCAGATGCTTAATGACTTAGCCACCCAGGCACCCATATTCTTTTAGCATGCCCCTATAATTTTTTGAGCACTTCTTTACTTACTGTCATTATAAGATATTCCAGGCTTATCCTATATTTTTCCTCCCCCAGTCCCAGAGTTAGCTACTTCCCCAAGGGAGCATATATAGCCCTTTTATGGCCACCTCTTTCCACTATCTCCCATGTGGACATACTCATCATTTCTCTGAGGCTTTGACATCTCATACAGACCATTGCTCTATCTACTGCTGCCTTGTAGATGTTCTTTTCACCCCATATAGGCCTTCCCCACCAAGCTAGGGTACCCTTCTACGTAAATGTCTCTTCACTCTGTTAAGGCTGGAACAGCCCACCCTGAATCACTACTGCTGTCATACACCCCCCGCCCCCCACCAAGGATGACTTTCTTACTCTGATATATCATGCTAGACTACTATAACTCCTCAAACCTTCCTTTCTGTGGGGACCCCTATCTTACTCAGACCCAGACCTAATATTTTACTAAGGGAAGAGAGGGAAAGGAAGGGTAGGGAAGGGAATCAATTGATCATTGTCATGATCAATGTTATGCGTCAACATGGTGAGGCTACAATCTCCACCATTTTTTTTTCCTTTTAATTATGGTATAGTTAACATGCAGAATTAGTTTCATGTGTACAACATAGTGATTCAACAATTGTATACACTGCTCAGTGCTCATCAAGATAAGTGTACCTTTTTTACCTTTAATTTTAATTTTTATTTATTTTTATTTCTTTTCAGTGTTTCAGAATTCATTGTTTATGCACCACACCTAGTGCTCCATGCAGTACATGCCCTCCATAATACCTACCATTAGGCTCACCCAACCCCTCACCTCTTTCCACTCCCAAACCCTCAGTTTGTTTCTCAGAGTCCACAGTCTCTCATGGTTCATCTCCCCCTCCAATTTCCCCCAAGTCCCTTCTCCTCTCTATCTCTCCATGTCCTCCATGTTATTCCTTATGTTCCATGAGTAAGTGAAACCATATGATAATTGACTCTCTCTGCTTGACTTATTTCACTCAGCATAATCTCTTCCAGTCCCGTCCATGTTGATAGAAAAGTTCGGTATTCATCCTTTCTGATAGAGGCATAATACTCCATTGTATATATGGACCATATCTTCTTTATCCATTCATCTGTTGAAGGGCATCTTGGCTCTTTCCACAGTTTGGTGACTGTGGCCATTGCTGCTATGAATATTGGGGTACAGATGGCCCTTCTTTTCACTACATCTGTATCTTTGAGGTAAATACCCAGTAGTGCAATTGCAGGGTCATAGGGTAGCTCTATTTTTAATTTCTTATGGAATCTCCACACTGTTTTCCAAAGTGGCTGCACCAACTTGCATTCCCACCAACAGTGTAAGAGTTCCCTTTTTCCACATCCCCTCCAAAACTTGTTGTTTACTGTCTTGTTAATTTTGGCCATTCTAACTGGTGTAAGGTGGTATCTTAGTGTGGTTTTGATTTCAATCTCCCTGATGGCTAATGATGACAAACATTTTTTCATGTGTCTGCTAGCCATTTGTATGTCTTCTTTGGAGAAGTGTCTGTTCATATCTTCTGCCTATTTTTTGATATGATTGTCTATTTTGTGTATGTTGAGTTTGAGGAGTTCTTTATAGATCTTGGATATCAGCCCTTTGTAGTGTCATTTGTAAATATCTTCTCCCATTCCGTAGGTTGCCTCTTTGTTTTGTTGACTGTTTCCCCTTGCTGTGCAGAAGTTTTTGATCTTGAAGTCCCAAAATTTCATTTTCACTTTTGTTTCCTTTGTCTTTGGAGACATATCTTGAAAGAAGTTGCTGTGGCTGATGTCAAAGAGGTTACTGCCTATGTTCTCCTCTGGGATTCTGATGGATTCCTGCCTCACGTTGAGGTCTTTTATCCATTTGGGGTTTATCTTTCTGTGTGGTGTAAGAGAATGGTCGAGTTTCATTCTTCTACACATAGCTGCCCAATTTTCCCAGCACCATTTATTTAAGAGACTGTCTTTTTTTTTCATTGTATATTTTTTCCTGCTTTGTTGAAGATTATTTGACCATAGAGTTGCGGGTTCATATCTGGACTCTCTACTCTGTTCCACTGGTCTATGTGTCTGTTTTTGTGCCAGTACCATGCTGTCTAGGTGATCACAGCTTTGTAGTAAAACTTAAAATCAGGCAACGTGATGCCCCGAGTTTTGTTTTTCTTTTTCAAAATTTCCTTAGCAGTTTGGGGTCTCTTCTGGTTCCATACAAAAGGCTCCACCCCCAAACTACTAGAACTCATACAGCTGTTCAGTAATGTGGCAGGATACAAAATCAATGTACAGAAATTAGTTGCTTTCTTATACACTAACAATGAAAATACAGAAAGGGAAATTAGGGAATCAATTCCATTTACTATAGCACCAAGAACCATAAGATACCTGGGAATAAACCTAACCAAAGAGGTAAAGGATCTGTACTTGAGAAAATACAGAACACTCCTGAAAGAAATTGAAGAAGACACAGAAAGATGGAAAGACCATTCCATGCTCATGGATTGGAAAAACAAACATGTTAAATGTTTATACTGCCTAGAGCAATCTATACTTGCAGTGACATTACAATTCTCACCTTTATTTATTTATTTATTTATTTATTTATTTATTTTTAAATATCCAAGAGTAGTTTTATTTTTTTTAAGATTTGTTTATTTTATAGAGAAAGCAAGTGTGTGTGTGTGTGTGTGTGTGTGAGAGAGAGAGAGAGAGAGAGTGGGGGGTTGGGAAGAAGCAGAGAATCTTAAAGAAGACTCCCTGCTGAGCATAGAACCCAATTCTGGGCTGGATCCCAGGAATGAAAAGACCATGACCTGAGCTGAAACTCAACAACTGAGCCACCCACATGCCCCTCCAAGATTAGCTTTAAATGAGAAGAAATCAAAATGAGATCAATCTTAAATATGTAAGAATAAAAAGGAAGAGTAGGAGAAGAAAGAAAAAGAAGAAAGACAAGAGCAGAGGAAGAGTAGTCAAGGAGTAATGTGAATTTTACTAAAGCTAGCATGGGACAAAACTAGAAAGAAAGAAAGAACTTTATTAGTAGTATCTTCGTGGTATGACCAAATGTGATTTGTTTTTATTCTATATGCTTGAAAAAATATCTTCCTAATTTTATTTCATTTTTAACTTTAATATTTAATATTCAAAGAAATATTTTGGGACTTCAGGTAGGAATTCTCCTCAACCACTCTGCACCCCCAAATTTTTGCTATATGGTTGATCCCCCACCATATCTTACGTCTTGGAGATGATCATTGTTTCCTCCAACATGAACCAATAATAATAGACATTCCTGCATTGCGTTGGTTTCTTTTATTGTCCTTACCAAAATGATAAGTCCTTATTAACTTAGTTATGTACATGTTAAATGTCTCTTGCTCTCTCATTTATCATTAACTCCAAAAGGGCAGTCAGCTTTTCTGCTTACTTCACCAATATATAATCAATTGCCTAACACATGACACATTAGGTAGGAACTCAATAAACACGTTTAAGTGAATAAATAATGTAAATGAGGAAAGTGAAATTGTAACAGATTTGGAAGTATAACTGAGATCTATAAGTACAAAATAAAAATTGATTTGCTGGACAATTGGTTGCAAATTTGCCATTAGTGTCCAGATTTTTTTTTTCTTTTTAATACTCTTTCATTACTATTTTTCACTGAGATTCCCACCCTTAATCAAGCACACGGTGCCTGGGTGGCTCAGTCATTTAAGCATCTGCCTTCAGCTCAGGTCATGATCCCAGGACCCTGGAATCAAGTCCCACATCAGTCTCCTTGCTCAGAGGGGAGTCTGCTTCTCCCTCTATCTACCCTTCCCCCCTGCTCATGATCTCTCTTACTCTCTTTCTCTCTCACTCACTAAATAAAATCTTCACTCAATCAATCAAGCACAAATCTAGAAGTTACTGTGAATATATTTGTGATGTGGTTAAAGTTCATGATCGGTTTACTTCATGTAAGGGAGGTTGTTCCAGGTAGTTTGTGTGGACCTGATTCAGTCAGTTGAAAGACCTGAGGAGCAGAGGTGAGACTTCCCTGAGAAAAACAAATTTCACCTCTGGGCAGCAGCTTTAGACCAGGTTTCAGAGTTCTATCCTGACCTTCTGGGTGGCCTGCCCTGTGTTTTTGAACTTTTCCTAACCAGTCCCATAATCACACACACACCCATTCCTTGCAATAAGTCTCTCAGTATGTATCTCTTACTGGCTTTTTCTCTAATGTAACCCTGTCTGATACAGGAAAGAAAGGGGAGAGAAAACATATTATTATTTTATGGAAATTCTCTGAGAAATGTTTAACTCTAATTTTCTGTTTCTACAAGGGAATGAGAAATAGAGCAGGAAAATATATGGCATGAGAGTTTAAGTTAATCATGAGGAAGAATTTCCTTACAGTGAATATTAAAAATGAGAACATGGTTATATGACTCACTTAGCATCTAAGTGGTGTCTCCTCGGAAAGGATTCATAGGACTTCCTTCCCATATCAGTATACTCATCTACAACCTAGCTCCAAAAATTTCCTTTCATAATGAGTAAAGAAATCTTCACTTTGAGTTCCAAAAGGTAAGTCAGAACATACTCTAAAAGCAAGAGGAAAATAATTTGAGGTAAAAAATTAAAGACACATTTATTCATGCAGGTATAGTCCATGTAATGTTTCATTCTGTGACTTTCTAAAATTAGCTCATATTGTCTTCTCTGTCTGGAATATTTGTTCCTTGCTCCTCAGAGGACTGTCTTAGTCTCCACCTTTAAGTTTCTGTGTAATACCTCTTCTCCCCAGTGGTTTTCTATAAACCTTTCTTTCACTCTCTTTCTCTCTCTCCACTTCTCCTATTTTAACCTATCTCAACCTATATTTATTTTATACTATTTCACATAGCACAATTTCTTTCTCTTTAAAAACACTTTCTTTAGTTGTTTTCACTCTTTCTCTCAACTGGGTTTTAAAACTCCATTAGAAGCGGGTTCATGTCTTTCCTGTTTCCTTTTTTGGGTCCAGCACCTAAGAGAGAGAATTAGGTGTCCAATAAGTATTTGCTAAATAAATGGATATCACTGTGTCACTGCTGCTTATCTGCCCATGATCCCAACATCAAATTAAAAAAAAAAAACAAGTTGATAATAATCAGAGATTGGATATCTGCTGATTAGGTGCTGTACAGTTTTAAGTCTTTAAGTAGATAAATTCAGATAAAATCCAAGTCCAGTTTTAACATTTCACTATCGTTCAGTATAAAAGTTGCTTCACTTTGGCATACCTGAGTAGGAGCTATGGTATTCATCCATTTGTCAACAAGCATTTAGTAATGGTGGGGATTACTTACTGGACCACAAATAGCATGATGAATGAGTAAATCTCAGATTAGCTTCTCTCACAAGCTTGGTTGTAGAAGAGCCAGAGAACCATTACAGATATGTATTGAGTCAGACAGAAATGGGGAAGAAGTCCTACCCAACTGTCTTGGGTATATCATAAACAGATAAAAGATTACCACCTGTATAATGGAGCTAATGGGAGACCAAATATCAGTCCTGAATTACTGATAAAACAAGCCTTTAAAAAAAAATTAAAGTATAGTTGACACACGGTGTTACATTAGTTTCACGTATACAATATTGTGATTCAACAACTCTGTATATCATGTTTGCCCATCACAGGTGTAGCTACAGTCTGTCACTGTACAACACCATTGTGATACCATTGACAACATATCCCTGTGCTGTGCCTTTCATCTCCATGACTTTTTCCTTCCATGACCAGAGCTCTGTATTTCCTCCACCCCTTCACTTATTTGGCCCATCCTCATACCACTTTCCCCTCTGGCAGACATCAGTTTGTTCTCTATTTTTATGGGTCTCTTTGTGCTTTTTGTTTAAAACAAGTCTCTTTTCTAATATGGAACTGAAGATCACACCCTATTAGAGACTGTATCACTGTAAGATCTATTTCTACATGCTGTGAAACCTATTAAAAATCATACATATGTTTAAAAAATTAGACCTATAAAAATTATATGTGTATATATGATGCTGTTAGAAGTTACTAATAACATGGATTATATATAATTAAAAATTACATATAAAATGTATAAATTATATATTTACATATCTAAATATGTAAATTATGTGTGTATATATAACATATATACATATAAGTACATGCATATAATATATACAAATGTCTGTCCAGGAGAGCTGGGGGGGCTCAGTTGGTTGAGCATCCGACTCTTGGTTTTGGCACAGGTCATGATCTCAATATCATGAGATCGAACCCTGTGTTGGGCTCTGTACTCTCAGCATGGAGTCTGCTTGAGATTCTCTCTCCCTTTCCCTATTCCCTTCCTGCCATGCTCTCTCTCTTTCTAAAATAAATAAATAAATCTTTAAAAAAAATGTATCTTCACATAATGCTCTTAGAAGTTTGGAATATTACAAGTTCATTTTAGTTCAGTCAACATAGAAAATAAAGACTAAGTTGTGAGAGTCATTTCTCCTTTTTTTAAAGATTTTTAAAAATTATTTATTTATTTGAGAGAGAGAGCATGAGAGGGGAGGGTCAGAGGGAGAAGCAGAATCCCCGCTGAGCAGGGATCCCAATGTGGGACTCATCCTGGGACTCTGAGATCATGACCGGAGCTGAAGGCAGTTGCCCATCCAACTGAGCCATCCAGGCTCCCATTTCTTATCAGTTATAGTAATGCTTTAATAACATTTTCTTTATTTTGATGCCATAATAAAAAAATAACTGAGCATGTTTTTTTCCTCTGATTTCTGATCACTAAACATATTTATTTATTTATTTATTTATTTTTAAAGATTTTGTTTATTTATGTGACAGACAGAGAGATCACAAGTAGGCAGAGAGGCAGGCAGAAAGAGAGGGGGAAGCAGGCTCGCCGCAGAGCAGAGAGCCCGATGTGGGGCTCGATCCCAGGACCCTGAGATCATGACTTGAGCCGAAGGCAGAAGCTTTAACCCATTGAGCCACCCAGGCACCCCACTAAACATATTTATTGATTATTATTGCTTATTTGACAAATTTAGTTGTATACTTTGTGACTCTCATTATAAATACCACTTGTCAGTGCTTATGTAAAATAAAATAGCCTGACTGATTAGGTTGGTAAAAGCCTTTAATTTTTTTAGGAAAGGACGTAACCAAAGTATGAAGCATATTGACTTTTTTGGCATGGTATTGCCTTGCTGATGTGGCCAAAATGTATTCACAGATGTCTTTAGATGGTGAGATATGGTTTACAAATATCTGAATAATATACTGTGGAGACAATTGGATGTGTGAATGCTATGTTTACTTTCCAGGCAGATGTCCCGACTTTTTGGTGGACAAGTTTTTTTGTTTCCATGCTTGGTTTTTAAATAATGTGATAAATCACTAATGGTGAGTAACAAAATGATGTGCTATTCCATTAGTAATGATTATGTTGAGATAATTTTCATATTAAAAAATCAGTAAGTAGGCACAGTCTCATATTGGTTTTCATCTTAAAAGAAAAACTGTGTAACATAACTTTTGTGACTTTGATTCCAAACATGTGTTTGAAAATGGCAATAAAGGATCAGCCTGATGTCTGGATATTTTTGTTACTAAATGCTTTTAAATACTTTGATAACTGATTAGCTTCTTCAGTTTATATATAAACATTTAGTGTTGTGAGCACACGTGTTTTGAACACATAGTTTATAGAACTAGGAAGGGGGTGTTCTTGCAATCACTTAGCCTCCTGGATTTTATTAATTATTATATTAATAAGTGGGTGTTTTGAAACATATGGGATTCCAAGAATGGTTTTATTGTCATTCCAATCTTTTTCATGTTTGTATTCAACTCACATACATAAACTATATAAATACTGAGTTTCTTCAAACCTACTTTAGGAAAATAGAAAGGCGGTTTTGATTTTTGTAGGGAATTTCGGTGGGCAAATATAAAAAAAATATACTATCTGAATAGCCTCTATCTTTTTTATAGTTTTGTGTATATTTTTTGTTTTTATCTTATGATATCAAAGCTCTAACACTCCAACTCTTATTATCTTACATATAAATCATCACCAGAAATGAGAATCATAGACTTTTCGTGGCTTGAGTTCTCAAAAGATTCAGCTGTGTGTTTAACCAATTTTGATATGAGGCATGTTTTGAGTCTGATTAGATTTAGTCATAACAGAAAAATATTGAAACATATAAATAAAAAGTTGAGAATAGGAGATACTGAGGTGTTTAGGGTTCAAAGGGGCAATCAGCCAAAGGTACATTTAGAACTTGCATTACACAGTCCCTCATGAACATGAGAAAAGAGATGGGATGTGTGTTTTCTGGCTCAAGGTTCACGTGCTCTGAAAGACCCTGAAACCAAGGAAAGAATGTGGATGTCTGTATAAAACTGGGTGGAAGGAACTTGAAGAAACTATCTCCTCGAAGCCCTGTATTATCATGACAAGGTAGAACTCTTCTACACTCAAAGCCATTTAGTCTCTTCATTTCGGTTGACCTGTGAATTAATGATGACCGTGCCTCGAATGTTCGTATGAGGACAAGGGAATCATTTATTTTGTAAGTGGCACTGAAAATGTGCTGAAGCCTGCACAATGGAAACTAGCCAGTCAGCCCTTCTGTCCTGCTGATCCAGTGGTATCAAGGACACAGCGTCTAACCCTCACACTTGGCTTCTCTGCAACCCTCTATCGGAACAGAGCCCATGGAGCGTGGATCTCGGTCTTAGGAAACAAATCTTTCTTCTTCCAATGTCAGTATCTCATTAGACCTTGCATGGGTTCATTTTAGCGATGTTTCCCACTACCCACCCCCACTCCCGTGAGATGAAGTGGTTCACGGACTCTGCAGTCTTAAAAATACAAGCTTGTAATTTGACTCCAGGTAAACTGTGTGACTCTGGAACAAAGGCTGTTTGAATGTGCATTTTTGTCATGTGGGATTTAAAGATCATAATAAAACTTGATAAAGATGTAGCTTTTAAGAGAGTAACAGGAATGTCTATGTTTCTTTAACACTCAGTTAGGAGGCTCCGTCTGACCCCTAAGGGCCTTGGCTGAATCGTGGGATTGCTGAATTGTCAAAGACAGTCTAAGTCATCTCTCTTGTGTGTGGCTATGTTTTGGTAATGTGCGCTGTAGGGAGGCTGTACATAGTGTTAGCAGAAGGTTTCTATCATCCCATTCCAATCTTTTAGACAAAAATGCATTCTGATTTAATAAGACAATTTTATGATGTATATATTCAGAAAGACATGAGGAAGATTTTCAGGGTCTGTGTCAGATTGTATGAGTATATTGGCCTGCCTTTTGGTCATGAGAGAGAACCAATTTGTTAATTTGTGTGCAAATGAAATACAGTAAAAAAAAAAAAAAGAAAGAAAGAAAGGATTCCCTTTTCTTATTGCCTTTCACAATATTCTTTCCTCTTAGGAACTGTCGTGATTCTAATGCCCAAAATCCTGCACCAGGCAAACCAGGAAAACTGATCACTCTTACACAAAAGTACCCTTTTATGGTAGAAAAATATCTAGAACTCTAAGAGTACTTCCAAAATCTTCCCATCTTTATATCACTATGGTTGAATTAGTTGAATTTTATGTCATTAGAACCATGTAATTACAATGACAGAACCAAGTAGTATTATGATATTCCCTTTTTCATTTTACTATTTGGTCTTCTTGCCTTTATAATTTGCCTTTACAATTTGCTTTTAGTTCCACTTGCATAATTTGCTATCCAAGTAGCCTTTTTTTTTTCCAAATGCCGTATCATTTTATTAAAGCTCTATTTTTAATGGGGAACCTCTTTTCCCTAATTCTCTTCTTTCCTGAATTGATCCACTTTTGTGGTTTAATATCTACTTTCTGAAGTACAACACTCTTTTCTTAAAAGAAAAAGTACCATATATATTATATATATAATATACATACAAAATATACAAATATAAATAAAATATTTTTTTATTTCTGAGTTCATGGAAAAAATCGAGAAATATTCTACTGTCATAATGAGTGGATATACTGGCTTAGCATTGTATTCAGGGTTGAATTCTCTGCCTTCAGAATTTTGAAAACAATCATCTTCTGGAACCTACAGTTGCCACTGAGATATCTGAGATCACTGTAATTCTTATCTCATATATGTGGCGTGTTCCCTCCTCTCTAGAAGACTTGAAGCTCTTCCCTTTATCACTGATATTTAGCATTTAAATGACAATTGGCCTTGGGATAAGATTTTTTCACTGTTTACATTAGGACGTCTGTAGACTCATGTGCTTTGTCCCAGAAATTTCTTGGGTAATTCCTTTCATTTACTATATCCATCTGTGCTTTCTAGGACCATGCTAGTCAGAAATTATTCTTTTTAGATTTGATCCTTTAAGTAGATTTGATTTCATATTTTCTAACTTTATGTCTTGTTCTGCTTTCTAAAAATTTTCTCAAATTTCTTCACTTTTCATTGAAGTTTTTTTTGCAATACTTTAATTTTCACGAGTTCTTATTTTCTGATTTTTATTCTCACAGAACTTAAAATATTTTCATACATTGACCTTGTCTTTGTGGATAGAGTGTTAAAAGTGTTTGTTTGATTATTTTAAAGAGTTATCTGTTTTTCCTCAGGACAAATACCATGTTTCTAAATTTTTTTATGTGTGTGACTTTCATTTTGAGGTCTTTCCTCAAGTGTCAGGTGATCTTTAATTGTCCCCTCTTATATAAAAAGGGAGGCATTATAATAGCAACTTGGAAGTCCTTTGTGTTCTGGTAGACCAAAGGATCAGGAGCTAGATCTAATACCTGGGTAGGCAGCTAGCTCTTCTACTAGGATACTCTTCCAAAATATGAATGTGTAAGTATTATTTCTCTGAGGATCTTCAGTTTATTTAGAGATGACATTTCCATTAGCCCTCCTGGGGAAGGATGTGGCAGTCACTGGTCCTGCTCAGGCACCAAGCGGGAGGCATATGTCTAACCACAGGCAGGAGGCAAATGTTCATTTTACTTCCTTGTTTTAAGTTCTCTGCCTCCCTTGCACCTTTCCTCATATCTGCTGATTTTGAATGTCCTTGTATCTGCTTCTAGATAAACTTCTCCAGGAAAATGCTTAAAAATTCTGGCTGTAAAGTAAACATCTAACTGCTGACATTCTTTCAAGGGTGGAGTCGGATATCCGGTATAGAGACTTTTCAAATGATTCCTCTGTTTTCATTCCCACTCTTTTATCTTTCACTGGATCTTACAACTTTCTTGAAATCTTCAAGGAAAAACCCCTTCCCATGAACTTCTGCTACACTTCCTTCCTCACTGTAAAATCAGTGACTGCTTTTTGACCTGGTTTCCTTTTTTTTTTTTTTTTAAGATTTTATTTATTTATTTGACAGACAGAGATGACAAGTAGGCAGAGAGGCAGGCAGAGAGAGAAGGAAGCAGGCTCCCCGCTGAGCAGAGAACCTGACGTGGGGCTCGATCCCAGGACCCTGGGATCATGACCTGAGCCGAAGGCAGATGCTTTAACCCACTGAGCCACCCAGGCATCCCCTGGTTTCCTTTTTTTATCCTTCTTTATTCCTTTCTTTCTTCCTTCCTTCCTTTTTTTTTTTTTTAAATCAGTCACCACATTATGTCTCATCTCTATTGATTTATACTATTTTTATTCCCTTACTATTATTTTGTAGTGGACTCTGGAGGAGATAGACACAATCAAATGACCAGCTGAGCATCTTTGACAAAGGTGAGGATCCCATTCATTAAGAAATGACCTCAATCCTGGGATCAGTAACAGAACTAGTATTAGTTGTTTTAGTAAAGATAGTCATAGTTATCCTGTCAGCAACAACTAGTAGTATCTACTAGCCTTGCATAGTTTCTACCAGTGCCATGATGCCACACAATTATAGTGTCTTATAGTGTATGGACTCTTTTAGGGACGTTTGCTTTTACTTCATTTAATACTTAGAATAGCTCTGTAAAGAGATGGGCATATATCATTAATCATTACACACACATCTCTATAAATGTGAAATCTAAAAACCAGGGAGGTTAAATAATTTACTTAACTTTGCTCAATTAGTAGGTGCTGTAGAAAAATCTACTCCATCATCTTAGCTTTTCCAGTGTTCAGCATCCATGTTAACATAAGCATGTTAACCAAGGAACAATCCTTACTTTTCTTGCCTGCTCTGATCACAATGATCTTATTGGTATATTTAGATGCTAGTTTTCCAGACCCTGTTATCCATCAGAATACAAGTGTCATTTTTTACTTTGGACCTTCATGGAGTCAACCAAAGTTTACCTTGAATGAGTTCAAACTATGGGATGAAAACTCTAAGTTGTTTCCAGTATAGTCAATGCAAGCATGAGTGTATAACATGAACAACAAATGTTTTACACTGAGTTTAGGTTTTAAGTTTCCAGTTTCTCTTTAATATAAAACACGTTAGCCAATAAGGTTTAGAGAATATTCTCTGTTCATGTCTGATCCTTATTCTTTTCTTTCATTCTCTGCTAAGTCCCTTGCACATTCTTAAACTGTGCTTACATCATGAGGTTCTATGCCTCAATACTACTCTTGTATCAAAAACCTTATGATCTTTCTCTATTTACTTTCTCAGACTTTTATTAATTGTTTGGTAGAAGGAAATTTGTTTTTCTCCAATAGGCTTTGCAAAATCTTTCTATAAATTATTGCCCAGAAATTATTTTCTTGACTCATTCATGAGAAGCTATGGCTAATTTTGCCTCTCTGTTACCCAAATTCTTTTATGTATTTTTTTTTATTTTGTTTTGTTTTGTTTTGTTTTGATATTCTGCTCCAGATGTGACCAAAAGGAAGAAAAAAGAAAAGTAGAACTACTGTATCATCCAGTAATCCCTCTTCTGGCTATATACTCAAAGAATATTAAATACCTCAAAGAGATATCTGTTCTCCCATGTTCATTGCCATGCTATTCACAATAGCCAATATATGGAAACAAACTAAATGTCTATTAATGAATAAATGGGTAAGGAATTTGTGATGGAATGGAATGGATTGGAATGGAATGGAATGGAATATTATTCTGCCTTAAAAATAGAAGGATATTCTGTCATTTGCAAATGACATAGGTGAACCTGGAAGACATTATATCAAGTGAAACAACCCGGAGACAGAAAGAGAAAAACTGCTATTTCTCACCTATTGTAGAATTTAAATGCACTGAATACATGGAAGCAGAGGGTAGAACAGTGCTTACTAGGGGAAGAGATGGGGTACATGGATGTTGTTTGAAGGTACAAAGTTGCAGTTATGTAGGATGAACATGTCTACAGATCTAATGCACAGAATGATGACTATTCTTAATATTACTGTATGGAATATTGGAAATTGACTAAAAAGATAGATTCCAGGTGCTCTCATCACCAAAAAAAAAAAAAAAGAAAAGAAAGAAAAAGAAAAAAGAAAGAAAGAGGTAAACATGTGAGGAAGGAACATATTAATTAGTCAGACTATCATAATCATTTCACGATGTATACATATATTAAGTTATCATATTGTACACTTCAAATATATACAGAATCACATTTTTCTATTGTCCCATTGGAGAAATCATAGAGTTTCTGGCTAGTGTCTGGCCCTACTATGGCTTTCCCTTTGGAAAATGACATGATACTTCACTGTGACACTTTTGAACAATGTCCTTCGATAAATGGCTCAAGAGCTTATTTGAACCATCTTATATTCTGGAACATTATTCAACCATTAAAAAAAGAAAGAAATCTTGCCATTTGCATGATATGTATGGAGCTGGAGAGTATAATGCTAAGTGAAATAAGCCAGGCAGAGAAAGACAAATACCATATGATTTCACTCATATGTGGAATTTAAGAAACAAAACAAATGAGTGAAGGTTAAAAAGAGAGAGAAAGAGAGAAACCAAGAAACAGACTCTTAACTGTAGAGAACAGATTGATGGTTACCAGAAGTGAGGTGGGTGAGGGTACAAGTGAAATAGGTAATGGGGATTAAGGAGGGCACTTGTATGAGCACCTGGTGATGTATCGAATTATCAAATCACTGTATTGTACACTTGAAGCTATTTTAACACTGTATGTTAACTCTACTGGAATTAAAATTAAAAAGTAAAAATAATCCATTTCATACCCATTTCCATTCAACCTAGATACAAATAATAAACACTCAGTAAGTTAACTTAAAAAATACTATAATAAATCCAAATTCAAATATTACAATATTACAATAAATCCAAAGCTTTGGCTGATAGTCTCTATCAGTAGTGTCCACAGTGTATAAAATGGCTGTTCCTTTTTTTTTTTTTTTTTTAATGGCTCTTCTATAGTTGGAATAAAAACGCCAACATTATTAATGCTTAGCTCAGCATTTACCCTACAATAATATATTCTTCATCTTTTTATTATAAAACAATTTACCTTTAAATTCCCCATCAGTAATAGATCTTTATCTTAAACCTAAGTTTCCTCATAGCACTTCCTTTCTCCAAAAAATCTTGAAGAACATCTCAACAAGTATTGAAACCAGACCATCTCATTTTCTTTCCTTCCTGTTCTTCTTCCATGAAAAGAATACATTTGGTCTGACTTAATGTCTCAGAGATGTGTCTCACCCCCAAATTATTGGCTGTTATCCAGGCAAGTTTCTTGCAGCCCTGAATGACTTCAGAGTTTAAATGCTCTCCTTCTCTGGAGGGAAATTTCATGGTCAAGAATCAAATAGTTCTCAATTCTCTCTGGGAAGACAGGCTTCTCTCCAAGTCTGTTTCAGTCCTTACGTCCATCCTCTACCACAAACACACATATCCACACACCTCCTGGGACATATCATTCTTTCCCCAGAGTGTTGACAAGAGAGTTGGATTACCTAGCACAGTGAAGAGTAAATAGATCAAATACTAATGTAATGCATAGCACAAAAACCAGCCAATGCTGATTTATTTTCGCCTTAACTTGGATGTGCTAGTTTCCATGAGTCGAGTTTTCAATAGTAAAACTTTCATGAAATATATTGGATGAGCCAACTCAGTTCTATACATTTTGTGCCTCTAAAAAGTAGAAAATGCTTACGAGAGTGACATGCTAATTATCATAAGTTTTGTAAATTCAGGAGCTTAGAGCACATTTGAGTAAGCCATCTAGTTTTGTCTCCAATTCTGTCAGTGACCAGCATGTACTTCATGTTTGTGCTGATGCCATACATGAAGCAGTGACATGATCCTTTCATATGTGCGGAAAAGTGCTAGAAGACTCCGTCCAAATATCTTTCTTCAGACCTTAGAGCAAATGGAAAGGACTGTGGAGTGAGTTTCAAACCGAACTCTAATAGACATGTAGCCTTGGGAAAATTAAAGAGCTATACATTTTTAGCTTACTACCTATAAAGTTGGAATAAAAATACAGAGTTCACAAAACTGTATAGATAAAAGTGATACTCTATTTTTTTAAAGATTTATTTCTTTATTTGAGAGAGAGAGAGAGCATGTGTGAGCAGGGGGAGGGGCACAAGGAGAGGGAGAGAATCCTCACGCAAACTCCCCACTGAACACAGAGCCAGACGCAAGACAAGGCTCAATCCCCTGACCCTGAGATCATAACCTGAGCTTAAGTCAGACACTTAACCCACTGAGCTATCCAGGCACCCCTGGATCTATTCTAACATAGTGCCATTTAGTAAATACTGTCATCTCTCTCCCTTCATTTTCTTCAATTTTGTTCTGTTTCCCTACCCTTCTGACTTATTTTAAGAGGAGACTAACTTCAGAAAAGGTTCTGGTTTTCTACCACAGGATTAACTTAAATATATGCACTCCATTTAAGGACAAATGAGTTCCTGGAGGAGAGATGGGTCCCTTTGCATTGAGTCGTGCCATCTGGTACTCAGCAGACAGGTGTGCAAAGCTAGAGAGGAGCATTGGGCTACTTATAGCTAGAAAATTATGCACGCAATCCATATGCTTGTATGGGCTGCTTCTCCTATTCCTCTGTGCGATTGTGCCCAAGAAGCAAGGCAGGGAATGGATTGATCTTGATTCTTACCTTGAAGTTATGAAGTTCAAGGGAGAATGTGCTCTTCTGTGGAACTACATCCCGTATTCCCTCATGAGTGAGATCTTATGTTTAGCCTCAGGAGAGAATAAGTTCTCCTGTGGTTTATTCTTAGATGTCTTTTCTGTCTGTTTACCATTCTGAGGGTGAAAGTTGGAAGTTTCTGGTATGGGGAGTTATTATTTAATGGGTACAGAGTTTCAATTTTGCAAGATGAGGAAAAGTTCTGAAGATGGGTGGATGGACAATGGTGATGGTCACACAATAATGAAAATGTACTTAATGTCACTAAACTATACACCTAAAAATAGTTAAAATGGTGGATTTTACCTTCTATATACTTTAGCATAAGCAAAAAAAAAATAACTTTCTGATTATAGAACTTAAGGGCTCCTTTGGAAACAATAGTCTTTGCTAAGGACGCTCCACTGTGGACTGAACTCTTATGGGTTCCAAGGTCATGGATAAGAGGTGTTCATGGTTAGATTTTCTCCACCTCTTTATTGAAAACAAAATAAAACAAAAAAACATTGGTTTGCTCCTCAACCCATTAATCTGCTGCTAACCACAAAAGTGCCTGAGTCTCTCACTTTTTTTCTAAATCAGAAATCAGGAAGCATCATAAATCCTTTAAAAAAAATCTGTTACATGGTGTTTTCAGACAGCTTATGTTTGGAGTACAGAACATGACCTAAGGTTGAGAAAAATAACTACTTTTGCTAACAATACCATAATTCAGAATGAACAAAACTGTTCATGCTAGTGTTTTTAAAGTGATATAGGCCATAGATGGGAATTTTTTGTTGACTTTTTAAAAACACATACTTTATATATGATTGTTTGTTGTAGTTAAATACCAGAATTTTCCCAAGAAAAACAGTAAAAATAATTAAAAAATCTTTTTTAGTTAAAAAATCAATTTTCTAGGTGTTAATAGCTAACTTGAATTATAAATCCACCATTTAGTAAGAATGGGAAATGGCAAAGGAGAGAGGAGGGGAGATACTTTCCACTCATTTGAGAAAGGAAAGAAAAATAAAAGGGATACTTGAGGTTGTCTGATGACTAAAGAGCTGTTATGATTACATATAAGAAGCTGAAAGTCAGGTGGAAGGAGAAACTAACTATATTGTCTCATGAAATAAAAGGGGAAATGTGTAGTAGAAAGAGGAGAACACATTCTTATAGTTGCAAATTACATTAAGATTGGAAAAACACATCGGATATTTAAAAATCCATTATAAGAATATATATTCTTGGGGTGCCTGGGTGGCTCAGTGGGTTAAAGCCCCTGCCTTTGGCTCAGGTCATGATCCCAGCATCCTGGGGCTGAGCCCTGCATTGGACTCTCTGCTCAGCAGGGAACCTGCTTCCCTCCCCCCCGCCTGCTTGCCTCTCTGCCTACTTGAATCTCTGCCTGTCAAATAAATAAAATCTTAAAAAAAAAATATGTGTATATATATATATATGTATTCTTAACACATTTTGTGTGTGTGTGTGTGTGTGTGTGTGTGTGTATATTTTACTGCAAAAAATACAATTCTGTTATAAGGGTTAGGATGTCCAGAGAGTCTCTCTTTTTTGTTATTATTATTATATTCAGTTAGCCAACATATAGTACATCATTAGTTTTTGATGTAGTGTTGTTCAATGACTGATTAGTTGCATATAACACCCAGTGCTCATGACAACACATGCCCTCCTTAGTACCCATCACCCAGTTACCCCATTACCCCACCTCCTCCTTTCTGTAACCCTCGGTTTGTTTCCCGAAGTCCAGGGTTCCTCATGACTTGTCTCCTCTGATTTCTCTTAAGATGGAACAGAAATATAATAGTTTTAGAACATTAGAACACTGGAGGAAATTATAAGGAGAGATGCCATAACTAATGCGCTCTCAGTTTACATCACAATGCGACAGGCTTAGAGAGTCTCATGACTTTTCCCAAATTCTTAGGCTTTGCAAGTGGCAGAGTCAGGGCTAGTCACAAACTGTTTCTCATTGCTTTGCACAATATGGTCTCCCTAACAAAGACCATAGCTTCTAGAAGAAAGAATGATAGAATCTTCTTCCTGTCGAATTTAAAAAGAAAGAAAAAACAACTCTCTGGACATCTTAATATTCAAAGCCCAAACATTTTGGTTAAATAAGAGTTCATTAATAAACTAATCATGTGTATTCATCCACAAATAGCCCTTAATACCCTGAAATGTTTTTCACCATCTCACTAATGCTTATTGAATTGTGTAGAAACGAGATAAATGGCAAAGGAAATACCTCCAAAAACTTGAGCATACAAAGATGAGGTGAATTGCCGTGCAGCATAAGACATTTTAAATTAGAATAATTAGAATAATTAATAACTTCTTTGAAATAAGAGGAGAATAAATTGGATTTCACTGCGATAAGACCTCTTTTTATATCTGAGTTGACTCTACAGTTTGGATATTAGGAATCCCCGCTCCTTCCCGGTTTAACTCTCAAATAACGCCACCCTCTTTTTCAACCCAGGACATTTGGTCTGGTTTCCACACTCAGTATTGGGGGGGGTCACTGCTAACAGTCTACTCACTCTGTTTGCTTCAGATTCTCTGGGTTTCTTTCTTTGCTTGTGCCCAGGGCCTTTGCTCTTGCGTTGGCCCTGCCAGAATCAGGGAAGCTCCCTCCTTCTCACGGCTTAGCCTCAAGCTGAACTCTTACCCTTTCAGAAGAGTCACCTTTTCTCCATTTTCCTTCAAACGGCTTTCGCACTCCCAGCCCACTCTATTGCAGCACGGTTTCTCTTTATGTCGCGCTTTCAATGCTCGGAGAATTTTGTTATATAAATTCCTTCTAAGCCCAGGCTAAACATAAGGCCTTCCAGATGCTTTTTCCTTGATTGCTTGTCATCCACCTTCTCCAAAACATTCACTCTCCTAACCAAAGCATCGTGGGACTGTCCCTTGCTGACTTGGACGTCTGACGGACAAGTGCTGCCCCGTGGTTCCTGTGAAGCCTCTACCCTCCTAAGGTTTTCTTGGAGTTGCTACAAAGACCACGCTCCCAAATCCCATAGATCCTGAATTAATCTTTAAATAAATGTAAATGAATGTCTTTATATTCAAATGCCAGAGAATCACAAAAAATAAGCCATATGGCAGCCATGACCTTTTGAAAATCATTATAGAGCTTCTCATCTATTGAGAGAGCAAACAAGAAATCCAACATCAACTCCTATTCAGTTCGCATTTCTTCTTTCTTACTGAGCGATCCTATCCACTTTACTCCCCCATGTCATTATGTTTCATGAATCTACACAACTCATATAATAGCAACACCAGGGATGCATTCCGAGTGGTCTGGGAAAATATTTTTAGAATCTTCTTTGAAAAGACAGAAAATATAATAGCGTTACTCCATGCAGAGTGGTGAATTACTTGTACTATATGCAAGGGAAACTGTTGGCATGAACCTGGCGGAATATTCTTTCGCTATTTGTGAATAAGAGTTGCTGTTAATATATTAGATATGGTTTGTCTTCCAACCCAACCCCATGCCTAATTACACTGTATAGAAAGTTGAGTAGGCACTGAACTAGGAAATGTGGGATCACAGGCAGTACAATCCCATTGTGATTTCCTTCAGCTCCACAGAGCTGTTTTTTTCTGATATTGTGGAGAACTTCGTAATTACACATTTTCTGTCACTGAGAGATCCAGTATGTAATTACACAGTTCAAGCACAATAGTGCTGGTTACTGTTCAAATACATGTAGCTACATGGGATTAGGATGTACTTAACACTAATTACTTAAAAATATGATGGCACTTATTACTGCTTTTATTTTGAATATGAAAGGTACAGGTATAACCAACCACATTTGTGTGTGAGGGTCGTATCTATCCCTGTATACAACTTTGCAACCATTCAGTCACTGTAATGCTCTTGATAACACCTACTTTACAAACATTATACAGGAAGTGAGTGAAATCCACAGCGGGGTACACCTTGGGTAAATAGCATATATTTATTACTTGCATAGTTTGGAGTTCTTTGGACCGGCTTTTTTTTCCCTTTCCTTTTGGAAGAACCATCAAGTAATCTTATCAATGAACACCAGATGGCGTTGCATTGAATAGCATTGCATTTTAAATTGTCAATGAATGCCAGAAACATTCTGGAGATGGAGAGCACATTAGAAATAATTTTGTCTAGCCTCTCATTTTGCAAATGAAAGTACTCAGACTCAGAGAGCTGATATCATTTTGGCAAGACCACATTAGGGATAAATGTATGACCCTGCATTTAAACCCCAGTAGGTTTTAAACACACTATCCTGGTTTTCCAAGTGATTATGGTTTCATTGCATAAAAGAAAGGGTAGCATGAGGATAGTGGTCAAACTCTAAATCCTGGCTGTGCCACTTACTAGCTCTGTGATGCTGGGCTGGTCATTTAACCATTTCACACTTAGTTTCCTTTGTGAAAAAAAGGAAAACACACACACACACACACACACACTCATAAACCCCTATCTTATAGTTTCCTTTTAAGCTGATAAATAAAAGCTTTATGTAGAATCGTGCAAACTTTGCTGCTATTAGATGCTCTAGACATATTATTCTCCCTTGCGAATTTAGGGACTGCATGTGTGCCACCATTTTTATAATCCTAAAACACTGATTGCATCCTCAATTTTACTTTATTCTCTATTTAAAATGAGTGACCTTTTATTCTCTAGGAGCTTACACACCAAGACAGAGATCTGAATGTAGATCTGTAGATAGACAGCAGAATGTAAGTATTCCCAAGTAAGCAGAGGGATTCGGCGCCCATGTTGTGGAGGACAGACATGGCTGTTCAGCCTGGCCAGGGCAGGCGAGGGATGTGGGTCTAATGCATTGTTCAGTGGGCTACTTAAAAGAAACTCTCAGGACTCAATTTTTAGACTCAAAGCTGTTGGGCTCTTCTCATCCCTCCAGAGGATCATTGGGCCCGTGCATTCTTCTCACTTTTGCCAGTATTTCCACACGCTTCAAACTCTGTAAGAGTTTCTCCTTTGGATTCAAATGATATTCATTCTGAGTCTAATCTTTGCCAATAATTCGATTTGTGTTTTTAGCCTGGATCCTTTCTTATTACAACCCAACTTACTTACATGTAAAATGAAGGGCTGAATCTCTTTTAAATACTATAGTTCTATGATTTTCTTTCCTCTAATCTTACCTGGCAAACCCTCTACCCAGATACTCATGCTGATTTGGTATAATTGTGCCTCCTGCTGGGTCTCAGAGTCCCCAGAATACATGTATAATTTTTCATGTCTGCTAGACTTTGTTTAGTCCTGTCCTACAGTGACCATAATTTTTCATGTGACTTGTGGCCCATGAGACATTAACAAACATAATGCAAATGGAGGTTTAAGAAGTACTTTTGCAGCAGACTTGTCTTTTGGAACATTTTCTCTCGAAACCCTGAGATCACCACGCAGAGCTCATGCTAGTCTTATGGAGAAAAACCAGGGAACACAGGTAAGAGCCAGAATTCAAGCAGACATATGGCATATCAAGGACATCCCATCCAGCTCCAACCATTTAAGCATCCAGACTGAGGCTTCAGAAATGGTGGCATTGCCCCATGTCATCCAGCCAAATCTCTGACAGGTACTGTGAGCTGATAAAATGGCTGCTGTTTTTAAGCTAAATTTTGGGGTGGTTTGTTACACATTGATAGATAACTGAAACACTGTGTAGCCTTATAGATTAGCTTTGGCTTAGCCTCTCTGAGCTTTAAGTCCTCATCTACAGAAGGACGTAGTAATGGTACCAGTGTTACAGAATCAGTATTATTAAATGAGACAATACTTGAAGAGTGATTAAAACAGTGACGACACAGGAGATCTCAGTCCATGATAGTGGCTATTATTAAAGGAAAATATTGTAATGATTTGATAGATTTGGTGAAAGAAAATTTCATTCAAGTAAAACGAAGAGCTGACATTCAAGTAAAAGGAAATTAATGAAATACCTGATGTAAACCTATCAAGTGGGAATTCAGGGTAGCCCCAGTGATGCAAACAGGGACCAGTTCAAGCTGCTGTTTCAAGTACTCTGGTACTGTGTTTTAGCTGTAGCTTAACTAGTGGTGAAAATAATTCTGAATCCTCCAGCAGTCTTGGACTTTCAGAAAAGTCCTGGTTTTTCGACATTTGTTTTCCTGGGTCTATTGGGGGAAACTGAACCAGGAGATTTCCAGTGACACGGGGACCCACAATTTGCTTCCTTGCTTCCTGACAAGGGTTTGCTTGGTATTATTTTTCAGCCTGACTTTTCCTTCCTCCCCGTTTTTACTATCCCTACCCTTTAAATTCTTCTGCCCCAACCCCATCCCCACCAACTACAAGAACTTTAGCTGCCTCCAATTGAAAACTTTGGTTGGGTGAAGGGAAGACAATTGGAAATTGCAAATCACATATTATGCAAATTTACAGGATATGTCATTACAGTGTTTTGCTCTGCTACAATTCTTTGCTAGCATTATCATAATATTATGCTCCCTCTTCTACACTTTTACGTATTAAAATACATAAGATAAAATGTAGGCTTTACTATTACACACATTTATTGTAATAAAAATTGCATGTCCAATGAAGTTAAGTCATGTGCCCAAAATAGTGTGATTAGTAAGAGCTGAACTGAGACAATCATTGTCTTTCACTGATGAAATTGTCCCTATATGTGCAATGGGGATAATTGTACATACTTTCTATGGTCAACATGAGGATTATTGGTGATAATGTGTGCAAACAGCCTATGATAGTGCTTGGTATAGAACTGTGATGGCTTGACCTTATCCTACTCTGGACAATAACCCTCATCAGAACTCCAGGACTCCATTAATGGTACTG
Organism: Lontra canadensis; assembly: GCF_010015895.1. Lineage (NCBI taxonomy): Eukaryota > Metazoa > Chordata > Mammalia > Carnivora > Mustelidae > Lontra > Lontra canadensis. The sequence goes on from NW_022631001.1 coordinate 9,431,602, forward strand.
TGTCTACATGAGATGCTCCCATAATCAAAGAGCATGAAAAGACTACACGAATCCCCACAACCACTTAGCTCTCTGCAATGTATATCTCAATTATCTAATCAGTGATATCTAAATTACCTAATTATATATTATAAAATGAATATTTGCATTTTTATTTTCTGAGCTAGATGTTAAATTACTGACCTGGATATCTCTTGCTGCAGACATCATGCTCTAGAGTTCACCAGTTCTCCTGTGTATTGTCACCACTCTATAGATCATTCCTGAGTTACTTTTCATTCCGATAGTAAATTAGATTGAAAGACTGCTAGCACTGTTTAGCACACCCATGAGACAGTTGTAACTTGATCGGGTCAAGCAGCCAATCAGTAATGGAGGGAAGCACAGGTAGGAGACCTCAGGGCAGAGTATTATTAGACCAATGATAGGTGTTATCTTGTCCTTGAGGGAAGCAGGACATCGAACAGGTATTGAGGTGAGTAAAAATGATGCAGTTTCCTAAATCAAATCATTGAGCATCTCTTGGGAAACCAAGCATCATGGACAATGATATTATGTAATACTTAAATTGGTGTTACCCTGCTGAAGCCAACAGATTCTTTCCTTGTTTCTCTCTTTCCTCTATCTCTTGGTAGCCATATTTTGGTTAACTTTTAGTCAGGACTAAAGTCTCGAGATAGGCTAGTTGAAAGGTTTTCCTTTCTAATCAGACTCATAAAAACCCTGAGGGTCAGAGTTTAATACCATGTAGTATGGCCATTTCACAATATTTAAATCCCCTTGGTAATAGTTCTCTTGGCAAATATTTGTCCTCTACCTGAGCACATTTCTTGACAGAAAACTCATTAACCCGTAGGTAACCCATTCATTTCTTTTGATTTTTCTAGCTCTCTGGATAGCTTGCTATCTTTAAATTCTACCCATTTGCTCCTATACTATTATCCTTTGTGTCATTAATGGATCATAAGATATTTGAATCGCGGAATCATGACTTTTCCTTATCTTCAGCATTTGGCATCTCTTCTAATCCCTAGGGGACACATCTACAGTTCTTCTAATCATTTATTTCCCCTGTATTATGGTTTTGAATTCCCTCATTAGTGTGATTTCAGGAAACAAAAAGAACACACAGCGTTTGGAGTCAGACCTGGCTCCATTTTCAGCTATAATAATAGATTTGTGATTTGGGACAAGTTACTTAAATTTCATACCTCTCTTTCCTCTTCTGAAAAATGACATGAAGTATTTATAGATTGATGCTTCTGACAACTATCCAACTGGGTTGTTTCTTTGTTCAAATCTATGCACCCATATCACATGGTTGATTGATTAGGAACTTATACCAACTAAATACCCTAGATTTTCTATTTTTGTGTGCTTTGCTCTGAACTCTTCACCTCATATTTATGTAATTAGTGTTCAGACCCAAATGTAGGTCTTTTTCACTCTTTCTCAAGTTTCAAACCAGTAGATTCAGCCCATTCTTCCAGAAATACAGAGATTCAGAAATTTTTTAGATTATTTCTGGCTAGATAGCCATATGGTGTTGGCTTATATTGTATTAGGGAATATGTGGTAGGCTAGCTTGATTGCTTAAGCAATGTTCTGGGAACTCGGTGTAATTCTTGGATGGACACCCGCTGTAGTCATTGACTGGGCACGATCCCCGCCAGCCTTCTTGCAATGCGCAGCAATGGTCTCAGGATAAAATTTTGTGTCTGGACTCATGTATTTAATAGCAAGATACTCGTTTGAGTCCTTGCCACTAAAATGGAAACATCACTGTTGATCTTTTAATTTTCCATTTATTTGTTATGGTGTGATCCGTGCAACTCCTTAAATTTGTAAAGCAACAGTTTATTGCCACCCCTCCTCTAATATACACTGTATGGAAGTTACCAGTCCCGTTAGGGAGAGTGAGATGTGGACATGACTTTGCTATGCTTTGCTGTGCTCACTCATCTGTATGACCATTCTTGAGTTCTTTAAGAAATCTGAAGCGGTCAACAAACTCCACAAATTGACTACGTTTCTGGTTATTCATCTGATTCATTTTAGATGCTTTGAGGATAAGCCTGAGGACAGTTTGTCTGATTTTGGCTTCCAACATCTCCTGTCAGGGTAACGATGAATAAAGTCATTCCCCCCAGTTCAATAAAACAAGCTTGTGACAGTGCATTTTTTGACATATTATCTGGTCTTACAATCTCGTAAAACCATATAAGTTATTTCCCTATGATATCCTGCTTCTGGTCTGATCATACTTATAGTTTCCATTTACCATTACTACAGTCTTTTAAAAATGCTTTATATGTTATTTGGTCTTTAAAACATTGTTTTCTTTCTATAAGCCTCAACAATTCACTTAATTCCAATATCTGGGAAACTAGCCATACTATAAATTTTTCTTAGATCAAATTTATGGCATCCAAAAAGTGAGTTGAGTGTTGAATTCTGAATTGACTTTCAGTAACTTCAGTCAGTAAGTGCATGGGTGGGATTGCTTATTAGTCTGCAAGTTAACTGTGTGTCCTCTTCAACTCCCCCTCTCCAGTCTCTGCCCTGGAACATACCTTGCCCCTTGTTTTTCTAGGTGTTTATGAATAAGAGTATGTTAGTTGATACCAAACTCATCTCTGCAAGGATAATGTTTTCCAGAGTAGTCCAGGGCTTAGAGAAAGAAGCACATGCGATACAAAAAGCAGGAATAATGAGTAACATTACTTCTATTGAAGCATAAAATGCTAGGTCTCATTATTGCTACCAAAAAACTGTGGGCAGTTGCCTTTTAAATCTTGTCATATGAAATTCTATGGCAGGAACTGGTCAGAGGAGCCATGTCTTCAAGGAGACCTTCTCTGATAATCTGTATGCTGCCATGTGAGGCTTGTTTCTGTCATATTTTCTGTGATGATACTTAATACACTGAAAGATAATTCTCTAGAAAACAACCAAAAAATAACTGCATTTCTCTCTGAAGGAGGTAATGCTTTAAGCAACTCTTTTGTAGATGTGAAGTCATGATTAGAATGACAAAATCTTTACTTGTATACGGGTTGGCTTGCAATTATAAGGAAATCTAATATTTTGTAAAAAAAAAAAAAGGCTTTAAAAATATTTTATGAAAGGTTTTTTAATATACCGTCTGCTTTTTGATGCTTAGCATGTGTAATTAAAGTCTTTAGAATGTTAAACACTTGCAAAATAGTTCTTTACTATCTTATACATCTGTAGCTCTTTGTACACTTAAAGTGTTATGTACATGTGTTAATTCACTTGATTAGCATAACAATTCTGCCAAGTGGTTATTATCACCTTCAGTTTATAGATGAACAAAAATTAGTGTGCAGTGTGGTAACTTGCCTGAGGTCATTCAGCTAATAAAGCAACTGAGCTGAGAGTCCAACCTAGGTTTTTGTTTTGTTTTGTTTTGTTTGTTTTGACTCTCAGTTCAATACTATTTTAACTCCAGTGGCTGTCTATTTATGAAAAATCTTATTCTAGGCCCTTAGGGCTTTAAGGGGAAAATAGACCAGAGGAAGAAAAGACCTGTATATATATAAGACAATGACCACAATACTTGAAATGTGACATAGAGAGAAAACAAAACAAAACAAACAAAAATAACAACAAGGAAACAAACAAAAGCACTTGGGAAAAAGAAATGCAAAGCAAAATATAAAGAATACACTGTCCTTTCTCTATCTTTCTCCACTTATGAAGTTATTCAATTTTGTGTTGACAGTCTGTATCTCCTGGAAGACTTTCTAAGTTGACAAATTATTTCTGCCTTCCTCACAGTTGTATTCCTAGTGACTAGTGCTGTGCTTGACACATAGTATAGATCAGTAAATTTTATAGCATGAATGTTGAATGCATCTTATGAAGGTATATGGGAACTTCCTCGTCTCTGAATTTAGGGAGGATGAGAACCTCACAGGTGATAAAATTTGAAGCAGCATGGAATAAATAAACCAGGCTCTGTGTTAAGCCCTAGCTACCAATATTGTCATCACCCCCTGTTCCTTAAGTTAACATAGGCAATACACTTACAATCTTAATGAATCTTGGTTTTTTCATCTATGAGGGACAAACCTAACTAACAGGATTGCTAATTTAATGGGGATGACCATTTTGGAAGTCAAAAATGTGTTTTTTAAACTTTTAAATACATAAGCTTTGTTCTCCTTAAACCTAGATAACTGGGGAGAGTTTCAATTTTTTTTTTTTAATAAGGAATGCAATGACAACAAACAACAAATATACTCAACTTGTGACTTGTATTTAAAGTTATAATTCAAGAAAATAATCTCCTAAGTTTTATATTAAGAAAGGATTTTTCAAATTCTTTTTTTATCTCTGCATACTTTCAATACCAAAAGCCAAGTATGAAGTGTTCAGATTTTAGTCTTAGCTAGAAAATTGAAATCAAGAAAGAGGATTTAATAAGAAAGAATTATCCTTTTTGATCAAAAGGATTAATAAAAGGAGAATGAAGAGAAAAAAGAAAGAGAACTAGAGGATTAGATGTATTTCCATTTTTCTTTTTTTCCATTTTTTCCATTTTTTCTTTCCATTTTTCAGCTCAAGGAAGATGGAGGTGCTATGGGCAAATGAAGACATTACCATTTACAGAGGGGTTTTGGCCCCTGCAATGAGATTAGGAATTTGGAAGAATCATTTTTCTGGCCATTCTGACACCACCCTTGGAGGCAGCCATCTAAATTTAACAGTCTTAGTTTCCTCAGTTCCCAGTGGTGTAAAGTGAGATGAGAGCCAGAAGATTCCATGGATTCTGCCATGGTGGGAAGCAGTATCCTTCCCCAAAGACCAATGGGGCCACAGTTTGAATAGAGAATAAAGAAAATATTCAAGGATCTACAGCCAGCAGAAACTAGGAGAAGGTCTTGAGATGGAGTATCTGATGAAAGCACATACAGGAGACAATGTTATACCAACCCCAGACTTCAGCATGGAAGTCAACAAAGCTCCCATTGGCCAGAAGAGATAGAATACAATAAAAAAAAATCAGAAAGACCTGAGGATCTTGTCCCTCTCAATCAAAAAATAAGCCATGGGATCTCATAAATCATATCTTTCCCATTAAGTAGCTGGATAGAATCTTGGGGAATGTATCAGGGGCTCAGAGAAATTCTGATGATTTTTAACCATGTGATAATATTGCCTAGAGGAGCTATTTAAACTACTCAGCAGACTAAGTTTACCTAATGGGACTAAATAAAATGTTTAATTTTCCAATTAACCAGTAAATGACATTCTAAGGGAGATTAATTATGGATAGAATAAAGGAGCTATTTGTTTTTCTGTATATCCCAACTGCCATCTAATTGAGTTTTCTGAGATTCTACTGCATCAGTGAGGTATGTACACATTTTTAAGTTCTGTGTCCTCAGTCTTGGCAGTTAGACAGTGAAGTTAGACCCTCTGCATTTGGTATCTTATTGTTATAAGACTGTTAGGATTTTCCAGTGCTCCCATTCCTTTACTATTTGATAAAAGAGATACATAATAAAATTGTTCAGAATTCAGATGGTAAAAATATTTCTATCAAAAATTTGTAACTTAGGGCTTCTAGTTTCAGATTCAACATGTAAAGAAATAAGAAAAACCTGGATAAACAGGAAAACAATCACTTTTCTAATACTCAACAGAGAACTGACATCAGGGCTAACTGCGTCTCCCAAAATCTGGAGAGAGAGGCACATGCTGAGACATAGCTGACATTGACTTATTTGGACCAAAAGTGACTAGACACACTAAACTATTGGAAAGAGTTAACTGGTCATTTCGATGAGGTGTTGAATGTGGCGTGCAGGCTAGCATGAGAATGTGAAATGCTAGGGAACCTCAATCATAGGAGAATTCCCACATTTTCACGTGCTTCACTGCAGTTGGCCTAACAGGCTTCAACTAAGAAAATCAGAGGATTTCCTCCCTTTCCTAGCAAAAGAAGAAAAGAGGACCTCCATGATACCCACCCAGATCTTCTTTCTAATGAAGACTTAGTCTGTGGGGCAGGAGTTTTACAGAGCACAGTTAACCTGACTCTGGCTGAAGGAAGGGGAATCCTCTACCCAAGGGAAATGGCTTCAAGAAAATAGAAAACCCAGGTGCCTGGGTGGCTCAGTTGGCTATGCTTCCCACCTTTGATTTTGGCTCACGTCATGATTTCATGGTCATGAGATCAAGCCCCAAGCCAGGCTTTGGCTCAGCAAGGAGTCTGCTTGAGATTCTCCCTCTCCCTCTGCCCCTCCCCACTCCCGCTCATGTGCTCTCTATCTTTCTCTCTCTAATAACTAGCTAATTAAATAAATAAGTAAACAAATAAGTAAAGCCTTTGAAGAAAATAGAAAATCAATATCACAAACAGGAAAGAGTGTGGGAAAGCAGAGAACAAGAACAACAAAACAACAGTAATAATTATGACCTTGGATAAGAGAACAAAATACTTGTGAAGGTCATACCCCTAAAACACTGGCCCACTGAAAGACTTGGAGTTAGTCAGAAGTTTGTGGAATTTTCCTCTCATCTACACTGTACCCAACACTAAGAAGCCTCTAGCATAATAATAATGGATAGCATCTGAAAGCTACAAGTTATAGATGGGCTTTAAGTAGCAGTACACAGGAAAGCCCACAGCCAAAAGAAGAAAGAAAAACAATTTTTGTTTTTTGGGGAGATATGAAGCCTACAGTAGGTATAGATACAGAAACATTTAACATAGCCAAATTCCTGGTGAGATTATAACAAAAGGCTGCAGAATCTATTGCCCAAGTTTAAACAAAAAAGTCTCAAGGCATACCAAATGGCAAGAAAGAGCAAAGTAAGGATCACAATCAGACTCAGATATGAAACAAATATTAGAATTTTCAGAGAGGGAATTTAAAATAATTATGAGAAATATATTAAATGTTCTAATGGGTAAAGACCAGAAGACTGTCAGCAAAGAGAGAGAAAAAATAAGAAAGAATCAAAAGAAAGTGCTAGAAAGAATAACAACAACAACAACAATAATAATACAATAACAACAACAATAATAATAATAAGGATTAAATGCATTCAACAGGCTACTCAGTATATTCAAAATATCTGAAGAAAGAACCAGTGACCTCAAAAGATAGGTCAATAGAACTTTCCCAAACTGAAACTCAAAGGGAAATAAAACAATAAAAGCAGGAACAACAAACACATCAGAGCATCCAAGAACCCGGAGATAATATCAAGAGGTGTAATACACATAATTGGAATACTGAAAGAGAAGAGAAAAAGAACACAGCAGACGATTAAGGAAATTGGAGAAGACCAATCTAGATAAAACCGTCTTCACCTTCCAGCCTCAAACAAGCAAACAAAAAACATCAAGGCAAATAATATTCACACTGAAGAACATGAAGACAACATCTTGAAAACAGTGGAGCTGGAAGACTTCACCTGTAGAAGAGCAAAAATTAGAATTACTCCTGGGCCACCTGGGTGGCTCAGTTGGTTAAGTGTCCGACTCTTGATTCTGGCTCAAGTCATAACCTCAGGATCCTGGAATTGAGCCCCATGGCTAGACCCACATGGGGCTTTGCACACAGCGGGGAGTTTGCTTGAAGATTCCCCTCTATTCCTCCCACGCTCATGTGCATGCCTGCTCTCTCTCTTTCTCTCAAATAAATAAACAAATAAAACATTTAAAAAAAAGAATTACTCTTGATAGAGACAAAAAAAAAAAAAACAAAAAGAGAGTGAAATAAAATATTTAATATGTCAAAAAGAAAAACTACAAGCTAAAATTCTACATCCAAAAAAATTATTCTTCAAAAATAAAAGAGAAATACTTTCTCACACAAACAAAAACTGAGGGAACTAATTGCCTACAGATATGCCCTATAAGAAATATTAAAAAGTTCTTCAAGAATTAAAATTAAATGGGTCAGAAATAGATACACACAAAAAGAAAGACATCGGAGAATAAATAAAAATAAAACAATTATTTTTATTATTCCTGGTTGATATAAAATGCAACTGCTTAATTAAAGCAGTAATAAAAAAGTACTGGGTGATTGCAGCATATGGATTAGTAAAATGAATGACAATAATGTCACAAGGGAAAGGGGGAAGGAATTGGGAATTCTCTATTATAAGGGACCTGCAACACATGTGAAGTAGTATAGTGTTATCTGAAAGTTGTTCTAGATTATTTTTAAAAGATAAACCCTAAGCTACAGGGCAAATACCAAAAAGTTGTGGAAATAAGTAAAAAAACAAGACTCTAAGACTAGAAATGAAATGGAAATGTAAGATGCTCAGTTAAAACTCTAGAAGCTAAAAAAAGAAGGGGAGGCAAAAAAGTTACAAAGATAGTAGATTTTAATCCAAATGTATCAATAATTACTTAAAATGTTAATGTTTAAATATTCCAGTAAAAATACATTAGATGGGGGACGCCTGGGTGGCTCAGTCAGTTAAGCCTCTGTCTTTGACACAGGTCATGATCCCAGGGTCCTGGGTTCAAGTTCCACATCGGGCTCCTTGCTCAGCAGAGAACTTGCTTCTCCCTCTGCCTCTCCTGCTCATCCTGCATGTGCTTTCTCTTGCTCTCTCTCCTGTTCTCTGTCAAATAAATAAATAAAATCTTAAAAAAAAAAATACATCAGATGGGATCAAATCACACAACCCAAAATATATACTGTCTGCAGGAAACACATTTTCAATGTCAAGGTTCATATATGTTAAAGATAAAGAAATGGAGAAAGACTTACCATGCTAACACTAATTAATCAGAAGAAAACTGTGAAATCTATATTAATTTCAGACAAAGCAGATGGTCAAATAAAGCGTATCATGAGGGATAGATAGAACATTACATAATGGTAAATGGTTCAAATTTCTAAGAAGACCTAATGGTTCTAAAGTGTATATACCTGTATTTACTTTTTGAGGCTGCCTTACAAATTACTACACACTGAGTGGCAGAAAACAACAGAAATGTATTCTTTGACAGATGTCTAAAATCGAGATGGCAGCAGGGCCATGTCCTCTGAAGCTTCTAGGGGAGACTCCTTTCTTGACTCTGCTGTGGCTCCAGGTGTTCCTTGGCTTGGGGATATGTAAGCACAGAGTGTCTCTGTCTCCACCTGACCTTTTCCTCTTTCCTTTGTATTTCTTTTCCATATGTCTCTTATAAGGACACTTGCCTTTGCCTTTAGGGTCCACCTGGATAACCCAGGATGATTCCCTTTTGAGATCTTTCATTTAATTACATCTGAAAGAGCTTTATCCCCAAATAACGTCACATTCACAGGTTCTAGGATATGGATAAACCTTTTGGGGAGCCACCATTGATCTCACTATAGCACTGAACAACAGAATATCAAACAACATGAGGCAAAAACTGATAGGACTGAAATGAAAACTAGACACATTCTATTTGGAAATTTCAACCTGCTTTTATCAGTAACAGATGGTCAAACTGGCAGAAAAGCAGAAGGATTATATATGACTTAACAGACTTATAAATCAATTTGTTCTAATTGACATTTCTAGAATATTCCATCCAACAACAAGATACACATTTGGAAGACCCACATTACTCTATTTGAGGCTTACTCTAAAGTTACCATAATCAAGACAGTGTGGTATTTGCAAAATAATAGACACATCAGCCAATAGATCAGAATAAAGATGTCAGAAATAGACCCAGATAAATATAACCAACTGATCTTTGATAAAGGAACAAAGATGGAACAATGGATGGGGAAAGGATAACCTTTTTTTCAATAAAGGGACTGGAATAATTGGTGACATGTATATTTTTTTAAAAAATGATCCTAAATACAGACCTTATATCTTACATAAAAATTAACTCAAAATGTATCATTCATCTAAGTTTAAACCACAGAACTATAAAATGTCTAGAAGAAAATTAAGAGAAATTTTGTGATTTTTTTTGAGAAAGCAAAAAAGGAAAAATTATAACCCATGAGATAATAATACACTGGACTTTATTAACATTAAACACATATTTTTTTCCTGAAAAAAAATAAAAAACTTTAAAGGGAATGAAAGACAAGTCATAAAGTAGTAAAAAAAATTTACAAATCACATGTCTGATAAGATGACTTATATCCAGAATAAAGTAAAATTATGAAACTCAGTCTTAACATAGCCCCCATAAACTGGGCAAAAACTTTATAAATAAACACCTCAGCAAAGAAGGTATGCATATGGGAAATAAAGATATCAAAAGATGATCAAAATCATTTGTCATTAGAAATTGTAATTTAAAACAATAAGAATCTCTATACATCTGTAAGAATGGCTAAAACCCAGAAAACAGACAATATCAATCACTGGCAAGAATACAGAGTATCAAGAGCTTTCATTCATTACTGGTAGGAATTCAAAATAGTACAGACACTTTGGAAGACAGTTTCTTTGGCAGTTTCTTATAAAACTAAGCACGTTTTTTTTAAATGAGGTATAGTTGACACATGATGTTACGCTAGTTACAAGTGTATAATACAGTGATTCAAGTCTACAAGTTATGCTGTGCTCAGCACAAGTGCATAAACTAAACACATTCTTACCATACCCATCATACAGGGTCTTAGCCCAACCCATTTATTCATTCAATTTAAAAACTTATATCCACACACAAACCTGTGTATATACATTTATATCAGAGTGATCATAATCATCAAAAACTTGAAGCAATCAAGAGCTTCTTCAGTAGGTAAATGGATAAACTAACCTGGAGAAATCCATATAGGTGAGTGCTATTCAGAGGTTAAAAAAATAAAGAAAACTATCTGTGCATACAACATAAATGAAATTCCATTTTTTGCTATCTACAAGAGACCTTCTTCATTTTCCTCCAGTTTTACCAAGATATAATTGACATATGACATTATGCTAGAGTGTACAACATAATGATTTGATATATGTATCTATTGCAAAATGATGACCACCTTAAGTTCAGTTAACATCCACCAGCTCACATAGTTACATTTTTTCCCTTGTGTTGAGAACTTTTAAGATCTTAAATGTATATAGCTAAGTGAAAGAAGCCATTCTGAAAAGTCTGTATACTCTGTGATTCCATTTACATGACACAATAGAAGAGACAAAATTACAGAGGTGGAAAACAACCTGGTGCTTCAAGGTTTGAGAGTGGGAGGTGTTGAATAAGACAAAGCACAGATAGCTTTTAGGGCAATGAAATTAGTCTGAGATACTGTAATGGTGGATACATGCTTTTGTCAAAGCCCATAGTTCCTTATAGCACAAATAGTGAACCTTAATAGTTACATAAATTTTAAAAGTAAATGAGATCTAGGGATCCAGGCTGGAATGCAGACTCGGAGGAAAGAATCCATCCTTATTAAAAATGCATGACATAACTTCACTGATGCAAGAGTGGTAGAGGTTATAGAGGTTACTGACGTCAGCAACTTTAAAAATTAGCAGAAATTGTAAAACTAAAGGCAAAAGAAAAATACAGCCCCACTATTCTCAAACTGGTAAAATTGTCTCCCGTGGCAATGCAGGTTAAAAATTTTGAGGGGCACCTAGGTGGCTCAGTTGGTTAAGCATCTGCCTTCAGCTCAGGTCATGATCTTAGGGTCCAGGGATAGAGCCCCACATTGGGCTCTCCACTCAGTAGGGAGCCTGCTTCTCCCTCTCCCTCTGCCTACCTCTCTGCATGCTTGTGATCTCTCTCTGTCTCTGTCAAATAAATAAATAAAATCTTTTTTTTTTTTTGAAACCACTATATATGGATACTTGGATTGAACAAGTAAGCCAATGTATGGTCTGTAATGGGAGCCAAGAGTTTCCCTGTTAGAGTGGGGACTAACAGATAAGCAAGGGATGGAAGCTAGAATGAATCATGTGGTTCTGGACTGGAGTTAGAGACATGAATATTTATTCATGATTAGGTTACTATAGATTCAGATAGTGAAATATCAAAATTATAGCTATCTGTATATGAAGTGAATAGATCCAGTGCCCAGATCTTAGTTTCTAGTGTTATTCTCCAACAAAAGCAACCTGAGCTTTTTGGGGAAATGGCTGATTCTAGGTCTGGGGCAGGGAATATACAAGATGAGCCTGGGGCATTTTTAGCACAGAAGGTAAGGAAGTATCAAACCACACCAAAAATGATGAATGTGTGTCAAAGAGACACAAAACATAGCTACAAGAGCCTCCAGTATCAAAAGCTAGAATAATTTGAACAAGATAATAAATAAAACCATATTGAGTTATAACCCAAAGTATAAAACAAATATCCATGAGTCTATAGTAACATAAATAAATAACTGAATAATTAAGCAAATGAGAGAGAACAGACAAATATCCCATACAGAGGAACTCCAAATGATTTATGTAGGTACTCCTTCCTCAAGGAGGTGAAACCTAACACATCATCCCTTAAGATAGGCTCCGTAAGGAGTGAACTCCTCAAGAGTAATTATCTTTGAAAGTGTACAATATGGAAAGGGGGAAAAAAGAGTTTCTTAAAGAATTTCTTTACAGTGGAGAAATCTAACAGATACTTTCTTACCTGGGGGATGTAAGATAACATCAACCATGATCAATCATATTAGTAGTATGTACCCTTGGTGTGATATAAGAATGGTACTTTACATCTTTGTTCTTCCTCACAAAAATCCATACCCCCAGTCTACCATAAAAAAACACCAAAGTCAAAATGAATGAATTTTTAAAAAAATGTAAAGTCATTCAAAACAAGGAAAATCTGAGAAAAGATGTTAGGCTAGAGGGTTCTAAACAGAGATAATGATTGCACGTATATCCTTACGGGATCTTACAACAGAAAAATGGCATTAGTGAAAGACACAAAAACAGGAATCAAGTATTCACTTTAGTAATAATAAGTGAAATATCTGTTTATTAGTTTTTACAAATGTGCCATATGAATGTAAGATGTTAACAACAGTATAAACGGGATTGAGCCTACATAGGAAATCTGCATTGTCCTTGAAATCTTTCAGTACATCTAAAGGTATTCTAAAAATACTCAAAAATCTCATTTTGCCTTATAATCATCATGATAACCATCAACTCTTATTAAAAAAAAATGGAAACTGGCGTGCCTGGATGGGTCAGTTAGTTAAGGATCCAACTCTTGATATCAGCTCACGTCAGGATCTCATCGGTCCTGGAATGGAGTCCTGCCTCAGGTTCCACACTCAGTGGGAGTCTACTTCTCTCATTCTCCCTCTCTCCCTGCTCCTCCTCTCTCTCTCTCTCAAATAAATAAATAAATCTTTGAAAAACTGGGAACTTATTGGCCTTCATTATAACCTATACAGTGGTTCAAAAATAGTAAATTTGAATTTCAGTTCCTGTATATGAAGTACACACCTTCTAGTTGTCCATAGTCACTAACACTCCTTATTACCTTAAATTTAGTGTCCTTCACTTATTTATGTTACATATGTAAGGGCTTTAAGTATGTGAGTTTGTATTGTTGATATAATAGCCCAGAAGCAACTTTGTACTGATTATTGAAATTTTGTCATAAAAAAATGTTTTAATTGAGGGGCACCTGGATGAATGTCTGACTCTTGATTTTGGCTCAGGTCATGATCTCAGGGTCATGAGATGGAGCCCTTGTGGGGCTCCATGCTCAGGTGTGGTGTCTGCTTGAGGTTCTCTATCTCCCTTTCCCTCTGACCCTTCCCCTACTCACATTCTCTCTCTCTCTCTCTCTCAAATAAATACATAAATCTTTTAAAAATATTTTAATTTGAAACTTGAAGAAGAGACAAAGAGAAATGTTTTAAGTTAGTCCACCAAAGCCATTTCCAATGCGATAACATGATATACTGATATCTACAAATGACTTAGCAGGTACTAGCATGTAGTAAGAATTCAAGGAGTGTTGGCTGATTTTAGTTCTGATGGTTAGCAAGTGTCTGGGAGGGATTAGGAACAGTAGAATTAGAGAAAGGAAGCACAGAACCCGTGGTAAATAGCAGTGGAAATTGAAAGTTCAGGGTGTAACTGACAGAAATAGTTCTGCTGGCAAAGATTTGTGAAGTATTTGCAATGAATTGTGATTGTTAAAAACTTCTTCTTAAATCACCTAGAAAAGACAGAGAACAATGACAATAACAGCAGAATTTCATAAAACATTTAGCTAGTTTAACTTGGGTGCCAGGCCTAATAGAGTATGTTAGGGCTATCACTGGAGGCTCTGGGCTGAGCCAAGAAACCGGCAGTTTTCTTACACATTGGCATGGTACTGATGTCAAATTACATGACTTTTTTGTTGAAATGTGTTTCTCTATGTATATACACTAGCACAGAGCTCTTTTTATGAAAGTAATAGACTTTCTGAAACTACTTACCTTTGTTATCTCTATTTTATTAGAATTTTCAATAATTTATTTGAGACTCTATATAAATTAATAACAAAATTTAATGTCTACTAATGAGGATCCAAAAAGTAACTATTTAATTTTTGCACTCAGTATAGACTTTTCCTCATAAAATAAATCTTAAAATTGTTACCTATCAGAATGTTCTCTTTTATTCAAATTCTCTTCATAAACCCTGCATGCCCTTGACTCTTTTCTTTATTGTTGGAAAGACACTGATATTTTGTTTTGTTTTGTTTTAAACATTTTGATATTTACTTTGTTTATGTAATGTAAGTAACAAAGGAAGGAAAAAAGAATTCTCTTTACATGCCTGAGTCTGGGATCGAATCTTATTAAAAAAATAAAAAAGCTTCTCCAAGAATATCTTCCTTCCTCCACGTCTTTCAAAGTGTTGAAAGAGGAAAATGCAATGGAGATTCTGTTTAGCTTTAAATCTTAAATCCACCAACAAATTCTAAATCTGTTATTTCTCCCTTTCTTTCTTCTTTTCTGGAATTTTGCCAGTCATTTTCATCTTAAAATGAACTCGATTCCCCCGGGACTTAGGGGAAGCAGGGAAGAAAAGAGATTTGCTGACAAATAAGAGACAGTGTTTCTTGAAATGTGACAATTATGCAAACAGCTAATTTCAATTACAGCATGATGGAATAAGTTCTCCTGCATCAGTCTATGGGTGCCCAGAGGAGGAAATGGTTAATGACATAGGTGAATGCAATAGATATTAAGGAAAACTCTATAGGAAAAAAATATATATATGGGAGTTGGTTTAGAGTAGTAAATAAAAAATGACATATTAGAAGTAAGAGGGATGATATTTGTCAAGGTTAGAGAAGAACTTGAGCAAAATACAAAGCTGAAAACATATCTGATTGTGTTTAGGGAACAGAAGTCCATTCAATATGATTGGAATGTGGTTTATAGTGGAATAATATAATAGGATTCAAGTTAGGCCAGGAACACAGTTGATTTACAAATTTGGAGGATTGGCTAAGGAGTTTAGTCTCTATGGGCAAGGACCAATGCAGAACACGCAGAGCGTAGTGCTTTAGCCTCTCTCATATGGTACGTTATATAGTTATTCACTTTTACCCTAAGTCAGGCATACAGGGTAGACAGTTGAACAACATATTGTTCTTGCATTGAGGATCTTACCCTCTAATGGGTCATACAAAGAAGTAATCGTTTCAATGCAACGTTTCAATGCAGGATGGTTTGTGACTGAGTTTTTACCCCCATTCTGCCTTGAAGGCTGAAAGAAAAACTTTCAGGAGGCAGATTTCTGAACCTGAAATTCCAGATTGTGAAGTAGTTCTGGTAATTGACATAGAATCAAAGGATTTTGGCATGAAATATGAGGAAATGCCCTCCTCCCTGCCCCTGACCCCCATGCCTCTGACTGTTGAAGTCATGAGCTCATCCTTGGCCTCCACTTGCTCTGGATAAATCAGAGAGGGATCCAGATCACTGGCTTTACAAGTCACCTTTGTCAAGTCTGACAAGGAAGCAGCTTGGGACCACTACCCCCACTTCTTCCCCAATATATATACCTCACTACTACAGTCTGCCTTGGGACCAACAGAACAAATTCCCTATGTCTTAGCCTAGTTGATAGCAGTTCTCACTGGAAGCCATAGATATCCAGATCCTGCCTCATCCTGGTCTGTAAGCTCTCTTCTGGCCCATGTGTCTCCTTTTCCTGCTTCATTTTTCTCCAGAGCTTTTTATCCCTAGTTGATATTTTACATATTTTATTTCTTCATTGTCTCATTCCCTCAACTACAATGCGTTTGATGAGGTCAGCAATTTATTTATCTATTTCTATTTGTTTTGTTTTGTTTTTTCACTGCTGTAACCCCACATGGCCAAATAAGTATGTGGAGCATATATTAGGAAAGCAAGTGTATTCTGAATGGAAAAACTGATTGAAGACAAAATGGAATATTTAGAGATACTTACAGCTTATATTTCTGAAGAATAGTGGTTCTAAATGATTCATACAGAACATAGGAAAATTTTCTAGTTTGGGACCAAGTCTCATATTTAGGTCTCTACAGGTTGTTGATTTGTAGGGGGCATTGAAATCTCTGTGTTTTAGAGTGGGAAAGATGGGCCTAGAATCCTGAGGAAATATCAGTTGTACAAAAAATAGGTCCAGGAGAAAAGTTCTCAACTCAATATTTAAAAACAAAGGAGTGTTCCTTGTGAGAAATATGGTCTTTAATCTGAAATCATTTCCCTTCCTAAAAGAAATACAAGTGGAATTCTCAATGACCAACTTATTAACTAATGCTTGCTTTACAGGAACATTAGGCATCATGTATCCCCAAATTTACTTGCATTCAGTTTGCCTAAACATTTTTCAAAAGTGAGATGAGTTAGGTCTTGACAAGGCATTTATGTTAGGGCTTAGGTGTTTGTTAATAGTTTTAAGGAGTGTGAAATGTCCTTCCCCTTCTGTAACAACAATAACAACAAAAAGTCTGTTCTCAGTAGACCTCTGCTGTCTGTACATCTGGAAAGAGAAAGCCTCTCACAATGTCTGGGCTTTGTCAACCTGACTTAAAACAACATTTTCAAAGGTAATTGTGATAATGCAAAGAAATGGGGCATTCTGCCTTCCCTCTGTCAGCAGTGAAGGTGGGACTCCAGAGTTCCCTTTAATGTATGTGACGCTGTTATCATCTCGGCAAAAGGTAAAGTGGAATGAGGAAAGGTACACTATTTTTAAGTTCAGATTCAATAATTTTATTTTATTTCTCTTTTAAAGATTTTATTTATTCATTTGACAGAGAGACTGTAAGAGCAGGAACACAAGCAGGGGAGTAGGAGAGGGAAACCAGGCTTCCCAGGGAGCAGGGAGATTGATCCCAAGGACCTGGGAAGACTGGCAAGACTCAATCCCAGGACCCTGGGATCCTGACCTAAGCTGAAGGCAGACACTTAACGACTGAGCCACCCAGGCACCCCAGATTCAATAACTTTAACTCCAGGCAATTTCCAACCAATTTTATCCAAACAAATGCTAATGATCCCAGTTCTCTGATCATTATGCTAGAGAATTCAATTAAAAAAAGAGAGAGAGAAATTTTTCAATAAGCACTAAAGTGTATTATAAGGGAATTGTGAATATACATTTATGTTTTCTTAGTAAAAATATTGAGAGAGTCAAGTGGCAAAATAGAGAAGTGTATAAGAAGACTGGTGGGGAACATGTATTCACAGTGAAAGGACCATGAGTAAGAAACCCATCTCAGAAAAAAGAAAAAAAAGAAAGAAAAAAGAGAAACCGATCTCAGCTATTTAACCATAAGTGAGACATAAAGTCCCTTTTGCTGAAGGTTCTTCTTCCATAAAGTAAAAACCATCAAAATCATGGAGTTGTCTTGAGGCTTAAATCACAAAATGTGGGTAGCGTATCACATTTTCCGGAGTTGGAAAGAACTCCCTATGTGGTAACATATTTATGAAGATGTGCAGAGATTAGGGAATTCTGAAAAATGCAGTATCCAAATTTGATTTTATTCAAACTAAAAGCTATGATTTCTTAGGCCAAGTGAGTAAGTTCAAGGTCAGGTTAGGAAAGAAATGTACAAAAAGACACAAGCTCTTATCTTTCTCATTTATTCACAAGGAGTTTTTATTAACAAGGAGTTCTTTAGGGACAACATCTGAGATTTCTGCAGCTTACAAATGTCAGGAACATGGAAAGAAACACCAGACCAACTTATTTCAGGCAATAAAACCATTTCTGGTTGTGGAACAGGAAAGGTAGGCATGATTGTTTTAGGAAGTCTATAATAATTTCTGGTAGAAAGAAAGGAGTATCCTGTGCATCTCTACAAGGCTTTGATAGTAGGTTTGGAGACAGCACTATTTGAGGTGAACTTGTGAATTAGTCCTACAAAGAAATCTAGAACTGTACATATTATGGACTTAGGAGAGAGAACAATGGTTGCTCCTGGCACAGTACTCTTTGGATCTAGGTGTTCCTGGGTCACCTGAGAATCCTTCCATTGACTCAGCCAATAGGATGGCCTGGACCAGAAGCCAGGACTAAATTATAGTACCAAGGTTGATGGAAATAGCAGAGCACATGGGTTAACATTGGCTTTGAACTCGGACTACCTTTGAAGTCAGGCTGTGTGTATTCTAAACCCTCCATCACTTGCTTCCTGTGGTGCTCGCTCTGGTTACTTAATCTTTCCAAGTCTTGTGTTCTTCATTTAGATAAAAGGGATGATAATACCTACTAGATAGGACCCCTGAGAAAATTACATGAGACAGTTCATTGAAAACACAGCATATTATCTAGCACATAATAGCAGATCATTAAATGTTAGTGGCTATTCTTATGCAAATGCATAGAATTTAATACTTCTTTTGTAAGAAAACACAGATCTGAACATCAAATACTCATTTCCAGATTTTCAACTACATTTAAGGAGAGGTTGCTTTAATCCAGTACTCAACCTATTTTCTTTTTAACATTCTCTTCTTGTGCAAGATTTTTCTAAATAAACAAAATTTCAGGGAGAAAAACTTACAGTGAGAGATTACATAAAATATTTAGTGAAACCATTTCAGTTCAATGTCTTTCGAATGTCTTGCATTGAGGAGGGATAGAACTACAGCATTAAATAAAACCACCTCACTCATCCCATGGGCCCTGCCAACCTAAGTGAACACAAGATGGGCCTTGGGAGCACAGCCTTTCGACAGACCTCACTGGAAGACAGCATTTTCCTGAGACTTTGATTAATTGAATTGAGCATTGCAGGTCACCAGCGTCAAATTTTACAAATGTGAATTTACTTTAATTTCCCAATCCCTTAAAAACACTCTCTGCAGCTCTGTACCTGATTTTAAAATAGCGCTGCCGGCACTGTTATTTATAGACCAAATTTCCATGGGAAATAAGTACACTTTTCAATATTCCTGAGCTCTTTGCAACCTCCTTGTGATTTTTTTCCCCTCTCTTTAAATTTATTTGAAGATATGGAATCTCTCTCTCTCTCTCCCCCTCTCCCTCTCCCTGTCTCTCCATTTATTTGTTTGTTTATAATTGGTTCACTTTGTCATATAAAGGAAATAGTATCTCTGGTAACCTACTATTCCTTGTGTGGTTTGTGATACTGTCCAACCTTAATATTTCCTTTATTGAAACAAGTAATAATAGAAAATGTTCTCCATTTTCCTGGGTTTCTTATTTTTAAATCAAGAACAAATATCACTAAATATAATAGTAAGAATGCATCATTCACACATCATTTGGACTTCTTTTCAGCAAGAGCCAAATGATGCACGAATAACTTAGTTTTTATTATTGTCTGACAAAGCGACTGTGACAGTCAAATCCCTGACACCAACTAGAGGGGGTAGGAATAGCAGTAATTTAAAGAAAAACTGAATTTTAGGGTAACTTTCTTACTTAGTTTTCTTCTCTTATATTAAGTTGAAGGTACAGTAAAATAAGGGGCCTGAATCTATCTCTGAGACATCGAGGATTCAGAATGGTGGAAATATCCATAGAGCAGTCTTGTAAATATTAGAGTATATATGGTGTCTCAGGATATCATTTACACATTTTTTTTTCTCATCCCTCCCCACCCCCACAACCCCCGCCTTTTCTTTTTTGACCTTTCCACTAGCTCTAATTCATCACTCGATTTTTTGAAACCAGGAAACACGACTCCCATTTGAGTGGTAATTTGCATAGCCCTTTCACGTAAGTTTTATTTTTTAATAAACTTAACCACTTTGAAAGGACACATGAAAGAAAGGTTGAGCATCTTTATCTCCATCTTGCAGATGGAGAAACTTGGGGAAACCAAAATTTGCCAAAAGGCAACCAAATAATAAAGAGCGGCGCTACCTTTGGGCTCTCTGCCGTGTCCATGGCTGGCCCTGGCTGCAGCGCCCATCAGGAGCAGCGCCTTGTGGAAGGCGGCAGTGGACGTGGCCGAAGTCTCGGTCCAGGGTGCACCAGCCAAGTCTAAAGGCTGGCCGCTTTCCGGACACCCTGTTTCTCTCCCACGGGAGCTCCCATTTGTCTTAGAATGCTTTTCCCCACCGCAGAGACCTGACCAAGCCCTGGTCCCCCCCTGAAATATACGGGAGAGGCCCCTTGTCGAGCCCATCTTTCTTTTCAGACCCGTGTATTTCTAGGGGAGACGCCTTTCCTTGGGCGCCGTGATGTGTTCACCGCATTTAACAGAAGCAGCAATGATGGCGCCTCGGGCTCCTAGAAATGAGAAGGAAATTACGTTTTGATCACCATCTTTGCTACCTTCTCTCCCCTGAAGACTTCGGGGACCCTCTCTGGGCTGGCATGGCTCTGCCTTCAGAGGACCATGCAAGCGATTATTCACACTCCCCCATAATAGTTGCTTAGACGTGTTGCCATCACGCTGGAAAGTCAGACTTGCATGTTGTGTGTCTCTGTATCCCCAGTGAGCAGAATATATCTTGGTTCATTGAAGGAGTGAAGGAAGGAAAGAAGGAATAGCCAAGTGAATGAATGTTCTCAAGGACTTGACCAAATATATGCTTAAAGATCTTTCAGGCTGGGTTGGGGGGGGCGGGACACATGACTCTTCACATACAACCAGTGTCAGTCACAATAATCTGGTTCTTGGCACACCTCTGGAGAGGCAGACTTGAGGGTTAGGGACAACAGTATATTGTCTTCATGATATTAGGTTGATTTTTAAGAATTATTTTCATATTATTTGTGATTAAACATATAAATCTAGCATATAAATATATACTAAAATCCATGCCCCGGTAGTCATCATTTCCCTGTGTTTTGCTGGCTCCAGACAGTCTGGAATTGATTAAGTTCTTTGTTCCGTGAAAGAAAAACAAAACATATTTAGAAGAGGGATGATTAAAAATAAACTAATATCATTCCACCTGTAGTTTATTTGTAAGAAGCAATCTGTTCGTGCTTAGATCAATACTATCAGGACACTTTTGAAAACCCAAAGCTAGTATGGTTATTTACTTCCTTTGGTAACTGGTTATTAAAAGAAATAAGGTGGTACTAATTTCAAGGTGGCAACTTTTAACAGCCATTTGTACTTCCCTGAATCTTGAAAGTGAAATGTTGATTTATGTGAGCAACCTAAGGCCTTAGACATGATTCAGGCCTGGTATTAGATAAGGTCACCGAAAATGTGCTCTGCTAGGGAGGGGCCCAGAAGGTGGAAATGTGGTATAGATCATTTTTTTTTAATTTTGGAGAAGCCATTTGTAAGAGAAGAAAACTAAGTGCAAATACGAGATTGTATTTATTAATAAAGATGATGAGGTATCCCGTAACGTTCCTGAAGTATATGCCACGTGTTGAGCTCTGGGATGAACAAGAAGTTATAGCAAAGATGAAACTTTCTCTCAAGGTCACAGTCTAGTGTGGCAAAGTGAGAGAGCAGCAGGTAAAAGAAGTGTCATGAAACATGGGACACAGTATAGCTGAGAATGCATGAGGTGCGGGGAAGGTGCAAAGGAACACCTCACAGTGAGTGAGGTACGAGTCCATGGAAAGCTTTCCAGGGGTGCCTGTCAAGAGGCTTAAAAAGGAAAGGAAGTAGACATGTCCAAAGGTAGAGAGGGTATTCTAGCAGATGGTACTACCTGTGTTAAGATAAAAATATCAAAGCATGACAATTTTTTTTAATGATTTTATTTATTTATTTTAGAGAGAGCGAGTGTGTGAGCATGACTGGGAGTGATGGGTGGGGAGGGACAGATGGGGAGAGGGAGAAGCTGACCCCTCAACCAGGGAGCCTGATGGGGGGATCGATCCCAGAACCCTGGGGTCATGATGTGAACTGAAGGCAGACTCTTAACCCACAGAGCCACCCAGGCAACCAAAAGCATGATGATTTTGTAGGGTGGGAAGCTGTTTGATATAGCTGGTGAGCCAGTTTTGCATAGGAGGAGTTAAATCTGATCTTAGAGGCTGTTCCAATTACCTAAGCTAACATCTTTTCAGCAATTAACTTTACATACATAAATATGAAACTAAAAACACAGAGATGCTTAAATATATGCAAATGAGGGAAACAGACTTTATGTCAGGTACATGGGAATGTTATTTCCTCCTTGTGATATTTATAGGCTAAGTGATTGGAAAGTTGAGGACACAACCTTTGGAGGCAGAAAGGCCTATTTTTCATTCTTACTTTGTTACTGATTATCTAAACTATGTAAGGAACTTTACATAACCTGCTTAGCATCAGTTTTTGTTGTTGTTGTTTTTATAAAAGTTGTAAATAGTAAACTTATTTTTCAGAGCTGAACCTGGAACTAGAAGCTCCTCGGGGAATGACAGTTATTTTTATTTTTACCATGGTACTAATGACGATATTATAGATTTGAGATAGGAGACACGTTGCTGTAACAGACCCTGGGTTTGTGTGGTGCATGGAGGATACCATTACAATGTATTCCCTAATCAGGCCACTAGGCGAGGCCTCTTTATCCCATAGGGGTACTGGCCAATGGCTTTTCAGGCCATTTAAACATATGAGAGCAGAGCTACTGTAATATCCATACAACTTGTTGTGGCTCTTTCCCTCCGGGCTGCTATTTCCATCTCTCATTGGAACTCTGCTGTTTTCTTTTCTTTTCTTTTCTTTTCTTTTCTTTTCTTTTCTTTTCTTTTCTTTTCTTTTCTTTCTTTTCTTTTCTTTCTCTTTTCTTTTCTTTACCTTTCTTTTCTTATCTTTTCTTCTTTTCTTTCTTTTCTTTTCTTTTTTTTTAAGGTTTTATCTATTTATTTGACCAAAAGAGGGAGAGCACAAGCTGGGGGAGTGGCAGGCAGAGGGAGAGGGAGAAGCAAACTCCCTACTGAGCAGGGAGCCTGATGCCGGGTTTGATCCCAGGCCCCCGGGGATCATGAACTGAGCCCAAGGCAGAGGCCTAACTGACTGAGCCATTTTGCTGTTTTTTTGGGAGAAGAAAGCACTGTAAACATCCTGTGTCCACGACTGTAAAGCTAAATCAAAATATTCTTATAGCTACTATTCTATTATGTATTAAAGACTTACCATATTTTAGACACTATGCTAAGTGCTGTTAAAAGACAATTGTCTTTTTCATTCTCAGGACAGTTCT
This sequence comes from Lontra canadensis, assembly GCF_010015895.1. Classification (NCBI taxonomy): domain Eukaryota; kingdom Metazoa; phylum Chordata; class Mammalia; order Carnivora; family Mustelidae; genus Lontra; species Lontra canadensis. The sequence goes on from NW_022631001.1 coordinate 9,455,136, forward strand.
GTGAGCTAGTTAGTGTTATAGTTCACATTTTAGAAGTAAGAAAAATAAGGCTTATTACAGTAAAGTAACTTGCCCAAAGTCAAACGTTCAGTAAATAGCAGAATAAAGAACCTGAATCCAGCCCATATTAATTCCAAAACTCACGAAACTTACTACTCTGCACAAGTTACAATTATATTTGTTGCAAATGGATGGAATCAAAACTGGGACGGGCAAGGAATAAATTTTTTTTTAGATTTTGCAAAAATAGATTTTGCAACTTCTTTTACTTGACTTTGTTCTAGTGTGGCAAAGTCTTGAAAGAGCAGACTTATTACACTGTTTTCTCTTCCCTCCCCCTCCCACCAGTATATTTCATATTTCCCCCCATAATTTATTAAGGAATGTTTATTGAATAGCTACTGAGCATAGCATTTCTGTGATGCTCAGAGAATGTTTGCTGCCCCTGCAGCCTTGCTGAATATAGAATAATAACAGAAAAAGAGCGCTAAGCAACAAATGTAATATGTTGTGACAGGAGTTATATAGCAATATAGGAAGGTATGAGTAACTGCCAGATTGGAATTAACAAGTTTCTTATTTGATAAACTTTATTGTGATGAACCAGTGCTACAGTAACAAATATAATTGATTTTGTAGCTCAGCCATAAAAGAGTGCTTGTAAGGTTAACTAATGGCAACATACATTTCTGACAGAATTACTCCATAAGGCATATTTATGGATTCATTTTTAACTATGATATGAAAAAGCAAAATGCCAAGGATGCCTCCCATTTTGATCAAGTGCCAACAACAATGTAAGACTCCCTCTTACATTTCTCTCGAATTCTCTTTGCTATTTCTTTCTTTCCCAAGGCTCAGTGCTTTAGCCTATTTGGGAGCCAGCCAGACTTGTAGGATCATGGATCATTAACTTTATAAGAGGTTGAGAGGAGAGTGTTATATGCCTCAGATTCAGGGAAAAGCCAGGCTTCCTTCTACCCCAGGAGGTGGTAGTGTGACTGTCTTAGGTAGAGATTGACCTGACTCTTGCATAACTTACTGAAAAATGTCATTCTTGGTGGTAAGTGTCCAGGCACTATGACAGGATGGAGTATCTTATTCAATACGTGCAATAGCAAAATTTATTAGCGTATTAATTTATGTTTTGTTTATATTGCTATAGAAAAAAGATCATGAGGGGCACCTGGGTGGCTCAGTGGGTTAAGCCTCTACCTTCGGCTCAGGTCATGATCTCAGGGTCTTGGGATCAAGTCCCACATCAGGCTCTCTGCTCAGCGGGCAGCCTGCTTCCCTTCTCTCTGCCTGCCTCTCTGCCTCCTTGTGATCTCTCTGTGTTAAATAAATTAAAAAAAAAAAAAAACCTTAAAAAAATAAAAAGAAAGAAACAAATCATGGTCATTTTTAACTTCCTGTTGTTCCCAGCTGAAACTGGTGGTGCCTTGAAAAAAAGAGTTCTTTTGTTGAAGGATTTCTCTTCCTTCAGTCCCACGGTTCTTGGTCATGCCTCTTCCAAGAATGAAGTGGTAGACCTGATGTAGTGGTGGGCAGCAAGGCAAAGTTGGTTGAATGAGAGAACAAAACTCCCAAAGGGTGGGGGGAACCTGAGAGGGTTGCCAATTTGGTAGTTAAATCTAGAGCATTTCGTGGGCTCGTTGGCTTGGGCCGTTTGAATCTGTTTAAGCCTCCATGTGCCCCTCACCCAGTCAGGTTCTTGTCCATACACTCATCTACCTACCAGGTAGTTGTTCACGTGGGAAAGTGTGGAGCCCTCCTTCCAGGGTGGTATTTCGGAGCCTCAGGGATCAAGAGGGCTGTAGCCACCACTGCCCCAAGGAATGCAGGCCAGCTACAGGCCACCAGATCAAGCTCTTTGTTTAAGTATCCCATAGGTTGTTGAGCTGGTCCCAGGGCCTGGGTTAGGATTCCGAAGGCCATTTACGTCCTTTCTGCCACATACAAGTTGTAAGTCCTCCCAATAGGAAGACTTACAGCTGGGGTACTGAGCAAAGCCTAGAATAACAGGATGGGGGCTTTTTTCTTTGTAAGGGTAATTTTCCTTTTAGGATGGAGCAGGGTGGGGGAAAGGGAGAGCCTTGTCCCTGCCTTTCTTCTGACTATCCTTCATTACTTTTAAAAAGTAATGTTTACTTTGTTTCAAAGTAATGGTGTATTTATGTGAAAAAGAGTAGAATCATGTTAATGTATGGCAGGAGCTGGGAAGAACTGGGGAGGTGATTATTACCTCTGGGCTTGGAAAATAAGGAATAAGTATCCCAAGCTGGCACTGCCCCAAGGCTAAAACTGGATCGTTCATAGAACTGTGAATGTCTCAGAAGGAACTCACTAGGGAGACTGAACTCCACTCACTGGGACTTCGTGCCTTGACCAAAGTCTCCAAGACTCAGAGTTAGATTTTTCACAGATACAGTTAATTTTTAAGGCCTGATACAGCTTGGAGAAATGAGTATATAAATGGTCACCAGCATAGATCCAGGACAGAAGGGATCCCCTAAATGTTTTAAGCTATGTAAAACCTCCAGACCTTTTTATAATTTTGGAAAGGGGAGGAGGTTGGCCCCAGTTTGATGATGTATATAATCTCTGTCCAGCCCAGTAGACTGGAGGAGAGCTATGGATTGAATATGATTTTTATGATTTTTATTTTTTTTAAGATTTTATTTATTTATTTGACAGAAAGATCATGAGTAGGCAGAGAGAAAGGAGGAAGCAGGCTCCCTGCCAAGCAGAGAGCCTGATGCAGGACTCGATCCCAGGACCCTGAGATCATGACCTGAGCCGAGGCAGAGGCTTAACCCACTGAGCCACACAGGCACCCTGAATATGTTTTTTAAAAATGGATTTAATGTTTCTTATATATTTTCTGTGGCTCCAATTAATATCTCTATGGACATCAATCCTAAAAGAGAAATTCACAAGCTTTAGGGATAGGATTTTAAAAAAGTGAGTAATCTGTGGCATTAGTAGCTCTACTGATTAACTCTGTTGCTTGAACTAATTTTCACTAAGTGGGCACATGTATGCTTTCTCCCTTACTATTTCATGTTCATCTTTTCTAGAGCTGCTCACTCTTCTAGACAGAGAATAAAATTCTATTTTATATTGGAAGATTTTTAGAATCTGAGATAATTTTGACTCAAATTCTTTTGTTACTCACATCAAATTCTGAGGCATAATTAATTTTTTCTACACATGAGAATCACCATATGAAAGCATCAAATTTTAGTTAACTTCACTGATTGTACTGAGGATGGTGACAGCAAGATTAAAATGAACATCAGATAACTTTGAAAGCATTTATATTTAAGCATAGAACACATTATGTAATTTTCTTAGTAAACTCTCACTCTTAACTTCTTCTGATAGACATACATTTTAAACTGGAATGCCCATTCATGTTTGTATTCCCAGAATTCATCTTTGGTCAGCAGCCTCCAAAGTGGTTCTCAATAATTCCTATCTCTGGTACCCCCAGCCTTGTGTAATCCTCCCCCTGAGTGTGGGCTAGTTCCTCTCTTTTGACAAATAGAACAGGGCAAACATTTTGGAATGTCTCTTTTGACATTGAGTTTCAAAATAATTTTGCTTCTTTTATCTTTTTGCAGTTATTTCTCTGTCCCTTTTATCTCTTCTCTCTCATCTCTCTCTCTCTCCCCCCCCCTTCAGGGGAGACAAACGGTGATATTGTGAGTAGTCATATGGAGAAGCCCATGTAGCAAGGGACTGAATTCTCTGTCCAGCAACCAGTGAAGACCTGAAGACTACCAACAGCCACATTAGTGAACCAGAGACAGATACTTCCCCCAGCTGAGCCCTGGGATGACTTCAACCCTGGCTGACACAGCATTGTGAAAGAACCTAAGTCAGAGGCATCCAGCCAACCCAGTTACCTGACCCAAGGAAAATGTGAGATCATAAATGTTCGTTGTTTGGGGCTCCCAAGTTTCAGGATAATTGTTACACAGCAATAGAGAGTGAATATACCCATGGAGTTGTTGGGAAAAAAGTGAGTGCGTGGGCTAATGGATGAACGGTAGGGAAGCCCATAGACCTAGGTAAGTTCAAAAGGGTTATCTGATCCAAGTTGAGTAATCCTACCTGAACATTTACATTTTTCTATATAATTGTTAAAAAAGACATGAAGTAACTATTGCATCTAGGAAGATAAAAATAAAGGATCATAGTTTTTTCAAAGCATATCTCATGGGTACTGGGCTCAACTGACAAAACGTCCTGATGAATACAGACAGATATTTCCATTTGCAGCTTCTCTCAGTTAATCCTGTAATGGTGCCAGATTGGCCGCCACAATGAAAATACAAGTAATGGTGTTTTCTTGAGAGACCAGCAATCATGTTCCTAAAACTCCTATCTGTTGAATATTGGAATTACACATTGCCTTAGCAGTTCTGAGCATCAATTCTTGACTGCTCTTTGCAAAGTTGCAGGCAATTCCAGAATAGATAATTCATTTGTTTGAAAATTAAATACGTTCATACGACATCTTCTTATGAGATCCTCAATATGGCTCTAAATTTAATACTGTGTGCGCGCGCGTGTGTGTGTGTGTGTGCACCTGTGTGTGTGGAGTGGGGGCAAAGATTAAGTAATATAAACAGGATTCAAAGGTTCTGGTGGAACTACAAAAGAGAGATATATTGATTAGGATTCTGTTGCTCAGAAAAGGCAAGGGAATGTTAGAAATAAGTGACATGCTGAGTTCTTGCTGCTAGATATGGGGTTACCATGGTGATAATTGCATAACATCTATATTTCTATGAAGCCATCTGGGAAGGAGTAGAACATTCTTTTTAAAAAGACATTATACTGTTGGCATATTATTTGTAGTTGTAGTTAAAAATAGCCCAAGCATGTGGGTGTTTCATGTTCTTGTCATATTCTTAGGCTTAAAAGAAATGCACACCAAATAACCCCACCCCCCATTCTCACTCAACTATCCGCTCATTACCCTACTATCCAGTAATTCTCCAGGGCCTTCCTGTGCTATAAGGAAATCCTAAGACCACACTGAAGAGTCAACGTATCACAACCTGCTGTGTGAAATTTCTCTACCTTGAGACCGGTATGTTCCATTGCTTAATAAGTAAAGCTCTCCACTGTCCTCTTTCAGTTGAGACTTAGCTTTTCAGAACCACACTAAAATTATGAAAAGAAGAATAAGAAGTTTGTGAGCAGATGTGGTCTGAGGGACGAGGGAGCCACAGACCATTTCAGAAGAAAGTGACCTGTTAGAAGGTGAATTTCCTAAGGATAGAAATTAGGTCACAGTCTTCTCTAACTGAAGTACATAGCAAGATGAGGCCCTCGGAAAAAGATCTGTTGCAAGAATTTTGCCTGGAAATGACCATCAGAATTTTGATTACTAGAGCTTTACTCATAGTTTCTTCTCTTTCATAAGTTCATTTGTGCCTTCTATGTTCATTGAGTCATTCAACATGTACTGATTTACGCAGGAAACCTTTTCTTCTCAAGGATCTTACCAATACAGACAAGAAAAATTTATCTAAAGCAAAGAAATACACCTCAAAATATATTCTTGCACTCATGGATTTAGTTTGCTCAGGATTTTCTGGCCTAATGACATCTCTCTATTTAGGGTGCACTGCTTTAAGAGTATGTGCACGTGCTTTTAGCTTGATGCAAATTAATACTTCTAAGATTCCTTTGGATAACATGTGACTATACTGAGTATTATATATATTTATTAGGTTTTTATTTTCACTTTATTAAATTCTTGGACTTATTAACAGACGAAATACAAATAAGTGATTCATGAATCAGAGACTCCCTTTCTCCTTTCTATCTGTCTACAATTGTCTTCAAGAAGGACTTCTACATTAAGGTCTAAATTTCATTATACATAAAGTAATAAACTACCTACAGAATACAGATGTGATTTGAGAAATGAGCAAAGCCCCTTAATCTATCTGTTTTTACTCCCTCTGACTTGCATCTTTAAATTACAGTTTCCTAAAACATCAGACACTATTTAAAGGACAAACATTACCTTGACTGGGCAGAGTGTTTATGTAATGTCTACTATTATAAACTCTCACTTAAATTACACAGTTGGCCAACCTCTGCATCTGAGAGCAGGGCATTGGGATGATAGTTTAATGTACAGGCAAATTTGGAATAGAGAATTAACTTTTTCTTGAACCATCTCAGAATACTCTGGAAATATGAGGGCAGTGGGATGGAACACTGAAAAGGAAAAGAAGTAGGTATAATTATTAATGATGTCACAATTTCAGTTAGGCCCTTCTGAGTCGCTAAGCAAAATTACTCGATTTTTTTGTCTCCTATCAATAAATCATTCACTTGCACAAGGGAAAATGAAATAGGAAATTGGACAGACAATAGCTATCAAATATATCTATTCAAAAAATCAGAGCTAGAAGTGACTGTAAAGTTAATCTCCTTTTTCCTGTTTTTCATCTCATGATTCTCTTTTAACTTTTCAGGTTTAGATTGTGTCATTTATCCAACAATCACTTATTTAATCAAAGGAATTTACTGAGAAGTGACTGTGCCTCACTATCCAGCACAACAGCTACATTTTTATAGAAATCTGAAATAGGAAGTCAATCGCCATTAATGGGTTGAGTGCCTACGGTGCCAGGAGGACCCAACTAGAGACAGGCAATAGTATACTGTAGTTAAACAGTGTTAAATCAACATTTGCCCCCACCCCCCGAAGCCCTGCAGCAGGAAGATCAGATTTCTCATTCTTTTCCCCTTTCATTAAAAACGACCATGGTTCCTAGAGGTCTCTAATACTCCATCATCAAGTAGAAAACCTGATCATCTCGACCTCTAACACACTAGCGAAGAGCAACAACAGAATATATAGCAATGAATTTTAGAAGAAAATCTTCTGGTTTCACAAGAACCTGAGCCTACTCTTGGTCTCTCTTATTCACTGTGTTTTGCTATCTTCTATGTTAAATTTGGGAAGAATAACAGAGCAGGTTCTGCTTTGTTCCCTCCATGTTCTTCTTTCCACTGAACTCTGCAGGACGCTTGCATTTTCCTTCACTTCTTGTTGAATGTCTTCTGTAGGAAGGCTTTCCCTAGTCTGGCAGCGCCAAGCCTGGGAAGGACAAAAACTTGCCTTCTTCCTGGAACTCATTACTGGCACATCTGTTTGCACCCAGCCTCACCTGGGCTATACCTAGAATCAAAATACTCTTTATGACTCATTATTTACTTAAATTAAATATATATAGGAAAGGAAGATAGGAAGATGGTGCTGTACATTCTGAGACCCCTAGTAAGCCACAACAAAAACCATATTTGAGCATCAAACAATAATAGCTAATATTTATTGCATGCTTAATGAATTCCAAACACTGTTCTGTATGCCTTACAAATGTCTACTCATTTAATCCTCATACAAAATTCGAAATATAGATCTGTCTACGGAAAAGCTATTACGTGGAGGAGACAACTATTCTCTTAAATATCTCACTATTATTGTCTCCATCCAAAAACTGAAACAGACTGGCTTACATTCCCACTAGGAATGCATGAGAACCATCACTTTAACTTCTTGCCAAAAGGTGTTGTGGTAAGACTAAAATTTTTACCAATCTAATAATAAAATTGGTTGGGTTTAATTTGCATTTCTAATTCTATTTGGATTTCCTGCTTTATCATATGTCCATCTTTCTTACATACAATCTGTTTTATTCTTACTATTTTTATATATTCTGTACTGTCATCTTTTGTGGCTTACATGTGTTGTAAATATTCTCCAATATGACTTCTACTTTCACTGCCTATAGTTTTCTTTTATAAAGAACAGAGGTTGCTAACTTAAATATTATCAATATTTTATTTTTTATAACTTGTTGAAATACAATTCACATGCCATAGAATTTACCCATTTAAAGTGTATAATTCAGTGATTTTTACTATATTCAAAGAGTTGCACAATCATCATTATAATTTGACCTTAGAATATGTTTATCACCCCCAAAAGAAACTCTGTACCCATTAATAGCCACTTCTCATTTGCTCCAACAGCTAGCCCTAGGCAAATACTCATCTACTGTCTCTTCCTTATAAAATCACTTTTTTTTTCCCCTTCATGACATGGTCTTCTTTCTCTTTTAACAGAAATTATTTTCTTTTGTCTAATAGTAACATAATTATATCAGCTTTCATTTGGTTAGTATTTGTCTACATGCCATTTTTTATGACTTGACCTTTACTACTTGTTTTCTCATGTTGACATGGGCCTTTTATAGACAGTAGATAGTTGCATTAGAAATAATCCAATCTGTTAATGTTTTTAAATGGAGACTGTGCTCCATTGGACTTTATTGTAATTGTGACATTTGGGTTTAAATCAAATATCTCATTTTTTCCTTTTTATTGTTCTTGTGTATTCTGTGTTTCTCTTTCCCATTTTTTAACCTCCTACCCATTTTGGTTGAGTGAACTTTTGCAAAATTTATTCTATTTTCCTCTACTAGTTTTGACATGGTACACTGTATTTCTATTAATTCAACAATTCTCCTACTAGTGATAATTTACATATTTAAGTGATCAAAGTCTATATTTAACCCAAGCCTTTACCCTTCTCAATTGCAAAAAGCACTATTATTATTGTTTATGCAAATAATATTTGTTTAGTTCTATCTACATATTCACCTCCTTGTTTTTTTTTTTTAAGATTTATTTATTTATTTGAGAGAGAGAGAGAGAGAGACAAAGCACAAGTGTGTGCATGTGAGCAGGGGAGGGGCAGAGGAAGAGGAAAAGAGAATCTTAAGCAGACTCCCCACTGAGTGTGAAGCCCAATGCAGGGCTCGATCCCAGGACCCTGAGACCATGACCCTAGCTGACATCAAGAGCCAACTTCTTAACTGACTGAGCCACCTAGGTACCCCATCACCTCTTTATTCTTTCTTATATCTCAGACATTTCCTTTGGAAATTCTATCTAGTCAACATGCATTCAGTATCATACCAAGGAAGGATATGCTATGGCCCAACTTGGCCCATTGTTGGGTGTGCTATTCCCTCCCATATAGAGATACTTGATGTCAAAATATAGCACATCAGCACTAATGATCTCCAGTTAACTCAAAGGTTTATTATTTACTCAGGTCTAGGCAAAACAAGGAAGAAGCAAAATGAAGAAAGCAACAAGAGGGCTCTCTAATGTCTAGGCAGAAACAGAGAGAGGAGGGAGTTCACTTTTAGGAGGTTAGATGTGTGTGTGTGTGTGTGTGTGTGTGTGTATGTGTGTATATGTGTATATATGTGTGTGTGTATATATATATGTATATGTAATATATTAAATATATTATTTTTTTATTAATGCCAGGAGGATTACTTTGGGCTGCGTGTTCAAGCATAGTTGTGTGTATGGAGGGAGGGAATCAAAGGGCAGAGTGTATTGCCTTTGACCCTTATGTGACTTATTAGGCATACCAGGAGCAGGGATGAGACATTTGATGAGTTTTCCTCTAGCAGGTGGTAATGATTTGACCAAATTCCATTCAGGTGGGAGTACTGATCATGCCTAACTATTTCTCCTCAGGAATCAGAATCACTCCGTGACACATGTAGACAATACTGGGGAACACTATGAAGAGTAAAAGAAAAATAATAATCTGACCTATGTCTACTTTTCATTCTTACCATGTGCCAGCAATCCTAAACAGTATCAGTGACAAAAAACCTTCTCCCTTCCGTAGCAATTCCTCTCATTAACATCCTCCTTCTTGGTAGAATATTGAGAGAAATGCTTATTATCTATTAATGAGGGTCTGCTGGTAGCATGTTGTTTTTCATCCTCCTTTCCAAAAATAACTTGTTGAATAGACACAAATAGCTAAACAGTCATTTTCTTTTAGTTGATTCACTGTATTATTCTACCATTTTCACTTTTTCAAATGTTTTCTGGTTTTATTGAGAAATAATTGACAGGCATCCCTGTATAAGTTTAAGGCATACAACAGGATGGTTTTATTTCCATTTTTTTTTTTAAGATCTAATCTATTTATTTGAGAGAGAGAGAGCATGAGTTGGGGTAGGGAGGGCAGAGGGACAGGGAGACATAAGACTCCCTGCTGAGCAGTGAGCCCATATGGGGCTCCGTCGCAGGTCATGACCTGAGCTGAAGGCAGACTCTCAACCAACTGAGCCACTCAGGTGCCCCTTTATTTCCATGTATTATGAAGTGATTACCACAATAGTGTCAGGAAACATCCATATTCTCATATAGATAAGACAAAAAGAAAGAATAAAGGAAAAAATTCTCCTTGTGATGAAAACTCTTAAAATCTACTCTCTTAACAACTTTCCCATATATCCTACAGCAGTGTTAGCTATAGTCATCATATTGTACATTACATCCATAGTACTTCTTTATCTAATCACTGGAAGTTTGCATCTTTGACAGTCTTCCTTCAGTTCCTCTTCCCTCTCTAACCCCTGCCTCTGGCACCCACACTCTTTTCCTTAACTTGGTCTTTTTTCTCAAGTCTACCTGGAAGAGAGATTATGCAGTTGTCTTTCTCTGACTTACATCACTTGGCATAATGCCTTCAAGGTCTATGTTGTCGCAAATAGTAGGATTTCCTCATGTTCTTTTTTTTTTTTGAGTAAATGATATTGCCTGTATGTATATATGTGTGTGTGTGTGTATGTATGTATGTATATATATATACGCATATACATATCCATAAATGGATAAAGAACTTCTCTCTCTCTCTATATATATATATATATACATATATATATATACCAGAAGTTCTTTATCCATTTATCCATTGATGGACACTTAGGTTGTTTTATGTCTTGGTTACTGTAAATAATGCTGCTATTAACAGGGGTCTGCAGAAATCTTTTTGAGTTAGTGTTTTTGTTATCTTTGGATATATTCTCAGAAATGTAACTTGGGGGCTCTGTCTCAGTCCCCTTGCCCAGAGGGGATATGGAGGGGCCTCTTCAGGCTACTCTCAATTTTCCAAAGAGGACTTCTGGTTGGGAGGGGCCAGAAGCTACCCACAGCCAATTCCCCTGCCCATGCATGGCTTGGAATGCTCAACACCTGATACTGGCTTTGCCCTGGGGGAGATCAGCTCTGCCTGTCTGCCTCTGGGCTGGAGTTCTGCTGGGCCACTCAGCTTCCAGAAGTTATCATTATACACCCCAGGTGCAGCTGTGACTCAGCACTTTGCCTGGGCATGGGCAAACCAGACTCTAGGCCTAGCAAAACTCCTTTTTTGCTGATCCCATCAGGCAGATCTCTACCCCACCAAGTGCCCTGCTCAGTGTGCACCCTGACTTGGTTCTGCAGATGAGCAACGCTAAGGACGACTTCTTGGGCACGGCAGGTGTGAACTCTGTTTGCCAGTATCCATGGAGTGGTTTTTGCAAGCCCCCTTCTGCCTTCTTTGTTGCAGTCAGATTTCCAGCAGTTGTTTCCCACAGATTCCCCTGTAGTCCCTATGTTGTGAGATCATAGTAGGGGCTTCCACAAAGTGTCCCATCATGCTGAATGTGCTGGTTTTATCTCAGATTCTCTTTTGCACTGGAAGAACCAAAGACTCAGGGGAGACCTTTCCGCGCCAGGGTGGGCGTGGTGCTGTTCTGGCCCAGAAGGGCACTGTGTGGACACGAAGCTACTTTTCTTATCCTGCAATGTAGTCTTGTCTCGGTCCCTGAGGGACAGGGCATGCTTCAGCCTCGACTCCATGTTCTAAGGATTCCTTCGGTGCCGTCTTGTTCTTGAATAGTTTTAGAGATCCTTATGATGCGGAGAGAAGTTAGGAATGCTCAATTTTGCCATCTTGGTGATGTCACTCCTACCATTTTCTGGCTCTCCTTATTTCTGTTGATAAATCAGATGTAAAACCTAAATCGTGCTCTTTGAAAATAATCAGCTTTTCTAATTTCTTTTCAGAATTTTTATTTTTCAGTTTTTGATATTCTGTTGTTTATATTATGATTGCATTTCTGTATTTACTTTTATTTATTGCTGGTTTTAGCTTCTTAAATCAGAGAGTGTGTTGCATCAATTGTAAGAAATTTCTAATTGTTATGCTCTCAAATATTTGATACTCTTCTATTCTCTATTTTCTATATTTCCGAAACTCATATTAGGTATCTTTTTTTATGCTTTTCATATCTTCTAGTCTGTGGTGTACTCTGGATACATATTTTTCTTTTTTTCCTTAAATAATTTATTATTTTCTCAACTACATTCAAGCCCCTATTAAATCTGTGTACTTAAAAAAAATTCATTTATCTGAGAGACAGAGAACATGAGGTTGGGGCAGAGGAAGAGGGAGAAGCAGACCCTCCACTGAGTGGGGAGCCTGGACCCTGGGCTTGATCCCAGGAGGAACCTGAGATCATGACCTGAGCCAAAGTCAACACCTAACCAACTGAGCCACCTAGACACCCCTGAATCCGTGTATTGAGTTAAATCTCAATTATTCCATTTTTTACTTTCTGGAAGTTGCACTTGGGACTTAAAAATAATGCTTCTTTACTTAAGATATTTATAGGTATTTTCAAATTTGCAATTTATTTCTTTAAATATAGAAAACATCATTATACTGTATCATGTGCCTGGTCACTCCAGGGTCTTAAGTCTTTGTACTTTGATTTCTCCTTTTAGTTCTTTCTGTTGGTTCTTGCTAATAGTCTTTTGTTACTTCCCATGTTAGTACTGTTTTGAGAACAGCTCCTCATTTTCTTTAGGAAAACAAATTTTAAATCTTTTGTGGCCTAGAATGAAAGTTCATTCCTCTAGAGTTAATCAGCTGTGCTCCTGTCAAATGCTTGGGGTACAATAGTATTTGAACAATTTAAATTAAAGCCTGAGGTATTTTTGATTTGTTTGTTTGTATTCACTGGGATGCAGAGTCACATTTGATCCAATTTGATGTTACAACATTTTTTTATTTTCCTTTCTCTGCAAAGTGCTAAAGAAATGTTTCTTGCAGTTCTATTTGGGTAGGTGATTTCTAGTTTATCCTTTTACCAAATTTAGAGATCCTTTGGAATTGCAGCTTTAGGGGCTAGTATCTCTATCTATTCTGTGAGATTCTCCACCTTCATTAGGCCCTACACTTTATTTTCTGCTCCCGATGGCCTCTAAAATTTGTCAAGGATAATTTCAATTCTCAAGGTTCAGCAGATTACCTATGACAAAATAGTTTCCCTCTTCTTATTTCTTTCTAGAGTTCTACCTTCACTTAGATTTGTTTTAGTAGTTCTTTACTAACCTCGAAGCTTTTAAGATTTTCCTGACTTTTCTGGTATCCTCATATTTGGCAAGAGGATCGGTTAAATATGTAGGCAGCCATATTACCAGAAATACAGAAATCTGTATAGATGTATTTTTACAGAAGAAATCTGGGATTGCAGTGTTAGCGCCTGACTTCCAAGTTTTTACATAGCACCTCCTTGGCACTCCCATCATCCATTTGACAAATAACATGTCTATGTTTTTTCTAAAATAATTTCTTTCATTCTCCATATACATGTATCACCCCATCTGTCCTTGCATCTCTTTTGAGAACAGATGAAGAACAAAGGAAGAGCAGAGACATTGCTCTCCATTTCAACTAGCTCCCTAAGTACAATTTAAGATAAAGCACTGGAGTGTGGACCAAGTTCAGTAGAGGAAGTATTTATAAAAACTTAAATATACATAAAATTAGAGGTCTGTCATAAGTAACCTTCCAACTAAAACCCTGACTCTAGAATTGCACGTTCTAGGTTCCTCCAGTGTTACTGGGTCATTAATCCCAACCATATCTGAACATCCAAGTTGCCATTCCGTAATGCCCTCCCGAGTGTAATTCAGTAGTGTTTATCACTTGCTTTGAAGATGGCAAGCATTATGTGCATGCACGTAACTTATTAAGCAGGGGATTTCCTCCAGGGTCTGGATTGCCTGATTTGTATCTACATGAATCAAAGTAAACAGATCAATGGAGAATTGTCACTTTTGCAGATAATATGGATAAAACTCGATAAAACTCAAGCAAAGCAGTGGTTGGAGAAACTGTAGACAGAGGGAAAAAAAGAGAGAGGGAGAGAGTGTATCTTTGTGATGGAATTGTTTTGGGTATATGCAGAAGTCTGTCCCTCACAGAATATTCTCACACTGCATTGCAAAGCTTTTCTCAAGATCTACCTCTCAAGAACAGGTAAAGTTTTTCAAGGAACTATGTAGGACTCAAATATGTTATGGAGAGGTGTAATAATTAGGATTCTTCAAGGTAAGTTCCTAATTATTATCTTTCTTTTTACCCATGCTCCTTTTTTTTTTTTTAAAGATTTTTTATTTATTTGACAGAGAGAGATCACAAGTGGACAGAGAGGTAGGCAGAGAGAGAGAGAGGAGGAAGCAGGCTCCCCGCAGAGCAGAGAGCCCGATGTGGGACTCGATCCCAGGACCCTGAGATCATGACCTGAGCCCAAGGCAGAGGCTTAACCACTGAGCCACCCAGGTGCCCACCCATGCTCCTTTTGATTAACATAAAAGTCTCCCAGTTTGGTGCCATAAGATTTTGACCCTTCTTTAATGTTATTTAAATTGATTATTTCTGAAATCAAATTGAAACAATAAGAATTTGGGTTATACTTTTTAAACTATGCATGCCCCCCTTGAATTTCTGATACCACCCTTTGGGTATCATATTTCACTCCCTCTATGAGACTGTTCATCTACAACCTTCAGCTGATGCAGCTCTGTGGGGTATGAGCTAAAATGGTGACTTTGTTCAAAATATTCATAATTTTGGCTTCAAAATTGTTCTATTAGGACATAGAGAAATCTCAGGCTTAATGAATACACTGAGATTCTGTCCTCCCACATGTACTCTAGTGTCTGCCTTCCCACAGATGTCTATTACAAACTAAATATGATGACAAAGGACATGAGAATAGAAAATAGATAACAAATTTAAAAATCTTAGAAGTGCTAGAAAAACCTAGTCTGTAGATTTGGAATAATTATTTGAAGTGTCTTTCATTTGATAACACTTTTTTATTTTGACAACAAGCACTTCACTGTCTCCATATGAAAGATGGGATTTGTCATAAATTAGACTTGAACAGAGAACAATTCTATACATCAGCTGTGACAATAGAACTATGGTATATATTGCTGTATGATTTTCTGCCCCCATGTTCCAAACTGGAGAAAGGTCCAAGCTGTCAGATTTTCTAAGTACCGTCATTCTCCATTCCATCAATATTTTCATCTGGCATGTAAGAAATGCAAGAGAGGGACTCAGAAGAAAAGTAACACTGTTGCTATTTCTAGAGGTCTGTACAGAAATTGGAATGTAAAAACTGGAGTTTTTTAAGTGGAAAAAAATCCTATATTTGAAACTCGGGGAACAGATTGCTTACACAAGAAATAGAAATTGGAGGCCAAGGATAAGATATATTGGTGGTATGATAATCACGAATACCTAAATACCCGGACAATAAATAGATTTGTGCTTTTACCATGATGCTAGAATGACAATATCATATGTCAGTCTACCTGCTTTTAGACGTATCCCATCTTGTCTTGAAGAGTCTCATTGCTGGTCACAGTCATATTGGGTATTAGGGTATTCTTTTGTGAGCTTTTTCAATTTCTCTGAGTTGGTGTTATTACCATTATTATGCTCAACTACACCACCAGGAAAATGACCTATAACTGTTGATTGCATAAGTCATTGCCTTCCAGCCTGACTTTGCTTTTGTGTGGCCAAGGGTTAATCTCCAGAGAGGACACCTTTATTAGAAGGTAGGAACACAGGCCGCACATGGCCTTTCCAAGTATGCAAGGTCTGTGTAGCACTGAAGTAATTCCTGCAGAAGGTCGACCCAGCACTAACTTTAAAGTGATATAGCATAAATTGCGCCAGGGCAAAATCAAAACTTCAACCAGCCAGAAAAGTAAGAGAACAATGAAGAAGTGCAACTTTATGAGAGTTTAAAACCAACTCTACCCTCCTTTAGCCATTAAAATAAAATCCAAATGCTTTTCTATATACGTCCATGCCCTATATGATCAGGTCCTGGCTGACTTATGAGAACACTTTATTTAGCCATTATACTCTTGACGACAGCATTCCAGACAACAGATCTGTTTTTCTAACATCCTGAGCTCTTCCCACCTTAAGGCTTTTTGCTGGTTTCTCTCTGACGGTGCTTACGAATTAAATGCTTGTATCTCCCGCAAATTCATAGATGGAATCCTAATACCTAAAGTGATAGTATTTGCAGTTGGAACTTTGGAAGGGGATTAGGTCATGAGAGTGGAGCTCACATGGATGGGAATAGTTCCTTTAAAAGAGAGGCTTCAGAAACTTTTCTTTCCCTGTTCACCGTGGGAGGACGCAGAGAGAAGACTGCTGAACTGGAAGCCAACTCTTAACAGGCAATAAATCTACTGGAACCTTGACCTTGGACTTCCCAGTTTCCAGAACTGTGAGAAGCAAATTTTTGTTGTTTATAAGGCACCCACTCTATGCTATTCTTTTACAACAGCCTGACCAGACGAAGAGAACATGTTGTATGCTTCCTTTACATTTCCATCTCACTAAATTCCTTGACGTTCACATCTCTGCTCAAATAGCCTTTCTTGACAATAATTTCCCTTTAACAATCTTCTCCACATTAGCTCTGCCAGTCTTTATCAGATTTTCAGCGAATGAAATAGTTTACAAATCCCTTTTCCATTAAGAAACAAATCTAAAGAAATAATCACAAAATGATAATCTCTTTAAAAAGTTTGCTGTTTTTGTTTTTTTGCTTTTTTTTTGTTTTGTTTTAAGGTACATTAACAAGGGCAGATGAGCAAATATTACAAAAATAGTTCAACAAAATAAACTGTAGTTTTGGATTAATTTATTATATAGTTTTTATAGTATGATGAATACAGGCATGTTATACTATATAAACATAGTGATAAGAAAACCTTTTTACAAATTTAAAGAGTATCTACTCTTATTTATGGTAATACACTAGAAAAGATATTAATAAAATACTGCTGCTACAAAACACATATACAATAGAATTTAAAATGAATAACAGTGCATGGAAGAGTGGATAAGACAATAAACGAAATCATCAGGAGTCAAAAATGCAAGAAAAGCATAAATTCAAGAAACAAGCAAGCCTCAAAGCAGATGCCTGCCTAAAGGGATCTGAGAATCTTCAATGTTCTCCAACTTTGGCTTTAAAAAGACAGTATTCAGGGATGCCTGGTTAAGCATCTGCCTTCTGCTCAGGTCATATTCCCAGGGTCCTGGGAACCAGTTCAACATTGGTTTGTGGCTCAAGGGAGAGCCTGCTTCTCCCTCTGCCTGCTACTCCTCCAGCCTGTGCTCTCTCTCTTTCTCTCTCTGACAAAAAAATAAATAAAATCTTAGAACAAACAAAAAAACTCCACCACCACCACCAACAACAACATAGGGGTGCCTGGGTGGCTCAGTGGGTTGGGCCTCTGCCTTTGGCTCAGTTCATGATCTCAGGGACCTGGGATAGAGTTCTATATTGGGCTCTCTGCTCAGCAGGGAACCTGCTTCCCCCTTTCTCTCTGTCTGCCTCTCTGCCTACTTGTGATCTCTGTCTGTCAAATAAATAAATAAAATCTTTTAAAAAATAATAATAATAAATAAATAAATAAATAAAAATAATGGGGCACCTGGGTAGTTCAGTCAGTTAAGCATCTGCCTTCGGCTCATGTCATGAACCCAGGGTCCTAGGACTGAGCTCCACATGAGGCTCTCTGATCAGTGGAAGCCTGCTTCTCCCTCTCTCTCTCTGCCTTCTGCTCCACCTTCTTGTGCTCTTTCTCTCTCTCTCTCTTAAATAAATAAATAAAATCTTTAAAAAAAATGAAAATACAGGATTCACTCTATATGAAGTTAATTTGGACAATACTGCATAAAATTAAGACCTTGAAAGGGAGCCACTTCAAATAAAATTTTGGACTAGGAAAACAAACAGCAAGAAATGAGAGCTAGCAAGAGAATGTATCTGTCTCCAATGTTAAAAAAATCATATAGAATGGAAAACTCTAACAATAATTTGGAACATAGATTCAAACTATCTACATAGCTAGGGGCAAGAAAGAATCAGTATTTAATTACAGTAGTACCAGAGGGTACAGGCCCACGATAGCTTATAGAACCTAAGGTAAATCTTTGAGAAATTACCCTACAACCAGGACCTCAAAGAAATCACATTAACAAAATTTCAGTAAATATGATTTCAAAATTTAAAAAAAGGTCTCAAACACATGGTCAAATAAGTAAAATCAGCAGAAATAACAAAATATAAAATTAGGATCCATACATACATTAATATTGAATTATTGCATGAAAATGTAACATAAGAATATCTTAATATCTTATATGTTTAGGAAAATTTAAAAAAATGAAATAAAATTATGAGTAACTTATTCCAAGCTTATCACCAGAGTGATTTGTAAAGAACTAAATAGGATATTTCAATGGGATATATCCTAATTAAAATAAAAAGCTCCTTGGCAGGGTTCAAAGGAAGATTAGACATAGATTAAAAATTACTGAATTAGAGGCTGAGCTTTAAAAAAAATAATCATGAATGCAGCTTTGAATTAGTAAAAAACATTAAAAGAGAAATAATGAATAACATACAGAAACTAAGAGACTATAAATTGTTCAAAATTTATTATATTATTTGGGTGGACAATATACTGATTAATTACAGATATTAATTTAAATATGCATGATATAATTTCTAGGAAAACTATCCGAAGTATAGAAATGTCGGATATGACCTCTAGTTTTTTAATGTGTATATTTGTGTGGTGAGGGTGAATTGAGGGTAAAAGACATTCACAGATAAAGTCAAAATCTCTACCTATCCAAAAGGAGGCAAGAAAAACTTTCTAAATGCATAAAATTCAAATTAAAAAGAAGCCAATTACATTGAAACGTCTTCTTGTATTCAGATTTCTAATGTGTCTGTAGATTTCCAGTTAATAATTCCTTCAAGCCTCTGCCAGTGAAGTAAAGCAAGAAAAATAAGGAATAAAATGATTGGAAAAGAAGAAACAATATTATCTACAAGTAATAACTAAGAGTACACAGTGCAAATTTATTTGAGTTAATAGAATTTAGTAAGGATGCTAAATACAAAGTTAATATACAAATTAAGGTTGTATTTCTACACTATAGCAACAAACAGGTGTTCATTACAAAAATATATCATTTATAACAGGAACAAAAATATTTTCTACAGAAGAACTAATGTTAATAAGGCACGTAAGACTTTTATGGAAAAGTTTATGAAAATTTTAAAATGCATTAAGGAAAATCTAAATAGAGAGATATATACTGTTCTTGGATAAGAAGCCTCAACTTATAAAGGTATAAAATCTCCAAAATTATTTTATAGACTCAATTCATTTCCAGTCAAATCCCAACAGATACTTTTTCCTGGATATTTATTCTAAAATATGCATAAAATAAAATAAGAAAGAGACATAAAAAGCCAAGATAATCCTAAAGAACATGATTGTAGAGTACCATGATGTGTGTGTGTGTGTGTGTGTGTGTGTGTGCGAGAGAGAGAGAGAGAGAGAGAGAGAGAAAATTCCCCTTTCATAATGCAAGACATATTAAAAAGTTACGTTAATTGATTTAGTGTTTTATAGTTGTAGGGCAAGATACAAAATTAGACCAAAATTATACACACAACGTTTTCAAACACCAATTCATGGATATAAGGTGACTGACATAACTTTGGCATAGCAGATCAATAGGGAGGAATGGAATTATTTAATGAACAAATGTTAGCTCAATCAATCCAATTATCTAGATGGAGAAGAATGAAACAATATCTATATTACACTATATTAAAAAATCAATTCCAGCTAGAATCAAGAGAAATATCAAAGACAAAACTTTAATTTTTTTTTAAAGAAAATATAGGAATAATACTTTAGGGTTTACCAGGATTTTTCTAGTAAGAAACATTTATAATTTCTTAAGGATTGAAAAAGTGCTGTACCTTGAAATTCAGAATTTCTATTTATTGAAAGACAATATTAAAAGAGAAAGGAGAGGGGCCTGGGTGGCTCAGTCTTTGGGTGTCTACCTTCGGCTCGGGTGGTGATCCCAGGGTCCTGGGTTCTATTCCCACATTGAGCTCCCTGCTCTGCGGGAAGCCTGCTTCTCCCTCTTCCACTCATCCTGCTTGTGTTCCCTCTCTTGCTATGTCTCTCTCTGTCAAATGAATAAATGAAATCTTAAAAAAAGAGAGAGAGAGAGAGAGAGAGAAAGGAGCAGATGGTTACATTCAGTTGACAAAAAAATAGTACTCAAAATATATTAAAAATAGTCCTAAAAGTCAATATATTAAAAAAAAGTATAAAAAGCTGGAATAATATTTGAATAGAATTTTACAGGAGATGAAAGATAAATAAACAATATATAGGTATGCTCCACCTAATTAGTAATCAGTGAGTTGATTATTAAAATTACAGTGAAGTTCCATTATACATCTAGCAGGATTAGGAAACAAAACAAAAACAGAACTGGAAATCTCAAGTACGAATGTCAAGTGTCAGGGATGGTTCATAGGCCACTCTAGAAATAACTTCCCTGCTATTGTTGATGCACTGCTGACCAGGGCTGGGGATAGGTCTTTGAATAGGTTCAGAAAAGATTCATGTAAAGTGTTTTTTAGCATTTTCTATTTGCTAAAAAAAAAGTGGAAATCAATGCAAATGTTTAATGGGCAATAATGATAAATAGTGGTATAGTCACATAAGGAAATACTATATAGCGGAGAACAATAACAAACTGCGGATTCACACTTGGACATGGATGAAGTTTCCTAAATATTTTGAGTGTGGAAAATCATTTCAGAGAAGAATATGTGCTATATAGTTCTATTTACATAAAGTTGAAAATCAGATATAAATATCTATATGTATTTATGCACACTCATCCACTATATTCACAAAGATACAAACAGACATAGACCTACAAAACTGCAAAGAAAAACAAGGAAATAGTCAACATGACATTGAGGATAATGGTTACTTTTGTTAAAGAGGGACAAATAAGAGAAACACAGGGACTTCAAGTACCAATATTTTATTACTAAAGTAGAGATATTGTAGCTAATAGTCACGTGCATTATTATTCTTTAAACCTTTTTATATCTTACTTATACTTTTTTATGTATGAAATAGGACTGAAAAAAAAGCACATATAGAAGAAGGTGTAAGTCTAATATTAGAAATTAGGACTATGGGGGCATCTGGGTGACTCAGTTAAGCATCTGTCTTCTGCCCAGGTCATGATCCTGGGGTCCTGGGATCGATCCCTGCATGTGGCTCTGTGCTCCGCCAGGAGTCTGCTTCTCACTCTCCCTCTGATTCTGCCCCTGCTTGTGTTCTCTCTCTCAGATGAATAAATGAAATTAAAAAAAAAAAGAAAAGAAAAGAAATATGAGCATGGTTATAGCATGAGAGTCCTGAAGGTGTGGTATTTTCCATATACATTATAAATCCATTCTCTGCCAACTTAATTTTATCTAAAATAATAGAAATGTCACTTTAAGAAATTTTAGGACTATTTTTAGCTTGCTTCCTAAAACTCCCTCACCTACTTCTACACAAGAATCAATGTTAATGATTATGTTAATTTTTTTCTCAAAAAAAGTTAAGGAACAAAAATGTGGTCTGATTTCCCACCCTTTCATTTTATAACTCCTCTGTATGCAATTAGCTATGTTACTTAAGCACTAACAGGCTCTGAGCAAATCATTCATTTATTCATTTATTTGTATTCACCTGATCATTAAAAAAAAAGAAAAAAAAATCCTTGTTGCTGTCTACTCTATGATAGGCACTATGAGTACAAAGACAGGTAAAGAATAAAGTTGTAGGATTTAGCTCACAGCGGACCAGAGCAGGAGGACCTTGATACTTGCTTCCTTAGCCTTGATTTACTTTTCTATTCTAGTATATCTGAAATCCAGCCCATGTCCTTATCTTACTGACATCTTGAAAACCTGATTTTCAAGAGACATTTGTTACTTCCCCATCAGGAAGAGAAGGAGATCAAGGGAAGGTCTTGACAAGGATCCTATTCCCAGCATATTCCCAGAATCACATCTGTGTTTCTGTGGCCAGGACTTCCTGCTGTCTTCCCCCCACCTTCCCTTCAAGGATCCATGGGAAAGCCCGAGAGAAAGTGTATTTTGGCCTGGTGGCAACTCACAATAAGCCAGGCCATTTTCATTTGTACAGTTCTGTTTTTCACTTCTTGTCATTCAGTCTGAACCCTGAACAATGCTTCAAGATCCAACCCTCAGGATTTCGAACACTGTCTTCCTTTTAACTGCTGCAGCAAACAAAATGTCTCTGAGAAAAATAGCCTGTGGGTAGTCATTGTGTTGGCTTGGGTTTGGGATGCTTTCTCATCCTATGTGAAGTCTTTTACAGAAAGTACCTATAGGAAACCTTTCTCAGAATGTTGTTACTTAACATTTCACTTTAGGAGCAAATGATTTTTGGCCAAGCAAGCAAAACAGAAGGCATACCATCTTATCTAACTGAGGCTAAGGTAACTGACTTTTACCATTCGAGCTTTGTTCTTCAGGATCCCACAAATACCTACTTAACATATTGTGTGTCTGGAGACTTCTAAGATCTGTGATCAAACTGCTAACCTGGCATTATCGAGATTTTTTTTTAATTTTATTTTTTATAAACATATATATTTTTTCCCTAGGGGTACAGGTCTGTGAATCGCCAGGTTTACACACTTCACCGCACTCACCATAGCACATACCCTCCCCAATGTCCATAATAACCCCACCCCCCAGCACCCCTCAGTTTGTTTTCTGAGATTAAGAGTCACTTATGGTTTATCTCCCTCCCAATCCCATCTTGTTTCATTTACTCTTCTCCGACCCCCTTAACCCCCCATGTTGCATCTCCTCTCCCTCATAACAGGGAGATCATATGATAGTTGTCTTTCTCTGATTGACTTATTTTGCTAAGCATGATACCCTCTAGTTCCATCCACGTCGTCGCAAATGGCAAGATTTCATTTCTTTTGATGGCTGCATAGTATTCCATTGTGTATATATACCACCTCTTCTTTATCCATTCGTCTGTTGATGAACATCTAGGTTCTTTCCATAGTTTGGCTATTGTAGACATTGCTGCTATAAACATTCGGGTGCATGTGCCCCTTCTGATCACTACGTTTGTATCTTTAGGGTAAATACCCAGCAGTGCAATTGGCTGGGTCATAAGGTAGTTCTATTTTCAACATTTTGAGGAACCTCCATGCTGTTTTCCAGAGTGGTTGCACCAGCTTGCATTCCCACCAACAGTGTAGGAGGGTTCCCCTTTCTCCGCATCCTCGCCAGCATCTGTCATTTCCTGACTTGTTAATTTTAGCCATTCTGACTGGTGTGAGGTGGTATCTCATTGTGGTTTTGATTTGTATTTCCCTGATGCCGAGTGATATGGAGCACTTTTTCATGTGTCTGTTGGCCATCTGGATGTCTTCTTTGCAGAAATGTCTGTTCATGTCTTCTGCCCATTTCTTGATTGGATTATTTGTTCTTTGGGTGTTGAGTTTGCTAAGTTCTTTATAGATTCTGGACACTAGCCCTTTATCTGATATGTCGTTTGCAAATATCTTCTCCCATTCTGTCAGTTGTCTTTTGGTTTTGTTAACTGTTTCCTTTGCTGTGCAAAAGCTTTTGATCTTGATAAAATCCCAATAGTTCATTTTTGCCCTTGCTTCCCTTGCCTTTGGTGATGTTCCTAGGAAGATGTTGCTGCGGCTGAGGTCGAAGAGGTTGCTGCCTGTGTTCTCCTCAAGGATTTTGATGGATTCCTTTCTCACATTGAGGTCCTTCATCCATTTTGAGTCTATTTTCGTGTGTAGTGTAAGGAAATGATCCAACTTCATTTTTCTGAATGTGGCTGTCCAATTTTCCCAACACCATTTATTGAAGAGGCTGTCTTTTTTCCATTGGACATTCTTTCCTGCTTTGTCGAAGATTAGTTGACCATAGAGTTGAGGGTCTATTTCTGGGCTCTCTATTCTGTTCCATTGATCTATGTGTCTGTTTTTGTGCCAGTACCATGCTGTCTTGATAATGACAGCTTTGTAGTAGAGCTTGAAGTCCGGAATTGTGACGCCACCAACTTTGGCTTTCTTTTTCAATATTCCTTTGTCTACTCGAGGTCTTTTCTGGTTCCATATAAATTTTAGGATTATTTGTTCCATTTCTTTGAAAATAATGGATGGTACTTTGATGGGAATTGCATTAAATGTGTAGATTGCTTTAGGTAGCAAAGACATTTTCACAATATTTATTCTTCCAATCCAGGAGCACGGAACATTTTTCCATTTCTTTGTGTCTTCCTCAATTTCTTTCATGAGTACTTTATAGTTTTCTGTGTATAGATTCTTAGCCTCTTTGGTTAGGTTTATTCCTAGGTATCTTATAGTTTTGGGAACAATTGTAAATGGGATTGACTCCTTAATTTCTCTTTATTCTGTCTTGTTGTTGGTGTAGAGAAATGCAACTGATTTCTGTGCATTGATTTTATATCCTGACACTTTACTGAATTCCTGTACAAGTTCTAGCAGTTTTGGAGTGGAGTCTTGTGGGTTTTCAACATATAGTATCATATAATCTGCAAAGAGTGATAGTTTGACTTCTTCTTTGCCGATTTGGATGCCTTTAATTTCTTTTTGTTGTCTGATTGCTGAGGCTAGGACTTCTAGTACTATGTTGAATAGCAGTGGTGATAACGGACATCCCTGCCGTGTTCCTGACCTTAGTGGAAATGCTTTCAGTTTTTCTCCATTGAGAATGATATTTGCGATGGGTTTTTCATAGATGGCTTTGATAATATTGAGGTATGTGCCCTCTATCCCTACACTTTGAAGAGTTTTGATCAGGAAGGGATGCTGTACTTTGTCAAATGCTTTTTCAGCATCTATGGAGAGTATCATATGGTTCTTGTTCTTTCTTTTATTAATGTGTTGTATCACATTGATTGATTTGCGGATGTTGAACCAAACTTGCAGCCCTGGAGTAAATCCCACTTGGTCGTGGTGAATAATCCTTTTAATGTACTGTTGAATCCTATTGGCTAGTATTTTGGTGAGAATTTTTGCATCTGTGTTCATCAAGGATATTGGTCTGTAGTTCTCTTTCTGATGGGATCCTTGTCTGGTTTTGGGATCAAGGTGATGCTGGCCTCATAAAATGAGTTTGGAAGTTTTCCTTCCATTTCTATTTTTTGGAACAGTTTCAGGAGAATAGGAATTAGTTCTTCTTTAAATGTTTGGTAGAATTCCCCCGGGAAGCCATCTGGCTCTGGGCTTTTGTTTGTTTGGAGATTTTTGATGACTGTTTCAATCTCCTTCCTGGTTATGGGTCTGTTCAGGCTTTCTATTTCTTCCTGGTTCAGTTGTGGTAGTTTATATATCTCTAGGAATGCATCCATTTCTTCCAGATTGTCAAATTTGTTGGTGTAGAGTTGCTCATAATATGTTCTTATGATTGTCTGTATTTCTTTGGTGTTAGTTGTGATCTCTCCTCTTTCATTCATGATTTTATTTATTTGGGTTCTTTCTCTTTTCTTTTTGATAAGTCTGGCCAGGGGTTTATCAATCTTATTAATTCTTTCAAAGAACCAGCTCCTAGTTTCGTTGATTTGTTCTATTGTTTTTTTGGTTTCTATTTCATTGATTTCTGCTCTGATCTTTATGATTTCTCTTCTCCTGCTGGGTTTAGGCTTTCTTTCTTGTTCTTTCTCCAGCTCCTTTAGGTGTAGGGTTAGGTTGTGTACCTGAGACCTTTCTTGTTTCTTGAGAAAGGCTTGTATTGCTATATATTTTCCTCTCAGGACTCCCTTTGTTGTGTCCCACAGATTTTGAACCATTGTATTTTCATTATCATTTGTTTCCATGAATTTTTTTCAATTCTTCTTTAATTTCCTGGTTGACCCATTCATTCTTTAGAAGGATGCTGTTTAGTCTCCATATATTTGGGTTCTTTCCAAATTTCCTCTTGTGATTGAGTTCTAGCTTCAGAGCATTGTGGTCTGAAAATATGCAGGGAATGATCCCAACCTTTTGATACCGGTTGAGACCTGATTTAGGACCGAGGATGTGATCTATTCTGGAGAATGTTCCATGTGCACTAGAGAAGAATGTGTATTGTGTTGCTTTGGCATGAAATGTTCTGAATATATCTGTGATGTCCATCTGGTCCAGTGTGTCATTTAAGGCCTTTATTTCCTTGCTGATCTTTTGCTTGGATGAACTGTCCATTTCAGTGAGGGGAGTGTTAAAGTCCTCTACTATTATTGAATTATTGTTGATGTGTTTCTTTGATTTTGTTATTAATTGGCTTATATAGTTGGCCGCTCCCACGTTAGGGGCATAGATATTTAAAATTGTTAGATCTTCTTGTTGGACAGATCCTTTGAGTATGATATAGTGTCCTTCCTCATCTCTTATTATAGTCTTTGGCTTAAAGTCTAATTTATCTAAGGATTGCCACTCCTGCTTTCTTCTGATGTCCATTAGCATGGTAAATTCTTTTCCACCCCCTCACTTTAAATCTGAAAGTGTCTTCGGGTTTAAAATGAGTTTCTTGTAGGCAACATATAGATGGGTTTTGTTTTTTGATCCATTCTGATACCCTGTGTCTTTTGATTGGGGCATTTAGCCCATTAACATTCAGGGTAACTAATTGAGAGATATGAATTTAGTGCCATTGTATTGCCTGTAAGGTGACTGTTATTGTATATTGTTTCTGTTCCTTTATGATCTACTACTTTTAGGCTCTCTCTTTGCTTAGAGGGCCCCTTTCAATATTTCCTGTAGAGCTGGTTTGGTGTTTGCAAATTCTTTCAGTTTTTGTTTGTCCTGGAAGCTTTTAATCTCTCTTTCTATTTTCAATGATAGCCTAGCTGGATATAGTATTCTTGGCTGCATGTTTTTCTCATTTAGTACTCTGAATATATCATGCCAGCTCTTTCTGGCCTGCCAGGTCTCTGTGGATAAGTCTGCTGCCAATCTAATATTTTTACCATTGTATGTTACAGACTTCTTTTCCTGGGCTGCTTTCAGGATTTTCTCTTTGTCACTAAGACTTGTAAATTTGACTATTAGGTGACAGGGTGTGGACCTATTCTTATTGATTTTGAGGGGGGTTCTCTGAACCTCCTGGATTTTGATGTTTGTTCCCTTTGCCATATTGGGGAAATTCTCTCCAATAATTCTCTCCAATATACCTTCTGCTCCCCTCTCTCTTTCTTCTTCTTCTGGAATCCCAATTATTCTAATGTTGTTTCGTCTTATGGTGTCACTTATCTCTCGAATTCTGCCCTCGTGGTCCAGTAGCTGTTTGTCCCTCTTTTGCTCAGCTTCTTTATTCTCTGTCATTTGGTCTTCTATATTGCTAATTCTTTCTTCTGCCTCATTTATCCTAGCAGTGAGAGCCTCCATTTTTTATTGCTCCTCATTAATAGCTTTTTTTATTTCAACTTGATTAGATTTTAGTTCTTTTATTTCTCCAGAAAGGGCTTTTATATCTCCCGAGTGGGTTTCTCTAATATCTTCCATGCCTTTTTCGAGCCCGGCTAGAACCTTGAGAATCGTCATTCTGAACTCTAGATCTGACATATCACCAATATCTGTATTGATTAGGTCCCTAGCCTTTGGTACTGCCTCTTGTTCTTTTTTTTGTGGTGAATTTTTCTGCCTTGTCATTTTGTCCAGGTAAGAGTATATGAAGGAACAAGTAAAATACTAAAAGGGTGGCAACCACCCCAGGAAAATATGCTTTAGCAAATCAGAAGAGATCCCAAATCGTGAGGGCGGGGGGAAGGGGATATTTAGAGGTTCAGAAAGAAAAAAAAAAAAAAAAGAAAAGAAACAAAAATAAAAAAAAAAAAAAACAAAAAACAAAAAAAAAAAAAAAGATATATATATATATATATATATATATATATATATATATATATATTAGATAAACTAGTTAAAAAACGTTAAAAAAGAAAAGGGTAAAAGTTTAAAAAATTAGCAGAAGAAGAGAAAAAGAAAGTTGAAAAAGAAAAAAAAATTAAATTAACTGCAAGGCTAAAGAATCATGGGGAGAAAGCCATGAGTTCCGTGCTTTGCTTTCTCCTCCTCTGGAATTCCGCGGCTCTCCTTGGTATTGAAACTGCACTCCTTGGTAGGTGAACTTGGTCCTGGCTGGGTTTCTTGTTGATCTTCTGGGGGAGGGGCCTGTTGTAGTGATTCTCAAGTGTCTTTGCCCCAGGCGGAGTCGCACCGCCCTTACCAGGGGCCGGGCTGAGTAATCCGCTCGGGTTTGCTTTCGGGAGCTTTTGTTCCCTGAGCGCACTCCGTAGAGTTCTGGAGGACGGGAATGAAGATGGCGGCCTTGCAGTCTCCGGCCCGGAGGAGCCGAGTGCCAGGGGCCCCACTCCTCAGTGCGCCCTCAGAGAACAGCGCCCAATTGCTCCCGTCACCCTGGCCTCCGGCCGCGCTCCGATCTGACCGAGCCTGCGACCGGTTCAAGGTAAGCCCGAGCTGGGAGTCACTCCTCGGCTCTGTCTCTGTAGCCGGCTTCCCCGTTCTAATACCTGCAAGCTCTGTGACACTCAGACACCCCGATCCTTCTGTAACCCTGCGGGACCTGAGGCCACACTGACCCCACGTGGGCTTCACCCTGGTTAAGCCTCTGGAGCGACGTCCCTCAGCGGAACAGACTTTTAAAAGTCCTGATTTTGTGCTCCGTTGCTCCGCTGCTTGCCGGGAGCCGGCCCCTCCCCCCGCGGTCTATCTTCCCGTCACTTTGGATTTACTTCTCCTCCAGTCCTACCTTTCAGAAAGTGGTTGATTTTCTGTTTCTAGAATTGATGTTCTTCTCTTCGATCTCCCGTTGGATTTGTAGGTGTTTGCAATCTTTAGATAAGCTATCTAGCTGATCTCCCGCTACCTGAAGTAGTATCAGCCTGCTACTTCTCCGCCATCTTGACTCCTCCCTCCTGGCATTATCGAGATTTGAAGGATGGTACTTTACGAAAGCATCAGTCATATGTGTATTCCTCCTCTTACTGTTGTATTCAAGAAAAAAAAAATTATCTGGAGAAAAACAGACAGATCACGTATGAATTACAGTCATATGATGCCATATGCATATTTCCAAAATTTCCCTTGGGAGAAGAATTAGATGATGACTAGATTTAATAAAAGTAAAAATGAAACAAAAATTAAGGGAGTCACCACATTATTTAATAATACTATTTTTAATAAAACATAAACAACTTTTTAAAGTAGTGCAGTGATGTTTCAAAATGGGAAATTTGAAACTATAAGTATAAAGTTCATTTTTTTACATATTTATAAGCTCCCTGTGTCTTTGAGGCCTTAAGTTAGATGCTATGGAGGATAAAATGATAAATCTGAAATATCCTTTGCCCTCAAGAGGATGGGATTTAAGGAATGCAGATAATACTTATATGAAAATACCTACAGCAAAATGTAGAATTAGGGTAATACTCTAAAAGAGGTATGAACAAAATTCTCTGAGCTGAGAATATAGTTTTCACTCCTGGCTATCTAAGTAAGAAGAGAAAAAAAAAAAAAGGATAAGAAACGAATTAGAGAATATAGGGTTCTAGAAATAATAAGTAGTCCAGGTTTGTTAGGATAATAGCAATTATCATATAAGGACTTAAACATGGGGATATTATGATTATCTTATGTGACAAGTTATAGAATGAATGTTTTTGATAGTGTGTGTTTTATTTGATGGCATATACCATAATTATAAACTCGTTACTTTAAAAGTAATCTAGCTATAAAGAACTGATTAGAAATGGAAGGAGAAATGAGTCTGGAGACCACAGAAGAAGTTATTGAATTGAGGTGTGAGGAAGTCTGAAAACATGGAAATACCTATAGAATGGAGCAATAGTGATAATTACAAGTAATATTTCAGCCTCAGAATGTTTAAGGATTTTGTTTTTGTTTTTTAGAATGTATAAAGTTTGACAAAATAATGGATGTAGGAGCATTAAAAATGTAGAATCAAGAATTCAATTCAGCAAACATTTTTTAGAGCTTGTTATTTCAGAGAATGTGTTGCTTTCTGGGTTTTTTGATTAGAGAATTTTAATCTATATAACTAAACTGGCAAAACATCACTAATAACAATAGACAAAATAAAATTGTCTCTGGGGATAATCTGATAAGTTTGATTTAAGCACAAGTTGAGTTTGACATGGCAGAAACATTAAAGAAGTAGATATAAAGGTATTTGTAAATTTGGATGGGTAGAAGGAGAACACAAGAGTTAAGACAGATAATGTGGGTGTTGATTCATATTAAAGAAGTGATGTTTGAAGCTGTAGAGAATATATGTAGAGACTATATATAGGAAAAGAGAAAAAAAATTCTTCTGTACATTGTCTCCTACACTTACAATTTTAAAAATTGAAAAGGGTGCTAATAAAAGAGATAGGAAGAGTTACCAGATAGCTATTAGGAGATATGAAGTATTTCAGTGTCTCAGAGCTAAGAAAAGGCAGAATTTCAAGAGGTAAGTGTGATCATATAGAGCCAAAATAGAAAATATTATTATATAAAGTGGCCTACTAGAGATGACAAGAATGAACTTACTAATGACACTTGATACTATCAGTTTAAGTTGAAGAATAAAGAAATCGGAATGCAATTTTAGTGACACACCAGTGATTAAAAAAGCAGAGAAAATAACATTCATAACATTTGTAAAAAGCTTTAAGGAGAAAGAAAAGATTATCACAAAGTTAGGTCAACAAGAGAGTGTAATGACTTTTTTCTCTAATGCAGTTCAGGGAAAGGGGAAGGTATATGGAGAAAGGAAGAAATTGACAGAACCAAGTATCTTAGTTAATATTGTCCTTTGGCAATCTAGTGTTTTTTACCCACTTCTTACCAATTTCTGTTTAAAAATCTACTCTCTATTCTTGGTCTTTGTGATTCAGGTAGAGTTGACTTCAGACCCTCTTCATCGCTTGCCTTCCCTAATTCCAGGTGTCATCAGTCCAGATCTGATCATCCAAGAACTTCTTGGAGGATCTGGTGAGAGACTGATTGAGGAATGGCATATGATCCAAAACTATCATGTGAGAGACAGTAAGACCCAATTCTTTTGTTTTTGTGTGTGCAAACATGGGAAGTGGACTCATACTTCTCCAATACCTGGTGATTGATTGAAGGGACCCTGGAATATTGTGGGTCTTCTCTCTGGGGACTGAAAATGAAGTCAATACAGCAGAATACATAGTGGGGAAATGAGGAGAAACAGAGTCATCAAGGCAACATTTAATCTTCACATCAGACCATTCCAAAAGCTAGTTATACCTGTGACATTTTTATTGAAATGAATCTATGCATTCTTATTACTGCCTTAATTTTAAATTGGTTTTTAATCACTTGGTACTTAGCTAAATCATGGGTCTCCTAGAGTAAGGGAAAGGAATTAAAGTGAAATATGGGTTTGAGACAATGGGGAGAAAAAGAAAGAAGTAGATAAATATTTATATTTAAAACAGTAACATTAGAAGACCCTCCTTAATAGATGAGAGAAAAAAAGCTGCTAAAGATGAAGGAGGTGCAAATTAGACTGGAGATTTGAAGAATGTGGAAAATTTATGAGCCAGTTGCTATGCAGAGTATACAAGAGAGTCAACAAGAAGTAATTGAATAATGGCAAAGTTGCAGGGGAATCCAGAGGAGCTGGATACCTTTATTTGATCTGGCCCAAATTAGGTCAATATACTCTGAAAATGCAGGGCAACTCAAAGTAAGGATTAAAAGGCAGGCAATGAAGGGGCGCCTGGGTGGCTCAGTGGGTTAATCCTCTGCCTTCAGCTCAGGTCATGATCCCAGAGTCCTGGGATCGAGCCCCGCATCGGGCTCTCCGCTCGGCGGGAAGGTTGCTTCCTCCTCTCTCTCTGCCTGCCTCTCTGCCTACTTGTGATCTCTCTGTCAAATAAATAAATAAAATCTTAAAAAAAAAAAAGGCAGGCAATGAAAATAAATAAATATTAGAATTAAAATTAAAATTTAAAAAAAAGGCAGGCAATGAGGCTTGCACTGCATCTAGCATAGAAAATTCTGGGATTTTGAGGTGCTTGAATGAATGACATGGCCGATTGTGATGTTCAGGTGGATAGGGAACAATATGTAGTTAAAACAGAGTCATGGTATTTAGTATAAGAAAAGTAAGAGAATGATGGACGAGTCCTTTAAAGAGGAAGTTTTCCCCGGAAGTGAAAAGAATCAAAAGAACATAGAAGTTGTTATCAGAATAGAGGATTTTAAGTTCCCAGAGCTTGGAAGCTGAATAAGGCTCTATGATGCGTTGGATTGAAGCTCTTCCACTGGGTGGCTAGAAAGGATGACAATTCTCAAAATGCGAACTTAAAAAAAAAAAATCGACACCAGACTTACAGGAATATCAAGGTATCAATATCAATACCAAGTAGGAGAGGAACTCCCTAAGAAAAGAAACAGAAGCTCTGTGTACAAGATGTCTGTAAGCTAAGCACAGAGGTTACTGGTGGGAGGACAGGGCTCTCAAGATTAGGTGCTAATGGATCTGTCTCAGGTTGGAGAAGGGGCTAAGGAAGAAAGATGGAATGGATTTCAAAGTAAGGAAAGTGATGGAATGCTTCTCTGGGAGACCCTGCTGAGTAAGTTTATTTTCCCATGTTAAAACTTTGTACCTGGGTTTTGTTTCACTCTTATATAGTAAGACATATAGACATGAAAATAATTACCATGCAGGAAGAAATTTACTTACAGATTTCTAGAGACAGGGAGAACCGCGAACTGCCCAGGGCCACATGGGGAAAGGACCAGGACTGGTCAGGAGGCAGAGGGGTGAAAGTGAAGATGGTGGCCCAGAGCCTTCAGTGGAGTTGAAGGCTTCACAGAAAGAAATGGGTAGTTATACTAAGTACAGTTTAAGATTCGGTAGTTTGAGTCCTTTTGACTTGCTCTCTCCTGTAAGGGTAGTCTCCAGTAGTCTGGTAAGTAGCCCTCAGGTGATTTTGGGCAGGAGAAATATTGTCCTGGTGCATGGTGAGTTTAATAAAAGAGATGGTTGAGCCTGTGGGCTCTGGTTTGGTTGGTTTGCATATCAAAGGCATACACCCTGGGGAGTCATTTGCTGTCTTTAGCAATTAGTTAATCCTGGGAGGGGCAGTGTGTCCAGGATCAAGGCTTTAATGCCAGAGCCATGGAGAATACAGACAAAACAAATTCTGTAACTATGTTTATGGTGATGGATGCTAATTAGGCATTGTGGTGCTAATTTTGCAATATATACAAATATCAAAGCATTGTATTGTACATCTGAAACTAATATAATATTGTATGTCAAATACACCTCAACAAAAATAATACAGGCAATAAGAAAATATAATCAATACATCTTTCATTCAGTGAGGCATAAAGAATGGAAGAAGTGGTTAATTGTATTTTCCCTTTCATTGGCTGGTTTAACTCTGAACATAAATTTATAAAAATTTAAGATTCAGTTAACTTTCTTGACGCAGATCTTAGAATGGTGAAGAAATTTATCAGTTTAATAATAAAAATATTGCTCATTATTTTGAGTGCTTGCCAGCTCTATGCGAAGAGCTTTATGTACATTATAATATTTAATCCTCATAACAACCATACTGGGGTAAATACCCCTATTTACACCTAAGGAATCTGAAGCTTAGATGGTTTAAGTAACTTGCCCAAGGGTACTGGCATATAAATTCAAGTCTCTCTTGATTCAAAACCCAAGTGTTTCCCTGAGATAGGCGCACATTTCCCATGGGATGTTTCACTTACTGAGGAGATCACCATGTTCCGCGTGATTCAATGAAGGCACAGTTTTGATAAAATAAGGAGTATAGAATTTGATATCACTTCACTGATTTGCTTAGAATAAAACCAAGTTTGCACTGGTTTTTCGCTCTTAATAAGTGCAGTCCTCACAGTGATACACAACATGCAGTCCATCTTAAGCTTTTATTCTGTACATGACAGTGGCATGTAATTTAAAGGAAAAAAATCAGCCTAACACTAAGTGTACAAGGCAATAAATCTCAGGTCCCCAGAGCAACATTTTTCTGCCACCCCCTTCCTTCAGACATAAAGAGATGTGGGACTCCTGCCAGAGAAATATAATAAAATGTAAGAACGGTTATAAATGAAATACAATCAGAGCCCTACAATCTGCTTCTTTGCTAGCTTGCTTTATTCCTTCCTTGAGGATTCTATTTCTTCCTCTCCTTCACCGTGGTATTCCGTTTCCCTTGCTTTCATTTTCCTAGTTCTGCCGCTATTTATAACATTTGCCCTTTCCCTTTTATTCTCTTTTATGTGTTTTCTTTCTTGTGAAAGGGGGGAAACTGTGATTTTATTCCTATGTGTATTCAGACTTAGGGTTTGCTTTTTCTGTTCCCTTTTACTGCTTTTTTTTTTTTTTTTTTTTCCTGGATTTTCTTTTTCCTTCTGTGTCTTTTGCCTGTATTCACTTTGTATCATTGCTTTGATCGTACTCCCAGGTTGGAAGGGGCAGTTTCCTACAGACTATCATATTTAGAGAATTTTTTTTTTCCTCTTACCAAAGCAAGTCTTAACCTTACATTTGAGATCAAACATCAGAATCCCCAAGGCTAAGTACAGTGCCAAAGTATATTGAAGGAGTGCATTCATTCCTTTATGCAGGCAAGAATACATTTGTTCATTTACTCTCTCTTCTGTCTGTCTATCCATCCTTCTTTCCTTTCATCAAGTATTTATTATCTCATGTTCGTTTATTTGATCAATCAATAAACATTAACAGAGCACCTATGATGTGCCAGGAACCAGTGGTAAATGGCAGAGTGGCGAGAGAGGACTATAAGCAGTAAGGGAAGAATTGCCAGTAGAGATTTTTTTTAAATTTTTTATTTACTTATTTTTTTAAGATTTTATTTATGTATTGGTCAGAGAGAAAGAGAGAGGACACAAGCAGGGGGAGTGGCAGGCAGAGGGAGAAGAAGGCTCCTCACTGAGCAAGGAGCCTGATGCAGGACTTAATCTCAGGATCCTGGGATCATGACCTTAAAGCAGACGCTTAACCCAGTGAGCCACCCAGGCATCCCCAGTAGAGATTTTTTGAAATAATAATAAAATCAACTAAAAGTCTTTTTTTTTTTTTTTTTAATCATCATGTGCTGGGAATTCTAAACAATGCTAGTGCTAAAAGCATCTTCCCCATGGGAGCTGTCTGTCCATTCTAATGACTTCCCCTCTCTCCCTTAGGTGTGGCACTATTATAGAACAAAAGAGACAAAAGTCCCTGACCTTTTGAAGTTTATATTCTACTACAGGAGAGATTCTGTGTGTATGTATGTGTATATATGTGTGTGTATGTGTAAATATGTAATTATTTATATGTATATATAATTGTATAAATACACACATGCAAAATTATATCAATTTAATTAGAAATACAAATTA
The DNA here is from genome assembly GCF_010015895.1 of Lontra canadensis. Lineage (NCBI taxonomy): Eukaryota > Metazoa > Chordata > Mammalia > Carnivora > Mustelidae > Lontra > Lontra canadensis. The sequence continues at coordinate 9,490,765 of NW_022631001.1, forward strand.
ATAATACATGCAAAGACTAAGACAAATAGGAGATTGTGTATGCAATGCCACATCTTAAGAGAACAGGAATTAATAAACCCACAAGGTATTACCTGCTTCCAGTCATGACTGGGATTAATTGGATTACATATATATCTTCTCTCAGTTAGTTATCTAACTAACTGGACATCAGAATCACTCAGGGGAGTTTTAAAAATATAGGTGCCCTGACCTCATTCAGAAAAATTCTAATTCCTTTGCTTCTAGAGTATGGCCTTGGTATGACTGTATTTGCTGCAAATGCAGCAAAATCAGGCTTTTGTTGTTCTTCCAGAGAAACTGTTCATCAATGTACCATTGCAGGATAGCAGAGCATGGCAATCCATGTGAGGAAGATAATGGGCTTCCTTGGGGCATGAGAAAACCTATAGTTTTGGGTGATAGGGAAGCAGGGAATGTAAATATCCTCTCTCTAGACACATAACAAGATATCACCATGTATCTGCTCAATGAAGAGTGAATATGGGTTCCAATTCTGACTACGAGATGGAACTGGCAGGATTACTGGCTTCATCCACCAAGCTAGGCCTCAGAGGAATCGGAGCAGGGAAAATGGAAGAAGCTCTGGTTACCCCTGGGAGACTGGAAGTTTGAAACTGTGTGGAAGGTAGTGACTTCGGATAGACAACAGTCAAGCACTGCTGGGGTTAAAACACGGTGGGAGTTGTTGGATTTTTTTTTTTTTTTTTTGGTAAGGGAGGGAGGGGGCTGGAAAGAGACAGAAGGAGAGGGAGAGCCTGATACGGGGCTCGATCTCATAACCCTGAGATCATGACCTGAGCTGAAATCGAGTAGGATGCTTACCGGACCGAGCCACCCAGACATCACATGGAGTTGTTAGAATTTTTGATCTTGCTTCTGGACCACCATAAAGGCAAATAATGCTTGCCCCCACATGTGGGTACAGATGTATTAGGAATAAGCGGAAGAGCTGATGAAGAAGCCCTGTATTTACGAGGAACTGAGATTAAGGAGCATTCGTCACATGCTTCCTCATCTCCTTTTTTCAAAGTTCAGGGTTTGGAAATGAATATCTCTTCTTCCTGGGCTGTGAAGAGTAAATGCCTGATAAGAGGGCTTGTTTTACAGGAGGGGGAGAGGTTGAATCCAGCTTTCTTCAATGCCTTTACCCTTGGATTTTTTCTACTCCACTCCTCGGGATTCATCAGACTGACAGACATTGGGTTCTAGCCCTCCTTTAATTCTCATTGCCTGAAAAAAGTAGCCGATGCCTCCAAGGAAAATGAATTCATAGGTCAAAATAACAAGACACGTAGAAGAAAAAAATTTAAATTGTTCCAGTGTGAGGGCATGAGTAAAAAAATCCCAACTTATTAAACACACAGTATCAGAAGGATTCTGAGAAACTCATTAAATCTTCAGTGTAGTACTTAAATCAACAGAGGAAGTAGGGAAGACCAAAAAGTGTGAAAATACACTAATTTCTAAGCTTTTTAAAAATTTTTTTAAAAAAGGGGCGCCTGGGTGGCTCAGAGGGTTAGGCCTCTGCCTTCGGCTCAGGTCATGGTTTCGGGGTCCTGGGATCAAGCCTCTCATCAGGCTCTCTGCTCGGCAGGGAGCCTGCTTCCCCCTCTCTCTCTCTGCCTGCCTCTTTGCCTACTTGTGATCTCTCTCTGTGTGTCAAATGGATGAATAAAATCTTTGAAAAAAAAAATTTAAAAAATTTTTTTTAAAGATTTAATTCATTTATTTGACAGAGGGAGAAACAGCAAGAGAGGGAACACAAGCAGGGGGAGTGAGAGAGGGAGAAGCAGGCTTCCCGCTGAACAGGGGGCCTGACACGGGGCTCGATCCCAGGACCCTGAGATCATGACCTGAGCCAAAGGCAGCGGCTTAACCAACTGAGCCACCCAGGTGGCCCACTAATTTCTAATCTTATTAAAAGAGAGAGTTAATCACTTTTAAAAAGAAATTATTAAATAGAAATATAAAAATGGACATGATGCAAAAATAAGGTAAAAAAATAAGATGAGAGTAAGAAGTCTAAATATATCAATAATTATATAGAGGGCAAACTTTAATTGGTGCAAAGACAAATTCTGGCACATGTGAGTAATAACCAAAAACTTTCTATATGCTAATTACAAGAGAAACCTAAAACATAGGGACAAGCAAAAATTGGAGGAAAAGCAGAAATAAAGCTATTATACAGGAATACTAACAAAAAAGCTATATTAATATTAGATAAAACATTTAAGGTACAAAATTATTGAGGTAGAGAGTATCACTACCTAATGATCCAATTTCAATTTGCCAAGAATATGTAGCTATTATAAGCATATGTATATATGTTTAATAACCTCAAAATAAATGAAGCATAACTTGAGGGAATTACAGGGAGAAATTGATAAATCTACAATTTTAGTAGTAGTTTCAATACATAGCTCTGATTTATTGATGGTTAAGGAATCTAACTAAGCAGAGGATATATAGATCTCCACAGCAGAATGAACAAACTTGCCCCAGTGGACACAGAGTTCTACATACAACAATAAAGAGACACTTTTTCAAGCCACATGCAAAATGATTAAAAGAACTGATCACGCAGGTTCCCTGGGTTGCTCAGTTGCATAAGCACTGTACTCTTGGTTTCTGCTCAGGTCATGATCTCAGAGTCCTGGGATGCAACTTGCCTTGGGCTCTGTGTGGAGCTCAGTGTGTACTAGAGATTCTTTCCCTCTCCCCTCCCTCTTTCCCTCTGCCCCTCCCCCCACTCACGTGCCTACTCTCTCTCTCTCTCTCCCTCTCAAATGAATGAAATCTTTTAAAAAATTTGATCATGCACTAGGTCACAGAGAAAAATCTCAAAAAACTTCAAAGATGGGTATTACAAAGGTCATAATCTTTGATCAATGTGTAATTCACTTTAGAGTTAATGACAAAAACATAAATGAAAATGTCCCACATATTTAAAAATTTTAAAAACATATTGTTAAACAATACATGATATAAAAATAATTATAATAAAAATATGTGCAACTTAATTATAATGAAAACACTATATATCAAAATTTATAGGATTCAGCAAAACAAATGCTTTAAAATAAATATATATCCCAATCGTTTTTATTAGAAAATAAGACTTACAAATTTGAGCTAAGGGCTCATCCTCATAAATTAGAAAAGGAAAGATAGACTAACCTTACCATAAAGAGCAACAAAATCAAATTATTTTTTGGAAAAAAATTTAAAATGGGAGACCAACTTCTGTCAAAACTGATCAAGAGAAAAACAAAAGTAAATAAATAATGCTAGTAATAAAAGTTGTTTCACTGGGGATGATATGCCAAGAGTTTTGCCAACAATTCTGAAAAGCATTGATTAAATTAAAATTCCTATGAAAATACGTCTTGTTACAAGTGAATCAAGGAGGGAAAAACAGCATAAATAATACCATAGGCATTAAAGTAATTGAAACATTAGTTTAAAATAGTCCCACAAGAAAAACACTAGGCTCAGAAGGTTTTAGAGAGCTTTTGCAAGTTTTCCAAAACATCTTTCCAAGTTTATGCAGTCCCTTACAGAAAGGAGGAAATAAGGAATGCCCTCTAATGGCTTCTATAGTTCCATTATCCACTTGGCATGAAAACTAGACAAAGCTATACAAAAAGAACAATTCCAAGTCTATTTCACTCATCACCGTAGATGAAAAAAAAAAAAAGAAAGAAAAGAAAATGTTAAGAAATCAAACCCCCAGATATGTTAAAAAAAGTAATAATAATACACTGCAATCATACCACTTTTATCCATGGATGTAAAGGTATTTTCATAACAGACAATTCAGAAATTTAACCCACCAAAGGCAAGAATCATATGATCATAAATATATATATATATAATATATTTTTTGAAATTAATACCCATTTATGGTGATGATCACTAATAAATTAGGGATAAGGAACCTTTCTTCTTCAGATATAGACTATAAGGAAACTTGAGCAAAAATCATCCTAAATGATTTTCTCTAAATATTTTCTCTAAAATAAAGCTGCCCATGGTATCAGGTGCCTAAGATGTGCCTTATATTCTCTTGGCTTCTACTCCAGTCCTCCTAACAGGCAGCTTCCCATAGGTATAAACACTGCCTCAGCTAGCCCACACATTTTCACTGTCTGCCTAAGATTTTTCTCACACCATGACTAGAGACACCTGTGGAGGTATCAATGGCAGGCATGCACCTGCAACTGGCAAGGGTGAATGGGTTAGTATCTCATGAACAATTCTTGAGCAGTGGAGAACAGGAGGCAGAAGATAAATGTTCCTCTTTTTCTTCTCTCAAGTGAACAATTGTGAGGGAGAGTCTTCATAGTATCTCCCATGATCTCAATGGTATCAAGTTCCACTTATCACAGAGGTGATCAATCAATTACTCACCTTTGTACTGGCTTTTCCTCCCTATGTCTTTCACTCTCATTGGTCTTCTGCTTCTTTTCCTTGGGATTTCTCCACAAATGAATTGTTTGTTTTCCCTGGTTAACCCTGGATAAGACAAGTTCTATCACCATTCTATTCAACATTATGCTAGGGGGATTAAACTATGATTGAAAGTGTACAGATTGGAAAAGGAAATGTGCACTAATGATACTTGCAGATGTTATGAGCATTTAATTAGAGAGCTAAAAATAATCCAAAGACATTTTATTGAATGTAATAAGAGCATTTAGCAAGCTGCCTGGATATAAGATTACAATTAAAAATATTATATTTCTGTACACCAACAGCAAATGGCTATTTAAAAAAAACAGTATATAATCAGTAGTTAACAGAACACTTAAATACATTAATAAAACATTAATTTTTTTTAAATTGTATTAAGGGATACTAAAGAAGATTTAAATAAGGAGGGACATATATCATCATGGGTAATAGGCATTCATATTATAAAGAAATCATTCATTCCAAAATCTACCTATAAGCTCAACAAAATTCTAATTAGAATCTAACAGTGTTATTTTGGAACTTGATGATCTGAATCTTAAATTTTATAAAAGATTAATGGGTCAAGAATATTTAAGGTATTTCTCAGAATGGATGACTGACCTAAATGGGAGGCAGGAATCCATCAAAATCCTAGAGGAGAACACAAGCAACCAGAGCAACTCTGTGACCTTGGCCTCAACAACTTCTTCCTAGGCATGTCTCATGTCAGGCAAGGGAAACAAGAGTGAAAATGAATGATTGAAACTTCGTCAGGATAAAAAGCTTTTGCACAGAAAAAGAAACAGTCAAAAAAGCTAAAAGACAACCTATGGAATGAGAGAAGATATTTGCAAATGACTTATCAGATAAAGGGCTGGCATCCAAAATTTATAAGGAAATTATCAAACTTAATACCCCAAAAAACAAAAAATCCAGTCAAGAAATGGGCAGAAGACATGAACAGCATTTCTCCAAAGAAGACATCCAAATGGCCAACAGACACATGAAAAAATGCTCAACATCACTCAGCGTCAGGGAAATACAAATCAAAACCACAATGAGATACCACCTCACAGTGGTCAGAATGGTTAAAATTAACAAGTCAGGAAATGACAGATGTTGGTGAGGGTGCGGAGAAAATGGAACTCTCCTACACTGTTGGTGGGAATGCAAGCTGGTGCAGCCACTCTGGAAAATAGTGTGGAAGTTCCTCAAAAGTTAAAAATAGAGTTCCTGCCACCTAGCAATTATATTGCTAGGTATTTATTCAAAGGACAAAAATAGTGATTGGAAGAGGTGCATGCACCCAACATTTATAGCAGCACTGTGCACAAAAGCCAAACTGGAAAGAGCCCAGATGTCCATTGACAGGTGAATGGATAAAGAAGAAGTCGTATACACACACACACACACACACACACACGAATATTACTCCACCATCAAAAAGAATGAAATATTGCTATTTACAATGATGTGGATGGAATTAGAGGGTTATGCTGAGTAATAAGTTAGAGAAAGACAAATACCATACGGTTTCCTCATGTGGAATTTAAGAAACAAAACAGGGGACCATAGGGAAAAGGAAGGGAAAATAAAATAAGATGAAAACAGAGAGGGGGCAAACCGTAAAAGACTCTTAACCATAGAGAACAAGGTGAGGTTTGCTGGAGGGGAAGTGGGAGGGGGGGATGGGGTAATTCAGTGATGGGCATTAAGGAAGGCAGGTGATGTAATGAGCACTGGGTGTTATATGCAGCTGATGAATCACTAAATTCTACCTCTGAAACTAATAGAGTACATATTAACTAAATTGAATTTAAATTAAAAATAGAATAAGGCATTTCTGAGGTGCAAGTGGCATTTCTGAGGTGCAAGTCAGGATGAGGGTATTACAAATTCAAACTTAGTTTGAAGCTAGAGGATTATGTGGTGGAAAAATGGGAAAAAGAGGAATGTGCAAAGGCCCAGTTATGTTTGGTCCACCTGTTTGAAGGGGTGGAAGTGGTGATGAGTCTGGAGTTTGTATAGGTCATATTATGAAATAGCATAGATGTCATAAGATAAAACATTTATATTTAAGGTAGAGGAAAAAAATTTGGAAAATGTTTAACGTGATTAAATTTTTGAAGACATTTTATGGGATACATTGAGGAGGAAGAAGATTTGAAAGATCAGATTGGGAGGCTTTTTAAATTGCAGGAAATGAATAAATAATTATTATAAGTAGAGTAATAATGGATAGAGGAAACAAGTTTAGTAAAACCAACATATGGAGGCACCTGGGTGGTTCAGTTGTTAAACATCTGCCTTTGGCTCAGCTCATGACCTCCAGGTCCTGCAGTGGAGCTTCATTCACATCTGGCTCCCTGCTCTGTAGAGAGTCTGCTTCTCCCACTCCCCTGCACCCCGTCCCTCCCCACTATTCGTGCTGTCTCTTTCTCTCTCAAATAAATAAAATCTTAAAAAAATAAAACTAACATATCACTTTAAGAAGTACTAATGGATTAAGGTTTGTAGTTTAAAGTAAATTAAGACAATTTATTGAGCAGTTATGGTGTGCCAGAAAACAATTCATACTAGGAACATTTTATCATTTTAAAATAATACCAAGAAAACCAAGATTTAGAGAGTTATTTTCCAGAAACACAGAAATAAGTAAAAAAATGAGTCAGAATTTATGTCTTTGTTATTGTGGCTCCTGTGCTAACAAACATGTATATATGTATCTCACATATATTACGTGAACCTGTTATTACCTTAGCTATTTTTTAAGGAAGACTAAAGTTTTGTTTTGTTTTTTTTTTTTTAAGATGAGAAAAGTAAATAACAATAATAGTGGTATATGGATATGGTGCCAACATTGAAGGTGGCAGTGAAATGATATTAGCTTGAGAAATACAGAAATATATCTTATAGCCTCTTGATGCCATGTATACTCTGAAGAATTTCTAGAACAGTTTAACCAATTAGCTGAAACTCAAGTAGTCCAGAGGGGAGAATTAGGCCCAGAGGGAATAATTTAAATTTATCTTCATATTCATAACTAAGAATTAGATATTACTTCAAAAGAGTCCCCTCAGAGGTTCCAAGTTCTCTCTGTCCCATCACTGATTTACTGGGTGATCTTTAAGAAGTCAAGTCTGCTTTTCACCCCTCTTCTCTTTTTTGTTAGTAAAATGATGATTACAATGCCAACTTTGACTATCTCCCGGGATTATATTGGTAATCAGATGAGGTCATGAATGGATGAGAAGGCTCTTCTACGTGAATGGTTTGCAAATAATATATCATTCATTTTAAGTATTAAAATGTACATGGGAACAATGAATAAATTAAAAATAAAACTACTGACCAAGAGCTAATAAAATGGGGAAGAAATATCCCATGAATAAGACAAATATTTGAAGAAGAGATTTTATTCCTGATATCTTCAAATAAAAATGCGAACTTAATTGGGTCTGGAATAAGAATGGTTAGTAAGAAGCCCCTTTAGAAACCTTGCCTCCAATCCAAAGTCAATAAATTTATTGTACAAAGCAATCAGGAATGGGGTATTTAAAAAAATTGCATAAAGTAAAATTCAGAAGTCATCCAAAATGTACCATCTACACCCAGTTCAAATGCCTCAAATTAATTTTCAAAAGCTCTTCATACCCCTCTATTTAAGACTTTATATAGTCATATATAGATAAACTATTTAAGTAGATACAATTGTCTCTGTCCATCTGTAACTTCTACCACTCAACTTCATTTAAACAAGTTACCATTTATTTACTTATTTTTAAATTTTGCTGCAGATGAATGGATGTATGGATACATTCATGCATATAGAGGATAGATTTCAGTGACATAACAAAAGAAGTCTGAATTTAAGAATATATTTATAAAATTTCCTAAAGCCGCATCGTCTGTAAACATTATTGAGGAGAGTTTTTAAGCTATATTTGCAGAGATATGATACTGTTGAACAATAATTTTTATCGAAATAATATCTGATATTCAAATGGAACTGTCATAAAGGAAGCAGAAAAACTTGTGAACTTCGAAATTTTTCTTTTGACCAACAAACGGATCTGATATATAACTTCCAGAAAGAATATCAGTGTTCTCAAAGGCCTTGCTTTCTGTTTCTTTTATTGTCCCAGCTAATTGTTTTTGGAAACCATTCTATTTTATGGTTCTCAGAGAGGAATCTAGCAACAGTTTTTTAAAGTACACACAACACACACGTGTGTGTTTAGGGGAGTGTGTGTGTGTGTGTGTGTGTGTGTGTGTGTGATTTTGAACTGAGAATGCAGTGTGTCTGGAAGAGGATGACTTCTAGTTTGCCCATCATCCCACCCATATACTCGTCATCTTTAATGGCATTACTTCCATATAAAATCAGATTTTTCTTCTCTATGTGGCTATCTCCTTTCGGATATTCTCAAAGAATCTCCCATTTGAAATATATAATTTGAATTCTAGAACCCCTATTGGTTATATGATATATAGGTATGCTACTTCAATGATTAACTTTGAGTGATTTCCACTTAAATATTCTAGCCAGTAATCTAAAGCATTCAACAATAATATGAGGCCCCTATTTGCAAACATAGAATGAATTGCAAACAATTATTTGTATTTATTATGTACATTAATTAACATATTTGAAATTAGTGTTAGTTTTTTCTAAACCTTATGCTATTACTTAATTGTGACATTATAAATTTGATATGGGCCATAAAAGTGTTTAAGAGAATAGTTGAGTTTTTGAGTCTGTGATGGGAAAATGCTTTCACCAGAATCTTATACTTTCCACGCTATTAATATATGTGAGTTTTTCCAGAGTTTGATCTTTGGACTCATTAGTATTATGTCTGAAAATGGCAAAATTGCTACATAAATATATAACAAAATATATGAATAATGAATTATTAAGTAAAATGTAATTAATATTTTATTAATAACCATGAAGATCTGCTAGCACTGCACATATTAAACTTGGAATAGCTATTCTAAATTGGTTGTTGTTTCTGTTATTATTATTGTTATTATCATCAGTGTACATGGGTTGGGGATTAAGTAGAATCACTAAAGAGAAGGTAGATCTCTCCCTGTCTGCAAATTTTTCCCAAGACTATTTCATCTGAGAGAGTGACAGGTACATCTCTGACTTGTTTCATTATTCATCATTGCATCCTTCAGTTGTGCTGTATGAGTCACAAAAAATAGACTCAAATGAAGTTTTTCATATTCATATTTAGGAGACGTGAAAAGTACTGTATTTTTAAAAGTTTCTTTTTTAAAGCCAGAAGTGACCTTGACATTCAGTTCTGTGTGACTGATAACAATTTATTGGTTGTTTTCATTAGAAGTTTTTGATAGGGTATATATTTTTGGTTTTTCCTCTTGTTTATTTTATGATGTTTTTGGTTGAACTGGAGTAGCAAATGAAGCAATGTGGTAAATGGCTATAAATCCTTTATTCTTCATTCAAGTATTTATCATATATGTGAAGTGGGATTATGTACTTTAAGACTGAATGGCTGGAATAATTAGTGAACAAAAATAGAAAGCCCTCCTCTGGTTTTATGTAATAAAGTTGGAGGATTCAAATTAATTTGTCAAGCAAATGTATATATTTTATATATAAGTAACATATATAAATATATATAAATTACATAAACAATACATACACATATAAACATTATATGCAAACAAATATATGTATATATGTGTATATATATATATATTTTTTTTTTAAGAGTTATTTATTTGTTTAGAGGGAGAGAGTGAGAGAGAGTGACCGTGAGCCAGGGGAGGGGCAGAGGAAGAGGAAGAGAGAATCTCAGCACAGAGACTGATGTGGCGGTCAGTCTCACGAACCCAAGAGCACGACCTGAGCCAAAATCAGGGTTCAGAAGCTTAACTGACTGAGCCAGGCAGCCACCCCAAATCTGTCAAACAAGTTACTCAAGCGGCTACTCAGTGTGAAACATGTTATAGATGGTAAGATAAGAGATGACCTGGGACAGCTACTTTTGAGCATTATCTTCATAAATAAGTTCTAAAAACATCAAACAAGAGAAATAGTCAAGACATATGACAGCTAAGACCTATGGTCATAATCTAGGCAAGCATTACAGTGAAAAGAGATCATTTTTGGCTGGTAATTGAAGAAGCCATCAGGGAAGAAAGAGATTTGAGACGTCTTCAAGGTTAGGGACTTTTAAATAGATGGAGATGAAGAATAAATAGGCTGTTGTGGGAGGGGGTAAATATTTAACTACAGATAACTTACGAGAAATTGAAATGGAAATGTAAGTTGGAGTGATATAGTGGGGGATTTGAATGCCAAACTAAATATTTTGGACTTTGTTCTCTAGGCAATAGGGAGCAGAGTAGCAGTTGGATTACCAAAGTGGTATTTTAGAAAGATAAATATGGCATAAATATATCTTAGTGGTTTTTAAAAAAAAATTTGTGTAAGAAAGTTATTATAAGAAGAAATACCGAGAGTATGGAACAAACTGGAAATCAGTGTTGGTATAATAAAGTTATATTTTGCTATAATAATCAGTTTGTGTTTCTCCTGTTAATTAGTGATCCCTTCCTCTTATTCATGTAACAACTAAGACATTTTCATGTTTATTGTTCCAAGAAAGGAATAACACAGATGGGAAAGAATACTTAGAAGACTTGGGGTTTTATTTCTAAAGATAGAAAACTGAAATTAAGAAAAATTATGAATTTCAAAGCTTGTGCTTTTGAATACTCTATGCCTTGAAGAAATTTGGCATATACATTTATGTTATGAAAAAGGACATTTTGAGCACAGTCTATGATTCTGAAAACCCAGAAACCATGTCTCTTGTTCAAGGCAAAGAAACCAGAAATGTGACAAGGTTTATTAACTTCATCTCTGTCATTATAAATCACATTTTTGTTTCTAGTGAGGAAGGACCTGATACAATGTTGGAAATCCCTGGCTTATGGAGTGGTTCAGGAGAGCAGCACATTCACTTCTCCCCCTCCTGTATCTTCCACCAAAAACTCCCTCCAAACACACAATTAATAACTCACATACTGTCATATACACACATGCACACACTCTTATACATAGCTGACACAGAAGTAGGTCTGTTTGGGTAGGGCAGTGGTCTGCAGGTATTCACAGAAGGAGATAAAATGGATCTGATAAATTTTTAAGTATTCTAGGTAGATTGGATATAAACAAGGGCCAGAATTCCTCCAACGACTCCTCCTTTTATCCCTAATACTATACGTGGCAAATAGAAAAAAAAAAAAAAAAGTCAAACCCTTACCAAAAAAAAAAAAAAAAAAAGTTGAAATAAAATTTAAGATAAATTATTGAGAAATAGATTTGTACCTTTTACATTTCTCTTATAGTCTTAATCCTGCTCTTCTTAACTTTGTAGGCATATTCCTTATCTTCTCTCAGTTTTGATATTCTATGAAAAGTAGTTAAAGCCCAACGAAGTAGTAGATGCAAATTTAAGTTGTAAGATACCTTCCCTTCTGTACTGAGGCAAAATTGATATTCCTTTACACATGGGAGCGAGGAAAAAAAATAAGTATGATAGATGCTGGCTACTATTATTAAAAACAACAAAAAAGATACCTTTTAAAAAATATTTTCTCACCCTGAAAACATACATGGTAAGAAAATATGCTCATTTTAAAAACAAGAAGATATGACCTTCAGGAGTCAAAATAGTTTGATTCAATGTAGAATTAAGTAGAAAAGTGAAACAGAAATGTCACTTTGTTGCAAAAGGAATTATGGACTGAAAATATAGGATAAAGTTTAGACCAAGAATTTGTAATACTGTTAAGTGTTTTCTCCTAAAAGGCTAACACCGAAGAGACAATTCTGACAGAGGATATGTTTAATTGCTGAATCCAGTTCTGGACAAGAAAAAGGGACATACCAATCAGAGAAAGACAATTATCATATGATCTCTCTGATATAAGGAATTTGAGAGGTAGGATGGGGGGGGTCATGGGGAGTAGGGACGGAAAAAATGAAACAAGATGGGACCAGGGAGGGAGACAGATCATAAGAGACTCTTAATCACATGAAACCGAGGGTTGCTGGAGGGTTGGGGGGAGGGATAGGATGGCTGGATTATGGACACTGGGGAGGGTATGTGCTATGGTGAGTGCTGTGAATTGTGTAGGACTGATAATTCACAAACCCGTACTCCTGAAGCAAATAACACCTTATATGTTAATTTTAAAAATGTTAAAGGTGTCAGTGATGCAATAAAAGTTAGGAATCTCTTTACTAAAAACAATAAAAGAAAGAAAGGAAAGAAAGAAAGAAAGAAAGAAAGAAAGAAAGAAAGAAAGAAAGAGGGACTTATGAGAACACACTGGTATGCTTCTCCTGGATTTGTGCCCTTTATAATTAGTATGATTTATTGCCAGTGTACAGAAAATAAATAACTTCAGGTGAACAATCCTATCTAGGCCATGTCCCAGGAAGAGCAGTGCTAAATTGTCAACAATGGACAGAGAAAAAGAAAAAGAGAAGTAGGTCATACAGAGTCATGGAAAGTTAGCTTGAAGAGTAAGAGAGAGCAGCAGCAAATTTGAGATAAAGTTAGGGTATGATTATCAAGAGAGCAAAGGACAGACCCAATTGTGAGAGAAAAAAGTGAAAGGGAGGATAGTTATCAGTAAAAAAATCTCAGAAATAAATGAACCACCAGCCTAGAGGGACTGGGTTTTTACTTGGACTATCTAGGGACTAGGGTGCTTTCAGAGGCAAATAATCAAAACTTTAAATCCAACTGGCTTAAGAAATAAGGAAACACACTGCAAAGTAACCCAGAGATATGGTGGTCTCCAAGCATTGGTTTTGTCAGAATAGAAACTTCTCTGAGCTCCCCATGGACTGCTTATCTCTCTTCGTTGATTTATCATCAGATTGACTTCCCTTCTGATTTGCAGAATGGCGAGTAGCTGCAAATGGAGTCATGTTTAAAGATTTTATTTATTTATTTATCAGAGAGAGTGAGCACAGGCAGATAGAGTGGCAGGCAGAGTCACAGGGAGTGCTGAGCAAGGAGCCCGATGTGGAACTCGATCCCAGGACAGTGAGATCATGGCCTGAGCTGAAGGCAGCAGCTTAACCAACTGAGCCACCCAGGTGTCCCTGGAGCCACGTTTAATTCCTTGGCCATGTTCAGCTCATGTGGAAATTATTCCTCCAAAAACTGGTCTTTCCTTGAGTGTGATGTCCAGTTTAGTAAAAGGGGCCCCCAAATTAGTAACAGCCCCCAGAGAAGTGCGTTTCACTGACTGGATGAAATGTGGGTTCCTCAGTCAATCTCAGTAAAGCGAGATGAGATCATCACGGTTAACTTAGAATAATCAGCCTCTCCTGAGTCACAGGGCTACATGACTGAAGCTTCTGAAACAAAATGAAGCAGTGGGAAAGTGAAGAGGGAAATGACAAAAAGGAAGAATCCATATGTGAGAAGCCTTAAAATCTGTGTAAATGCTCCAGCTAAATACTTGGATAACCCTAGACTGTGTCTTTGTCGAAGAACTCAGGGAACCTGGTGAAAAGCAACCTGTAGGGCAGACTGTGTGGAGAGTCCAGACAACTTAGCTGCCTGCTAGTGAAGACAGCAGCCACAAGAACAATAAGAGCACCTTTCTTCAGAGGAAAATAGAAGACTCTAGAGTCTCCACATTATATTATCCATACGGTCCAGAATAAAATAATAGACTAGTAGTCATGTAATCAGAAAACAAATAGCTCAGAGGTGAAAGAAAAAGCAGTCAGTAGAAACCAAAGTTGTGATGCCACAGATGTTGAAAACAGAAAGATGGAATAGTAGAACAGAAAAGTGCAACCTATGAAATAAAAGGTTCACTAGCTGGGCTTAATAGAAAATTGATATGACAGAAGAAAAGATTAACTTGAAGATGTTCAATAAAAATTATTAAATATGAAAAGGACATATACTTATTGGGAGAGGAAAAAAAAACAGTCTCAGGGATTGGGAGAAAATAACCAGCAATATAAATAATCGGGGGAGAAGAGAATTTAGATCATAGTATTTGAAGAGATAATGGAAAATGTTTCACAAATTTCATTTATACTCACACATACACACAAACTTAAGAGTTCATGAGTCTTGGGCACCAGGTGGCTCTGTCAGTTAAGCAGGTTAGCCCTTTGGCTCAGGTCACGATTTCAGGGTCCTGGGATAGAGTCCCACATCAGGCTCCTTGCTCAGTGGGGAGTCTGCTTTTCCCTCTCCCTCTGCCCCTCCTCTCTGCTCATGCTCTTTCTTTCCCCCTCTCGCTCTCTATCTCAAAATAAATAAATACAATCTTTACAAAAAAGAGTTCAAGAGTCTCAGTAGATCTCAAGCAAGATAAATACAATAAAAACCACGCTTAGGTATATCATAGTCAAACTAATGAAAATCAGATACTGAGAAATATCTGGAAAACAGCCAGAGAAAAGCAATATAATACATACAGTAGAAAGGAAAAAAAAAAAAAAACTGGTGCAACTGAGAGCTAACTTAGAAACAATGGGAGTAATGGGAGTTAAATAAGGTAAGAGCATTTTTAAGATGTGAAAAGAAAAACACAAAACAAAACAAAAACTGTCAAACCAGAATTTTATATACAATGATAATGTCCTTCATAAACATAGGCAAGGTAAAAATGCTTTCAGAAGGAAAACCAGGGAATTAGTCCTCCAGTAGAGGTGTGCTATAAGAAAAGCATTGGGAAATTTCTCAGAATGGAAAGCTAGATTTATAGAAAAGATTAAAAATGACAAATACATTATAAATATAAAAGCCCCTAAATAGGGGTATATGAGTGGCTCACTTGGTTGAGTGACTGACTCTTGGTTTCTGCTTAGGTCATGATCTCAGGGTCCTGGGATCAAACCCTGCATCAGGCTCAGAACTCAACATGGAGTCTGCTTGAGATTCTCTCTCCCTCTGCCCCTCCCGACCCCTCAAATAAATATGTAAATCTTTTTAAAATGATCATATATAATTTTTCTCTTATTTTGGTTATTTTTCCCTTCTTATAAGTTCTTTAATCAAATAATCAAAGTTAGTATCACCAATATTAAGAGGAACTACTCCCACATGTCTCCTAGATGCTACACAGAAAAGGAAGCATTGTTACTGTGGCATTCCTGCCAAAAATATATTACCTGAGTCTAAGCATGAGCAAGCCTTAGATGAACTCAAATAGAGGGACATTCTACAGAGTAACTAGTCTGTGCTTTTCAAAGATATCAGATCCCACGGAAATTATGAGGTGCTTTCCCAAATTGAGGGAGAACGAAAAGATGCTATGACTAAATGCAATATGTGAGTCTTGATTGGATCACGGATTGAAAAAAAAAAATCTCTAAAGAATATTATTGGAACTGATTGAATATAAATGGTTGTGAAGATAGTAATATTTCATGAATACTAAATTTCTTCTTTTTGATTTTTCAGAAGTAATATATCTATTCATGTCTTCCCTTCATGTGGAATTCTCTTAAGGCTACAGTTGATTTAAAAAAATCCAGAGTCATTACATGATCTAAATGGCTCTGTGTGTTCTGTCTTCCAACTGCCTAGTCCCCTTCTTATCAGCACCTTGTACGCAGTTCCAAGCACACAAACATGCCTCATGTGCACTCTCTCTCCTGTTATTATCTGTCTTATCTTAATGATTCTGATGTCTCAGTTGTTCTTTCTTGCTTAGGGCCTTTGTGTCTATCTGGCTCCACTTGAAAATTTCACTACCTAACCCAACTGACTCTTAAGAACTTACCTTAAAAACCATTTACACAGAAAAATCTTTCCTTTTCCTTTCATACCCTATCCTGACATACTTTCTTTGTAAAATGTAGCATATTGGAAGCAAATTATCTACTGGTTATTAGGTGTATATTATTTCCACTGGACCATGAGTCTCATGAAGGTAGCAGAGAGACGTGCTCAATAAAAATTTTTAAATGAGGGTACAAGAAACAGTGTTAGGTACAGAAAGGAACAAGTGTATGTGAGTGTTGTCAGTATACAGAGAGAAGTTGAAAGGGCTCTTACATGTCTGTTTTACTCCTAATTTCCTTCTGATGGAAGTGGTTCCAAGGGTTGACACTTAAGAAAAATTACTCTCATTTTGCATCATGTAATTATGCTTCACTAGCCTCAGCTTATTGACCAATGGATCACTCTTACAAAAGGCATGGACCTAGAGGTTAGAAAAAAAATGGAAAGTTACTAATTTTTGAGATGACCCTGAATGTGAATGCTGTATATTACTTTCATATGGGGTTCTATATTGAATGGTGATTGATTGAGCTAATAACTTTCTTACTTGGGTGGGAGTTCAAATTTCAGACAGAGATATAGAAATCATTTTTAAAGAATGGTAGTCATTGTGGAAAGATGATTGTGGAAGATGATACAGAAAACGAAAGAAAATTAAAGTATAGACTAGCAGAGCACTGAGAACATCAGTCCTGAGAATGATAGTCTCTAGAATAAAGGAAGCAGATATCTTTTCTGATGGGTGACAGGATGGCACCACCATGGGATTCCTGGCCCTTCCTATTGTTTATCGAAAGGCAAGGATGTATTCTACTGTTCTACTTAAGACCTAGCTGCGTGGGTACTGACATGGTTTCTTTTGTTCCTTTATTTCATGTCTATTCTAATAACCAACTATTGCTACCTCAGGTAATTTGATTGTGTGCCTCTGACTTCTGACACATCTTTCCTGTCCTTCTGACAGATCTTTTCAGAGAGAAAAACAAAGATTGTAAACTATAGTCTAAGTCACGTCTTAAATTCATGCAGTGAGTGCAAAGATAACAATCTTCAATCAGGGTACTTGGCTATATTCTTAGTGCAAGGTTTTATGATTTCTTTGGGGGTAGGATTTTCTTAAATGAAAATGAATTTTGGTCATAAATAGTACAAAACATGTATTAATTGCCATGTGTATATTAGTATTTTCTGTATTGCTAAATTTACTAAGTATCCAGACTTACATAAAATATGAATATAACTTGAAACAATAATTAACCTGCATAATATTATAAATAGAATTGTATATACTCAATAGATTATCGAGGTCATAAAATAACTTACCTAACTAGTTGCTCTATAATCAAATCCATATTATAGTAAGTTAAATAGAATATTCAGTCATGAAAATTCACACAGACATGCATACAAACATACACTCTCACCCAGTACATGTTAGATGTTTGACTGAGAGATTGTGTTAAATTCACTCAGGAAATAGAAATTACATCTCAGAATAATGTCAAGCAAGCAAATAGTTAGCAGGACATATTAGTAAATTTCTGTTTGTGGGAACGGTGGATTCTAAAATTCTCATGGTTTCAAAGAATCAGACTAAAAGGTGTATACAGCAAGTATCATGGTGAACTTTGGTAAGAGATTTATTTGGAACATCAATTTACTTGCCCTACTTCCCAGCGTGTTGTCAAATAGTGACAGTAGCCATCAAGTGCTTTAATTTTTTACTAAGGCAAAATGAATTCTTTGAGAGAAACAATTGAGATTTTTTTCTCCAGAGTAAGTACAAATAATGCTTTCCATTAATGAAATTGATTTGTAATGTAGTTGATACCACACAACTACGTAGCCTCATTCGAATTTATAATCTCAAAAACTGAGAGCAGAAGGAGCTTTAAGCTTTTGGCAAAATTACTTCATCAAATGACACTTTAAGATATCCTAAAAGATCAAATCAAACTGCATGGAAGAACAAAACTACCGAGTCTGCATCCTGGGTGATTTTTTGTTAAAAGGAAGTAGGGAGTGCATAACCAGATAGCTTTCTTTTCTTCTGAAAGTATCTTGTGAAGATTACAGATTTTTTGGAATAGTTTGAATTGATAATTGAGTGAAGGCAGTAGAGAAATACGGTTTGGAAAAGCATGGAGTAAGCTTGCATATAGGGAAAATTAGAAAAGTATTATATCTGAGGACTCATTTAATAATAAGTATCATAATGGTAATAATGGTAATAATTCATACTATTTTCTATTTTATTTTTAAGCATCCTGCACACACTGCGTATAATAAAAAAAATTGTTTCTGGAAACAAAACAAGTAAGAGAGTGTATTTTGAAATTATTGTTAAGAATAATAGCACCTCCATTTTACTGAACACTCACTAAATGAGCTCACATTGAATCTGTTGTTTTCACAACAAACTAAAAGTTAGTATTAGTGTTCAAATACCCTACAAAGTCCAGTAGCTAGAAATATCAATAGCTGGATTAAAATCAAATAGTCTAATTAAGAAACCCTTGTATTTTCCATAACTCTGTATTGTCATTAAACAGGGTTAAGTTCTTTGTCTCAATTAGTAGAAGAATGGAAAGAGTAAAAAAAAAAAAGAAAGAAAGAAAAAGAAAAAAAGCAAAGAGAAAAGTACATTTTTCAACCATGGGAGAAATGTGACTTGGGGATATTTTTCAAAACATGGAAATCATGGAATAGATTTTTATAACAATTTTTAAAGGGTTTATTATCTAACTTTATTCAGTATATTAACTTAAGAATATAAACACAAATCATGTAAATTTATTTTGATGATACCATGAACATGTTAAATATAATACATTTAAAAATAGAGCTTCTTTAAACTATAAAGGCAAGAGTAGTAGATGATTTTACCTTAAATATTTTATTCCTGACAAATGTAGCTACAAGTTGTTGAACTTTGAAGATTATTCTAGATTTTGTTATTTCAACATAAATAATTAAGACTACAAATGAATGATAACCATGAAGTTCATATAAAAATAAAATAGGACATTTACTTTTTATAGTTTTACTTTCAATTTTTAATATCAAACAGATATGGAAAGTAGTTTTCTTCAGAAAAGCTGCTAAGCGCAAACAGTAATGGCTACCCACTCTTGCCCCTCATGCCACCCATCCTCAATGTACACCTATGTCAAATGGGTATTTCTGAAAGCTCCTTCAAACAGAGGTGTATGTTTTGTTCACTTTTATGGGAGGGAAGAAAGAGAATAAGATCTATTCATGCCAGATAAAATATTAGGTGATTCATGCATATAAGAGAATGAGTACCTATATAACATTTCTGAGGACTAAATGTGGTAATACACACAATCCCCACCTAGTTCAGGGGACACAGTAAGCACTTAATATCTGAGTAATCAGATCAGCTCATAAATATTTATTGTTTGGCAGGGGTGTCTTGGTATCTCAGTCAGTTAAGCATCTGCCTTTGGCTCAGGTCATGATCCTGGGGTCCTGGGGTTGAGCCCCATGTTGACACCCCCTCTCCCTACTTCAGGCTCCCTGCTCAGTGGAGAGTCAGCTTCTCCCTCTGCCCCTGCCCCCCATTCTTTCTCTCAAATAAGTAAAAATCATTTTTAAAAAATTGGTTGGCTAATATGTGTTAAAGATTCAGTGCAGAGCAAGAGTGTGCTGTTAATATTAGTATTATCTGATCCAATCTTCCTCATGGCAGCCTTACTGAAGTTTTATAAATAAAAACCATGTTAAACAATCATGAGAGACACTAAAGAAGACCTAAAAAAATGGAAAGCTGTAACATCACATTGACTTGAGAAGATTCAGTACTGGTTATGTCTCAGATCTTGCTTTTTAGAGATCATAGTCTCGAGTATTTCCTTAGTCACCCTTGGGTTAAAGTGATTTTGGTAGGTTTTTGGTTTCTTTTTTGTTTTTGTTTTTTTGTTTTTCTAATTCCCTAACCACACTCAGCTGTTAAACTCCACTAATTGCAAGGTGGTTGTTCTATGGTTTTCAGCAATGTCCTGGGGCTCAAATTGCTTTGTAGAGTAACAGCAACAAAGTTCATCTCCTTTAAAGAAAAGTTCCTGAGATCAGTGTTCGAGGTTTTTACCAACCCCAGGAGGGCTCTCACTAGCTCTCTCTTCCTCTCTCTCCATTTCTCTCTGGAAAATTAGCGGGCCTCCACTTTAGCCTCTTCTCTAATGAATCTATCAATGTCTTATCTGCTGCTTTTCATCACAAACTCCACTGTTTCAGAAGGTGTCCTTATTCTTTAAGTTCTCATCACTCTGTTGGAAATGAAGTCAGTTCTTGGGAAGGGATTTAGAGCTCTTTGTTCTACACTCTCTTCTCTCCTTGAGTAAATCTCTGAGCCATAATTCTGGAGGTTAGGCTAGGGGTACTGACATATTCTCTTTCCTGTGTGACGTCCCCCTTCAGGAGCTGAGTGCTGGATGGCTGTGGGGCCAACACCTCCAGGTTCTTCAGCTTGCCGATCTTTCTTGGTTTTGAAATGCCCACCCCATGAGATGGCGCACGGATGCTTGGGCCTAGTATCCTCAGAAGATTCATGGCTGAGGCAGAATAGCCATCTAAGAAGTGGGGATTCGATGAAAGAAAGTACTCCTTGCCTCTCAGCCACACTCAGCCCGAACATAGCCTCAGTAACAGGTAGCCACAAGCAGGTCACTCTGTCCCTCCTGAGAAGATGAGCGGGATCCTGGAAAAGAGGAATCCAACCCTGTGTTCTTGGCTTCCCCAGTCCAAGTGGAGCTTATGTCTTGATAGCTGGGAAGGAGGAAGGGTTTGGGTCTTGGTTCAAATGTCACAATTTCTGGCATTTCTTACCAAGTTGTAGTAGATTTTCTTGAACAAATCGTTCTCCACTTGCTAGAAAAACCATACTGCCATTTCCAAAGACTTTAAAAAGACTTTCCAGAGACTTTAAAAACGATTATTTAAACAGTTTTCACCAATAGAGCTGGGAGCGTGTCTGTGGAATCCCTCGTGCTGCCAAGGCAGACTTGGAGCTCCCTGAGTTCTTGTTGCTGGTTTGTCAGTCATAAAAGCAAACTCTCTTTCTCTGTTGCCGAGCTTCTCGCATATGCTCGTAGTGCATATATTTTGCAGTATGCCTGCTCTCTTTTTCACTGCCTATGTGAAAATGTGGTTGAGGTGTTACTGTGAACTTAGCTTCATCCTCCACACACATATGCCCATCCATCTGTAAGTACGGCAAAGCACTACTACGTCAGCTCTTCATACACAGATGCCATTAACCACTCCTTTCCAACCCTGAAGATACTGGTTCACAATGGCTTCTGAGCAAATTGTAGGTGGGTCATACTTATTTGCTTCCAGCTTGCATTTTAGGTTATAATAAATGGCATAGCTTTAAAGAAAAATATATTGTTATTTAAAACAAAACAAAACAAAACTAAACTAAAACTAGTCCTGTCTATGTTCTCCTACCTCCTAATCAGTGAAAGAAGAGGAAAAAAGAAGGGGGGTAGTATGGGTAGAAAACCCATGCATTTAGGAGCCGTAGATGAGCACTTGAAGGTAATGTTTAGTGACACGACAGGGCTGTCTGTGACATGCACTTACTGGTGCTCATCGTGACAATTTTGGTGAAGACGAAGTCTAGAAGTAGCCAGTGGTAATCCCCTGGCATAATCTCAAACAATGTGGTTTAAAAGAGAGATGAGACCCCTACTCAGGACTATCTAAAATCTTGACTTAGAATAAGGGAACTCTAAGTCTCCCAGTGCTCTGTTTATATGCTCTGTATTTCTGTTGACTTGGACTTTTTTTCCCTAGGATGGAGTCTTTTGGGTTGTGATTACCAAAGTAATGTCTACACCCTATTGTGCCTACTGTCTTTCACAGGATAAGGTGAGGCCACTACAGAAGAATGTGGAGTGGGTAGAAAAAGCTTTTTAAATTAACAATTAGAGGTATATATGTATAGTATATGTATTTTTGTATGTGTGTGCGTGTGTATACTTTCCTATTTTACATAGATTTTCATAGATCATAATTATTGATAAAAAGTGAAAAAAAAAGTAGATAAAGTTCTTGCTGTTATCTTTTTGAAGATTCTAGCACTAATTATGCTCTGGCCATTTCACAGCCCAGATGTTTTATCTGTACTCTTTTCTCTGTACTCTTCCTTCCCCTCCCCCTCTCTACATTCTCCAGCAGCTGCATCCCTCTCAATTTCCTCCACTTTTACTGTAACAAGGTCTTATGAAGACAAATGGTCTGGACTAATACAGACTTTAGTACTACATGCCACATCTAATTTGAGATGTGTGCTGTGGTTACTGGTGTGGGAACACGGAAGAGAGTATGGACTGAATTAATCACCAAAGCATAGTAGACAATAAACCAAGTGAAGCAGTATTTTTTTCTTATGACTTAAAAAGTATATTAAATTCAATGAAATAGGAACCTTTCCTTAAACGTTTATTTATTGAGAGGAAATGAGTGTGCCTAGTGGCTGTGCTTCTCATTTCTGGTGACTGGTTCCCTAAATTCAAATTCTAGCTTTGCTATTTATTAGCTGTTTAACTGAGGGAAGTTATTTCCTGCATTCATATCTATTTTCTCAGTGGTTCCAATGGGGTAAATAGCATCTACCTCAAAAGATTATTATATGGATTAAGTAAATTAATTCTTGTGAAAGTGCCTAGAACATTGCCTGAGACATAGTGAGTACTCAATAAACATTAGCAATTAATAGAGTCATTTAACATGTTGAAGCTGATATAAATTTTCATTGTCTTTCATTCATAAATCTCTTTTCCATTTCATTAATTGAATTTGTTCACAGAGAATTGCCAGTGTATTTTTTTAAGTGCACAGATCCTATTTAGATATAGCTTTTGCATTTAAATAAAGCAGAGAAATTACTTCCAGTCTCTATATCAAAAATCTGTTTCTACAGTTAAATACTCAAATGTTTTTTTTTAATTGTTCTCACTGCCTTTCAAAGTGTAGGCATTCAAATTTGTGTTGAATGTATAAAGGACTCCATGATGTGATTAATTATTAAATTACAAAATCAATTTCCCATTTTTTTTTAATTTTGGCTTCACTTTTCCTAAATATGTTTCTTATCCAACTAAATTCTAACTCCTTAAAAAGGGGGGGGTCTATTTTATGTCTCCTCATATTACCTGAAAAATCTATCAATAATGGAAACAGAATCTATATATGCAACAGTATATCTGAAATTCTAATGACTAAACCAATCCTCATGACATCAGTGGAATTTGTGTTCCTTGGAAACTTCATTTAGATTGCTTCTTCGTATCTTTCCTTTTTTTTTTTTTTTTCTTTTTTTGAGAGGCAGGTGGATAGTCAGAGGGAGAGGTAGAGAGAGAATCTTAAGCAGGCTTCATGCCCAGTGCAGAGCCCAACATGGAGCTTGACACAGGGCTTGACCCAGGGCTCGATAGCACAACCTTGAGATCATAACCTGAACTGAAATCAAGAGTCATATGCTTAACTGACTGAGCCACCTAGGCACTCCTCTTTTCTGTTTCTTAAGATACATGTAAAAAAAAAAAAAAAAAAAACTTGTAATCCTCTGGTTTGGCCTTGATGCAAAATGGCATTCTTGGGAGGGTTTTGCTTGAGAAGACTCAGGCTGTATCTCTGTGACAGTGAAAGAGATTTGTTCATATCTGATTTTGCTTTTGAGGCATGGATACATGGGAGTGTTCTTCATGATTTAGTTTAGGACTTCAGTTAATAGAGTCAAGGCAAGAACTCTGTATTTAAACATTTTAGATTAATTATTGGTATTCTGAGAAAATGT
Organism: Lontra canadensis; assembly: GCF_010015895.1. Lineage (NCBI taxonomy): Eukaryota > Metazoa > Chordata > Mammalia > Carnivora > Mustelidae > Lontra > Lontra canadensis. The sequence continues at coordinate 9,514,885 of NW_022631001.1, forward strand.
GGACTTTCAGCCAGAAATAAATCAAAGAACAAACACAGTCCAATGAGTCAATAAAGAAATATTAAAATGATCAAGTGTGATAGTTATATAGCATTACCTCTAGGACTTAGGTTGGATAGACTTCATTGATTTTTCTTGCAATCTTGTCCAAATTGCCTTTACTCTCTGTACTTTCCTGCAAAGACTTGCTAATATTTTGAATTCCACTTTGCAGAGATCATTATTTGCCTGAGTTTGAGATCTGTATGTAGTAAAACATTTTGCAAATGAAAGGAAAGACTGATTAAAATTTTATTAGCTGGAGCTGAATTCGCTGGATCACAGCTATGATAATATATTCTTCCCAGCAAAACAATAGGTTTGTTTTTGTTTTTGTTTTTGCTTTTTAATCCAAGAAGATTAAGATGTTTATTTGGGCAACCTCATTTGGTTGGCAGGAAGGACAAGAAGGCTTACATTTCTAATAATGAAAGTGTAGATATCCTGTCTCATGGAAACAGGTACTTGGACTTCATATAGGAAGGGATAATCCCAAAGAAATTCAAGTAAATTAAATATCGGAGAAACTACCGTATACCAAACATTCTGTATTTTACATATGCTGTCTTGTTCAGTTCTAATAATACTCTGTGGTATGAAGTATTATACTCTCGATTTAAAAAATATGGACCTAGGGTTCAGTGTAAATAACTAGTCCACAGTAATGAAGCTAATAAGTAGCAACAGGATTTTAATTCAGATATTTTGACTTTTTCTAGTTTGCTACCTTGCTTCTACACTTAGTGCTTTATGCAGTAAAATGTCATATTTATTTTTACAGGCTAATTCAACTTGCCCCTCATAGTATACAAAATCTAATTAGTTACAATGATTTAATATTATAATTGCATTTTTCAGTCTATGCTGTACTTGAGCAATCCTAATAAAAAGTTCATGATATAGTTGATCAATAAGATATTTTATGAGGGCGCCTGGGTGGCTCAGTGGGTTAAGCCGCTGCCTTCGGCTCAGGTCATGATCTCAGGGTCCTGGGATCGAGTCCCGCATCGGGCTCTCTGCTCAGCAGGGAGTCTGCTTCCCTCTCTCTCTCTGCCTGCCTCTCTGTCTACTTGTGATCTCTCTCTGTCAAATAAATAAATAAAATCTTTAAAAAAATAAAAAGATATTTTATGAAAGGTGATATGGATGTGAAAACAGACACCTTATGCATACTTTGCATATTGTGATCATTGGTCCTAAAATCCTCAGCATCAACAAGTTGACCCATATGTCACCAAGTAAATAATTTGATGTTTGGAATTTGGAATTTGGAATTTGATTTGTGATAATGCTTGGCATTTGAGCTTTGACCCATTGTCATTAGATATTAATGTTCTTTACCCAAGTAATAATTAAGTTTATGTTAGCTTTTATTGGGATTTTGTTTACAAGGATGGACAATCATTAAACCTTGCTAGGTTCACAAAAAGAATGCCTTAAATGAATTTCTTTAAAGATATGAAGTTAAATTCATATAATGTACCAAACGAGAATGAGCTGCATAGATTTTTCTGTTATTTTCTTTTTCATACAGTCTTTTTTCTTCAGTCTTCTACTTGGGTATCAGAATTTGTCAGAGGCTTGTGAGTAGATATCCATATATTAAAAGGGCACTATATAAAATATAAATATTATATTTATATATTATCTAAAGATAAATCAGTCTCATATGTGACAGGCGGGTATCCACTAAAAAGATCTAACAGATTCACACAAAATGTCATACAAAAGCCTTTTCTAAAATAAGAATATCCATAATCACTACTAATTTATTCCATTAGGACTTAAACCATATGGTCCATGTTTATGAGTCAACCCTGAATATTCCTCCCATTTCTCTGTTCAGAATACGACACGGGGGGAAGGTATCTGTATGCAACACTGAGCTGTTTTAAAACGCAGTGGTCATGCTTAAAATGCACTATAAAGGTCACTGCTTGAAAAGGAATAAATGTTGAATCCCAAGGTATCCCTTCTTTGTTATCTCCTGGAAAGCTCTTGGATGCAATATCACTGTAAGATTTATAGAATACGTAACACCGTCTTCCACAGGGCAAAATTCATTCTGCTCAAGTACTCAATGTTTAATGACTTTCCTTTGGAAATTTTGGTTGCAGAGAGAGGCTGATGAGTAATTTGAAATGATCTAGAGAGATTTCAAAAATTCCACTTTCGTTCCACAAAACACAAACACTTTATATAGAAATAATTTAATCAAGTACATCTAATTAGGCATTATATATTGAAGCTATGCATCGGTGATCGGAGTTATATCAATGGACCAGTCTTTTATTGAGTTCATAGTCTAAGTTCTTCACTAAAGATAAATGGGTTCCTTGCAGCCAAATGATACTTCACCTTGCAAATGTCCTCTCCTTCTAAATGTTAATTCCATCGTGAAGGCAGAGACTGTTTGTAAATGCTATAAACATCTACCCTTGGCTTTGTTCAATCTCAGTGGTTATTCGCCTGAAATTAGCATCTCATCTTGTGTCTCTAATTACTGGCAATGACAACATAAAATTTAAAATATATAATCTAGGGGAACAAACCCTGGAATGGCTTAGAGACTTGTTTGCATAGTCTACCCTCCAGTGTGTTTCTGAGAAGATACAAGTTGTAGTTCAGTAAATGAACAAATTTATTGAAATGAACATTTCAATAAATATCTAATAAATATCTACTGAAATGACTTTGTGTGCCATGCACTTTCTTGGGGGCTTTTACTGATGATTCGGCTCAGTTCTATTGAATCAAGAAGTCTCTCTCTCTTTCAGTTCTGTCTCCCTTACCTCTCTCTTCATAGACATATAATATGTAGCTTAAGAATTCCAGAAATATGTTTTGGAAGTTTTAAAGGAGAGCCTTATTTAAAGCAAAAATCTTGATTATTGGAAAAGGAAGAATACATATGCTATTTTCCTAATATTATGGATATTATATATTTTAACCTACAAAGCTCCTTTGGGCTGAATACTTCTGACAATAAACAATGAAACAGCAACATTGCAGAGAAGGGAAACCTGATCCAGAGGCAAACCGATCAAAGTAGAGCTTGCTAAGTAGAAGGAACACCAAAGGAAATCACTGTTTACACTGAGCAAGTGCTGGGTAGAAGCTGAGATAGAAAAGAGTGAAAAAAGGAAGAAAATAGGATTCATGCTCCACTGTTCCTGGAGTGAACGCTTCAGCTGCCTACTGACCTAAAACAAAAACGCCCACCCCACAGGGCATGGCATATCAGACCCAGGGCTGAAGTCACAAATACAGTACTGACTAACTCTCTGTCTAGGAACTCTAAAACCCAAGAAGGTCATGGTAAAGTCAGCCTCTTCTTTTTCCTGATAGCCAGTGCAGAGAGCAGGGTACAAACTTAATTTGTTCACAGCTGTGGAACCCACTGAACATTTCTACACAGAACAGTTGCCGGTGATGGAGATCATCAGCTGGAAGCTCTAAAAGCAGGAATTACAGACCTCATGCTGGTTAGTTCATGAAAGCAAGAGCTCCTACGACTGTGACCAAATAGATCCTACAAAGTACATGTTGCTCTAATGGGGTTGGGAGAGATATCAAATTCATGTTATTCCATCTATGTAATTGGCCGGTGGGACTGGGTCACTGCCAAGATGAAATTCACATTTGTGAGACTGGTATACTGTCCTACTATAAATCATCCAACAACAGAGGTGCTTAGCCTTCACTTGTCTTTTCTCCAACAGGAAAGCATCTGGATTTTTGGAGGAGGTAAATGGGAGGTAGAAAAATCAAAGTGTTTCTTAGGATTCCAACTTTGACTGTTAAAAGATTTTTTTCACAATAGCAACACGAATGGATAGCTATGATAGTTAATAGTTAATAGCAGACATATACATGGAGGGTCCTTTGTGCCAGACGCTCTTCTAAGAACCTGGCGAATAATAACTACTTTCTTTTTTTTTTTTATAATATTTTTTAAAAACTATTTATTTACTTGACAGACAGAGATCACAAGCAGGCAGAGAGGCAGGCAGAGAGAGAGAGGGAAGCAGGCTCCCTGCTAAGCAGAGAGCCTGATGCGGGGCTCAATCTCAGGACCCCAGCATCATGATCTGAGCCGAAGGCAGAGGCTTTAACCCACTGAGCCACCCAGGTGCCCAATAATAACTACTTTCATTCTCATAACAACCCTATGAGGTAGATACGAATGAGGAAACGAGTAATCAGCAGAGATAGGATTTGAACCCATGGAGTTTCGCTCCAAATTTGGTGCTCTTAAACATCTGTACTGACATTCTAGGAATAGGAATAGACAAGTGACAGTAATATAGGTATATTAGTTAGGAATCTTGATGGCAGGCAAGATAAAGAGACTGGCTAAGAGAAAGTCTACGTTCTTGAAAGGGTGAAAAACCTGGGGTGCAGAAGAACCCTGGAGGAACAAAAATGAGGAAGTAAGGAGTATGATAACTAGTTCAGAGCCATTCTTCTGAGATGATTAACCAACTTTTAATGCTGAACTTGCAGCCCTGCAAAAGATTTGAAATCTCAGAACTGGCAGAATTCAGTGTGTACTGCTTAACATGTCTGAGCTCTCCTTTCCTCCCATACTCAGAAGGTGATTCTGGAATGATGTCTCTCCTAACACTTATGAGACAAAGGGCTTTCTCAAAAAGAAATGAAGATTGTTATTAACAAGCAGGAGTGGATATTGGGCAGCCAATATAACCCAAAAGTTCTTCACAATGGACAAGTCCACATGCATGTAATTGTAATCTTTTTAAGTGCTAGGCACAAAACTGGGTGGTGTAAAGGAGCAGCTCAGCGTGGTGTAATTGTGGAAAAAGAACAAGTTAACATTCAGACACGCTCAATGGAGGAGCTGTTTAATCCCTCTGACCTTGGTTTTCTCAGTTATAAAATAGTGTTAGTAATTATATCTCTTGCACAGAGTTGTTGGGGATTCAATGAAATAACATGCAAAGTGTCTTTGTTAGTATGCTCTCAGTAATTGTTCAATTTCTGAGTCCTTGTATGTTAGTAGAATTTAATAAAAATAACTGCCTTTTACTGGATGCTGTTTATACACCCTACTAAGCTTTGAAGTACTGTTTCTTGCTTTAATCTTACAAACACCCTGTGACGATGGGTTCCATCATACTCATTTATAGATGGAAAAACTAAAGCTGAAAGAAGTCAGCTGATTTCTCCAGCACCATGTTGCTTATAAGTAGTAGTGCTAAAATTCAAACCAAGAACTATTCCTAAAATCATTCTTCTTAAACCCCCCCATAACACCATCTTTTGTAAAAAAAAAAAAAAAAAAAAAATTAAAAAAGAAGAGAGAGAGATTGTAATACTATAGCAAAAGGATGATGTCCATATTTTAGCATGCATTTTTTTAGTAGCTAATACAAGGAGTCTTTGGCAACTTGAAATCTAGAAATAAGTTAATGAAATTGTTTTCCTTCACTAGGAATGACTGTGGCTATTATTGGCTCTGTATTCTGGATCTTAGCATTTTTGAAGAGAACACTGGATTTGTATCTTATTTATGTTAGAATAGACCAACATTCAATCACCTAAGGCAAAAGTTCAACTCCTATAAGTGATTGAAAATGTTGATGCCAGCCCAGACCTTTATAAACAAATGCCAAACTTCTACTTACTTGGTATAGCATGTCACCCCTATAAGTAAAGAGCACCTAGAGAAAGTTGACAACTAATTTAATAACTGTTTTGCTGCTGGGCTATGGAAAGCATCATTAAATCTGTAGTAATAGGCCAGGCAGAGGGAAACACATTGCATGGGCTATAGAGATGCCATATTATCTAGTAAGAATTTCTCAACACCCTGACATTGGTTCCTCATATGTTTGCTAAATTCGTATGGGCCCCAGAAATGCAGAACTCTCTGTATTATCCATTAGCCTGTAAGATTATAAGGCCATAGGAAGTTGAATGGCTGTTTTATTTTCTTCAGTAAGTATTTGCCACAATAATTTTCTTTAGGTACATAAAATGGAAGGCCAATTATTGGCTCACTAATTGTGATTGAGAACATATTTTTATCATAAACAAAATATCTTAGTTCCTATTTGAAACATTAAAAGCCCCCAACAATTACTGGTTGAAAACAAATGAACACATGAGCTCTCCTTCTTTCCACTTTAGAATCACATCTGCTGTAAGAAGAATTCTCACTTCCATTGATTTAAAATTGAGGAATTAAACTCAAAAATCCCAGAAATATAAGATGAATCAATGGAGGATTTATCAGATAACTCCTTTCTATCTTAGGTAATTACATAACCCTTGTGGAAACTTGAATTTATCAACATTTTTACCAAAATACCAGCATGAAGTCTGTAATGCATGTACTTTCATTGCTAATGGCGAAGCTTTGGCAAGATATACTTAAGGTTAGCATACATTATCAGGATGGCTTCTAACTTCGAGGGCATGAACACGTTTTCAGTTATTCAATCAGAAGATGAACCATGCCAGTGGTGTCATAAGTGCATACTTAGTTGTTGCATCATGCCCTGTGAAGTTCAGACATCAACCTTTTTGGTGCATGTGTGACTAAGTATACTCCAGCAGTGTGCTTATGTGTGCACTCAAATATTCTGACTGTGGAGTGCCTTGGTGGCTCAGTCAGTTAAGTGTCTGCCTTCAGCTCAAGTCATGATCCCAGAGTCCTAGAATTGAGTCTCACATCAGGCTTAGCCCCCCTGCTCAGTGGAGAGCCTGCTTCTCCCTCTCCTTCTGCCTGTAGCTCCCCCTGCTTGTGCGCTTGCTCTCTCTCTCTCTCTCTGCCAAATAAATAAATAAAAATCTTTAAAATAAATAAATAAATAAATAAATAAAATGTTCTGATTAGATTTCATACAATAAATGATTACCTGGAAGACAGTCAAACATAGAATAAAGAATGGTGGTGGGTATTAAGAAGGGCACATATTGCATGGAGCACTGGGTGTATAAACAATGAATCTTGGAACACTGAAAAAAATAAAATTAAATTAAAAAAAAAAGAACAGTTGCATACACACACAAAAAGAATGCATTGCTGAGGAATTAAAAACCTATAAGTTACCCTCAATTCTTTTTTTTTTTTTAAAGATTTATTTATTTGAGAGTGAGAGAGAGACCAGCCCCAGGGGAGGAGGGGTGGTGATACAGAAGGAGAGAGAGAATCCTGAAGCAGACTCCCCACTGAACATGGAACCATACTTAGGGCTCAACCCCAGGACCCTGAGATCACAACCTGAACCAAAACCAAGAGTCGGCCACTCAACTGCCAGCCACCCAGGTGCCTACCCTCCATTCTGATGTTGATCTTCTAATGTGGTCTTAGACAAGACACCTAGTAAACTTTCAGGATCTTAATTTCTTAATTTCCTTATCCATAAAATGTAGGTAATGATATTTGCTTTCAGGGATATTGTGAAGGTCAAATGAGGTAATATATGTAAAAGTGCTTTTAATCATGTATTAATATTACTATATTAATATTAATATATAGGTTGATATATTAATAGGCCAATATAATATAATAATTAATAGGTTAATATAATAATTAATGTGTTAATATAATAATTAATAGGTTAGTATATTAATATGTTAATATATTAATATTACTATATAGGTTTTAAAGATTTAAGTAAAACTCTTTTAAGTCATTTTGAAGGCAGTTTTTCTAAAGTATACTCGCCCATAGTCATGGATTAGTCAATAGAGAACTGTCAACGTAAATTTCAGTGGAAGATTGGCAACTGCTGTTTACTTTCTAGGTGACACGGCAACATAATCATCTTAGGTCTGGGTTCCTTGGAAGCAAAGCCTGAGATGAGTATTTATGTGCGCGTGATTATTGAGGGAGTGTGGAAAACAGGATCAACAAAGCAGTGGTTTCAGTTGAGATTTACACTCCAACTGGAGCAGAAATGGAATTATATCACTTTGAGGCAAACTCACCTTGGGTACCTCCATCTCAGCCAGTCATTGCCTGCAGGCTACCCCTAGGTTAGAGGATAACTTCGGCGGCATTTCCCCACTGCCTCAATGATCATCCATGCTAAGGAGACTTCCAGCAAGTGACAGAAATTTTTTAGGAGGAGGGTCCATCTGCTAGCTATTAGTGGCCAACCGTCGCAGCACTTGGACATGAGGGAACCTGACTGCTTACTGGGATTTGAGTGGACCACCAACAATCTTTACTTTGCTGACCCATACCTTTGTCCTCCCAGACAATATACTTTGACCACTCCTTGTATATGGAATAGCTCATGCTTACCCTCCAGGTATGTCAATTTTACTCAAACATTTAGATTTTACTTTTTCCTTTCTGGAATGCATAATAAACCTGTGTAATTCTAGATAATGATGGTTGCTATATGGTGAAGTGGTCAAGATCTCTGTAGATAAAACCGTGACAAAGAATCAAAGAAGGACTGTGTGCTTCTGTCAAGGGAACCTATTTATATGTGCTTTTGTTATTGTAGAAGGAAAAAATGCCACCCAGAAGAGTCGTGTAGCACATGTCAGAGATTACATTCATTGTCTCAGAAAAGAGGCAGCATCTGGTATAGCTGCCATGATTATAACTATCACTAGAGTAAGTTTTACTCACTGCCTGCCATCCTCCATGTTCATTCATCTCTTGCCCACATTATAAGCTAGTATTTGTAGGAATCCGTATTCCTGAATCTTTGGTGACAATAATGTCCTGTAATCCCTTCAAAAATCAGGCATTGCTTTGCTTTACTGTTTCAGCAGGGATTTCCACATTATTCTTTCCATGGGGTGGAATGGGATAAAGTTAATCCTTCTACCAGAACTTCCTAACCCCGTTCCAGTTTTTACTTTTCCCTACAGGATTTATCATGACCCAATATATTTTTATTTTGAGTCTGCTTATTGTTGGTGTCTGCCCACAACATTCTAAGCTCTGCGAGGACAGAGATGATTTTTTTTTTTTTTTTTTTTTTTTTTTTGTTCACTGCAGTTTGGCTAGCCCCTGGAAGAGTGCGGGCCACAGAGTAAGCATTTAATAAATCTATGTTGAATGGGTTACTTACTCTAAATTTTATAAAGAGACTTCTAGCACTCAACTTTAGTTTGCATAGAATAATTTGGAGACAAGCTTCAGGCAATCAACCAAGGAATAAACAACTGAAACCTGCCAGCCTCTCAAGCTCTCATACCAACTTGTTAAGTTAATACACATTAATAATTTCAGCACAATCTAAATTTACATTATTACCTAATTGGATTAAAACAATGAAAATCGGGGCACCTGGGTGACTCAGTTGGTTAAGCACAGCTGTCTCAAGATTTTGACTCAGGCCATGATCTCAGTGTCCTGAGATGGAGTCTCGCCTCAGGCTCCTGGATGGGTGTAGAGTCTGCTTAGGATTATTCCTCTCCCTTTACCCCTCCCCCTGCTCTCCTTCTCTTTATCTCTCAGAAAAAAAATTTTAAAAGTAGAAAATAAAAAAAATATATAACAATGAAAGTCATTTCATTGAATCTCTAGACTTTAACAGATGGCAAATAAAGTCTTAATTTTTGTGGTGGTGTGTAAATCTTCATATCCCAAGTTTTAATTTATAATTGGTCTCTACGATTTACTAGAATTCCATGCTACGTATGTGTTTGTGTTCAAAGAGAGATATGAATGGACTTGAATATTGGTCTTGTTACAGTCTTTGGTTTAAAATCTAGTTTGTCTGATAAAAGTATGGCTACTTTGGCTTTCTTTTGATGTCCATTTGCATAATAACCGTTTCTCCATCCCTCATTTTTCTTTTAAAGATTTTAGTTATTTATTTGAGAGAGAGAGTATAAGGGGGGCGGTAAGCATGAGCAGGTAAGAGAAGCAGACTTCTCCCTGAGTAGGAAGACAGATGTGGGGCTTAACCTCAGGACCCATGAGATCATGCCCTGAGCCGAAGGCAGCTGCTGAACTGACGGAGCCACCCTGGCACCTCTCCATCCCCTCACTTTCAATCTTGAGGTGTCTTTAGGTCTAGAATGAGTCTCTTACAAGCAGCGTATAGATGGATCTTTTTTTTTTTTTAATCCATTTTGACATCCTATTTCTTTTGATTGGAGCACTTAGTACATTTACATTCAGAATAAATGTTGACAGATATCTTTTTAGTGCTATTTTAGTACTTGTTTTGTCATTGTTTCTGGGGGTTTTCTCTGTTCCTTCTAGTCTTTGTCATTTTTGTTCTTTCCTTCCCACTCAGAGTCCCCTCAAATATTTCTTGCAGGGCTGGTTTGGTGGTCACAAACTCCTTTGGTTTTTGTTTGTCTAGGAAACTCTTGATCTCTCCTTCTATTCTGAATGATAGGTTTGCTGGGTAGAGGATTCTTGCCTGCAGATTTTTCCCTTCCAGCACACTGAATACTTCATGCCATTTTCTCTGGCTTGCCAAGTTTCTGTGGAGAGATCTGCTGCTAATCTTATTGGTCTTTCCTTGTATGTTAGGGACTTCTTTTCTTTTGCTGCTTCTAGTTTTTGTTTTTGTTTTTGTTTTTCTTTATGACTATATTTCACAAATTTAACTACAATATATCTTAGTGTTGACCTACTTTTATTGATTTTGATGGGAGTTCTCTGTCCCTCCTGGATGTGGATGTCTATTTCGTTTCTCAGATTAGGGAAGTTTTAGCTATAATGTCCTCAAATAAAACTTCTGATCCCTTTCCTCTCTTCTTCTTCTTCTGGTACTCTTATTATACAAATATTAATTGATTTGATGGAATCACTCAATTGTCTATGTCTAGTTTCATGATCCAAAATTCTATCTCTGTTTTTTTATGGAGTTTCATTATTTTTCATAATTCTCTCTTCTGTATCACTGATTTGTCCTCTGTTTCTTCTTCCACTATTGTTGTCATTCCATCCAGTCAGTTTCAAATCTTGGTTATTATATTTTTCATTTTGGCCTGAAGGTTTTTTAGCTCTCTCTCTCTCTGTGGTATCCATGGAACACATCATCTCTCTGATGACTCTTGGTTTCATCTCCAGTCATGATCTCAGGGTCATGAAATTGAGCCCCACATGGAGCTTCACGCTTGAGATACTTCATGCTTCATGGGATTCTGCTTGAGATTCTCTCTGTCTCCATTTGCCCCTCCCCCTGCTTGTGCACATGATCTCTCTCTCTCTCAAATAAATAAATAAAATATTTTTAAAAATTAGAAAGCAGAATTGATTCAGGCTGAAACTAAAGGAGAGCCCAGCTTTGCCATGTGAACATTTACTCTAGAATGCCACTATAGCTATTGCTTTTAACCCTAGGAATTTGGTGCAGTGGTTCTGGACCCTGTTAAATCTGAGCACAGACCGCCATATCACTGAATGTTCAACTGAGCCATTAATTTCATTAAAATAATCTCTTATAGGGATACCTGGGTGGCTTAGTTGGTTGATCATCGAACTCTTGATCTCAGCTCAGGTCATGATCTCAAGGTAGTGGGATTGAGACCTGTTTTTTTTTTTTTTTTAAATATATAATAGAATGCCATGCCTTTGTGTGAAGTTCTTAGTTTTAAAATCTTGGAAGGAGCATATAGTTGGCCCTGTATTTTAATTTCTAGGGTTTGGGGAAAGGTGTTATCTACCTCGGTTTATTTCTGTAGAAGTAGACAATGCTTTGTCTTCTGCCTGTCTTGGAATTCCTCCAAAAATAGTAAGGAACTCAGTGTGAAAAATATCTAATATAACCAACATGGTAAATGCTAGTTGAGTTTCAAAAAGGTCAAAAGACCGAATCACAATAAATCAGGAAATGTGTGATACAGGTGAAAGCTAGTGGTCAGATATCCTAATTCCTAGTCCAGTTATTATTTTACTAAATTAGATCATCTTTAAGGCTTGGAGAAGCTAACCAAGAAATGGTTAACAGACTTCCTCACGATGCATGTATAGGAAGGCTACTCCCTACTTCAGTCATGCATTACAATTCAATGTATTAAAAAATTGTCACCTCACAGAAATAGTTTAACTTCTCTGAGTTTCTCTAATTCTAAAGTGGGGATCATAGGCCTATTTGCCACCTTAGGAAGTTGTTATAAAATATACATATAAAACTCTGTATTAACATATGGAATGTTTTGACCTGATTTATGATCATATGAGCAGGAATGGTTTTTAATATAGGTCTACACATTCAGCCAACACTCAGTTTGGTAGTACTTGTTTTTGAAATACTGAAATGCTTCCATACTATTGCCCTAAGTCACTTACAAGTCCATCTGCTTCTTCCACAACCTTCCCAAGAAGGATCCATCATTTAAAATAGAGTAACAGTAAGTAGGAATCCTCCATAATCCTTCTCCAATACAATGAGTGTCCATTATAATTGCTGTAATCTACATGACTACTTGGTAAATATTTTAAGTATTACCCCTATTCATTCTGCATTATGTATATGCGCATATAATGTATCATGACATATATACATGCACACACATATAAAAATATACTACATGATTCATATCCAGTATGTATATGTATGTATAAAAACCCATTATGACTTCTCATTTTCAGCTCATAATGTAGGTATTAAAAAAGGAAATAATCCATTTGAGGAGCAATTGAGGGGTTCTATTTTTCTTTTTTTCTTTTGGTGAATTGTATAATGTTGACTATTTACTTAGATGCAATTAGTTTTCTAATTGTTCTTCTTGGCTCTACTCAACCAAGATAAAAATCACCATTGAACTGTGAGCCTTGTGGAGAAATAGGAAGATTGTAACTCTTACAAGTAGTAATGGCTCCTGAATAGCATCCTTTCAATATAGAGTTATATCCTCTATTTTCAGATTGATTTTCCTCAAGTGAGTCATAGCAAGTTAATGGACATCTGCCATTAGTGACCACAGCTTTCTGTTATGGGCAGTAAAGGGCATCACTGAGTACACATATGACATCATGTTCCCTGATACTGGGAGGGGAGGAAAAGAAGAAAATATCCTTACCTGTTCTTTCATGTGCATTTATAATCCAAATGAATCTCTGCATCTAGCCCTCTCTAGTTTCCATTAACAGTTTCATCCATAAGTGAAATACACAGCTGCCTATATTGGTATTATTGGGGGGGGGGCAAGGCGCTGAAAATACCTACACACCTCTCCATTTGGCCACAAAACTTGCATTTCCTGTTGGATGCCCAAGACTGTATTTGTTAAAACATTCAAAGTATCCTCTCTGATGACTCCAGCCCTTGGAAACTTTATGGAAGATGTCATCGATAGCAGCCATTTATCACCCTTTGAATAGTGTTCCCGATAAAATCATCACAACTTGTATTAAACAAGACTTCATTATGGGAAGCTACATAGTGGGAAGCAAATATGTAATGGATCAGTTACTCTATTCTTATCACTACACTAACTACAATTGCTAACTCCTCTACCGTTCATCTGACAATCGTTTATAATCTCTTATCTATGGTCTGGGACACTGTGGATGCAGATAGTAAAAACACCAATGGGAGGACCTGAAGCAAAATGACAAACTGGGAAGCCCCAGGCTCTCCTTCCCACGTAGGAATATAAAAGAAACAGCTGAAGATGGGCTAATGTAACTTTGTCAAAGTTCAGGAAATCAGTCAGGGATCTGCAGCAGACAAGTGAGCACTCAGTCAAGAAAATGTTACCCTCAGAGAGGTGGGAGACTTTGTGGCATTTGTACTCACCCTTGCTCCCTTCCTTCCCCTGCAGGGCATGGGGTACATTGAGGGAAGCAGCAATCTCCCAGTTCCCTTGGACAAGCTGAGTATAGTGGGCTTGATCTGCAGTGTTCTAACCAGTTTGGGGGCTGCCCCATTGATCTCGGTGTCTCATAGCCCAGAGGCAAATATGGCACAGATCAGATGTCAGGCTGGGAAAAGACTCTGGATGCTAAGGACATGCTTAGTGAAAACCACAAGAGTGCTACTGACCTAGAGATACCTGGGGCAAGAGATCATTGATTGGGAGATGCAATAGAACAGGTAAATCCCCAAGAAGAAGCAGGGAGGAGAATACTAAGAAAATTAAGACATTTAAAAACATCTGTGTATACCAGGGAAGCACAAACATAGGCCCAAAGAGGACACATGCTTTGCAAAGGCCTGACAGAAACCTTTAGCCTTCACCATGGGCTGACATCAAAGCTCAGAACATGTCTGGCTAATTAGGGAAGTCTTTTCTTGGATATGACACCAAAAACACAAGCACAAAAGAAAAAAAGAAAGAGAGAAACTGGGCTACATAAAAATTAAAAACTTTTGTGGCATCAAAGGATACTGTCAACAGAGTGATAAAGCACCCCATAGAATGAGAGAGTATATTTACGAATCTTATATATGATTAAAGGGTTAATATCCATAATATATAAATAACTTCTAAAACCAAACAACCAAAACCAGCAAAACATCCATATTTAAAAATGGACAAAGTACTTGAATGGAAATTTCTCCAAGGAAGATAGGCAAATTGCCAATCAGTGCATAAAAAGATACACACAGTCTTTAAGGAAATGCAAATCAAAGCCACAATGAAATACCACTTCACACCCATTAGGGTGGCTTTTATCAAAAACAAAACAGACAACAACAAAAACGAAAATAGGAATGACAGATGTTGGCAAGGATGTGGAGAAAAGGGAACTCTAGTTCATTGCTGGTAGAACTGTATAATGGTACAGCTGCTATGGAAAACAGTTTGGAGATTCCTCAGAAAGTTAAAAATAGAAATTCCATTTCTGGGTATATACTCATAAACTTAAAGCAAGAACTCAAACAGCTGTTTGTACACCCATGTTTGTAGCAGCATTATTTGCAATAGTTGGTGATTGGAAATAACCTAGGTGTCCACCAATTGATGAATGGATAAACAAAGTGTGATGTAAACTTACAATGAAATATTTTTCATCTTTATGTAAGGAATTCTGACACATGCTACAATGTGAATGAACCTTAAGAACATTATGCCAAGGTAATAAGCCTGTCACAAAAGGGCAAATAGTGTACAATTCCAATTCGATGAGGCACCAGGAATGGTCCAATTTAGAGACAGAAAGTAGAATGGTATTTGCCAAGGGTTGGGGTGAGAGGAGAATGGGAGTTTAATACAGTTTCGATTTGAGAAGATGAAGAAAGCACTGTAGGAGATGGTATTGAGAGCTGCACCACAATGCAAATGTACTTAATGCCACTAAACTATACTTAAAAAATGGTTAGACTGGTAAATGTTAGATATATTTTATCAAAAAAAATTGCAAAATACACTGATGGTGTGAACTCTGCCTGGTCTTGAAGACAAGTTTGTATTAAATGGTGTCTAATTTGTGTTATAAAAGTAATGCAATAAGCAAAGGACAAAAATACATGGAAGAAAAAAACCCAGCTCAAGTGAATTGCAGACATGTGAGGTAAATATTGAATAATTAGATTAGAAATATGTCTGTAGGGCAGAAAATGAGATTATAAATTACACCTAAGAAATAGGATCTTAACCTGAAGGTAGTGATAGGTTATTGATGGGATTGAAGCAAACCAAGCATGAGCAGATTTCAGAGTTAAAATGATCAGTCTGCAAGCTTTGTAGAATAATGATTTTCAATAGGCAACCTTGGAGGTCTGGAGGCCCCTGGTGGTGCATAAGAACAATAGAAGTGTATGAGGGTACTAGATACTTAAGATGCAAATCTACAGGATGTGGGACATGATTAGAAACTATCTGGGTATAATGAAGGAGGAGGAGAATAGTATGATTCCTAATTTCTATTTTGATCCAGTAGAACAGTTTTATCCATCATAAAGATAATGAATCAAGAGGAAGAATATGTGTAAAGTTCAAAGTGGTTGAGATAAGTAAGATAGTGATTTGTTTAGGTTTAACTTCAAACATCTAAACACTGAGGGACTTTGTGAGACATTGAGGGTGAAATGGTTAGTAGGAAATTTAACATATTAAATTTTAGAGGAATGCCTGTCTTAGTGATGTATTTTTGCCAGTTACCATTTCACAAGTAGTAGTTGAAACCATGAGTATGTTTTTAATCACAAAGGGAAAGTATAATAAAACAGCATACTAAGAAGAACAGATACCTTGAGAACGCCCGCACTAGAAGAAGACCTTATAAATCCTCAATAATTAAGGCAGTGCAGTACTGACATGCTGAAAAAAATCAGACAAGTGAAACTATATAAAAAGTTCAGAAAAAGAATCAAATACTCAATGGAAATTTAATATATGATAAATTTGAAGCTCAAAAAAGTGCAGAGGGGGACAGACTTTTAAGTAAATCATATCGGATTTTTGGATAGATATCTAGACAAAATAAAGCTGGTTTCTATGCTTTCATTTTCTCTCAGTTTCATATCTATTCTTATACCCTCTGCTGTGCAACTCTGAGCCTCAGATTTGTAAATAAAATTTATTCCTTACCGGGTGTTTCATGTTATGTCATATCCATGAGTGGCCAGCACTAGACAGAAATTGTTGGTCAGGGGGAGGAGAGAAGGGACTACTTTTTTTTTTTTTTTTTTACTTTTTTTCCCCCCGTTCTTGTTAATATCACCCAGCAATGGCTATTTCCTTGGCACTTGGGATGAGCTTCTGTTTCTTTTGAAGCAGTCACATTCATTAAGTTTTTTTAGGGGTCCAACCACTACTGGGAAGTGGTCTTGCTTTAGAAGTCCAAATCTAGATATGCAGAATCCCTTCTTTGAATTCCTAGGTTCTGAGAGCCCTGTCTAATCTCCATTCTTAGTATCTTCAGCCTAGGACTATCATCTGCTTCCTGTAATCATTATTTATTACTTCAATGTTTTTGTTTGTTTTTTTTTTAATTGTGTAACTCTTCAATCCTTTTGTGACCAACTTTCTCTATTATTATTATTTTATTTTTTTTTTTTAGCTAAAAAACTCCTTCCTGTTTCTTGTTATGGCATGTAAGAGTCTTGGAAGTTACCATTCTGTCCTAACAGCAAGAGAAAAACTTAACAAACTAAAGAATAAAGAACCCTTCATAGATCCACAAGAAAAGGTCTTATTCAAGGCAAACTACTGCCCTCAAAATTGTGGAGACTGACAGATACACAGAATTACAATTTACCTGGGCATTTTATAACGATGGAGGGATTAATTCTCTAAGAAGACATAACAATCTATAGTGTGTATTTGCTTACCAACAAAATGTCAAAAGATGTGAGGCAAAAACTGATAAAACTGTAAGGAGAAATAGATGAATTCACTATTATAATTGGAGATTTACACACCCCTCTACCAGAAATGGATGAATTTAGCAGGTAGAAAATCAGTAAGGACATAGTTAAGCTCAACAACACCATCAATCAAGTGAATATAATGAACATCTACAGATTACTTCATTCAACAGTAGCAGAATATACATTATTTTCAGTCTTATATGGGACATTACCCAAGATAGATCACACTGTGGGCCATAACACTTAAATATATTTAAAAGAACAGAAATCATATATTGTCTACCTTCAGACCACAATGGAATTAAACTAAAAATGAGTAACAGAAAAATAGCAGGAAAATACCAAAATGTGTGATGATTGTGATGATAACAACACAACTCCAAATAACACATGAGTCAAAGAAGAATACCAAGAGAAATTTAAAAGTAATTTGAATGAAACTGACAATACAACTTAGCAAAATTTGTGGGATGCAGCAAAAGCAGTGCTTAGAGGGAAATTTACTGAATACATATATTAGGAAAAAGAAAGATCTAAAATCAATAATATAAGGTTCCACCTTAAGAAACTAGAAAATAAGAGGGGATCCTGGGTGGCTCAGCGGGTTAAAGCCTCTGCCTTCGGCTCAGGTCATAATCCCAGGGTCCTGGGATCGAGCCCCACATCAGGCTCTCTTCTCCATGGAGAGCCTGCATCCTCATCTCTCTCTGCCTGCCTCTCTGCCTACTTGTGTTCTCTGTGTGTCAAATAAATAAATAAATTAAAAAAAAAAAAAAGAAACCAGAAAATAAGAGTAAATTAAATCCAAAGTAAGAAAAAGAAAAATTATATGAACTGGATCAAAGTCAATGAAATTGGAAACAAATCAACGGAGAGAATCAATGACATCAGAAGATGGCTCTTTGGAAAGATCAATAAAATTGATGAGCCTTTAACCAAGCTAACTAGGAAATAAAGAGAAAAGACACATTACTAATATCAGAAGTGAAAGAATGAATGTGAAAGAGGATGAAAGATGGGATGCTACAAACGACTCAATGACCACACGTTTGATAACCTACGTGAAATGGCCCAATTCCTTGAAAGACATAATTTGCCAAAACTCATACAAGAAGTATACTAAATAGGCCTATATTTGATAAGGAAAAAAATTAAATCTATAAATAATAACTTTTAAAACAGAAAGAACCAGGCCAGGTGGGTTCACTGATGAATTCTACCAAATAATTAGGAAATTATACCAATTGTCTACAAATTTTTTTAGAAGATAGAAGCAGAAGGAATACTTCCTAACTCTTGTATGAGACCAGCATTATTACCCTAATACCAAACCAGGCAAAAACTCCAGAAGAAAACAATAGATTATTATCTCTAATGAACATAGATGAAAAAATCCTCCACAAAATATTAGCAAATTGAATCCAACAATGTATAAAAAGAATTATACATCTCAATCAAGGGGAATTTATCTCAAGTATGCAAGGCTGGCCTGGGGCCTGAGAGTCAGCACTGGAATACACCCAGTGAAGGACAGAAATTAAAGTACACATTTAGAAACTATGACAGTAATTTGAACTTAACAAGACATTCATGCCTTTGTTCATTTTTCTGGTTTTCATTTCACAAAATAACTCATCAACTACAAGTTGAGATTAAAAACTCATCTTCCTCACACATTGTTTGAGAAGTACTGGATTAGATTTGGGATTTGCAGCCTTGAGGATATCCAGGGGACTTGGGGTGAGTGGGGAGAACTCAGATATGAGTAGAAGCCAGTATGGGGTACATGACCAGTTTTAATACTGTATAAGTCTGCAGATTCTGGGGAAGACTGAGAGGACAGGAACCAGACCAGAAACTTTTCGCTTGTTATCATGAAGTGAAGTTAATAATAGATTGTTGTTTTCTGCATTTTTATATGGAAATACAAATAATAAGTGTTAGTGTCTTCCACTTCTCTGACTACTATGTGGAAAAAGTTTCCCTAGTGCAACACAGCTGCCTTTTTAGATCCTCCATCCAGGAAAACAAGGTGATTTCTTCTTGAAATCGGGAGAAGAAACTGTGCAAGCCTTTTCACCTCTGTTTTGGGGGATCACTTACCCTCAAGAAACACGCATTGTACATAATTCCTTTCTGATATGATTTTTGAAGGCACAAAAGGGGTTAGTCTGTGATGTACAGTGCCCTCATCTGAACAAATAAGCCTATCTCAGTCATGAATAAGTATTATCATGTCAACTTGGCTAATAAATATGGTCATATTCTCTAGTATTATCAGTTTAATCAATAATAAAGGTGATTATTTTTTCTCAATTCATCAGATTCTGGTATTTATTTTTCAGTTGGCCTTGAAGAAAGGTCTTAAAGCAGTTCATGGGTCATAAAAGTCTAGAAACTACTGGCTTAGTCATAAATGTTCATGGCTCTTTTCAGGAGTTCACTTAGCTTTCTACAGATCAGAAAGATGTATTCAATTTCCATAACTTTGTGCTTTTGCAAATGGTTAGCCTTATATACTATAGTTTCCTCCCAGTGAATTACAGTATCTGTCAAATAGAACTAATCAAATTGCAATTTTGCAAAATTGTAACTTTGTGGTTAATAGATAGTACTGTGTCAGCAGAAAGAAAAAGTGCTCGGAAGTAAGACAATTATACATGAAAAGTAATAAATTCCTGAATTTACATGGTCATTTCAGGCAGGATAGGAACTAAAGTCATGCATTCATGGCATTGCTAGGATATTTGCTTAATAACCAATGATAAATCCCCATTTTTCATCATTCATAAACTCAATGAGCTGTTATGTCTTTCTGAATTGACATACCCAAATTTCTTCATTAAAATTTATTTTATATTTTCATCCAGTTCTTCATAATTGAATTGTAGACTATATTTTCTCTTCCTAAGATATAAATAGGTCTTAAAAATATTTTTTAATTTCTTTAAGCTGTCTGATAGACATGATTTTTTAAACTTTACCTGCTATATGTGCTTCTCTTGAATACCATAATGTAACTTTCTACAGAAATAGTTGGTTTGTTAGGAAAAATAAAATGTTGGACTGAAGAAACTGCTTCCTAAAATTCTTCTAAACCTTTTCCACTAAACAAAACATAGATAGAAGGTAGGTATCTTTTAATAGGTTTTTAAATGTTTTTATTTAATTACTGGAAAAGAAAATATACTCAAAAAGATTGAGAGGCATGCTTATTAATTCTGAATATGAGGAAAGCTACAATATAAGTGAAAAGGTAAGTACCTTCCAAACCTTCATCATATAGTCAAGAGAAGTTTGGTTATGTTTTGTATTAATTTGACCACGTAATATCCATTCATTCAACATTCACTGAATGCTTACTAAATGAACAGCACTGGAAGTACAGCATGGTCTTTACCTTGGAAAAAACATGATAAATTGCCAAAATGAGATATGTAAAAATACAATCAAGATATGATGTGACAAATATTCTTGTGTCTGTGAAAGCACAGACACAAGACAATTTTCCTTGAGTTTACATAGTAAGGTGATATTTCATTTGGATCTTGAAGGATGGATATGAATTTCCCAGAAGAATAATTTCTGTAAGTGGGCTTTTTCAGTAAGTGTATCACTTCAAAAGCTGTGTTATATAATGGAAGCCAGAAACATTTCCCAGGTGATTTGAGATAAGGATAGAGGGATGTTTGAAAGTGAGCATGGAGAGAAAGTTTGGTACCAGATGGGAAGATCTTATATTGGAATTCATTCTGGTGTGGAGCCAAAGAAATGTTAATGCAGAAACAGAAAATGGCTGTATCTTTCTTTGAGAGATAATTTTGTCAGCACTGAAGAGGATAGAGGAAAATTTTAAATGAGATTTTAAAAAGTATATATGGTGTTCATTTATAATAGAGACTTAATAATTTTCAGCTAAAATACCAAGTGAAGAACCACTGCCAGATAATGTTTTATATACATATTAGAACAGAGTAGAACCTACTTGAATAGTATAGTCAAGATTCATGTACATTCACCAAAGAGTGGTAGTTATTACATAAAGACTGGGAAATGGTGCTGTGCCTATAAATATCTAACATTTTCCCTTTTTGTCCTATACTTATGCTTTGTTATATTTTTCTATTTTTTTCTTTAAAATGAGCATATATTATATTTCAAATTGCTTCTGCCTCTTCTTCCATCTAAGCATCTTCTGAACTAAATCTTCTGCTTTCTATTCCCACTTTTAAGAGCCCATCTGGATAATCGATAATAATCTTCATATTTTAAGGTCAGCTGATTAGCAACCTTAATGCTATTTGCAACATTGATTTCTTTTTTTCATGTAATGTTACATATTTACAGGTGTAACACCAGGAAGTGAAGAAAAAAGAACCAAAATCTAGCTTATCACAGGATCCAAGCTTTTTTTTTTTTTTTTTTTTGCATGTGCATTTCCAGTTTTCTAGCACATTTTTTCAAAAAGACTATTTGTTTACTGTTGAATTGCTTTTTCATCCTGTTGAAAATTAATTGATCATATAGGTTTGGCTGTTCTTTCTTTTTTTTTTTTTTAAAGATTTTATTTATTTATTTGATAGACAGAGATCACAAGTAGTCAGGCAGAGAGAGAGGAGGAAGCATGTTCCCCACTGAGCAGAGAGCTGGATGCGGGGCTCCATCCCAGGACCCTGAGACCATGACCTGAGCCGAAGGCAGAGGCTTTAACCCACTGAGCCACCTAGGCGCCCCTTGACTGTTACTTCTAAACACTATTCTGTTCCATTTGTCTGTATGTATTCTTTCACCCACACCACAATGTTCTGACTACTGTGACTTCGTAGAAAGTCTTAAAGTAGTGTGTCCTCTCCAGCTTTGCTCCTCTAGTTTCCTCTGCATTTCATAAATATTATTATCAGCTTTCCAACTTCTACAAAACAGATCCTTGTATGATTTTTATTGGAATTACACTGTATCTGCAAATCAGTTTGGAGGTAGGGAATTGAAATCTTAAGTTTTCCAATCGTTCAGTTTATGAACATGGAATATATATTTATTTAGGTCTTTGATTTCTTTGTCAATGTTTTATATTTTTCAAAATACAAAATTTTGGGTAATAGTCTATACGTAATAATTATAAATTTTGGTACTAATATAAATGACACTCAGTTATAGTAATGGTAAGGCCAGGTATCTTTGCCTTGTTTTTTTTATTATTTTTTTAAATTAACGTAATGTATTATTTGTTTCAGGGGTATAGGTCTGGGATTCATCAATCTTACACAATTCACAGTGCTCACTATAGCACATACTCACCCCAATGTCCATCCCTTCCTGGCCCTTCCATTCCAGCAACCCTCAGTTTGTTTCCTAAAATTAAGAGTCCCTTATGGTTGGTCTCCCTCTCTGGTTTCATCTCATTTCATTTTTCCCTCCCTTCCTCTATGATCTCTGTCCTGTTTCCCAAATTCCTTATATCACTGAGATCACATGATAATTGTCTTTCTCTGATTGAGTTACTTCACTTAGCTTAATATCCTCTAGTTCTATCAGCATTGTTTCAAATGGGAAGATTTCAATTTTTGATGGCTGCATACTATTCCTGTGTGTGTGTGTGTGTGTGTGTGTGTGTGTGTGTGTGTGTGACATCTTTATCCATTCATCTTTTGATGGACATCTAAGCTCTTTCCATAGTTTGGCTATTGTAGATATTGCTGCTATAAACATTGGTGCTCTTGTGCCCCTTTGGATCACTACATTTGTATCTTTGGGATAAATATCCAATAGTACAATTGTTGGGTCATAAGGTAGCTCTATTTTCAACTTTTTGAGGAACCTCCATACTGTTCTCCAGAGTGGCTGCACCAGTTTGCGTTCCCACCAATAGTATAGGAGGGTTCCCCTTTCTCTGCATCCTTGCTAACACCTGTCGTTTCCTGACTTGTTAATTTTAGCCATTCCAACTGGCATGAGATGGTATCTCATTGACGTTTTGATCTGTACTTCCCTGATGCTGAGTGATGTTTAGCACTTTTTCATGTGTCTGTTGGCCATTTGGATGTCTTCTTTGCAGAAATGTCTGTTCATGTCCTCTGCCCATTTCTTGATTAGATTAATTGTTCTTTGGGTGTTGAATTTGATAAGTTCTTTATGGATTTTGGATATTAACCCTTTTTCTGATATATTATTTGCAAATATCTTCTCCCATTCTGTTGGATGTCTTTCAGTTTTGTTGGCTGTTTCTTTTGCTGTGCAGAAGATTTTGATCTTGATGAAGTCCAAATAGTTCATTTTTGCCCTTGCTTCTCTTGCCTTTGGCGATGTGTCTAGGAAGAATTTGCTGTGGCTGAGGTCAAAGACGTTGCTGCCTGGGTTCTCCACAAGGATTTTGATGGATTCCTGTCTCACATTGAGGTCTTTCATTCTTTTTGTGTCTATTTTTGTGTGTGGTATAAGGAAATGGTCCAGTTTCATTCTTCTGCATGTGGCTGTCCAATTATGCCAACACCATTTGTTGAAGATTTTTCCCCAATGGACATTCTTTCCTCTTTGTTGAAGATTAGTTGACCACAGAGTTGAGGTGGTCCATTACTGGGCTCTCTATTCTGTTCCATTGATCTATGTGTCTGTTTTTGTGCCAGTACCATACCGTCTTGATGATGACAGCTTTGTAATAGAGCTTGAAGTCCAGAATTGTAATGTCATCAGCTTTGGTTTTCTTTTTCAACATACCTCTGGCTATTCGGGGTCTTTTTTGGATCCATACAAACTTTAGGATTATTTGTTCCATTTCTTTGAAAAAAAGTTGATGATGTTTTGGTAGGTGTTGCATTAAATGTGTTGCTTGTTCTAGGTAGCTTAGATATTTTCACAATATTGGTTCTTCCAGTCTATGAGCATGGAACGTTTTTCCATTTCTTTGTGTCTTCCTCTATTTCTTTCATGAGTATTCTATAGTTCCTATGGTACAGATTCTTTGCCTCCTTGGTTAGATTTATTCCTAGGCATCTTATGGTTTGGGGTACAATTGTAAATGGGATCAACTCGTTAATTTCTCTTTCTTCTGTCTTATTTTTGGTGTATAGAAATGCAACTGATTTCTGTGCATTGATTTTATATCCTGACACTTTACTGAATTCCTGTATGTGTTCTAGCAGTTTTGGAGTGGAGTCTTTAGGGTTTTCCACATAAAGTATCATATCATCTGCAGAGTGAGAGTTTGACTTCTTCTATGCCAATTCCGATGCCTTTAATTTCTTTTTGTTGTCTAATTGCTGAGGCTAGGACTTCTAGTATTATGTTGAATAGCAGTGGTGATAGTGTACATCCTTGCTATGTTCATGACCTTAGGGGAAAAGTTCTCAGTTTTTCCCTATTGAGAATGATATTCACTGTGTATTTTTTGTAGATGGCTTTTATGATATTGATGTATGTACCCTCAATCCCTACACTGTGAAGAATTTTGATCAAGGAAGGATGCTGTACTTAGTCAAATGCTTTTTTTAATATCTATTGAGAGTATCATATGGTTCTTGTTCTTTCTTTTATTAATTTATTGTGTCACATTGATTGATTTGCAGATGTTGAACCAAACTTGCAGCCCAGGAATAAATCCCACTTGGTCGTGGTGAATAATTCTTTTAATGTACTGTTGGATCCTACTGGCTAGTATTTTGGTGAGAATTTTCACATCTGTGTTCATCAAGGATATTGGTCTGTAATTCTCCTTTTTGCCAGGATCTTTGTCTGGTTTTGGGATCAAGGTAATGCTGGTCTCATAAAATGGAATAGGAAGCTTTCCTTCCATTCCTATTTTTTGGAACAGTTTCAGGAGAATACATATTAATTCTTCTTTAAATGATTAGTAGCAGGGGCACCTGGGTGGCTCAGTGGGTTAAGCCTCCACCTTCAGCTTGGGTCATGATCTCAGGGTCCTGGGATCGAGCCCTGCACCGGGCTCTCTGCTCAGCAGGGAGCCTGCTTCCCTCTCTCTCTCTCTTGTCTGCCTACTGGTGATCTCTCTGTCAAATAAATAAATAAAATCTTTTTAAAAAATGATTGGTAGCATATTTCTGGGAAGCCTTCTGGCCCTGGGTTCTTGTTTGTTGGGAGATTTTTGATGACTGCTTCAATTTCCTTACTGGTTATGGGTCTGTTGACGTTTTTTATTTCTTTCTGGTTCAGTTTTGGTAGTTTCTACATCTCTAGGAATGCATCCATTTCCTCCAGATTTTCAAATTTTCTGGCATATAGTTGCTCATGATATGTTATTATAATTGTATTTCTTTGGTGTTAGTTGTGATCTCTTCTCTTTCATTCATGGTATTATTAATTTGGGTCCTTTCTCTTTTCTTTTTGATAAGTCTGACCAGGGGTTTATCAAGCTTATTAATTTTTTAAAAGAACCCACTCCTAGTTTCATTGATCTGTTCTACTACACTTTTGGTTTCAATTTCATTCATTTCTGCTCTGATCTTTATTATTTCTCTTCTCCTGCTGGGTTTAGAGTTTATTGGGCATTCTTTCTCCAGCTCCTTTAGGTGTAGGGTTAAGTTGTGTAGTTGAGACCTTTCTCGTTTCTTGAGAAAGGCTTGTATTGTTATATACTTTCCTCTTAGGACCACCTTGCTTCATCTCAAAGATTTTGAATAGTTTGTGTACAGTTTCATTTGTTTCCATGATTTTTAAAAATTCTTTAATTTGCTGGTTGACCCATTCATTCTTTAGTAGGATGCTCTTTAGCCTCCATGTATTTGAGTTCTTTCCAACTTTCCTCTTGTGATTGAGTTCTAGTTTCAAAGCATTGTGTCTGAAAATATGCAGGGAATGGTCCTAATCCTCTGATACTAGTTGAGACCTAATTTGTGACCCAGGATGTGATCTATTCTGGAGAATATTCCATGTGGCCTAGAGAAGAATGTGTATTCTCTTGCTCTGGGATTGAATGTTCTGAATGTATCTGTGATGTCCATCTGATCCAGTGTGTCATTAAGAGCCTTTATTTCTTTGTTGATATTTGCTTAGATGATCTGTCCATTTCAGTGAGGGGGATGTTAAACTCCCATACAATTATTGTATTATTATTGATGTGTTTCTTTGATTTTGTTATTAATTGGTTTATATAATTGGCTGCTCCCATGTTAGGAGCATAGATATTTAAAATTGTTAGATATTCTTGTTGAATAGACCCTTTAAATATGATATAGTGTCCTTCCTCATCTCTTCTTATTATAGTCTTTGGTTTAAAATCTAATTTGTCTGATATAAGGATTGCCACCCCAGGTTTTTTTGATGTCCATTAGCATGGTAAGTGTCTTTGGTTCTAAAATGAGTCTCTTACAGACAGCGTATCAATATGTCTTTTTTTTTTTAATCCATTCTGATACCCTGTGTCTTTTGATGATGCATATTGCCCATTTACATTCAGGGTAACTATTGAAAGATATGAATTTAATGCCTTTATATTGCCTGTAAGGTGACTGTTACTGTATATTGTCTTTGTTCCTTTCTGGTCTATGTTACTTTTAGGCTCTCTCTTTGCTTAGAGGACCTCTTTTAATAGTTCCTATAGAGCTGGTTTGGTGCTCACAAATTCACTTAAGTTTTGTTTGTCCTGGAAGCTTTTTATCTTTCCTTCTATTTCACTGATGGCCTCACTGGATATAGTATTCTTGGCTGAATATTTTTCTCATTTAGTGCTCTGAATACATCATGCCAGTCCTTTCTGGTCAGCCAGGTCTCTGTGGATAGGTCTGCTGCCAATCTAACGTTTCTATCATTGTAGGTTTCAGATGTCTTGTCCCAAGTTGCTTTCAGGATTTTCTCTTTGTCTCTGAGACTTGTAAGTTTTAACTATTAGATGTCAGGGTGTTGGCGTATTTGTATTGATTTTGAGAGGGGATTCTCTGTGCCTCCTGGATTTTTATGCCTGTTTCCTTCCCAAATTAGGGAAGTTCTACACTATATTTTGCTCCAATATGCCTTTCACCCCCTCTCTCTTCTTCTGGGATCCTGATTATTCTAATATTGTTTCATCTTATGGTATCATTTATATCTCAAATTCTCCCCTCATGATCGGGTAGTTGTTTATCTCTTTTTCTCAGCTTCTTTATTCTCCATCATTTGGTTTTCTATGTCACTAATTCTCTCTTCTGCCTCATTTATCCTATTAGTAAGAGCCTCCATTTTCAATTGCCCCTCATTAAGAGCCTTGTTGAATTTGACTTGGTTAGATTTTAGTTCTTTTATTTCTCTAGAAAGGGATTCTCTAGTATCATCTATGCTTTTTTTTTAAGTCCAGCTAACATCTTTATAAACATCATTCTGACCTCTAGTTCCAACATTTTAATTTCCATATTGATTAGATCCCTAGCAGTCAGTACTCCCTCTTGTTCTTTTTTTTTTTTTTTAAGGTGTGTTTTTCCATTTTGTCCAGAAAAGAATAAATGAATGACAGAATAAAATGCTAAAAGGATAACAATGACCCCAGAAAAATATACACTAAACAAATCAGAAGAGACCCAAAATTAGGGGGAAAAGAAAGGGAAAATAAATATGATCAGGCTGGTGAATAGAACAGAGCCATGCACTAGATTTTGTGTGTATTTTGGTCTGTTAGAAGAAACTGTATCCCAAAATTTTACAGAAAGAAAAACATATGTTACAAAAAATAAGGTTAAATACAATGAAGAGGTAGAATATGACTGTAAAAATGAAAATTAAAAAAGATTTTTAAAAAGGAATTGATAAGATATGCTGTTGGTTGAAAAAGGAAAGAGAAACATTTTTTAAAAAAGAAAAAAGAAAGAAAATTTAGGAAATTAACTTTGAAAATGTAAAGAATCATGGATGAAAAGCCATGAATTCTACTTGCTGTATTCTCCTACTGCTGGAGGTTTTTTTTTGGTTGTTGTTTGTTTGTTTTTTGTTTGTTTGTTTTTTGTTCTTGGGTTTGTTGTTGTTTTTGTTATTTGTTTGTTTGTTTGTTTTTTGGAGTTTTACAGTTCTCATTGATTGGTAAACTTGGTCTTGGCTGGATGTTCCTGCTGATATTCTGTGGAAGGGCCTCTTGCAGTGATTCGCCAATCTCTTTTCCTGAGACGGAATTGTACTGCCCTTGCCAAGGGCCAGACCAAGTCATCTGCTTGGGTTCATTCTCTATAGCTTTTGTTCCCTGAAAGCTTTCCATACAGCTTTGGAGCACAAGAATGAAAGTGGTGACTTCCCAATCTCCCAGAGGAACCAAGAACTTGGGGCCCCCCTCTTCACTGAGCCCTCAAAGAAAAGCAGTCAATCACTCTTGTCTCCTTGGTCTCCAGCTGCACTCCAAGCTCACCCTGCCTATGAATAGGTGTTTCTATCCTATTTGGAGTTTCCAAACCCAGTAGATTTCTGCAGTACACTCCCATGCCACTGCTCATAGGGCAGGAAAGGGGAGGTATCCCCAGATCTGTCATTTGTATGGTTCCTGCCCAAAGAGTAGTGGCCCAACTGTGTTGCAGATTGTAGTTTATGGAAACCCCAAGCTGAGAGCCCACTCCTCAGCTCTTTCTCTGCAGCCGGCTTCCCCACTCTGATACCAGAGAGCTCTGCCACACTCAGGCACCCCTAGTCTTTCTGTGACCCCAAGGGTCCTGAGACCACAATGTCCCAGCATGGGTTCCACCTCCAACTTAGCCACTGGAGTGATGTCCTTCCATGGAGCAAACTTCTAAAAGTTCTAATTTTGTGCTCCTCTGCTCTATCACTTGCTGGGAGCTGGCTGATGGAGGCTCCCTACCCCCACAGTCTGTCTTCCCAAATATTGCCTCAGATTCACTTCACTGCATGTCCTGTATTCCAGAAAGTGGTCACTTTTCTGTTCATAGAATTGGTGCTGTTCTTTTCTTCAATCTTCTGTTGAGTTTGTAGGTGTACAGAATGGTTCGATAGCTATCTTGCTGAATTCCTGGGACTAGACAAAATTTATGTCTCCTACTCCACCATCATCTTGCTCCCCAAAACCTAGCTTTGCCTTTTTTTTTTTTTTTAAACTTTGGGAGAGTATGACCTATCTATGGGTCATTTTTGTACATACCCTTTATTAGGTGAGGGCATTCTCTTCAATAGAGATTTTATCCCTGTGGAGAGATTTTATCAAGAATGGTTATTGAATTTTGTTAAATATGCTTATTGCACCTATTAAAATATTCATATTGTTTTTATCCTTCAGTCTCTCAATATGAATTACATAAATTCAAACATAATTTATTTTAAATGTTAAACCAACTTTGCATTTCCAGGATAAAATTATATCAGTTATGACATATTAAGTATTTTATATATTGCTAAATTATATGTGATAGTATTTAATTGAGAATTTTCACATCTGTATTCATTAGGCGTATTGGCCTGTAGTTTTCTTAACTTGTGATATTTTTGTCTGTTACTAATAACAGGGTAATAATGACTTCAAATGATTAGTTGGGATATGGACCTTCCTGTAGTATTTTGGAGGTGTTTGTAGACCATTGATATTCTTTCTTCCTTAAATGTTTGGCAAAATGGTGATGATATCTTATAGCTTTCTTTGATAGACAATTTTTATAAATTTATGTAATTGATATATAACTGTTCTTACTATTTATTTTTTATTGTTAAAAGACATGTTTATTTCATCAAAATTTTGAAATACATAAACAGAATTGTTTGAAATAATTATTTTATTTATTTTTAAAATATTTTTTAAAAATTTATTTGAGAGATAGTGAGAGAGAGAAAAAGCACAAGCCGGGTAAAAGGCAGAGGGAGAAGTAGGTTCTCTGCTGAGCAGGGAGCCCAGTGTGGCAGCCCATGTGGAGTCCAATCTGGGAACTTCAGGATCATGACCCAAGCTGAAAGCAGACACTTAACCAACTGAGTCACCCAGGAGCCCTTATTTTTTTTTTTTTTTTTATAATTTCAGCTTCCTTGAGGTATAATTGACATATAAAATTGTTATTTAAGGTGTACATTGTGGTGATTTGATATACATATACATATACATTATGAAAGGATTTTCCCATCTAGCTAATTAATATATCCATCACCTCACATACTTATCTTTTTTTGATGAAAGAAGTTCTAAGCAAATGTCAATTATTTAATACAGCATTATCAACAATATTTACCATATTTTACATTAAATCTTCAGACTTTATTATTTTATAGCTGAAAGTTAGTAACTTTTTACTAACCTCTCCCTATTCATACTTCCCAAACTCAGCCCCTGACAACCATTATTCCTTTCTGTTTTTATAAGTTTGACTTTTTAATTTATTTATTTTTATTTTTTAGATTGTACATATAGGTGATACTGTGTAGTACTTGTCTTTTTTTTACCTGACTTTTCACTTAGCATAATGCCCTCAAGTTCCATCCATGTCACAAATGGCAGGATTTCTTTCTTTCTCATGGCTAAGTAATATTCAGTATATATCACATCTTCTTTATCCATTCATCCATTGATGGACATTTAGATTTTTTCTATGTCTTAGCTACTGCAAATGATGCTGCACTGAATGTACAAAGTGCAGGTATCTATTTGATGTCTTGCTTTAATTTCATTTGGGTATAGAAGCAGAACTAGAATTGTTGGGTCATAGATAGTTTTAATTTGAATTTTTTTTTTTTTTTTTAGATTTTATTTATTTATTTGCCAGAGAGAGAGAGAGAGAGTAAGGGAGCACAGGCAGGCCGAGTGGCAGCAGAGGCAGAGGGAGAAGCAGGCTCCCCGCCAAGCAAGGAGCCCAATGTGGGACTCGATCCCAGGACACTGGGATCACGACCTGAGCCGAAGGCAGCTGCTCAAACAACTGAGCCACCCAGGCGTCCCACTAATTTGAATTTTTTAAAGAAGTTTTTGAAGAGAGTGCTTGGATGGCTCAGTCAGTTAAGCATCTGACTCTTGATTTTGACTCAGGTTATGATCTCAGGATCATGCGATCCAGCCCTGTGTTGGGCTCCACACTCAGTAGGAGTCTTCCCAAAGATTCTCTCTCCTTCTCCTCCTACCCCCACCTAACCCCTCTCTCATCTCTCTCTCTCTCTATCTCTAAAAATATATAATTATTTAAAAAATTTTTTTTGAAGATTGTCTAGTATGTTTTCCATAGGGGTTAAACCAATTTACTTTCTCATCAATAGTGCACACGTTTCCTTTTTCTACAAACTTGCCAACACTTATTAAGTTTTTTCTTTTCTTCATTTTTTTTTATAGTAACCATTGTGACAGTTGTGGGATGATATCTCACTGTAGTTTTGATTTGTATTCCCTCATAGATTAGTGATTTTGAACACCTTTTCATGTACCAGATGACCATCTGTATGTCTTTGGAAAAATGTCTATGTAGTTTCTCTGAGCGTTTTTAACTTGCAGATTTGTTTATTTGCTATGGGATTGTATGAGTTATTTATGTGCTTTGGATATTAACCCCTTATCAGATATATGATTTGTAAATTTTTCTCTCATTCAGTAGGTTGTCTTTCAGTAAATGTTGAAGAGTTTACTTCTTATGTTTTCTTTTAGAAATTTTATAATTTCAGGTCTAACATTCAAGTCTTTAATCTATTTTGTGTTGATTTTTTCAGTGGTATCAGATAAGGATCCAGTTTCATTCTTTTGCATTTGACTGTCCAGTATTACCAACACCATTTATTGTATAGACAATCCTTTCCCCATTGTATTTTCTTGATTTCCTTGTCAAAAATTAATTGACCATATATGTGGTTTCATTTCTGGTATCTCTGTTCTTTTTTCTTCACTATGTGTCTGTGTTTATGCCGATTCATATCTAAAAATATATAGTGTGTATATATAATGTATATATATCATATATGTAAGACAGAAGTTCTCTTCTTTAATTCATGTGATTTTGTATCTTTTTGTACAGATTTAGACTCTATTGAGTAAGAAATATATTCTTAGGAAAACCTGAAATATTTTCTCTTCTTCTGGGAAGCAATTGCTCTTTGATACTAGAAAATATCCCGTTTACCTCATCAGAAAAGCTCCTTAGATCAGTTTATTGGTGATTTTTTATAATTAGAATTCAAAACGCAGCCTTTGCCAAGGGTCACTCCTGGCCTGCCTGGGCATTGCCTTCACTTAATTTTTTTTTTTTTTTTTTTTTAGATGACAAGGAGGTGACTCAAAAAGAGTACAGATTTTATTGCTTCTGTAAGAGCATTAATTTGCTTCCAATAACAGATGGTTCTCTAGTTCAGTTCCCTTTGTTTTAGAGTGTGGATAATTATACTGTAAATATCAAAAGAAGACAAAGTTATCTTCCTTATCTTGTTTTTGTTTTTTTATCCAGATTAGCAAGAGGCAAGTACATTAATTCTTAAGATGGCGATTACTAGTGATAAAACATACAACTAGCATGTGATTCATATGTAATATAGAAAATGGGTACCTGATTTTTTCCTTTCATTTATATCTGGCAGGGAGATACTGGAAACTCTTGTGTCCATAATCCATAAGTTTGAAGAAACACAGCCTTTGGAGTTATCCAAAAATTTTCTAGTGGTGTTCTTTTTTCTGCATTTGTATAGATAATCAAAGTTTTAAATTACATGCATGTTAACAGTTTCCCTTCTATATATGAAGGGAATCTTCATATACATATTATTCATTGGTTCCTCTTCCCCCTTCCTATTTCCAAAGTAAAAATGACTGTGACTTGATAGAAAGATAATAAATATTTCATATAAAGAATAATTATTTTCATAGGCTTTTAAGTATTTTTTTAAAGGGAGCTTGACAAGAGCAGTTTTGATGTAAGATGTAAACTAGATCTTTATTTGAACAGATTTGAGACTGAGAGGAGGGGGATTAGAAAGAGTGAGTAACAACAACAACAACAACAAAACACTTTTGAACTTTGCTATAAGAGGATGCAGTAACGTAGGCTTGTCCCTGGACTGAGATATGCAAGTAAGAAACTTCTGAAAGCAGAATGTTTGCTTGGGTTTCTGTGTGTGTGTGTGTGTGTGTGTGTGTGTGTGTGTGTGTTCCTGGCACAAGTTGATGAATTTATTTATTCATTTATTTATTTTTCTAAACATGAGAGATTGCTTTTATAGGCTACTGAAAGGGGAGGCAACGCCAATAAGGCAAGTAGCTAGAAGTGTCAGAATCTTACCCATACAAACATAGGCCCATTTCCCCAAAGATTCCTGTTAGTGACATTTTAATGTATGTGAATGTCAAGTCCTAATATGCTTTACATACTGTGGTGTACAGCAACTCATTAGCCCCTCCAAAAAGAATGGAGATGATTTGATGAGAGGTTATGTTAATGAAGCAGGTGATCCTCACATTCTTGTAATTTTTACCCTCTAAAGCTCAAGAGTCTTCTGGTCAATACAAATCACCTGGGGCCAAGCGTGGGTCGCTGAGCAGAGTTTAAAGGATGCAGGTGATTAGACAGAGCAGAACCCTTCCTGATGTGTTCTATTAAACATCCCCACCCCCAAATCAGCATTCCTATTCCTGTTTTATTTCTCCAAACTCCATTTTTTTTTTTAATAGGAGCAGCTTTTAAAGAAAGAAGAAAGGAAGAGAGGGGTTTCATAGTGTCTTCAGACTTTTTATGTCAAATGAGGAACGATGTGCTTTGAACCATTGCGGTGTTATAACCCAGATAAAAACAATGCAGGCTGGTGAAAGAGGTTCTTGATTTCTTCTCTTCCTCCTTATTTGTAGTGTCAACAGATAAAAAGGCAGTTGTATTCCAAACCCAAATCTAAATATCTAAAATAATTCATGTTTCTTTTTACTGCTCATTATCTCACAAAATTATAACTAACTGATGGAGATGTGTCCCTTTTGTTTGATTTTGCTCAGAGAGAAAAGCTCACTGATGGCAATAAAAATACTTTTGCTATACAAAGTAAAGACCTAATATTCCCTCACCTGCTTTATTGATAAGCAAAAGAACCAATTAATTTAAGTTAGAGTCAAAGATTTTAGGATATTCAGGGACCTTAGACATGATTTTGTTAAATGCTTTCAGCTCACAAATTAGAAAAATGTGGCTTGAAAATAGGAAACTTGTCAAGGTCACATAGAGTATTCTGGCAAAGTGACTGGAGAACCCTGGTAACTGTTCACTAGCCCAGAGTCCCTTTCTTTATGTAATGTTACAAAGGTAAGAGGACAGCACACCAATTTCTCTAGCTGATAAATTGCACTTAACAATAAATAAAAGATATAAAGTAATCTAACCCATTGTGCATTGAAAGTAGATAGAAACCTCTTGTGGACATCTGGGAAGTAGAAAGAGTGAAAAAACTAACTATCCTACTTGCTGCAGCAGAGGAAAGGAAGACTGAAATTGACCTTATTTATCTATTTAAAGAGTGAAGACAGAAACTGCAATGAGAAACAACACAGCATCACTGTTCAACCAAGAGCTAATGTTTGTATCATTTTAGAAAAATGTAATCATTATTCATTGTGGATGACTTTTTGCCTCCTGTGACATTTCTGACACTGTAGTCAATAAATAAAAATTGTGCTGACAGAAAGCTCATGTGGTAAATCACATAATTTACAAGACAGTAAAGTATGTCATGATACTGCATCCAGTACTTAACCAAGAGCCTCAACAACACATAAATCTTACCCTACTTTGATGCAATCATAGTCTTGTTTCATGCTAGGCTTTTCAATTGTAGCTGAGCATTCATGATTGCTCTTGTAATAAGTACGATTTTTCTCCTCCATTTCTCCCTTCACCGAAAGAAACTGTATCTGGAAAGTGCTAAAAATTTGAAGCCTCCAGGAAGTTGTCCTGAAACTAGAAACCAGCAGGAAATTGACCTGAATACACTATAGCCAACATCCTAAATGTTGTTTAAAACATATTCCTTTATAAGAGCAATAACATTTTTCATAAGTACCATAGCTTTCATATTCAAGCTACTAAACTGCGTACATAGAAGTTGGCTTATAGCGTGATCTCATAGTAAGTTATAGGACAGGGAGTTTTTTGTCCTTTTTATGGGATAAGCAGTTCATCAGGAGAGCCTGTTTATGATAATTATTGAATAGTGCAACTGTTCTTAAAAGTCGGCTCAGTGTCTGTGCTGAGAAATTTCTACTGAAATTCTGATCCCTTCAAAAAGCATTTAAAGATGCTTTGAGCAAAATACTTTTTGGTCTATTTATTTCCTCCTCTATTGAGCTTTTTGCCTTGATTATAATTTGTTTTTCCAACAGGCATCTTTAGCAGGGCTCCTAAGTACAATGGTCCCCTGCAGAGATCCTGAAACTGCGGTTTGGAGTTTGAAGTTTTCTCTCACATAAATAAGGAGAAAAGTAGTATCTATCAAGCCCTTTAAAAAAATGAAACACAAACCCTCACTTTATTTGATTATGAAATTAAATTGGTTAAACTTTTGTGTAACCTTCCCTTTTAAAGCCTTGGATTTTATAATCAAGGGAACTCACGAGGTTGCCCTTTCTATGCCATCTTCAGGTGGCCCTTCTCCAGATGGAATTTTCTCTTCAGTCTTTTACACGGCACACCATAATCACACGTTTTGCTTTTTTATATGGCTTTACTTTGCATCTGCAGTCTGGTGTCTGCTTTGCCTCTCTTTACAACACCTAAGGGTGCATGACTTTGAGCAGTAACTCCCAATGTACTTCCATCCTAAGATACTACACAAATGGAAGGAAATATAAATGTATCAAGAACAGGAAGGGAAGCTATCTATCTCCTCATGTATAAAAGAGGCATGTTTCACATAACCGTTTCCACATCCCCATAAACATTTCTGTGTTGCAGAAATGTGTATGTTTTCTATGCATGCAACATACACAAAATATGAAAATTAGTGACTCCCCCCCCAGGCCCTTTTGTGCTTTTGAATAAAATAATACATGAAAAAGTGATTCTAAATAGCCTCTCTTTTCTCAGTCTACCCAAGATATCAGTCATTTTTGGTAGAGCATATAAAGACAGTATTTAAAAATTGGTCTCTAATAATTTCAGGGGTTTGTTTTTACTTATTTTTTTATGTCTTTAAGAGTAATACATGCGTATCAAAAACTTTTAAAAAATACAATATAGAAAGAAATAAAAATAGTCTGTAATCCCAGGCAATTTTCACTGTTAACATTTTTACATATTACTGGATTTAAGTGACCATTTAATAAAATTGTGAGAGTATTGTACACATGGCTTTGTTTTCCATTGCAGTGTATCATAAGCTCTTTCCTGTATTACGAAATAGTCTCTTATAATTTTCAGGTTGTTTTTAATTTTTCACTACTATAGGAAATGTTCTGTTAAGAGTCCTATGTTTTAAAAAAATCCTACGTTTAAATACCTCTGTAGATCTGTTTCCTTAAGTCTGTTGAGAACATGCAAAATTAAAACATCTTTGTCATCAAATCTGTTAATTTTTCCATTCTAATTTTACCTGTGTTTTTACCACATTGTGATAAAAATACAGTGATATAAAGAAAATATAAAATGCTTAATATCTACAAAAAGCTTTCCTCTTGCAGAAAGTTAATGTAAACCTAGTTCAGCATCTTGTTAAGTGTGAGGAACTAGGAGTATTGGGAATTCAACAAGGTGTGCTGAAATAAAAACAGATGGTCACCAAAGTACCTTATAATGTGAAAGGATTCTGTTAGTGACAGAAATTTGAGAGGTTTTGAACACCTCTAAGAAGAGGAAAACTAATTTGGAACACAGTAACTGCTCTGAAGAATAGAGGGGCCAATGAATCCTGCTGAGAAATGGGAAGGAGAAATGAAAGAGACGAGGATGCTAGAGAGAGAAGAAACGGCTTTAAAAAGTACTATGGACAATTTGGTGTAATTATGGGAGGGGAGAGAGCAATTAAAGAAAAAAAAAAAAAAGATGTGAGAATTTGAAATGTGCCCAAAGCCAAAACAAAAGCAAGAAAAAGCAAACAAAAAACCCAAAGGAAGAAGAAGAAGAAGAACAACAACAACAACAATAACAAAAATAAATAAATAAATAAAAAAACCTGTGTAGAAAGTGGTATGATTATCCTAGGAAATAACAGATATGTACTGTGGTAGTGGTGATCAGTAGAACTTGGGGCTGAAGGTAGAATTCCCCCTCAACTAATTAAGTTTCTCAAGGGAAGAGGAGCCCTAGCTACCCAGCAGAACCATATTAAAAAAAAAAAAAAAAGTTTGTGACTATAACATCAAAGGAGAAATCCTAAGAAGAAAAAAAAAAATGTGAGATGTCACCAACCCCATCCTTTAGATATATTTTTCTTTGCTTTATAGTCACAAAAAATGTTACTATTAAGAGGAAAATGTAAATCAGTGTTAATAAATATAAATAATTAATGGTAGCTATAAAAGAAGAACACAAAATAAATATAAGAGCTTAAGCGGAGAGATACCCAGACATTGTGAATGTGGTTACCAGACTATAGAGGAAAATAAATGAGGGACTGATGAAGCTTACATAAGAAAAACAGAAAAAGAACAAAAAAACTTTTAGAAATGAAAATTAAATATAAAGAAATCAAGGAAAAATAGGCACTACAGAAATTGGGATAAAGATAGGGGCTGTATATGAGATAGACAAA
Organism: Lontra canadensis; assembly: GCF_010015895.1. NCBI lineage: Eukaryota > Metazoa > Chordata > Mammalia > Carnivora > Mustelidae > Lontra > Lontra canadensis. Next base: position 9,552,732 of record NW_022631001.1, read on the forward strand.
GGAGAATAGAATTATAAAAGTCAAGTTAAAATAATTAGAAGGAAATAATAAGAAAAATAGGCATTGGAGACCCAGTATATGCAAGATTGGAGTACCACAAAAAGACAAAAACAAAAACAAAAACAAAAAACAGCAAATTCTAAAATCTAGCTATTTTTAAAATCATGAGATTAAAGAAAACAAAAAACTGAAAGCGAATCCTGTTTTACAAGGAGAATTGCCTCATGAAAAACAGCCCTGAGATACCTCCTGATAAAATTAACTTTAAAGTAAATAATGATATTTTGATTTTAACATAAGAATGAAATAGTAGGCTGCCCTCAGATACCTCCATAGGAATATTCAATTAATCTTTTTTAACAGAAATAAAATGGAATACAGAGTAAAACACGTTAAAATACTGACATAGAAAGTGACTTTGGGAGGATGATGGAGAAGGAAGCACCAAGAACCCATCTTTCCATTTGGACAATAGTATCGGCAGAAATTATCTAAAGTGACCGTTTTGGAACCAAAGAGTTTATTTGAACAACTGTAGCCTCCATAGGAAAGCTTTGATGGTAAATTGCTCTTAGTTTCAGTCCATTCACCCATTAGTGTGATGGTAGCTACCCATTCCTACTCCTCAGGCACATGGCAGGCATCTATGGGGATGGCGGCCACATTTCTGGCGTGAGTTGCTCTAGCGAGGGTGAGCAATGAGGACTTTGCCCGCTAGGTGGCAGGGTCCTGTGTGCTGATTGTAGGTCTCTGCTTCTGATGGCTAAGATACTAAGATACGAGCAGCCCGGCCACCCTGGTCCCAAACCCTACTGACTGAAGCAGCTTCTATAAGATTTAAAGGAACCTCACTTAATTTGGGGAGTGCTTTCGAGCAATTCTACAGGGGAATTTAGAAAGCCACCTCACATGTTTCGGGAAAGACATAGGGTCAAGAAATATCTGAGATCCTAAGCTGAGACTGATTTCCAGCACAGAGACAACCTAGAACAGCAGCAACAATAAACAGCAGACCTTGGCAAAGGCAAGAATCTGATTTCTAGGGTTACTACATTATGAGATACTAGTGTTCAATTTTTAACAACAGCAAGAAAAAATCACCAGGCAGTTAAAAAAGTGGGAAACTATGGCCCACTCAAAGGAACAAAATAAATCAGCATAAAACTTACTTGAGGAAGCAGACAGACATCAGATTTACTACACGAAGAAAACAACTGTCTTAAAGTTACTCAAAGCACTAAGGGAAGACATGAATAGAGACAGGAAAACAATGTATGAGAAAAATGATGGTATAAGACGGTGTTAATAACAACAGAAAATTTAAAAAGAAACCAAAAAGAAATTCTAGAGCCTAAAGTACAATAACTGAGATGAAAAATACAGTACAGAGAATCAAAAACCAGCTCTACAGAAACAAAAAATCAATTGTCCTAGCTTCAGAAGTTGAAGATAAGACCATGATAAGAGAGACAAATAGAATTAGAAGCAAAACCTTAACTTTTGCCATATAGGGCAACTGATAAAGGACAAAATTTCCAGAATATATTATTATATTATTAATTAAAAAAATAACCTCAACCTTTTGTCTGTACTGTCATTTGCAAATATCTTCTCCCATTCCGTGGGTTGCCTCTTTGTTTTGTTGACTATTTCCTTTGCTGTGCAGAAGCTTTTGATTTTGATGAAGTCCCAAAAGTTCATTTTCGCTTGTGTTTCCCTTGCCTTTGGAGACATATCTTGAAAGAAGTTGCTGTGGCTGATATTGAAGAGGTTACTGCCTATGTTCTCCTCTAGGATTCTGATGGATTCCTGTCTCACGTTGAGGTCTTTTATCCATTTTGAGTTTATCTTTGTGTATGGTGTAAGAGAATGGTCGAGTTTCATTCTTCTACATATAGCTGTCCAGTTTTCCCAGCACCGTTTATTGAAGAGACTGTCTTTTTTCCACTGTATATTTTTTCCTATTTTGTCGAAGATTATTTGACCATAGAGTTGAGGGTCCATATCTGGGCTCTGTACTCTGTTCCACTGGTCTATGTGTCTGTTTTTATGCCAGTACCATGCTGTCTTGGTGATCACAGCTTTGTAGTAAAGCTTGAAATCAGGTAACGTGATGCCCCCAGTTTTATTTTTGTTTTTCAACATTTCCTTAGCGATTCAGGGTCCCTTCTGATTCCATACAAATTTTTGGATTATTTGATCCAGTTATTTGAAAAATACTGGTGGAATTTTGATCAGAATGGCATTAAAAGTATAGATTGCTCTAGGCAGTATAGACATTTTAACAATGTTTATTCTTCCAATCCAAGAGTATGGAATGCTCTTCCATCTTTTTGTGTCTTCTTCAATTTCTTTCATGAGTGTTCTGTAGTTCCTCGAGTACAGATCCTTTACCTCTTTGGTTAGGTTTATTCCCAGGTATCTTATAGTTCTTGGTGCTATAATAAATGGAATCAATTCTCTGATTTCCCTTTCTGTATTTTCATTGTTAGTGTATAAGAAAGCCACTGATTTCTGTACATTGACTTTGTATCCTGCCACGTTGCTGAATTGTTGTATGAGTTCTAATAGTTTGGGGGTGGAGTCTTTTGGGTTCCAGGATCTATAAAGAACTCCTCAAACTCAACACACACAAAACAGACAATCATATAAAAAAATGGGCAGAAGATATGAACAGACACTTCTCCAATGAAGACATACAAATGGCTATCAGACACATGAAAAAATGTTCATCATCACTAGCCATCAGGGAGATTCAAATTAAAACCACATTGAGATACCACCTTATACCAGTTAGAATGGCCAAAATTAGCAAGACAGGAAATAACATGTGTTGGAGATGATGTGGAGAAAGGGGAACCCTCTTACACTGTTGGTGGGAATGCAAGTTGGTGCAGCCACTTTGGAGAACAGTGTGGAAATTCCTCAAGAAATTAAAAATAGAGCTTCCCTATGGCCCTGCAATTGCACTACTGGGTATTTATCCCAAAGATACAGATGTAGTGAAAAGAAGGGCCATCTGTACCCCAATGTTTATAGCAGCAATGGCCACAGTCGCCAAACTGTGGAAAGAACCAAGATGCCCTTCAACAGATGAATGGATAAGGAAGATGTGGTCCATATACACTATGGAATATTATGCCTCCATCAGAAAGGATGAATACCCAACTTTTGTAGCAACATGGACGGGACTGGAAGAGATTATGCTGAGTGAAATAAGTCAAGCAGAGGGAGTCAATTATCATAGGGTTTCACTTATTTGTGGAGCATAACAAATAGCATGGAGGACAAGGGGAGTTAGAGGGGAGAAGGGAGTTGAGGGAAGTTGGAGGGGGAGGTGAACCATGAGAGACTGAACTCTGAAAAACAGTCTGAGGGGTTTGAAGGGGCGGGGGGTGGGAGGTTGGGGAAACCAGATGGTGGGTATTGGAGAGGGCACGGATTGCATGGAGCACTGGGTGTGGTGCAAAAACAATGAATACTGTTACGCTGAAAATTAAAAAAAAATGATAATCTCAAAGCTCTTTATATATTATTTTATTGTCTGTGAAGGAAAGGGGGAAATATAAAATTCATATGCAAGTAACTGTATTTGCTCATATTGGCATAAAGAACACTGGAAATATATATAAACATATATATGTAAATTTACCCCAAGGGATCAAGGGAAAAATGTTGTAGAAAAAGTAAGTAGAGGAGTCAGGTTTTTCACTGTATACTACTTTATATATTTTTAAACTTTGTGAATATATCACCTATTCAAAGTAAATTTAAATAAAAATTAAATGCCAAGTTATATAGGGCTGGGCTAAAGGCTGCCTTCTCAGTGAACCCTTTTCTGACTTCCCGTGCAGTTTATTTCCCTTCTGCTCTATGCTCTCACAGTATTTTATCCAGTTCTCTACTTTCACACACATCCCCTTGAATTGTAATCTATTTTTTTTTTTCCTTCCGGGAATTTGGGTATCTTCAGAGAGAGAGGACTAGATCTTAATCACCTCTCTATCTCAGTGCCTGCAACTGCCTCTGACATCTGAGAGCTACTTAACAAGTTTTAGTTGAAAATGAATGAATGAATGAATAGCCTTACTTAATTGATTCTTTGGTCAAAACTATCAACCTGCTACAGCTTGAATTGCACATCGTATGAATTGAGAAGCTTTAATTCCAGAACCGCTACTTTCATTCAGCACTGACATGAACAATCAACTATTTTCCTTTCATTCAACTTCCCCCACAACTGTTCTAGCCTTCTGTGATCCAGACATATGCCAATGCTCTCTGCATATCCCCCATTTATATGTATCTGACCAAAATATTATTTTCTGGAAATCATTTTCTGGGTATGATTCCTCATCTAACACTGCTTGGTCTGTGCCTTCTGAAACAAGTGGGCGAGGATATGGCAAGTTTTTCTTGTCAATTTTCCAGCTCAAATAGGCATGATGAGCCCACTGAAAGCTAAGCCACAGCTGGGGTTAGACTGTTTCCATGTGGTCGTGGGATGAGAAGGGGCATCAGGCAGCTGGGGTTATGGGCATCATGGAAGATCAGCAAACCGATACCTAAACAAAACAGGCAGCTTGATGGGAATGGCTATCCCAGCCCCAGATTCATTATCAATTTCTCTCCTAGTCATTACTCTCTCTAGGGCTTCTGCTATGCCATAGCCATTACTGTTTCCAGTGATTGTCTTTTCTACAGACTTTGTATAAGAGAAAAATGCACTTGAGTCATAATCATTTTCTTAATGTTGATAAACCAACACGATCATGTTGCAGGAGATAAGGTCAGAGATGAGGAAGACCAAAACTATAGAGGGTTTTGGATGTGGGCCCAAATAATTTCCCTGTTTGGGGTAAATAAGGAGTAGGATATGACAGAAGGATTTTTTTTAAGATTTTATTTATTTATATGATAGAGAGAGAGAGAACAAGCAGGGGGTGAGACAGAGGGAGTAGCAGGCTATCTGCTGTGCAGGGAGCCCAAGGGGGGGCTCGATCCCAGTACCCTGGGATCATGACCTGAGCCAAAGGTAGATGCTTAACATACTGAGCCACCTAGGTGCCCCTGATGGAAAGATTTATGCAGGAATGATATCATCAGATTTGTGCTCAAAAAAATAAATCTGAAAGTATACACAGGCAGAATAGATAGCAGGGACACCTGCTAGGAGACTATTAAACTAGTCCAGATAAAAGGCCATGAGAACTTAAATTAGCACAATAGAAGGGAGACTAATATTTGTTTTAAAATCAGTATTTTGCATTTGGATAGTATTATATAATTAGTTCAATATTTTCACAGAATCTTCATGTACTTTGCTTATTTCAGTAATTTTACAACCTTAATGTGCATTGTAGAAGGAGGGCTTTTAAACCACATATTGCCAGATACCATCTTCAGAGTTTCTGGGGGAAGCCTAAGCATTTGCATTTTCAGGTTTCCCAAGGATAATGATACTACTGGTCTAGGGACCACATTTTGAGAACCACTGGCTTATTTGAGTTCTTCTTAAAAATAGAAATTGATTTAAAAGAAAGTGAACCTGAATTTCATCTTAGTTCTAACACTAAGCAATGGTATAGCTGTAGATATATTCTTTTAATTTTATAAGCTACTGTTTTCTTACCTGTAAATGAAGTAGTTGCATACCTAAAGCCTGTATTCTTATCGTCTCTCTGAAATTTGCAGGTATCTTGTAAATTAAATACAGAGGCCATTATTTCTCTTTCTCTCTCTTTTCTAGATTATATATTTATTTATTTATTTGAAAGAGACAGAGATAGTGACAACACAAGCAGGAAGGAGAGGGAAAGCAGGCTCCTCACCCAGCAGGGCGCCTTATGCTGAACAGGATCCCAGAACCCTGGGATCACGACCTGAGCTGAAGTCAGACATTTAACCAAAGGAGCCATCCATGCAACCTAGGCCACTATTTCTTAAGGAAAATACAAGAATTCTTAGTTTGGGTATAGAGATTACCCTATAGAAATAGAGAAACACTTGTATTTAAATCTCTCATTCTTAAGCATCCTTATCAGACAATTTCTGGATTCAGAAATTCTCTTATTCAGTTTTAGTGAAGAAATATTTTCTGGTTTGGGGATACTGGCAAATGTTCAGAATAAGAAACAGTGAAGTAGAGCTTGAAAGTTTGGAAAATGCCCTGGTGCGCTGGTTCCAAAATCATTCCTATGACTGTGAGGTGCATAAGTCTGGGTAGTTGACAATGTGGTAGCAGGGTAAGATTACCAGCAGATGCATTTATCTGATTTCAATGACTCTTGGGTTGAAAACTTCGTTTTCCTTTGACTCTGCCTGAATGCAGCTCAAGTGGGCTGAGGGATTTTGCGATATAAAAGGAAATGCCCAGCAAGTTTTGGTGCATTTAAGAATCACTTAGCCTAAGCTATTTTTGACTGAATGCAATAGCTCTGGGATAAGATTTCACATGTCAATTTCTCTTTTCCACTCTCTACTGAAGTGTTACTTGCTTCTGTTTTCTCAACTAACTAATGCAGTGACACATGAATGATATTTAGGGAATTGCTGTTGGTGTCAGAAACTCAGAAATTAAAACGATCAAGTGATGACCTGTGAAAAAATTTAGAAGTTAACTTAAGGTAACATAGTTTTTTCTTTCCCTTTTTTAAATACATACGTGAAAGGTATTACAACAGTCTCCCTCTGCCGGGGAGACCAGAGGAATAGTAGTTTTTATGAGAGAACTAAATTGTTTTGCCACACTAATCCAGCAATGGCCATATTCAGTATCTGCCCAAGAATAACTTTTTAGAAGTTTTAATTGATACAATGTTCCCAATAATGCATTTTTGTTAGATATTGGGCGTGTCCTACTGCTTGCCTTAACTAGACCCTGGCTTATATGGTGTGTATGCACTCAAACTCTTTAAACCCTTAGGTACTCGTCTGGAAATGGGAAAGCGAAGACACATGCAGATCACACGAATAATAAAAGACACTTTTTAATACCTGCTGCCTAATCTCCTTACATTCAATTTCTCTTCAGTCTGTTTTCCACATACTATCTGGACTTAATTTTGTGAAACATTAACCTGATTACCTAATTTTCCCACTGGAAAGAGATTTAGTGTATTCACTTTATATTATAGAGGAATATACACAAATGTCAAACTCTGATATTATTATCTTGTTTTTAACTCACTTTGGTGCTTTTGCATGGATTTTTCCCTCTGCCTGGAATGTTCTTCATCAACCATTGAAATTCTTCAAGACCATGCTGAGACATCAACCCACATCTTTGTTATGTTTTCCCCAATAAATACAACTGGAGCTCAGTACTCCTTCTTCGATATCTTTTATTTTGTCAAGTATCAAAGTAATTTATAAATATTTCTGACCTCCTACTAAACATTTAGTTCCACTGAAGGCAGAGGATCTTGACAGGGTCTACGTCGCTGAAAATGTTAAATACATGTTTGCTGAGGTAAGTTAAATAGGGAATCAGTACATCCATCTATGTAAACCATGAGCTTTCTATGACTAGAGTTATATATAACAGTCTAGGAAAAATATTACCTACTGCTTGTACATCTTTAATTTATGTTTACCAATTCACTGAACAGCATTCTTATTTATGCTACTAGCAGACTAATTATTGTACAGCAGACCTACATCCCATACCTTAAAATAAGTACAGAATGCCTTAAATGTGCAGTAAACAAAAGAGAGAAGTGCAGAAATATGCCCATGTCTGAATAATGTGAAAACATATATATGTATGCTTTTCAAACTCTTCTCTGAGCTAAAAATAGTATTAAAAACAATAATTGTGAAAGGATACCATCTGCTATGCAAAGGATGGGTTACTAAACACTTTTTTTTTTAAACAGAACTTCTGCATAGCTTTAAAATTAATTCCACTGTTTACTAGCTGTGTAACTTGAGCAAGTTATTTAAATGTTCTTAGTTTCACTCCCCTCAGTTGTAAAATGGGAATGCTAATAGCACTGATTTCATATGGTGGATGTGAGGTTTGTATGACACACACACACACATACACACACACACACACACGGACATTTCAGTCTTGTTTCTAGGTACATCATACATAATCTGTAATTATTAGCTACTAATAATAATAATGATTATTGTTTTATTAGCATAGAGTGGAGCTTGGAATTTTTAATGCACCTTTTTTTGGACTTTATTCTTGAGGCAAATAATGCCTTTGCCATAGTTTAATTAACACCTAGCTGATCTCTATTACAGTTTACAGTTTCACATGGGTTTTACTAAAATGGTAAAGCAACCTCCTGAACATAAAACATATTTATGAAAATCAGAACTTATGTGACAGTCAGTCCTGTAAAGTTATGAGACTATATTATTTTTATTGATAACACAAAACAGTCATGATTACTTTTTCAACCGTTCCCTGTCTTCTTTAATTTAAATTATAGATTATAGGTAAGTAGGCACATATGCAATCTTGTTCCATTCTTTGTGATTGAAGAGTATCTCAGGTATGGTGTAACTAGATATTACTTGGTGAGCATGTCAGCCACTATTGTATTTAAGATGAAATTCTCGGGACACAGGAATATTGGCATTAACTTACTATGTTTTATTAGACAGAGCCCCTGCCTTCATAGAATTAATGTTCTACTTAGGGATGGAGAAATTAAAGTTAAAATTATCATAATAGGTACCCATTATTATTATTATTATTATTATTATTATTATTATTATCAGGCGTTACAACTGTGTACAGAAGAGTAAAGGATCTTGAAATTTAGTTTGACTATAGTTTACCTCCCTTATATCATTATAACTCATGATTTCAGAATTAGAATTTGAAAGTGAATTGAAAACTGCTGCAATGTTTGTGAGCATGTAGTATTATGGAGCTGTCAAAGGTTTGGGTGGGCAGAGTGACACAAACAGCTGTGTGACGTGGGTAAGTTATGTAATCACTCTGAGCCAAAGCTTCTTTGGCTGATAACAGTGATAATTACCTCTTAGAGATATTGTAGAGTTTCACAAAGTAACATTTTTCAGGTCCCTAACACATGTTTTAGAGTCTTTCACTTTCAATTGCAAAGTGCCTTTTAACTCTGGAGAATTAAAAGTAGTTGGATAATGTAATAGGCAAATTCTATAGATCCCTTCAATTCTCCAAGATCCCATTTCCTGTTTTGTTTTGTTTTGTTTTGTTTTAAGATTTTATTTATTTGCTTTACAGAGAGAGTGAGAGAGAGAGAGAGAGTGCAAGCAGGGGGAACAGCAGAGGGAGAGGGAGAAGCAGGCTCCCCTTGCTGAGCAGGAAACCTGATCTCAATCCCAGGAACCTGGGATGGTGACTTGAGCAAAAGACAGATAGATACTCAACGAACTGAACCACCCAGGCAATCCCACCCACCCCACCATTTCCTGGTTAGTCCATCAAACATTGATCTAGGTATTGCTGTGAAGGGACTTGGAAGATATAAGTCTCATGTCAGTTGATCTTACAGAGAGTTTTCTGTAGGTGGTAGCAGAAGAAAAAGTCCCAGGGAGTCGAACGATGGGGATTTGATTGACAATTCAACATTGTCAGCTACGACTTTCTGAAAAGACCCTTGGCAAGGAATAGCTAGGGGCCTACAGGAGATGAGAGTAGCTCCTGGTCAATGGCCAGGTGAGCAGGACTTTGCTCCTATAACCTCAAGGGACCAAAGTATGCCAACATCCTGAATGAGCTCAGAATTGGAATTGTCCCCAGATCTTTCAGAAAAGACTCCTGTGACCAGTTCCTTCAATGTAAGACCCTGAGCAGAAAAATCCATTGAGCCATACAGAACTTGTGACCTACAGGAACTATGAGGTAATAAATGGGAATTGTTTAAAGCCTCTTTCTTTTGTGGTAATTTGCAATGCAGCAGCAGAACACCAACACCAATAAATTTTAGGTTTCTTCATAGTCACGATGCTTTCTTTAATTTTTTGTACTTATAATTAATATCTTTCTGCATTAAAATCAAACAAAATAAATCTCAATTTAAATATTTATTCGTAGGATAATTATTTCAAATCACTTGATCGGTATCTTTGACTTTCTGCCAGTCTCCACCTACATAATCAGGGAGAGGATACCATGGTTGTTTTATTTATGGACAGAAAATAAATGTGCTCTATGTTGTTGGAATATTTTGGTTACAACTGTGCAATTAGTTACTGTCTTCAGGCAACAGTTTACCATAGTGGATAAACTCCAAGTGTAACGACCTCTTGAACCTCATCTTCAATATTACAAAGCATTTGGCTTCTAACAATGTTCTCCTTTGACTTTAAATAACATCAGCTCTGGTTCTGCCTTGAGCCTTGCATCTCTCCTTCTTCCGTCTCTGTGGCCATGTCTCACCCTTTAAAAATGTTTTCTAAAACATCAGTGCTTTTCTAACTGCTTTCTTTCTTTGGTTATGTGTTTTCATTCATGATTTCATCTATTCATGGCTTGTGATGGTCACTTTTCTATAGCACATGACACGGGGCTTGAGAGCAGCAGGAAGTCTATAACACGTGTAAAACTTAGTGAACATTGATGACTCCCAACTTCATATTTGCAATCCTAACTCTTCTCAGGCTATTGGAGCTCATACCCAATTATTTATCAGACATATAGATTTTGATGTTGAGCTGCTGGGTAAACTACAGGACATCCAGTTAATAGTTTTTAAATATATAAGAATGTAACAAATACTGCAGAGGACATGTATGCTGTAAAAAGCACTCACCATCCTCTGAAATTCAAATTAAACTGGACATCATGTATTTTTATTTGCTAAATTGGCAAAACTAATCCAATGCACATTGAAATCCTCATGTCAACATGTCCAAAGCAAATGAATATTTCTCTCCTTTTATTTAAAGCAGCACCTGAGATATCCTTCTCTGTTAGATACATTTAGCTCACCAGGCTTGATTCCTTAGGATCAAACAAGTAGCTGACTAAGTAATCAATAAAAGCAGGGAGCCTGGACCCACAATTATAACTGCTCACATCTATTTCCTAACTCGATCACTTATTAGCTATGTAACCTTTAGCAAGTTTGGTAGATTGCTATAGGCAATTGTAATCTACCAAATTTGCTACAGGTTCTTTTTCCTTATAGGTAACATCAAGATGAGAATAGTAGCTTGCATCAAAAGGGTAAAAAGGGATTAAAATATCAAATCATGTAAAGCTCTTAGCCAGGCATGTAGGAACTACTCAATTCTAATTCTTCATTTATAGCTCAGAATTTAAGATGGTACTTGGTAGTAGCTGTAACTCAAAGATCTTCAAGGAATGTCGGGGAGTAGTGAATATCTTGATTTTTTTCAAATATATTATAAAATATATTTATTTGGTAACTTCCTAGAGCAGGAATAAATTATTCATCTAAGTTACATTTATTATTTCATGTTTATGTGTCTGTAAATAAGATCTTGTGCTGTATCTCTATCACAATACTTATTTTTCATGTAGATGAGGAATTGCCCTTTAGTTTTCTACAGAGGATGCAAAGCATGATTTTAAAAGTTACCCCCCCCACAATAATCTTGTGAAAGCAAAAGCATTCTCCTTCTGTGGATGTTAGCAACTTGGCTGTTTGCAACAGGTTTTTGGGTACCTCTTCAGATTCTAAGGAAAACATTTAACAGGGTGCTGAGCAACAGAAAACTTAATAAATGCAAATTTCTTAGTTTGAGGGAGGGGAGTATGGGTGGAAGTTTGAGCTATCCATGTGGTTGTGTTTTTCCATGACACTGGTTAAACATTTGGCAGTGAAAGATGAAAAATGTAAACTTTGGAGGGACATTAGATAATATTCCATACTTCTTCTGTTAGAGAGGGTCTGTGACTTGCAATGGTTAAACTGGATCTGTAGTATCTTGAATTCAGCATTACAAAGATTTGGACTAATGCAATTTTACAATATACTTACATATTTCCATATATTTAAATCATTAATTTGTCCTTGCCCATTGAACCTAAGAGTACTTGAGTATCTATTGTGTATGAGTCACAATGCTCTGCACTGTGCAAAGATGGGAATTCATGAAGAGTGTGTTATCGTGGAATCTTTACTTTAAGGTGGACAGGCAGAAATTACTGCTAGGATGGACTGGAGAGGAGATCTAAAATCCTAAAAGTTGGCAAGGATGCAGTGGTAATAATCGTTGTCTGTGCTGAAATGATGTCAGTGCAGAGGAGAGGATTCTGGGTAATAATCCAACCCTGTGCTTGAGCAATGGCTGCACAGACAAGAGAAATCCAGGCGATAATCCATGATGTGCTGGAGTGGGACAAAAGTAGAGGAGAAAGAAACTGCAAGACCATTTAAAAGAACACTAGATGCCATTGTTATTTAAAATGCCTATTAAGGTCAAACATAATGGTAACCATCAACCAAGGATAGGGAGCCGAAAGTTTTGACATAATAATACTAAATGAACTCTTTATACATGAACTGGGAATATTAGAAATCCTAAATAATTTCCAAGAGAGTTATGTGACAAAAGCCTCTTGACCTGGACTGTGATATGTCACTCATAATGACTCCAGCAACATGAATCCGTGAGGAATGAATCAGCCCAGGAGATATCATCAGGCCAGGGGTCAGTTTGTTCTTTGAAAGGCTCTATCTGTTATCGTTGTGTAACAGATTGGACTCTGCAGCTCAAAGGCTTGAACCCAGTGGATACCTCTCACCCACTGCCCTGTATGAGTAATTAATGTCAGTCAGAATATCCCTTGGGTTATTGTGAAATCTGAAATTGGGGCCTGACATTTGAATTCTAAAGAAAATGTTCCCTACTCACCTTTTAACACATTTATCTATTTTAAGCATTCACACGAAAACTGTATTAAGTGCTTTAGATTTTCTTATGCATCTTGTCTCAAAAGCTATGTAATACGATTAGGCTATTAGGAGGAAAAAGTGAAGACTTTTTTCCTCTGTTTTCAGTTACTTGGTCTGGCAGGGTTTGCTTTGCTTTGTTTGGTCTTCACATGTTTTCCCTTGACTTAGAATTCTTTGGGTAGAGATGACAATTTCATTGGTGGATCTGAAAGATTTATCTCAGTAGGACCAAAGCTGTGTGCAGAGAGAAGCTGCTGACCTTGAAGTATGCAAATAGACAAGGCATCACACAGAAAATGCCAGAGCTCAAAGAGTCGGGTCCAAGTTAGAAGTGACAAGGAAGCAAAGCACATGGTAAATGCTACTCCTTGGTGATCATAAGGTTTGCAAAAAATAACAAGGCTGGAAATGTGTAGGACCCTCATCTGTATATATAGTCATCAGAATTACTGGCTATGACAACATTTTTTTTAATTTTCTTTTTTTTCTTTTTAATTTTATTTATTATTTGACAGACAGAGATCACAAGGAGGCAGAGAGGCAGGCAGAGAGAGGGGAAGCAGGCTCCCTGCGGAGCAGAGAGCCTGATGTGGGGCTCGATCCCAGGACCCTGGGATCATGACCTGAGCCAAAGGCAGAGGCTTTAACCCACTGAGCCACCCAGGTGCCCCCTATGATAACATTTTTATAATAAAATATTCCTATCCTAAATCTAGCATGACTAGACTACCTGTAAGTGGAGACTGCTAATCTTTAAGAATCAGGAGATACGACAAGCAGTCTAATACTTTTCCTTGCCCTTCCACTTTGCCTTGTCTTTGTGCCCAGCCTCAACTCAGTCCCTACCAGAAAAAAAGAAAGAAAATGAAGGAAGGAAGAAAGGAAGGAAGGGAGAGAGAAAGAGAAAGAGTGAGAGAAAGTCATCAAATATCAGATTGTTTCTAAACCTAGGATAGGTTGAGATAAAATATGTTATATTGGTTTTTTATTTTATCAATAAGGGGGGGTACTTCAGATAACTTTTCAGTCATCTGGATTTTATTTAACAGTTAATTACTCTTCATTGTTTAAACACTCGTCTTTCTTGTTCTTTAGAGCAGTATTTTGCTCTAAATTTGCTTTAAATTTCTCATTTTTCTATTTTAAACTCTTCTCCTTTCACCTGCCTCTAAGTATACCACCTTACTCTCTAATCTTTCCATTTACATTTCCTTTCTGGAAGACCTGAATCACTTTTAATAATCATCTGTAGATGGAAAACTCAAATAATTACTGTGAGTTTCAAATTTATAAATCTAGATAGCTGTTTGGCTCTCCTTAGATAACTGTATGCATTTGAATCCTTAATATGTACACAGTTGGACACATTACCTTTTCTCCAACATATTAGTACATTGCCATGCTTCATTTTACCTCATACGGTAGAATCCTCTCATTCAATGTAACACTCTTTCTGGATGCCACCTCCTTATAACTGTCAATCGTACGGTCTTAGTTTCAATCATACTTAGTCTTACTTTCTTTCTAAAATCTGCCCTTCCTTTGTTTTCCTATAGTCAAGGGCCTAATTGAATGCTTCTTCACTTCCAGAAATATGTAAAATACCTTGACTACCACATTTATCTTAAACAAATATTTGATCAAAGTGCCCAAAACTGATTAATTAATTAATTAATATATTTGTTAGGTGACTATTATGTACCAGGTACTATTAAGTGTTTTGAAATTGCAATAGTAAAAATGGAAAAAAATAATTACCCTATCGTCAGTGAGTTTTTATTATGGGGAAGTGACAAAGATGAATATATGTATCCTAATTAAACAGGCAAATACATGATAAGATTACCCATGTTGATAAATGGCATATGCAAAGGAAACAAACAATATGCTTAGTCTGAAAAAAACAGAAGTATATGGAAACTTAGTTCAAATGTGTTCAAGGAATACTTTCCAGAGAGAAGGACATATAAACCTACATTAACACATGAGAAATAACTAGCCATGGTCAGGAACTCCAATCTAACTTAAGGATGTCCACTCTTACTGCTTTTATTCAACATAGTACTAGAAGTTCTAGCCACAGCAATCAGACAAGAAAAAGGAATAAAAGACTTTCAAATTGGTAAGGAAGAAGCAAAACTGTCACTATTTGCAGATGACATGGTGTTATATATAGAAAACCCTAGAGAAGGAAAAAAAAAAAAAAAAACTACCGGAACTGATACATGAATTCAGTAAGGTTGCAGGACACAAAATCAATGTTCAGAATCTGTTGCATTTCTATATGATAATAATGATGCAGCAGGAAGGGAAAAAAAAAGTCCCATTTACAATTGCATCAAAAATAATAAAATACCTAGGGATAAACTTAACCAAGGAGGTAAAAGACCTACACTTTGAAATTTATAATACAAAACCAATGACTGTCTGTTGGAAGGATAAATGCCTTCATTGGTTCAGAGACTGGAGCAGATGAACCAGGTAATTATTTCCAACTTCAGTATTCTGTTAAATGTAAATTATTATAGCCACCAAATCTATGAAGGAAGGAAAACTTTGGTTCTCTAATTGCTAAATTCTAACTTTCTCAGTAAATGGACATGAAGACTGAAATTATCTTGAAACTGTTAAATCAGTTTTAGTTGATTTTATATTGATGTCACATTATACACCAGGCTGAAAGCCAGTATATTGGCAAACTTGGCAAGCTTTCCTACTGTGGATCTTTAAGAAACAGAATCAGAATATCTAACAAAGGCAAGAATGACCACAAGTGTACAGTATTATAAAGTATTATTCCTTAGAGAATAGAAATTGATTTTCCCAAGCTAAGCTGATACCTCCTACTGCAATACAAAATTGAGAACATGGTATCGACACAAAACTATACCCTATAGGTGACTAAATTCAAAAAAATACATTAAAAATATTACTTTTATATATGTTCATTTTTCAAGGGTCACAGTTTAATTTCGTAAACACAAGAGAAAATGATGAGCTGCATTTATGTGAAGCTACAAATATATGCCAATTTGACAGAAAAGATCTTGATGCATTTTGACTGAATTTTAGTCTATTTTCTAGTTCGCCTGAGTGTTGGTAATTTATTAAATGCAATGCCATAAAAATAGACACTTTTATATATTGCTGACAGGACTGTAAATTGGTACAAACTTTCCAGAGAGCAATCTGACTATATGTTTCAAAAGTCCCAAGTATTTGACAATCCATAACCACCTTTTAAGATTAATTATGAGACATAGTCATGAATATGGGTAAGATATAGACAAGGTTATTCATTGCAGCAAAATGTAAAATTGAGACAAAAACAATTTATATATCTAACATTAGAATGTTATTTAAATTATTTAATTTATTTATATTTAAAGTTTCTTCTTCCATAAAATAGGATATAACCAATAAATTTGTTGTTGATTAATGTTTAATGACATACACATCTATGTACAATAATTGTTTCAAGTTCAAATATATTACAAACAGAATTTATAGTTTGATATAATTTTAATTAAAGAGTAATGCAACACAAGATTAATAATGATTACCTCTGTGTGCTAAGATTACCTGAATTTTCCAGTCTTACTTTATTTTAAACATTTTTTAAGTATTTAATGTGGTTTAACTTGATAATGAGAAAATATTCCTAAAGCCAACATAGCAATTAATTTTTTATTTGATTGTTAATGATTATTTGCAAATTATACTCAAAATTTAGTGAACACATAAGTAAATAATAATGACTCATTATGTGGCTCTTGTGGAGTACAAAATTGTGAATTTGGTAAGAGCTGCATTAAACAAATGCAGATTAGACCTCTTGTGTTGAGGAAAAGACCAGAAGGGCTCAACGTTAAAATAGTAACATTGATTGTTTCTTGAACCTTTTTTTACTTTCTAACTTGCAGTGTGCCTGAAATTTTTATTTATTATTAAATACATAACAACATATATATAGTTATACACATACATACACATACAGTATGTTGATTGTGTGTCAGGAAGAAAATGACAGTTGACCGTTAAATTTAAAAATCTCTATGAGAGAAAACAAATAAGCCAAATTTGCAGAGGATACCATAAAATTTATTCTTTTCTGGACTTTGAAAAACTATTTACTGTTCCTAAAGTAAAGAGATATTCTCAAATGTACAGAGTGTTGTTTTATTCACATCATTATTCACCTTCCCAAAGTGGTCACAATGTAAAATAGCATTGAAAATAATTCTGAAAGGGATGCCTGGGTGGCTCGGTCAGGTAAGTGTCTGCTTTCAGCTCAGGTCATGACCCAGGGTCCTAGGGTTGGGCCCCAGATCGAGTTCCCTGATTAGCAGTGAGTCTGGTTCTCCCTCTCTTTCTGCCCTTCCTTGTGATCCTGCTCTCTGCCTCTTTCTTGCTCTCTCTCAGTCTCTCTCTCAAATAAATAAAATCTTAAAAAAAAAAAAAAAAAGAACTCTAATGTTTACATTCACTAAATAGCTTTATATATAATTTTCTGATACATCTGCATGTTCAGGAGGTCATTAATTTATTTACTGAATTTACAGATTGGAACTTCAGGATATGCAGTCTGAGTCATGTGTGTTCATATAAGACACCATTTTGTAATCATTCAGCCAGGTGGACTTTCCTGCACAGAATAGCTACTTTGTATTTCCTTCACTGGGGTCCAGTTGAGCAACCACTGGGTGTGGGCTTTCTTTTACACTTAATGAGGTATATCGACATCAGCAGAAGAATTAAATTATCCTTTTCACTCCTGATTTCATAACTTTTAGGGGTCTTTGTTATGCAGGTGAAATTACATGTCCTCCTGAATTAAGTGAGAATTAGCCATATGTATTTTCAAAATCAAAGAAGAGCTGGACACAATCCTATGATTTCAGATTTGAAAGTACAAAATTATCTCAATGACAGAAGGACATTTCTTTTCCACTTTTCCATGAGGATATAATCAAAAAGGAAAATACTTTAATAAAGGGAAAATACACTTGACAAAATCAAGCATGTTAAATACAACATTTTCACGCAACTATTTAACATCAAGTGTGTTATTAAAGTTGAATCATTGAATGTGAAAACATGAAAAATATTCAGTGCAAATATGCTGAAGTCATTTTAAAATATTTATGAATGGGTCTTCATAAAACTTTGCTCAACATATCAAATAAGGAAACTTTATGCCAAGAAGAGTTTGTATTTTAGGACATCTTCCTATTCTTAGCTCTAAAATATATACTTAGATTGTCATCGATGAGAAATTATTTGCATACCAAATATGCTACTAAGCTCTAAAAATATGCCTATTGCCATTCTCAAAAAAGTAAAGTATTTTACTTGATTCTGCAAATATATTATATCATTTTAAATTGCCTGGTTGTCAGACTAGAAGTAGAAGATATAGTAGGAGAAGATGGCTTAGAAATAGCTCATTTTGTTTTTATGAAAGCTAAATTTGAGATAGAGAATTCCCCCAACCATGTAGATGCTAGATGAATATCAGCATCTAAATAGAAATCTGTTTCAAATGAATGTTATATGGAGAATTACCTCATTTTTCCAAAAAAGATATGATGAGTGAGTCCCTGTTCTTTCCTCATAAATATCTCTTTTAAGATTTATTTTTCTCCTACCTTTTCTTAACATCTATTTTCAACAGATAGTCTTTTGGTTAACGTATCTCAGGCAGGACATTTTACTGCCCTTCTTTTCCTTCACTTACTCCTTATATCAGCAAATTCCATAACCATCCACCCAGGTGCTCAACCCAAACCAGGAAATGATCCATGATTTTCTCTTTTCTCCAACCTCCCTCCCCTCAGAAGCTGGCCTGGCAACTCTATCTCCAAAATAAGTTTTTCATTTACCCACTTCCTCTGTCTGTATCATACCACCCTTGTTTATATCCTTGATATCTCTGTCCCAGATTACCAGCTAATCTCCATCTATTGGTCTCCTAATGGGTCTCCCTCCTCTATACACCAGTGACTAAAGTGATCTTATTTAAAATATCAACTAGATCATGTCATTGACCCAAGACTTATGTTTTTATGCTGGATTAGAATCAAATCCTAATCTCCTTACTGCAGTCTTCTCAGACCCTAAGAGATCTGGTTTCTTCCTACCTCTTCAATGTCACCTTGGACCACTCACTAGCACTGGTAATTCTGGTCTTCTTCAAATCTGTCCACTTATTTTGCTTCAGGGACTTTGTTCTTGCTTTTGCCTTTGCCTCTCCCAGACATTTTCATGGCTGCTTCCTTCTGGTCATTCAGGTCTCAAGTGCTCAGGAAGGACCGTTTCTGTTCCCTTTTAGTATGTTTCTAGCTCCCAACCCAGTCACTCTATTACAGCATCCCTTTTTATTTTATTTCAAAATATCTTTAGCTAAAAATTTTGAGTTTTTACATTTATCTCATTACTTACTTGTTTGGGGTTCTCTTTCTTGTTCTAGAACTTTAGTTTTATCTTTTTTACTGTTTTATCTTGTGGAGCCATACTCAGACATAATTAATGCTCAATAAATACACAATAGAGTAAGTTTATCTGACCCCCCTAGAGGCAAACATTTATTTTTAATCAAATGTTCTATTTCTTCTTTTATAGACCTTAACACCTAATTGCTGAATTAACTTCAGATATTAAAGTCATCTTACAATGTTTATTTTTATACATTCTGGAATTTTATCCTTTCAAAATTCTTTCTTCTCACTTGAAATCTTCAGTAGCTACAGCAACATATTTTCCTTTCCATGGGCCTTTCTCACTTTAATTGTCTTTATTAATCTTTTCATAGTTCATTCTTTATTGCTGCATCACTTAAACTATTCTTGTCACCTATCCACATGTATATCAATGCAGGTACATTGCACTGCATGCATAATGATTATTTCTGTTCTAACATTAGCATTATATGCCACAGACCTAACCTCCATTATATAATAGGAAATATTTTTAAGAAAAATACTTTTATTTTATTCTACTTCCCCCACAGCTGGTATGCAGTTAACCTGAGAACTGTGACAAGAAAAAAACAATACTATAGGGACATCTGGGTGGGCCAGGTGATTGAATGGCCAGCTCTTGACTTCAGGTCATGATCTCAGGGTTCTGGGATCGAGCCTCATGTGGGGCTCTGCACTCAGGGCAGGGAGTCTGCTTGAGGATTCCCTCCCCACCCTCTGCTCTTCCCTAAGTCTCTCTCTCTTTCTCTCTAAAATAAATAGATCTTTTAAAGAAAATAAGAAGAAAGGATGCTATAAAGTGTACGTCAAACGAATCTCAATTTGTGTCACAAGCTTATCCTGCCCATAACAGGTTTTGTTGCCTTCCGAGAAGAATTTCCTGACATCAAGCTTAAGCTGACTTTCTGTTAGTTCAGGGATCAACCTGTTGAGCTTCTCATTTTTTACGTCTGAAAATCTCATGTTCATGCCAGTGTCCTAGATATATAAAATAGTAGCTATTGTTATGTGACATGGATCAAAGGAACTTCAAAAGTTGCAGAAGAGCCACAAAGCTTGGTAGGCATCCAGTGCTTATCACAGCTCTGAGGAGCCCAGGAAAGTAAAAAGTATTGGGTTAGACATACATTGAAATCCAGTCTTCCCAGATATGATATTGTAAAAATAATATATATAGCTGTCTTCATAAATCTCTCCGGTTTTCAGACTCATGAAACCAGATGCTATACTTTTTTTTTTTTTTTTAAACTGCGTTCTCTCAACCAGGTGTGATCTCAGCAGTGTCCTGGACAAGCTTAGACACAGTGGGTTAAATTAATAGTGTTTCAGGCTTTACTTCAATTTCCAAACTGCTTTGCCTTTTACTTGGAGCACTTTGAATAGTTTTATAAAACAACTGTCTCTTCTCTCTCACGAAAAAGGGTCTGTTCTTAAGAATCAATTGGCTGTCTAATTAAAGTCCATCAAAGTGGTGGCTGGACATAGAGATGCTTCATTCACTCATACATTTGCTAAAGGCTTACAGTTTTGCAAGCATGAACTTGATTATAAGATTCCTACCTAGTGTCAGAAAGATATGTCACCTGCCCTCAGAACGTAGTGGTTGGTAGAGATGATAATCACTTACCCTGATGTGAGTTATGAGAGATGAAGCGTTCTTGTCCATTTGCTGTGACCTTGTAAGTCTGACTGTTAGCTGGATAATTTTTGGGCCATGGAATTCTGGTGGCAATCTGGTTATGTGAAGAGAGTAAAAGTACCAAATATAACTATTGCAGTTTATACTTTAAACACTTCTCTCATCTATACATTCGTATTTAATCTTTAAAACATTATGAGGTGGATATCATTATTATCTCCAAAATTAAGCCAACAGATATTAATAGATTTATATTATATATATTATATAATACATGACATTATATATTAATAATTATATATAATATATGATTATAGATATAATTATATATTATAATAGATTTACCAGCACTCAGTTTATAAAACAGAGTCAAGGAAACAAATCCTAATTTTAGAGTCTTAATTATACAGTGTATCTTAGTTATACAGTGTATCTTTACACTGTATAAATTATGCAGTGTATCTTTAGTATACAAGGCACACTGAGTGCATTTTATTTTGTCCGTTAGCATTTTATCTATCTTTCTTTCCATTTCTGTGTTCAAATTTTCGTTTAATTTTCCATTGACTTTCCATTGTGCTGCACTGAAGGTTACACACATTTTCTCCAGACATCAGTTGAAATGAGGAGCAGTGTGCAATTTTTGACTAATGTTGTAGAGGACTTGTCTCATCCTAAATTATTAAATCATATTAAGAAAGTGTTTAGCTGTTCATTCTTTATATATGACTTACAAGTTGAGATTTTATATATAATTTTTAGGATTTGAGGATCTAGATATATCTTCAGTTTTAGATATGGTATAGACCATCATTCAAAATATAGAAGTACATTCCTTTCCATACTCGTGGATAAAAGCTAATAAATACAACTTCATTTTATTGTTTTCTTTCCCAAACACTAGATAGAGAAATTATAAAATTCAGACAATTTAACTTAGAGGACTTTTTTTTTTTTGCAATTACTCGTTTAATACCTTAATAATTCATGAGTGTACAATGATGTCAGTATTATTCTTTCTTGCATCCCAAGTACCTAATACATTTCTTAGCCCATAGTAGTAACTCAGTAGATATTTATATACTTTTAGTGTTCCTATGAGATGAGAAATATAAAATTCTCTTTGTAAAAACTTATGGCAAACTTAATTAAAGAATGACTGATTATAACAAAAGTCTAAGAAAAACAGAACACTTAGAATAACCACACAGGGCTGGCTGTTACAGACTTTGAACTAAACAACATTTCTGTTTTTATTTCAAAATGAAAGGGACTGCTAATCACATTCGAATTTCAACAA
Source organism: Lontra canadensis (assembly GCF_010015895.1). NCBI lineage: Eukaryota > Metazoa > Chordata > Mammalia > Carnivora > Mustelidae > Lontra > Lontra canadensis. The sequence goes on from NW_022631001.1 coordinate 9,575,022, forward strand.
TTTCTAAAGTTTATCCCACATGAGTTTGTAAAACAAAGTGCAATCTCTAAAACCAGTCTCATCACTGGTTTTAAATTGGGTGTTAAGAGAACATAGTGTCCAGAATACAGAAAATTGTGCTTTAAACAAAAAACAAAAAACAAAAACAACAACAAAAAAAACAACAACTTTTTTTGGCTTGACAGTTTGCTTGAGAAATTTACATTGCTTTTCCTGTAAATAAAGAGAGCCCACACTTCTCTCAGCCCTGGAGTCATCACAGTTACCACAATCACCCAAAGGAAAATTTAAATTCTCAACAATATTGGTGTGGCAGATATGTTTTCCATTAAAGGATAATATACAATTCTTATAGTCAAAGTGTTATTTGTAAATAATTTTTCTCCAAGAAATAGACTTTTCAGCTCCTGTAGTATGATTTCTGATTCTATGAATCAAAATATCAAGAGAAAACAGTAAAGAATATAGATTTATGGGCTAATTGTTTTCCTAGAAATAGGGGGAGGGGAGAAGCTACAACCTTCTTCTTTGTTTAATGAATAGGAATTAGAAAATCCCATGATCCCCTGCCAACACTGGCTAATTTGCAGTTTGGGGACTGGAGAGAAGATGACAGCTGCAGACAGTGTGGAGGGAAAACCACCTTGCAACACAGTTCGTCAAGTTGCAGCCTCTGGCTCTGACCTAGGGCCAGTATTCCTGGAGACATGATGAAGTGTGAAAAGTACTGGCAGGCATTTTAGACTAAAAAAAAAAAAAAAAGTTAGGCAGTAAGGGAAAATGGGGACCAGGAGAGATTAATATTTGTGAGGTTTATAGCAGAAAAGGCAAAGCAATAGGAAGTAAAGAAATCCCCGAAGGGAATTTCTTACAACGGCAGCAGATTAGAAACAGGATGGGCCTGAACAGGAAGCTTATTTTTCCAGCTGGAGCCTTCCCTACAAACCTGAGATTGATTTGGGAATGGCAGACAAATGCCAAGCAAATGCGAAATCAAGAAATAATGATAGAATTTACAGTCACTGGGAAAACCTGGGGGTGGGAGTAGGAAGAAAGAAAGAGAATGGAAGACTAGGAGAAGTAGTGAAGAGGGGAAAGGATGAAACACAGTAGAATGTGCTGGCATTCTGAACTTGGAGAATTTTGGAAACAGATCAGAATAACCTCTCTGCTGGTGAATGCAGATTCTTGAGTTAGAAGAAAATTCTGAGATGACGTAGTCTAGATATTTTTCAATTTTATAGCCGCAGGAAATCAATTTCAAACAAACTCATATGCCAAATCCCTATGTGGATATGGAAGAACTGATCTAAGAAGAAGGGGCAGGGTTGGACCTGTATGCACTTGACTCAACTGAAGCCTGGCAACTGACTGTTGGGGCACCTAGAGGATCTTTCAGACTTTTCAAAATACTTAAAAACAACCTGGTCCAACCTACACCCCCCCACCCCACCGTTTATTACTGGAGGAAACAGTCTAAGGTCTTAGAGCCTGCAGAAGTCTATTTTGAGGGCCTACACGTTGTCAGGCCCTGCCCCTATTTCCGGTACACCTGGGTTGTGAACTTTCATGATCTCTCTGCTAGAAATATAGGTCCTCAAAACAACTTCACCCCAGAGGGGGTAATTTTTACTCTCACTGATAGCGGTAGACTGATGAAATCCACCTCCATTCTGATAAACAGAGAGGGTGATTGTTTCCACCTTAAAACTGCCACTCTCACTGGAACGGCCAATAAGATAGCAATGGTCAACAATTGGTTGACCATTAGGCTTTCTTTGTCCAAGACTCCATCTTTCTCGTTGTCCCTTCTGCCTGTAAGGGGTTTTCCAACAGTTTTCCTCAGCTTCTCCAGCTGGTGCTGACTCCTTTAATGATCATTTCTGGCCACCATCCTGCCCTCTTCAGCTTGTAGCCATGGCAGCTTCTACTTGGCTTTAATCTTTGCTTCAGATGGTCAGGTTAGCAGCTACTATTGGCTAGTCTGGTAGGTTAATGGTGTCCCACCATCACTCGGCAACTGGTAAAGAAAAAATTCTTAGAATTTAAATACTCTCTGAGTATCCCATCTGTGGTGTCTGAGAGGCAGTTCTGTGAAAGCTTTTCACTGTAGCCACCTCGCTGCACAAATCTTCGGATGCCTGTGTTCCTTCAGATAGCCTTCTGATTGCACTGGGAAAGCTCATCTCTGTGAGTACACAAATCTCTTGAGTTACACATACATGTTACTTCCCCTCCTTTAACCTTGTCTTGAAATTGACAGTTTTGAAAATTAACAAATTGAAAATTTGACAACAAATTGAAAATTGACCAATTTGAAATTTGCAAAATTAAATTTATTTTTAGAGCAGGGTGGTAAGGGACAGAGGAGGAAAGAGACAATCTCAAGTAGGCTTCACGTTCAGCACAGAGCCTGATATGGGGCTCAATCCCACCACCCTGAGATCATGACCTTTTCTGAAATCAGGAGTCCAATGCTTAACAGATTGAGCCATGCAGGCACCCCAAATTCTGAACCTGTTGCCAGAAGTGATGGGTGAGTCTTATCTCTTCCATTTTCTAGAGATTTGATCTCAAGAAAAACAATCAAATCTCAAAGAATCTCGTGTCCTTCAGCTATTCAATTGGAGATAAATCCCAATGACCCCAAAATACTGGAAGCCTTAAGTAAAGTTGAATTAATGGGAAAATGTTTTTAACATTGTAAACTATTACAGGAATATAAAAGTTTATAGAACCATAACCATAGCAGCATTAGTTTCCCCTGCCTATGTGTCCTTCCTCTTAAAGACCTCGCTGTAACAAAAACTCATTTCTTGAGGGAGGATATTCAAGTGGTGGAATCTAGCTTAGCAATATCTAAACTTAGTTGGAGGCTTGGCAAAATCTTTCCATCCTCTTCATCTACCTTCAGCGTACATAGAAGTGATTATTTTAAAATACTAAGTAACAAAAATAATTTCCTAGGTATCCCTAGTTTCCTATGTAAATGATACACAAGTGCATCATCCTGGGGAACTTAAGGCAACCCAGTGTCTTTTTGTTGGTGAATGAAATCGTTGAGTAACCTGAATTAATGTTTTCAGTGTTTGGTTCATCATCTAGATTTGTCTAATAAGGCATTTAGTTTGATTAGTACATGTCATTTCACCAAGCTTTTATTTAATTTTGTGCTATATTTTATTATGAAATAAAAATACAAGACAAAAAATACAGTTAAATGTGAATTTCAAGTAAAAAATATTTTTTTTAGTGTCCATATGCTTCATACAGTATTTGCAACCCTATTTGTTTTTTCTTCTCTCATTTCCCTTTCTCTACAAAGTGTCTCTATCTTTCAGTGACTTAAGCCAGAATTCACCCCCTCGTCCCTTGACTCCTTCTTCTTACATTTTATCAATCACAGAAGACTCCTGATTCCATCTCCTAAATGTGTTATATGTGTTCTTTCCACTCCCATTGGTATTCTGTAGTAGATATCACCATTACCTTGGACATTGATGGCAGCCACAGCACTGGAATTAGTTTTTGTGTCTCTGGTTTTCCCCGTTATTCCACAGCAATCTAAATGCTATCTAAATGCAAATTTAGTCATGTAAACCAGAAAATAAGCTCCATGAGATCAGGACCTGGGTCTTTTTTACCTCTATATCCCTAGTGACTTATACATCGATCCATTCATTCAACAGACATTAATTGAGTGTGTACTATATAACGAGCAATATTCTAAACATTGGAAATTCAGTATAAAGGAAGACAGAAAAGGGCTCTGTCCCCAGGGATCTTACATCTCAGTGAAAGGAGACAGGCCCAAACAAACAAAAGCAAGGCAATAAGAAAGTTCAAGGTAGTGACGAGTTCTGTGACACAAGTAAAACTTGATTTGTGGGACAAAGTGGCCAATGGGCTGTTCTAGATAGGGTAGTCAGGGACAGCTCCTCCAAGGAAATGACAGGAATAAATGGCTGTGGGTCATCATGGTCCTGGTGTGATAAGGTCTTAATTTTTTTGGTTCTTATCTCTCATTTTGCAAGGCTAATCTTAATCTACTTTTGAGTATTCCCTATAATCTCACCCACTGAATTTCACTTCCTCTTACACAGTGGTTTTCTCACATGAGCTGGCATTAGAATGACATGGAGGATTGGTTGGTTGTTAAAACACAGATTGATGGGCTATAAAAAGAATGTTTCTGATTCATTTGATCTGTGATGGTGTTGCAGAATTTGCATACTTTACTGGGTCTTCCCGGTGCTACCCATGGTCCTGGTCCAGGAGTGGATTTGGGAATTCACACACAGACACCTGCAGTCTTCCTTCCACTCCCCTCTGTCTGAAGAGCTTCACTCTCCTGCTTTCTGCTTCCCTTTGCCTTTTTTGCATTGTTGGCTCTTACTCATTTTTCAGGTCTCAGTATACTTTTATTCTCTACAAGAACGTTTCCTAGATATAGGCTCTTGGACGCTTCCTAGAGCTGTACTGTAACCTGACCTTACCACATTAGATTATACAGTCGGACCTCAAACAACAGACAGGGTTAGGAATGCTGATCCTCAGGTAGTGGAAAATTTGCATGTAACTTTTGACTCCTCAAAAACGTAACTACTAATATCCAACTATTGGCCAAAAACCTTACTGAGGACATAAATATTTGATTAACACACATTTCGTATATTTATTATATACTCTTCTTATAATAAAGTAATTAGGGAAAAGAAAACTTTATTAAGAAAATCAAAGAAGGTGTGCCTGGTGGGCTCAGTTGGTTAAGCAACTGCCTTTGGCTTGGATCATGATCTCAGGGTCCTGGAATTGAGCCCCCTGTTGGGATCCCTGCTCAGCAGGGAGTCTGCTTCTCCCTCTCCCTCTCCCCCACTCCCCTCATTCATGTGCCCACTCTCTCAAATAAATAAAATCTTAAAAAAAAAATCATAAGGGGCACCTGGGTGGCTCAGTGGGTTAAAGCCTCTGCCTTCCGCTCAGGTCATGATCCCAGAGTTCTGGGATTGAGCCCCGTACCGGGCTCTGTGCTCCACAGGGAGCCTGCTTCCTCCTCTCTCTCTGCCTGCCTCTCTGCCTACTCGTGAGTAAATAAATTAAAAAAAAAAATCATAAGAAAGATCAATCTAAAGAGTGTTAAGCTAAGTGAAATAAGTCAGAGAAAGAAAAATACTGTATTATTTCACTTATATATGGAATCTAAAAAATGAAACAAAAAAATAAAAAGCAGAAACACACCCATTTAATACAGAAAGCAATTTGATGGTTGCCAGAAAGAAGAATGGTGGAGAGATGGGCAAAATTGGTGAAGGGGAGTGGATGATACAGACTTCCAGTTATGGAATAAATAAGTCATGGGGATGAAATGTACAGCATGGAGAATACAGTCAATGATACTGTAATAGTGTTAAAATGGGGACAGATGATAACTGCACCGTGGTGAGCATAGCATAATATATAGTCTTTTTGAATCACTATGTTGTACGCCTGAAACTAATGTAACATTGTGTGTCAACTATATGTCTTTTTTTTAAAAAGGGAAAAAAATCATAAGAGAAGATATGTTTATATACTGTTAAAAAATCTATATGTAAGTGGACCCCCACAGTTCAAACCCATGTAGTTCAAGGGTCAACTGGTTTCCTATATCCTTGTCTGTTTATCTTTTTTGCACCTCTTTGACTGTCCTTTCACTGGTGTATCCTCACTTCTTAGCACAATGCCTAATCCTTTTAATTCAAGAAATAATCAGGACTCTAATGATTGCTAGTCTGGTCAAATGATTTCCTGCATATGGTTTGTAAATATGGAAAATAATTAGATATGACAAAAATAAAATGACATATCTAATACATGCTATATTAGTTCTTAAAGGAATAAAGATTATGAATGAATGAATGGTTTCCATTAAAATCATGATTTTGGAATTAACTTTCAGGAAAATAGTCCTTCTGTCTCTATTCCTATTCCATTTTGGAAAAACAAACAAACAAACAAACAGCTAAGCACTTTTTCTTTTTTAAAAATGTAAGCTTCCAAGGGGTTAAAGATAGCACTGTATCTACTCTAAATCTGGGTAGATTGAGATGTAAAACTTTTTTATTTTAAAGTTATAGTGCTTATCCATTTTTAAAATTGCTTTTTTCCCATATATTTACAACCTGTGGGTCCTAAAACAACAAAGACAGTTAATAAAATGATTTATTTATTTATTTATTTATTTATTTGAGCAATGGAAGAGTAAGGGCTCTTACGCCTTTTGAGAGATGTTTTCTTTCTCTCTTTCTTTAATTAGCATATAATGTATTATTTGTTTCAGTGGTACAGCTCTGTGATACATTACTCTTACACAATTCACATCCTCCCAGTGTCCATCACTGAGTCACCCACCCCCTCACTCCCCTCCCCTCCAGCAACCTTCAGTTGGTTTCCTGAGATTAAGAGTCTCTTCAGTTTGTCTCCCTCTGAGACATGTTTTCTTAGAGAGGAAATCATATTATGAGAAAAATGAAACTGCGCATTAGTCAATCAAGGCACCTTTAATTAAACTTGGGGAAATAGTTTCAACACTTCAGTCTTGGGTATTATTCAATCATAAGGAAGAATAACAAATAATATGGATAGTGTGAAGTAAATATGAGATCTTTTTGACATCTCATTACTCATCTTCTCAATTTCCTTTTCAACGAATGACAGTGCATTTTCTGTCATAGTCTAAATGAATAAGAAACCAGGGACTAAAATGCAACTTGGACTAAAACTGGTCTTGCCAGGAGGGAAGAAAGGAAGAGGAAAGGTTAGATTGTAAAGACTAAAAATTGCTTTTCAGAGATGATATGCATTTAGTAGAGCATAAAATGAATTTGATCTGAGTTGGGAATTCAAATTGTAAGAGCTTTAAGAGATTGTTAAAATCCCAGTGCCTACATTTAAAAAATCTATTTTCTACTTAGAGATTTAGAAAATAAAAACTACATGTCAGTAGGAGACTGAGGCTAGGGCTTTTGGGCTTCTGGAAAGTCTTGAATGAATCACTTACTGTCATATGAGAAATAGGTGTTATTCCTATAAAATCCATCATACTATAAAAGCAAAGCACTGCAAAGGACCTTTAAAAGTCAACTTAAGCATCCCCTTGTCTGCACACATGCCAATTTGAAAATTATTCCAGACTGGTTTTATCACGCCTTAATAAATATTTCCTTATTCCGTTAGTAATCTGGTATAGTACTTAGCAGTTTCCACTGTCAGAAAAGTCTTCCTTACATATTGTTTCAATCCCTTCTGCTGAGTTTCAGCTTGTCTCTTTTCTTTTTTCTTCTTTTTTCTTTCCTTTCCTTTTTTCTTTTATTTTCTTTCTTTACTTCTTTCTTCCTTTCCTTTCCTTCCTTCCTTTTTAAAAATTTTGTCCTCCATAGAGATAGACAACAGTTAGTCATCATAAATTATGTCCTTATCTTTTATAAAATTAGTCAATAGTAATTTTTCTTTAGTTGAATAATCTCAATTATTCAAAATCTCAGTTATTCTTTGACCTTTTTGCAAGGTCTAATTTTTTCTTACCCATACATTAGTTTCTGTTCTTTACTCCCCTTCCAATATGTCAAAGATTCTCTTTATTCCTTAATATTTGACTTAATGAGCTAAAGTAGATTGTGGTTTTTCACACAGAATTTGATCAGTGACTAAAATAATGTAAGCATTGCAACTATGTTTCATTTTTAGTATGCAATATAATTAGTGTTGAAAAATTGGAAAAATTATAAGCAAAGAGAAAAATGTTACCCAGATTCCACTATTCAGTGGTTATAATTGTAAATATTTCTCTGGCCTGCTTCTAATTTGAATTATGCATGCTTTCTATATCGTGACTGTTTTCCCATATCAATGAAGTTATATCTTAGAAGTAGTACTATGTGATACAGAACTATTTCCCAAGTTGATTTGAATAGAATAGGAAAGCAGATGTAGAATTACACAAGTAGGGGTGCCTGGGTGGCTCAGTCAGTTAAGGGGATGCCTTCAGCTCAGGCTGTAATGGGATCGAGCCCCATGTCAGGCTATCTGCTCAGTGGGGAGACTGCTTCTCTCTCTCCCTTTGCCTGTTGCTCCCCCTGCTTGTTTGTGTGCACTCTCTCTCTCTGTCAAATAAAATAAAATAAAAAATCTTTTTTTAAAAGTGCTTTAAGAAATACACAAGCAACCAGATTACAGTGCACAAAATTCTATAATAAAGATGTGATAAAATTCTAGTGAAATGAAGCAAGATTTTTTTCTTAATAACAGTGTATCAGGAACAGGGAAGACTCCACATGATGTTTTTATGACTATTAGAGGATGACTCGAGTTCCTTTAACAGAAAATGAGAGATACTAAAAACAGGGGGAAAAAGAATCATGTGTTGGAACTCAAGAATGAGAGAATGGTGTGTTGGGATATGGCAGGGGGCATAACTAATGCAATGGCTTACGAGTGAAGCTTTCAACGGGGGAGATATTTATCTTTACTCACCTTTTCTCTTATGCATTGTATAAGCATCCAGACCTCATTTGCTGTGATTGAGCTAGGGATAGACCCCAGGGCATGGCTTTAGTGTCCTTCTCTCATGCTTGACAGTTTGTAGACTACTTGGTGAACATGAAGTTAATAATGGGGCTATCACACAGGACACTGAGTGATAGAGCTAAATTTTAAAAAATTAGCTTCTTACACTGGGACTATGAAAATTAAGATGTGCATGGTGATACTGAGGAAGTCCATTTGGTTCTCTTCAACTCCATATGAGTAAGGTATTAAGATTATTGATTACTTACCCTATTTTCACACATTGTATCCAGGTTCTTTGCCCAAACAACTGGGAATTTATAAGTGTCCCCGGTATCTGGTAAAGCAATGTTGCAGGTAGGTATTTATAAAGTTTTAGTAATTTTTCCTTCTCACAAAATGCCCATACATCTTGCTGATAAATTATCTAAGTATTTTTAATTTGGATAATCTTATAAGGACTAATCCAACTGTGATTCTTTTTCTTAATGGCTTTATTGAGACATAATTGATACATAACATTGTGTAAGCTTGAAGTGTAGAAGGTGATGATTTAATACTTTGATACACTTATATCGGTGAAGGAACACAAAGTAAGTTAAGTTAGTATCTTCATTCCATCACATAATTATCACTTTTTCTGTGTGTGTTGAGCACACTTAAGATATACTCTTTTACTAACTCACAGGTATATGATATGTATTGTTAACTATAGTCACCATGCAGTATATTTAGAGGCTAAGAACTGATTTATCCTGTAATTAGAAGTTTGTACCCATTGACCAAAGTCTCCCCATTTCTCTCACCCCTGGTCCCTGACAGCCACCATTCTACTGTTTCTGTGAATTCTTAAGACATGAGGACTAGATGTCAAACATATTTAAGTAGGACAGTTTTATCCATCACGATCCCAGTTGTTGTTGTTGTTGTTGTTGTTTTCTATTTGGAGTCAGGTGTTATACCTCAGGTTTACTCCTCTCATGTTCTTATATTTTCTCTTCCTCTCAAAGCCTCTATTTGACTGAAGAAAATACGTTTGTCACTTACCTTCTGAAACTCTGCTGGAATAAAACAATTTATAAGTAGTCAATATGCTTTCACAAAAGATGCTTTATTGCATCTTTGCATGCTGTCACATAGATCTAACATAAAAGACTAAGTCTACTAACAGAGCTGAATATGTAAGGCAAGGGACCATGTTTCCTATAGAAAGACCATGGTAGAAACACTGTGCTACCTTCTGGAATTTTCAAAGCAGAGCGGTGCAAGTGGAGGGCAGAGACCAATATTCAATGAGTGCCTACTCGATGCCATATTGTTCTAGATTATTTATCTGCATCTGATCATTTAATTCTCCCAACTCACTTGAGGCAGAGTTCTTTTTTTTTTTTTTTAAAGATTCTATTTATTTATTTGACAGAGAAACAGCGAGAAAGAGAATACAAACAAATGGAGTGGGAGAGGGAGAAACAGGCTTCCTGCGGAGCAGGGAGCCTGATGAGGGGCTCTGGTCATGACGTGAGCCAAAGGCAGACACTTAACAACTGAGCCACCCAGGTGCCCTGAGACAAAATTCTTGATAAGAAAATCCAGAGATGTGGAACATTGAGAAACAGGCCTTGAGCCAAACAGCAAGATAAAACAGGACTGATATGGCCAGATTCTCTTCTGTGGGTCCTTTCTATAAGAAGTTTCTTCCATAATCAAAGGAAAATATATAATTTAAAGATAGAAGTAAAGGTGGAGAGGTGGGACACTTCACATAACTCTCAGTAGCATTATAAATTTTTCCACCAATCCCACTGAGTAAGACCTGCCTGCCCAGGCTGGAAGCTTCCATATATCTGGTATGTTGCTCTGGAGCTTTAACACTCCTAGAAGACATGGTAATTGTTTAAAAGACTGTTTTCCATGTGTATTTTTAAATATGCAATGTTCCTGGTCTTTAGACTCAGTGTCTGGCAGAGGGCATATACCAGGATAAATGTAATATATACCTAAAGATAAACTACTATTTGGGTTATAGGGCTCTCTGCTGTCTGGCTCAGTACTAACTTCGAAAAGTCACTTTCCAGTTTCTCATCTAAGCTGCTACTTGCAGATTTCAGCTGGAAAGAACAAAGAAATGTAGGGTTTTTTTTGTTTGTTTTTTTAATGAATGGAATGTCTGGGAAATAGCCATCTAGAAGGTACTGTAGCAGTCAATCCATAGCTCCTCTGTGTTGCAAATGCATTTGTTCTAGTAAGTGAATAATGAAAAATAAATTACTCTTTCAATGAAAAACTGCCTGAGACTTGAACTCATGTGTAAGAGCCTTTCATCATGTTTAAAGTTATCTAGTGGAAGTTAATAAAACAATAGGCTCTGTTCATTTTTTTAACTCGTGAATTACACCTTAAGACAACAAGGTTGTTTGTGTCTTAATTACTTAACAAGAGAATCAATTTGAAAGTGAAAACTATATCACAGTGCCTATTATGTTTTGAAATTTGATATCTACCTTGCAATTTGGTATTGGACTTAAAATAGGGCCTAACCTATGCATATGGAAAAAACAAGTATGAACACACCATTAAAAACAAGGCTTTAGGCCATCTGTGTAAAAACTAGAAGTACTCCGCCTTTTGAAAATGAATATAGTTGCATTCTAAACTACCTACTCACTCTACTTCCTTGAAAATACTAATGCTACTGCTATATGATTATAACACTGAAAAGGAAAATTAAAAAAAAAAAAAGAAAACCACTATTGAACCTGTTTTAAAATGAATAAAATCAGGGGTGCATTTGGTTAAGCGTCTGACCCTTAATTTCAGCTCAGGTCATGGTCTCTGGGTCATGAGATTGAGTCCCATGTTGGGTTCTGTTCGCTGAGCATGAAGCCTGTGTAGAATCCTCTCTCTCCCTCTACCCCCTTCTCCCCCATCCCCGCCAGCACATGCTCTCTCTCTGTCTCTAAAATAATAATAATAATAATAATAATAATAAAATGAATAAAATCACAGAGAAATCCTTCTCATGTGATGAATAAATTTCTGTCCTCCCTCTTTCCCATCATCCATTCCAAAAAATACTCTGATTTAGAGTTCCATGCATGTATATAAACATGCACATAACACACATATATATCTTCCCTCCTAAACATCATCTACTAGCTGAGTTTTCATAATTGTAGAATTCTAGAATTGAGACCATTTTTGTTTGTTTTGTTGGTCTTTCTTTTTGGAGTGCTTCTAAAAGAGACATTTGTTTCTTCTGTTCTTATGAATTGTCACGATGTGTAACATTCCTACATGGAAGAACCATGATGGGGTTACTTATATAAAGCCATATGTCATGTTAGTAGCAGAACTGGAACTCAAAATACCTTTGACCACCATTTATTGATTCATTTTGTGATGCTTCCTTTCCCGTGTGTCATTTTTGTAGCTGATGTGATTTCCCAAGCAATTCACACAAGGCAGCTCTTGTATGATATACAGATGCCCCCACGAACAGAAGAACCATACTTCGCACAATAGTATAAAAAAAGTTTTCCCTCCTAGTCCGTACTCCCCCAACCCATCATAATAACCATGATCCCCATAATAAATTATGGAGGTTATCATAATAATATGCAAAAAGAGTTCATTCTGAGTCTATTAGCCAGTGATCTTATTTCCGTCCAGTGGAGAATGATTTTTCCCTTTCTCTTTTCTTTCCTGGCATATAACTAAATCTAGCTATTTCTAGAAGCTAATGGCCTCCCTCTAACTGTCCAGTGTTCAGTATATGTGCTGCTGAAGCGAGCACAACTGTCCAGTGTTCAATCCCAAAAGTGATAAGACACTGGTTTTCAAGTATATATTTCTCACAGAGTTTTTTTGTGTTTTTTTTAAGATTTATTTTTATTTATTTTTGAGAGTGGGAGCATGGGAGGGAGGGACTGAGGGAGAGGAAGAGAAGCAGACTCACTACAGAGCCCTACACAGAGCTATCTCACCACCCTGAGATCACGGCCTGAGCTGAAATTAAGAGTTGGGACTTAACTGCCCGAGCCACCAACATGCCCCAAGTTTATTTTTATTGTTCGCACTTTTGTTTCTAATTGAGAATCTACCAAATTATAAAATTTAGGAGCTGATAAACAAATGCTTGAGAATTCCTGTGATAAACTGCATAGAGCCTGCAATGGCTCACTGTTCTACGTAGACATTCATGGCTTAAGTCAGAAAAACTGAGTGTGTTTCTTGGCTGAAGACTCTTCTCTTTCCTCAGTCCTTTTCTAGTCTCTTCCATCAAGCATCCCAGGAATAAAAATGGTGCTTCACAATTAATTTTATGAATCTGCAGGGTTATCTTTAAGGTTTCTACTAGCTACCAATCTCATGTTTTACACTAACGTAATTACATTTTAGGGATAAAGCCAATTATTATGATTGCAATGAGAACTAACCAATATTCTCCTTTATGTTATTCTTTTCTTCTTCCCCACACAGATTAATTATTACATTTAGCTTTGTAGGTAGGATCTTGCCTGTCAGGACAAATCAAAGGTTCACCTTACCAGGGCAGGTAATGGGGGTATGTGGGCTCCTGGGAGATAAGGCAGACCGAGGCTAAGGAGAGTTATCTTGTCTGTTTTCTGCTGCAAGATACAATGTGACTATGCATGTCAATGGCTCTCATAGAGTGTGGTGCCAGGCATGGGTGGAATGGAATCTAGTGTGTGCGCAGAAGGGTGGGGGATGCACAGACTTCAGAACCAATTCAGCACAGTGTCCCTCTGCTCCCAGTGTTGGGTCCTCCTCCTCAGCTGCTGGATGCTACATTCCCAGAGAGGAGAAACTTGGGAAAAAAGCCTTTGAGTAGGAGCAAACCTGTGTAAACTCACTCTCTGTGCCCAGAGGAAAAGGGGACATGGTTTTGCTTTTCAATGAAGAGAGTGACTGATGGGAACCCAGCACCTAAATGGTACTCAAGGGAAAAATCTAGATGCAAAAAGAAAGAAACACGAATTTGGGAAACTCCGTTCCTACTACAGGGGAGGACACCCAAAGTCCCAGCCCCTCCAATAGCAGCCTGTGCCCCGTGTGTCCAGACTCCCTGCCAACTACCACAACCGGGGGCCTCTGCTAAAGCCTTGGGGCGGGCCACTGTGGGCAATGCCCAGCTGAAGCTGCTCTATCCCCGAGGCAGCACCAGATCCAGGCCAAGGTCGCCCTGCTTCCCTTCAGAGGACATAGGCCGGTACTCCAAAAGCTGCTGCGCGGCAGGACTCAGCTCCTGCACGCAGTGGATCTTGGCGAAGGGCATGCCTGGACGCAATCCTGGCCTCGTGGTGCACGTCCTGCCCATACCCTTAGGTGATGTTGTGGATCCAGGCCTCCAGCTGCAAAGTGAGGCTCAGGAAGGCGGCAGCCAGAGCGTGGCGACCTTGACAACGCGCACTAGGCTGCAGCCCACCTCTCGCACCACGCTGAGGTCTGGGTCAGCCTCCACATGTGCGCCACTGGTGCCCAGCTTGACGCCGTTGTCACGTGCCAGCGGTGCGCACAGGAGCAACCCGGCCCAGGGGTTGAGCACCGGGCATAGGATCTGCAGGTTGACCTTGAGATGACTGAGAGTGAGTAGGGCACCTGCAGTTTGAAGTGCACTTTTTTGAGCACCACGTGTCTGTAGGAGCGGCAGGCCTCCTGGGCCAGGCCAAAGGTCCCCTGCGCCAACGGCGGCTGATACACTGCCCTGCCGCAGGTGGAGCCACGTGGGGAGGTGCTGAGGCTGCCAGCACAGTGTGGGGAGAAGTCTGGCGGGCTCCACCGCAGTAGGCGTTGGCAGGTCCACGGTGCCCAGGAAGCCGAGCGCACCAGCTCACGCATGGCCTTGTTACAGCTTCAACAAAACAAAAATTCGAAGTGAGAATATCACACGGAAGACCGATCTTGAGTAGCCTTCAGCCTCTCGGTCAGTTTTTCTTCCTTTTTCTTCTTGTTAGCCTTTTATATTCCCCTTTATCCTTCCTTTCTGACTCAAATCTAAACCATTAACTAACTCATTTCTTGGTTTATTCCTTTATATCCGGTTTTCCTCTCTTGGAAAACTGTGTGATACAATTAAATTTTTAAATCATCGTTTGGTAAACATGCAACCCTAGAAACCTAGTTTTGTCATCTACGGAGAATGAACTCATCTGTCCCTAGAGCTTCTCAGTAACCAAACCCATGTGATTGCTGTATGAAACCAGAATGTCAGGCCCATTAATTTATCCTCCATACATAACCATAAAAAAAGCTGGGATGTGTATGTCTAAAATAAAGACATCCCAAGCCAAAAATTAGCTACAAAATCATTTGATGAATGTAGAATGAGAACCAGAAGACTGGATGAAAGTTAAGTGGCACTGGGCAAAATTAAAGTGGTATAGGATAGTGCAGAGGCTCTTGGATCCAACTGCCAGATCTCAGCCTGAGCAATGACTAGCTGGGAATTGTTTAACTTACCTAACCTTGATGTGCTCAAGGTTAATTAAATGGGGATGGTGATAGTAACTAACCTCATATTAAATAATGGAGCACTGACATATTTAGAACAGTGTCTAACCTATACCAAGTATAATCCTGCTTGTGCAACCTCACAGTGAGGATGGTGGGATCATCATAGTTGAAAATTTAGCTAAGGGGGCTTCTTTCCTAGACCTCGCTGTATATAGGCATGGACTATGCCAATATTTGTCACCATGCCTCCCCTTTTATCTTTTCCAGAGCTGACCAATTATCTTTTTAAGTTACGTATTATTTTCTTTAAATCTGTGTTGAACATGTTAGTCTTTGCATGCCCGTGAAACATTCTGACTCCTGAAGGCCATCTTGCACATCTGCTGTGAGCTACTCATCATTGGTTTTACAACTCTTAAGGCATGGCTATATTCCCCCACTTCCTCCTCTTTTGGAAGACTTGTTTTATCTCTGTGTATAAAACCCAGTGTTCTCATGGTGACAACATTTGGATAAAGTCATATAGTGTCAGTACAGACTTTAGAACAGACAAAAAGCTGCAGGAAAAAAAACAAACAAAAACAAACAAACAAACAAACAAACAAAAAACCACTGCTACAGAGGCTAGAGGAAATGCATTTCAGGTCAGCAAACCGATCAGACAGATTCAACATCTCAGTGGTCTGCAGGAACAAAACATAAAAGCATTAAAACAAACAATCATACTAATCTTCTCAATCTCTTTAGTTTTTTTTTTTTTTTTTTTTTTTTACTGGCCAAACTATTAAGCATAAGTATCTGTTCTATAAGGCTGTTTTATTTTTTTTTATTCTTAAGTACTGTATATTATCTTCACTTGCCATTTTGTTTACAATAGTAAATGAGATACTTAATCATAATCAGTAAAAGCACTATGTCCTCGATTTCTTTTGAAAAGTTTTTTGAAGATTGGAAATACAGCTGCCAGATTTCTTTTAAGATTTAATTTACACCAGAGAAATTGGACATGTGTGGCTTAAGAGAATTTTATATCCTATCCCAGGTGTCCCTAGACCCAGGATTTCAGGGTCAAACCTCTTACTCTGAGGCACAGCAGACTCCTAACACATCCACTTGAGTGACAGCTTTGGTTTTCATGCAATCAGGTCTTGACTAATCAGTCCTGAAATTGTGGGAATAAGACAAAGGTAGACATATTGATTAATTGTGCCATCTAGAACAATAATTGATAATTATTGTTTCTTAAGGAAATACAGAGACATGACAGATCGATGGATGTGTCTATGTATATAATTTTAATTTTAATATTTATAAATATACATGAAAATAATTCATTGTTTCCATATTTTCATTTCATAAAATGATATAAGAAGAGGGATACTCCTCCACTATGCTCTTCCACATCCTCTAGCACTACCATACACTTCTCACTTGTTTCATTCAATTCTGTAATGAATGTACTTGCGTGAAAACACGTATTTTCATTTTAGATAGCGTTCATAAAGTAATGCTTCTGGAAGAGGGGTAAAGGCATGTATTGTGATAGGGAGAGGATTAGTCAGCAAACATATGTAACAGTTTGGAAAGTTGGAAGGAAGGTGAATGAAAATAGAAATCTCCCCTGGATACAGTACTCAAAGACTTTGGTGAGAGTGCTGGAGAAGGAAATCAGGGAATAGAATTGTAAGAACTTTCACCAGAGCTTCAGAGAAATCAGAGCTCACAAGTGGGCTATGCCTGAAGGAGTAAGATATCAGTAGCGCACTAGACACTAAATGAGACAATCTAAGGTTGTGAGTGGTTGTAACCTGAAATAGAATGCTGTGTGCATGGGCAGACCCTTTAATCTACCAGGAAACTAAAGTCAAGGTATGACTGTCCTTTGCATGTTTTAATTGCCATTTTGGTCTCCTTGTAGCCTTCCTTGTGATTGCTTCTGAATACATATAGTGAAAAAGCCAAGTTGGCTGGCTGTCATTTTGGGGTACAGAAACTTGTCTGAAGTTGTTTTAGAAAAACTGAAAATAGATTTTAAGTCATTTTATTTCGTTCAAAGAGCAGTTAAATTAAAAAAAAAATGTTTAAATCCACTGCTTAGGGAAAATCAAATCACTTTGAACCACAGAGTCTAATAGGAGATAGAAATTACTGGGTATCTTCTAGTTATGTCATTTATATCAAAAGAAATGCTATGACAGAAATTTCAAAGGGTTTCAAATTGAAAATTACAGTTTGGGGAAAATGGCTTTCACAAAAATAAGGACCAAAAAAAAGTGAAAAATAGCATGATGTTTCTATTTGCTGTGTAGTCCTGTTGAGTCCCTCCAGTGTTCAGAAATCTATCCCCAGTCTTCCCCTAATGGTTTTGAAGCTGTTGACAGCTGTGATCAGTAAGCCCCCTTTGCTCTCAATACCCTTGTTTTCTTTTTCTGTCTCCAGACACACTCAGTTGCATCCTTCTAGCTTCCATACCCCCCATATGGCCTTTCCTAAAGAATCTCTTTTTAGGAGGCAGAAAGTGACTATGTTCTCTTTAAAGGAGGTGGGAAAAAATGAACATATTTGGGGAATATTGTAACTTTTTTTGATGGAAAGGAAAATGATTTCTTCCTATCTGTGGGTTAATCTGTGAGAATCTGAGAAAGTCCATCTGAGGGAGTCCATTAATACGTTTCAAATATTACTCTCAAGTACTTTATGACAGATGTGCAAGTTGATGGAACTGAATGGCAGCACTTTGGAAAACAACCCTGGGCTTATGTTTCTAAGGTATTTAATTTTACCCAGTGTCATGTGCAGCTTCTTATACTGAAGAGGCCATCCTGCTTGCTTGTTTCAACTTATGGCCTATTAATTTAAAATGGCTTGACAGTAAAGTGGAAAAAGCGACACTATAATGATTTTGCTTAATTTCTGCTCATTGATGCAAAACCACTTGCCACCACATTTCAATTCTATTGTCTGTACATTTGTGAGTATTTATGATATTTTGATTTGGATCTAATTTCTGTTATGAGAAAGGCAGTGATAGGATGGGAATAATATGGATGATCTCTGCCACAGAACTTGATGTATGGAAATCAGCAAGTTAAAGTGTTGAGTCTTAGTTTCCTCATGAAATCACTTTTTAATAGTGAAGCTTGATAGACATGAGATATAGACATATGAGATGTAACATATATAATTATTGTCAGTGCATTTGAATTCATATATCCCTCTTAGTTTAGTTCATCTTCTCAGATCTAAAATCTCCTGGAGAACTGAATAACATCTATGATTAGGTGAAATATTGGTAGGGATGATGATGAAGAGATGGGAACAGATCTATCCATGGATCTCCCACTGACCAGTTGTTTTGTTTTGTTTTGTTTTGTTTTTCTGAACAGATTGTATATTATCAGAGGTCCAACAGACTAGTGGGAGCAGAGTGGAAAAGTTAATGAAAGTGGTAGGTCAGAAACTTGTATTAAAGAAGGCTAAATTAAAGAGCACTCAAAGGCTACAGAGAGAGCAAGTCATCAGTCCTCTAGAAAATGAGTTAAGTTGAGAAGCTGAAAAATAAGCACTCTTGGAGTCATTAATGTGCTCAACAGATACTTATTGAGGATCTTCTGTGTGCCAGGCACATTTCTAGGGGATTCACGGGGAAATGAACTAAGCAAAAACCCCTAATTTGTAGGGCTTTCATTCCAGTTAAGGAGAAGGGAAAGATGATAGTCATGATTAAGGTTAAAAGTTAAAAAAAAAAAAAAAAGGAAAAGAGGATGAACGTATGAATAGTGTAAGAAAGGGAAGTGACATTTATTCCTCTGAAGGAAATGTGGGAGTGATATGGGAAAAGCATTGCAGGTAATGAAGCTGAAAGTAGAAAGGACCCTGAGGCAGAAATGCTTTGGATGCTGGAGAATGAGTAGACCAGTATGGCATGTACAGTGGAATGATCTAGCAGGGGTAGTAGGAGCTGACATCTGAGAGGTAACCCGTCCAGAATACCATGTAGGGCCCTATCAGTCATTTCCAGAGTTTTGTCTTTTACTTTGAGTGAGGTAAAAATTCTTTGGAGGATTTTGAGCAGAGGAATGACATAACAAGATAAAGTCAAGAAGTTAGAGTAAGATGGTTGGAATCCACTAGCATATCCAAAATCAAGAAAAGGGGGTGCAATGTAAGGGAGAAAGGGAATGTGGAGCACATTAATACCAATGTAATTCTTGGCACATACAGAGCACCAACTTTCCCAACAGGACCTCCACTATTTGTTGATTGATTCCTGATTCCTTCTAATCTGATGAAAAACAATTCTGAGTATGCATGGCCTGCAACTGGGGCCATGGTTTTCATGGTACTCAGTTGTATTCATATCTTGGAAAGGTAACACTTTCTAATGCCTAGTCTCTCCATCTGTCTTTACTGCAGATATATGGAGTAGAGAAAACTCTATGTGAATCGGGAAGGGGAGATATGGAGAGTAATTATTTTCGGAGAACATATTACATTTGGTCCTGGCAGCATGCAGCTTGAAGATCTAGTTGATTTTACTTAAATTTTACAAAAAAACAAAAAACAAAAAGCAAAAAGAATGATGCCATGAGATGTTTGTTGGGTTTTGCTAAAAAAAAAAGGAACCATAACATTTTTAGAATTCCAGGCAATAATATCTAATAATTTCTAAGCCCAGAGAGCCAAACCTTGTTTTAATTTTTAAGATATGTTTTGTTCTAATAAGAATACTTAACATGAGATGTACCCTCTTAATGAATTTTTAAGTGTATAGTATGGTTAATGATTGGTCAACATTGTTGAGGAATGTAGTTCTCATTTGTCTATTTTTGCTTTTGTTGTCCATGCTTTTGGTGTCTTATCCAAAAAAATCATTGTCAAGACCAGTGTCAAGGAAATTTTTCCCTATGCTTACTTATGGTTTAAAGTCTTACATTGAAATCTTTAATCCATTTCAAGTTAATTTTTGTGAGTGGTGTAAGGTATGGGTCTGGGTTTATTCTTTTGCGTGTGGATATCCAGTTTTCCCAGCACCATTTATTGAAGAGACTACCCTTTTGGCATCGTCTTCTCAATATTCTTGTTAAATATGAGTTCACCATATATGGATGGTTTTATTTCTGGGCTCTCTATTCTGTTATGCTGGTCTATATATCTGTTTTTATGCAACATGACACTAATTTTGATTATGGTAATTTTGTAATATATTTTGAAATAGGAAGTG
Source organism: Lontra canadensis (assembly GCF_010015895.1). NCBI lineage: Eukaryota > Metazoa > Chordata > Mammalia > Carnivora > Mustelidae > Lontra > Lontra canadensis. The sequence goes on from NW_022631001.1 coordinate 9,595,264, forward strand.
TGATGCCTCTAGCTTTGTTCTTTTTTCTCAGGACTGATTGGCTCTTCATGGTCTTTGGTGGTTCCATATGATTTATAGAGTTATTTTTTTCTATTTCTGTAAAATAAATGTTACTGGAATTTGTAGGGATTACGTTGAATCTGTAGATTACTTTGGGTAATGTGGACGTTCTAACAATATCCAGTTTATCCATGAACACAGCATGTCTTTCCAATGATGTTGAATCATATCAGATGCTTTTTCTTCATGTACTGAAATGATTATGTGTTTTTTTATTTTTTGTTCTTAGTTTGTTGCATCACATTAATTGATTTTCATATGGCAAACCAGCCTCACATTTCAGGGATAAATCCCACCTAGAAGTGGTATATAATCCTTTTATTTTTTTTATTTTTATTTTTATTTATTTATTTTTTTTGTGATCCTTTTAATGTGCTGTTGGGTTCAGTTTGCTAATCTGGGGAGGATTTTTGCATATATAAATAAGGTTATTGGTTTGTCACTTTCTTTTCTTGTGTTGTCTTTGCTCTTATGTAAGGATAATAGTGGCATAATGAGTTTGGAAGTGTTTCCTCTTCTTTAATTTTTGAAAGCACTTGAGAAGGGTTGGTATTCTTTAAATATTTAGTACAATTCACTAGTGAAGCCATCTAGTTTTGACCTTTTCTCTATAGGAAAACATCTGACTGAGGATTTAATTTCCATAGTAGGTATGGGTCTGTTCCAATTTTCTGTTTCTTCCTCATGTAGTCTTGGGATGTTTTATGTTTCTTGGAATTAATCCATTTCTTCTGAATTATACAGTTTGCTGGTGTGTAATTGTTCAATGTAGTGTTTCATGATTCTTGTTTTCCCTTGTGCCACCAATTGTGATGTCTTTTCCTTCATATCTGAGTTTGTCTGAGTCTTCTCTTTTTACTTAGTTTAATGGTTTGTTGATTTTATCTTTTCAAAAACTGAACTCTGATCTTTTTCTATTGTTTTTCTGTTTTTAATTTCTTTAATTCTTGTTTTAATCTTTGTTGTTTCTTCCTTCCACTTAGTTTTTTTCTCTTTTTAGGTCCTGGGGATGTGATGTTAGATTGTTTATTTGATATGTTCTTTTTTAAATCTAAGTATTTATTGCTATGAACTCTCAATTTGTTTTTGTTGCACCCTGTAAGTTTTGGTATGCTGTATTTTCAGTTTTATTTGTTTCAAGGTATTTTCTAATATCCTTTTTTATTTTTTTATTTTTTCTTTGTTCAGGAGTAGATTGTTTAAAATTCACATATCTATAAATTTTTCACTTTTTCTTTTGTCAATTTCTAGTTTCATTTTGTTGTGGCTGGGGAAGATAGTTGTTATGATATCAATGTTTTTGAAATTATTAAGAGTTGTCTTGTGACCTAATATGATTTATCCTGAGGCAAGATCTGTGTTCACTTGAAAAGAATTTATTCTGTTCCTATTGGGTGGAATGTTCTGTATATGTCCTTTAGGTCCATTTTGTCTGTACTATTATTTAAGCTCTCTGTTTCCTTATTGATTTTCTGTCTGAAATTCTATTCATTTTTGAAAGTTGGGTATTGAAATCCCCTACCATTATTGCATTGTATCTATTTCTATTAAAATAGAAGTAAATTCAGTTCTATTAATGCTTTTTCAGTTCTTTGAATGTTCACTTATGTTAACTTCTGCTTTATATATTTAGGTTTTTTTATATTGGGTGCATATGTATTTATAATTAGTAGATCTGCATGGTTATTGACCCTTTTATCATTATATAACATTCTTCTTTATCTCTTATAACAGTTTTTGATTTAAAGTTTATTTGTGTGATCTCAGTAAAACTATCTCTGCTCTTTTTTGGTTACAATTTGTATGGAATGCATTTTACTATCCTTTGACTTTCAGCCTATGAGTGTCCTTAAACTTAAAATGAGTTTTTATACAGAGAATACAATGTGTCTTTTAAAAAAATCTGTTCAGTCACTCTATGTTTTTGTTCACAGTATACATTATTTTCTATTTTTTTTTTTTTTACACATGGTAATAAATCTTGGAGATCTACTAGGTCAGTGCATGCAACTTTTCTCAATTCCTTTTATCTTTTTTTTTTCTTATTGTGCTATGGTTTAAAATTATCTTTTTGAATTTATTTATACATTTTCAGTAATTTTTAAGAGTATAGTTGACATACAATATTATATTAATGTCAGTTGTACGACATAGTGACTTGTCAGTCATTTACCTTTTGAAATGCTCACCATGTGTGTAGTTACCACCTGTCACCATACAAAGTTATTACAGTATTATTGATTATATTCTGCATGTGATACTTTCCATCCTCATCACTTCTTTATACTATAACTGAAAGTTTGTACCTCTTAATCCCCTTCATTTATTTTACTCATTCTTCCATCTCCCCCCTTGGCAAACCTCAGTTTGTACTGTGTATTCATTCTCTTTCTGTTTTTGTTATTGTTTGCTTGTTCATTTTGTTTTTTTAGGTTCTACATATAAATTTTTTAAGCTTTCTTATTTTTAAGTAATCCCTACATATAAGTGAAATCATGTGATACTTGTTTTTCTCTGATGTATTTTACTTAGCATTATACCCTCTAGGTCCATCCATATTGCCGTGAAGGCACTCTGTGTCTTTTGAATAGGAAGTTTAAATTACATTTAAAATAATTTTTGTTAGAGAAAGATTTACTATTGGCATTATGTTGTTTCCAGTTAGTTTTATAGTTCTTTTATTTGTCTTTTTTTTTCTCTTGATGTCTTCTTTTGTATTTTATTGTTTGTGTTGGTATACTTTGGTTCCCTTTTCTGTGTCTGTGTAACTTCTATAGGTATATTTTTGTGTATGTAGTTACCTTGGGAATTATGTTAAAAATCTTATATTTATAAGCCTATTTAAAATAACAACTCTATACTTGAACTTCTTCCTCCCATGCATATTATCTTATTATTGCCATAATTTTCATCTACTCATATTGTGTGTCTTTTAACATATTTTGGTTACAGCTATTTTTAATACTTTTGCATTTTACCTTTTATGTTAGAATAAAGTGATCTATCTACTACCATTACAGTAACACAATGTTCTGTTTTTATTGATACGTTTACTTTTACCAATGAGATTCAACATCAAATACAATGAACTCAAAGAAATCCACACTGAGACACATTATAATTGAATTATCAAAAGTCAAAGATAGAATTTTAAAACCAGTAATAGAAAAACGAATTGTCACAAATAAATGAACACCCATAATATTTTTCAGTTAAAACCATGGATCCCAGAAAAATGTGAGATGATATATTTAAAGTTCTGAAAAACAAACAGACAAAACCCTCCTAACCAAGAGTATTATACCTAGAAAAACTATCCTTCAAAAATGGAGACATAAAGTCATTCCTACATAAATAAGCTTACAGAGTTTATTACTGTTAGACCTGCCTTACAAGAAATGCTAAAGGAGTTCTCCAATTTGAAATAAATGATGCCGGGCATTGGTTTGAATGATAATACATGTATTATGTTTAATTATCATGACAATTATCATGATGTGTATATTCTTTTCATCTCTATTTATATGATTTATCTTGTTTATTTTTTGCCTATAGTATATTTTAAATACCTTTTCTGTCTTTTGGCAATTTTCCTATCATGAATCATAATTTCCCAAGATAGAAGCTAAAAGTTGCTTTCCTAGCCTTCATTACATTTTATGACCTACTTTTCTCCAATTAGATGCACTCATAGGAGAGGGTAATATGAAGTAGGAGGTGTTCAGTTGACTCCTTTTTGCTGGCAAAGAGTTAGAGGACATTGAAAATTGCATAATAGTGATAAGGTCCTAGTAATAGTGTCCTGTGTGTACTCATTCTTTAATATTACGTGCTTTTTAGGGGCAGTGGTGGTAGAATTTTGTATGTGAAATCAGTGGCCAAATGATTTTTGCCATCAAAATTGGCTTCATACCTCTGGTTCTGCATGTATACCCCTGAAATCTTTGAGTCTGAGATGCACAGTATTTTTTTTTTAAAGATTTTATTTATTTATTTGACAGACAGAGATCACAAGTAGGTAGAGAGGCAGGCAGAGAGAGAGGAGGAAGCAGGCTCCCTGGTGAGCAGAGAACCTGATGTGGGGCTCGATCCTAGGACCCTGGGATCATGACCTGAGCCGAAAGCAGAGGCTTTAACCCACTGAGCCACCCAGGTGCCCCTGCAGAGTATCTTTTGAAGACAGAGCTTGGCAGTACCGATTTTTATAAATAAAGGTTTATTGGAACAGAGTCACACCTATTTATTTATATATTGTCTATGGCTGCTTTTGTTAAATTGTCAGGCTTGACAACAGAGACCATCTGGTCATGAGGTTTAAAATATTTGTTTGTGGCTCAAAGAGAAAAAAAGTTTGCCTTAATAAATAATTGCTTTAATAAATACTTTGTTTTAGTAAATACCTTTCTGTTTTAGCTAGCTAGAATGGGTTATGTTGTGTGCAACTAATACCCTGACTGATATATCCCATTTTAAAATTGAGGACACCAGGTCCCTTGTGCATTTCTTTTTTTCTTTTTCTTTTTTTTTTTTTTTTTAAGATTTTGTTTTTATTTATTTGATGAAAGAGACACAGTGAGAGAGGGAACACAAGCTGGGGGAGTGGAAGAGTGAGAAGCAGGTTCCCAACTGAGCAAGGAGCCTGAAATGGGGCTAGATCCTGGGACCCTGAGATCATGACCTGAGCCAGTGGCAGATGCTTAATGACTGAGCCACCCAGGCACTCCCTCTATGTGTTTAACTATTATTCTCAAGTACACATATATTTAGTAAGTAGTAAAACCGGTGTATAAACCCAAAGACTCATGTCCAGAGTCCAAGTTTTTAACTAAATACTTTATTTCTTCTATTGTATTTTATGCTAACATTAGAGTTGATAATGTAAAGATTTGAGATTCTTGACTGAATTTTTCAGTTTTCATTTATATATACACATTGATAGAAACTTGACAGATTTAGGAACTTTATCAGTTTAGCTTCATATGTTTAGGATCTGGCTCAGATAAAAGGTGTTTTAGTCAGTGCAGATTTTCTTAATCCTAGGTTATGATTTGATACTAACATTTATGTTTAAATATTGTGCTAGTTATATTTAATAATTTTCAAGCCTGATGTTTTGCATAGGCTATTTTCCTTTTGGTTATTTTTAGTGAAACTAGTATACTTCCAAGCATTTTTCTTGTCAAATCTTAATGGATTAGTTCAATGCCAGGTTGAATTTCTAATTCTTGCTTTCAGAAGCAAATGATGGCTGAACTAAATTACTTTGTTAAAGAAGCATAAACAGTATCAAATCACCAGGTGATCATAGTGTCCAGTGTAATCTTTATGTAATCATAAAAAAGTGATTTAATGAAACTCAAAAATGCAAGTCATTAAGCATAGTTCATATGAGGGGATTTTCCTGTCAAAATAAGAATTTGGGAAATGGACTTTAAAACATAAAAATAAAAACAAAAATGGTGTGAACTCTAAGTTCTGGACCAGTTTTCCTCACCATCTGTAGCCAATTTGCATTCCCTGTGAATTCAGTCAGACATCTTAACCATCTGTAAATTCCAGACTTTTCATACTGATTTCCTTCTAATTAATGGAATTTTATTTCATGCTTTTCTATGTTTATTTGTTAGACCTGGTTTTAAAACCCCAACAAAGCAATTGGAATAGGAGACTGATTCCTTATAGATAAAATATGTGGCTTTAATACTAGGACCCTTAAGTAAGTGGAAATAATGGAATGAGAATTTTTGTCGCTACAAGACGGTGAAAGTCATAAAATATTTAATCTAAAGTTTATTCCATTGTCATACTCTTTATGTAAGAAAATGAATTTCTTTCATTATAAAATTTAGCAGACTGAAACAACATTGTATCATTGACACATTGTCTGACTTTAAGGAATGAAGAAAAGAAACAAAGGTATTTTGGCAATTGATGTGTAACTGCTTTGAGAAAAGAAACAAAAAGCAGCCTTTACTAGTTGAACTTATTAACTCTAAATTCTGGTTGTCTTTTAGGCCATATATGTACTAACTGATGGAAGAAATATACAATGGAAAGTATGATTTATGAGTTTCTTTAATCATTTCTGAGAAAAATTTATGAATTTCTTTAATCATTTCCAAGAAAAATATTCTGTCTTTACCTACAAATTAGAAATTTCTCACAGGTTTTTGGAGGCAAAAACACTCAATAATCATATCTATGTAAAAAAATCAAATATTATTTTTATTTTAGTACAGGTTGCTGCTTTCTTCCATTAATGAGACTTAATGTGGGTCAGATTAAAGCTACCACTGGTATCACAGACTAGGTGAGCGGGCTCTTTTATGTATGCAAAGCAGAGCAAAGCGTTGGTACTTCAGCTCCTTAGTATGCTCTCTTTTAAAAAAAATTGACAATTTGGAGGGAAAAAGTGATTTCTTGCGTCTTACCTGTGCTGCAAGGCCATCCTTCATCTTATTAAAATGTGCATATAATAATGCATGATGTGATTGAATGTCACTCATTTCCATCCCATTGATCACATAGGTCTGTTAGTCCCAGCTTAATTTGTCAAGGTAAGGCATCCTAATTTAACGATAGAAACAAATGAGCTCAATCATCTCACAATTCCCAAGGACAGAATCTGCTTTTATATTTTCTACACATTTTACTGCTCCTTGTAATTATTGAACAAAGTCCTCAATTAGCAATCTGTTGGGTTTCTTATTATGTCCGAAGGGCCCACATGCCCTAACCATGAAAGAATCCCAGATTGGGCCGCCATGTAACAAAGAACAAACTACTAACTAGCTTTACTTTAATACAAATTTTATGGGGCATTTAAAAAATATACAAGTCCATATGAACAGCAACCATGAATTTGATATTTTGTTCTTTTTTTCTTGCTTTACGAGTAAACAATATAACTCGCAAATTTGTATTTGTTCTCCAGCATAGTCTTCATTGCTGGTACTGAAACCACACAATATGTGACATTTTACTTTCAAAAAGTTATATTTATGAACAAAAGATAGGGAGGGAAAATAAGAGACATTTTGATGACCAAAATCTTAGAAGGATAGAGGCTTGAATCACAATTGCCGGACATTCTCTCTAGCTCAGAAATGTTGATTTTCTTTTTAAGGTTTCTGATAACTCTGAGTATCAGGAGGATTTTTTTCCAATTTGCTGGTGGAAAGAGAGGGGAGAGGATTCTGGCAGAAAGAGTGGCTATTTTGGAACACTAAATCTGTAAGTCTTAGGAGTATCCTTAGATGTATGCTTCAGGAACATAATTCAGGGCTCTAGTGGGTTTGGAGTGAGAACACTTTAATTGATAGTGAGGTCTTTAGGCATTGAGCTTGAAAGCAGAGCCAGTGACACTTTGATCTAAAAAGACTCAAAAGGGAGAGTCATGATTCTTTCAAATACAGTGACTGATTCCAGTTAAATCTTTGGGCTACCAAGGGAGCATTGTATCTGGCTCTGAATAAACACTGGTGCTCAAATGCATTAAACTTTGGGAGACTCAGAGACGAAGGAGACACCTGGTGTTGAACTCTTGGCCACTTCGAAGGAGTCCAACCAAAGGTATACTTGGTGGCAAATTTGATGAGTATTTTAATGAAGATGAAAGGGAGTTTAGGTTAAAAGAAAGAAGTAAAACAAAACATAACAAAATCATTCCTTTACACATTTTCTTTTGGTAATGAATCTGTTTTAACCTGTTCTGTTAAAATAACTTTTTAGTTTATTTTGTTAAATAAAACATGCATATTAAATATAGTCATGCATGTATTTTGTGCATTTGCTTTATTATTTTCTTAGGGAAATCTCTGGAAGTAAAATTGCTGAAGGACTATTTTCATTAATCTATAAGACTTTTGTAATGTTTAACTGAACTTCAGAAAGATTATAGCACTCCCAACAGACTAAGTTTTAAGTTTAAAGTTGTTCCTATATTTAACATATTACAATTTTTAATTTCTCTTTCTCTGAGCCCCTTGGATGCACCCTTGGTTCATTCATTTATGCATTCATTCCCTTATTCACTCCCTTACTCACCGATAGAGCCTAAGGTTTGCCCCCAAATTATTGTATCATGGGGGTTAAGGAGAGATAAAGAAAGCCAAGTTTTCCATATTTATGATAATGGGGTAGTTTGTAATGAGCATGGGATATAAACTCAGAAGACTTTGAATTGAAAATTAACTTTTTAAAAAAAATTTTATTTTTTTAGATTTCTTTTCAGTGTTCCAGAATTCATTGTTTATGCACCAAACCCAGTGCTCCATGCAATACGTGCCTCCATAATACCCACCACCATGAAAATTAACCTATACTTCATTGTGTGTCACTTGACATTTTTGAGGTTCTAGTTAATCATCTTAAAAGTGGAAAAAAGTAGTAACTAACTAAGAAAGATAAACATATCTGCAAATGTTTTCTAAACTAAAAAGCTGTTTACAAAGCATGGTTGGGATTTGGCTTTACAAATACAAGGTGAAATTCTTTAAACCCTCCATTATTTATACTTATCTGAATTTGACAGTTCAAAGTCATATTATAATAACCGAGTAAATATTCAGCTTCAGCAGTCTCTTTATCTCAAATAGGACTGACTGAAGTTATAAATGCAAGCCTTTTTTCTTCCTTCCTTCTTTTCTTTGGTGGAAGGAGGTCTTCAAGAGGATGTGACTGCAGCTTGACCCTTGAGCTTGTCCTGGACTATCAGAGACTCCTCAGCCTCTCCCCTGTCCTCGGACTAGACCTTCCCCTCACTGTTCAGCCGTAGGATCCACTTGAGGCAGCCTTGAGCAATGTGCTGTTCAGACCATCTGGATAGGGTATGTTACTCAACCCTAACAAGACTCTCTAAAAACTTTAAAGATTCTGGGTGGGTGGGTGCTGAGATTTCTTTTATAATGAGAAAGATGGATCATCTTTCCAATTGTTTAAGAATTCTTTAAGTATCTCCTTTTACCTATCATCTCCATATATTTTTTCCCATTTTTCTGTTATTCTAACTCTGTTAAGGCCTCTATATAAACTTCTAAGTTTCTCAGTAGGAGGGGACTAAGATCTCTTTGTCTTGCAGCTGCCCAAAGAAACCTTTTTAGTCAGTTCCCTTGCTTACTACACCTGCCATGTACCGTCCTGCGATGGCCTGTTTCTTTCTTGGGTCTCCCCTTGGCCCCCCTTTAAGGAAGGGGACAATTTTCAATTTTACGCCAGAACTCTAGAGGTTGGGAACTAACACCCTTCGTCCTTCGTCTCCTTTCCCTCTTCCTTTCCTTCTCCCCTTTCTGCCTTCCTTTTTCATCTTCATAATTTTATTTATGCATTTAATAAACAAACCACTTATTATTTAATAAAACACTCTTTTAAGAAAATTCAGAAAACATGAGAGAATATACTTGTGAAAATTCTTCCAATATCTGCAGTGCCCACTCAGTTTTCCTCTTTGCATCCAATTTTATAGTAGTTGATATATTCTTACAAAAGTAATTTCTCATATATTTTCTTTCTCTACATAGACACATACATATACGTGTGTGTATATGTAAAGATACATTAATATAATATCATTTTTCCAAAATGGTATTATGTGTTACTTCCATTATTCTGTACTTTTGTTTTATTCACTTAAAATTCACTTAAAATACATTATATATTTTGAAGGTTTTCCCATATGGGCTTCTCCATTTGATTTTTACAGCTGTACAATAGTACATTATGACTATGTCATAAATTATTTAAGTACCTTGTTATTGATGGACATTTTGGTGGTTTCCCAATTTTTTAAAAAATATTTTATTTATTTATTTGACAGAGAGAAAGAGGTCATAGGTAGGCAGGGAAAGCAGGGGGGAAGCAGGCTCTGTGCTGAGCAGAGAGTCCAATGCGGTCCTTGATTCTAGGACCCTGAGATCATGACCTGAGCTGAAGGCAGAGGTTTCACCCACTGAGCCAACCAGGTGCCCCAATTTTTTATTTTACAATGTTCCAGTGCCATTTCACATGCATGATTAGCACTGAATGACACAAACCTATAATTGGAACTGGCAGTTTAAAGAGTGAATGCATTTTTAATTTATAAATTCCGTCAAATTTTCCTTGATAGATAGATGTTATCCCAATTTATATACCCATGAGAAATTCATGAGAGTACTTTTTCCTAACACAATCACCCTTATGATATTTTAACAACTGTTTGGTCATTAACAATCAGGTAAATTAAAAAAAAAAAAGATATGTTGAAGTGTTTAAAATTTAGATTTATTTTCTTTTGAGAAAGATGGATTGTCTTTCCAAAAATTGAAAGGCTCTTTTAATCTCTTTTTCCATCAGTTACCATCTTCATACATTTTTCCTGTTTTTCTGTTATTTCATTTTTAGGAAAATATTTAATGGCTGTTCTCTCACACATGCATAGACATCTCTTCTTTGACACATGAGGAATTATACCTGTTTCCTTTGTTTGCACTGTGATTTTTTTAAGTTGCTTTTTTATCCTGTTTTTTCATTATTGTGAACTCAACTTACAAATCTTCTAATCTTCTAATGTATTGCTTTGAGGTTAACATCATAGTAACTAGACTATCCTCCGCTTGAGATCATACAGTTACTCTGTATCATTTTTCTAATACTATTATGGATTCCCTACTAAGTTTTAATATATATTCTTCTCTGAATTGATTTTTATGTATTTTTAAATTTATCACTCCATTTTTACTTTTTAAAGACCGTTTCCAAGTTGTATAAATGTTTGATGATATAACATGGGTTTACCAAATTATCTGGTATGTTATGTTTATCATATGATAGTTCCATGATATATTCCAGCCTATCTCTGGACTTTTCATTCCATTGCGCTGATATGTTTATCTATATATTAACATTGCCATTTTCAATATTTTAACTTTAAACTTTATAATAATATTTAAATATATATTATGCATAGTTCCCCCTCATTACTGTTCTCTTTCAGAATCATAATAGCTTTTATTATATAATAATACTGCTGTTTATCTAATTCTTCCAAAAAGTCTCTTTGATATTTATGTTGGGTCTAGTAGACTTATAAATTAACTTGGGTAGATTTTAAATGTTTGTGAAGTTGTGTCTTCCTATGTAAGAATGGGGTAAAACTTTCTCTGCTCAATGGTCCTTTTGGGACTCTCAGTAACATTAACTGCTTATTTATTTTTCATAGATATCTGCTATATTTGTTATCTTATTCCTAGGTTTTTAATTTTATTTTATTGTATTTAATTCTATGGACTATTATATATGGACTTATTTTATTAGTTTATAAATTCTAACGGGTTCTGGTTTGTATTATAAAGTTTGTTAATTTCTGTATTTACTGAGTTCACTTGTAACACTAACAATTTCTTAGAGGATTGAGGATCCTTCTAGTTTATGTAAAGTATACAATAATATAATTCTATGTATACAATCATATACTGTGCCAAAGGAAAAGTAGTTTATTTCCTTTGTTCGTATTCACATTCATCTTATTTTTTTTCTCGTTAATTGCATTGACTAATAATTCCAGACACCATGAAAAAAAAATTCTTTAATGGCATCTTTTCTTTCCTTTTTTTAAAAAAAACAATAATGTAAATATTTCTTGTGGACCTTCTTTCCGTTTATTAATATTTGTGGGTTGTTTTTTTTTAAGATTTTATTTATTTATTTGACAGAGATCACAAGTAGGCAGAAAGGCAGGCGGGGGGTGGGGGGTGTGGGGAGGAGCAGGCTCCCCACTGAGCAGAGAGCCCAACTCAGGGCTTGATCCCAGGACACTGGGATCATGACCTGAGCAGAAGGCAGAGGCTTTAACCCACTGAGCCACCCAGGCGCCCCTTAATTTTTTTTTTTTATGAAAAGAATTATTCATCTGTTTCTTCCTAGTCCTCCCCAAGAATGGTTGTTTTATTTTATCAAATGGGTTTTGATAGTTATTTAGGTAGATGATCATCTTAATTTCTCCTCTGATTTACTGATATGGAGAATAATACCAACAGGTTTTCCAAGATGAAAAAGTACCACCATTCCTAAAAGAACTAATCTGAATCTGGTGTTTTCTGTGGGGAAGTTAGTTTCTTTAATTATTCTAAGCAATTTGTACAGATTTTCAGTTTTTATGGAGGCAGTTTAGGTAAATTGTGTTTTTTTCAAATAAATTATTCTTTTTAACCCAGATTTTCAAATTTATTTGCGTGGAGTTCAGCAATGAAACCTATCTTTATATTGGTATTTTTATTACATCAGAATCCATTATTTCCCCTAATACTGGGAAATAACAAAAATACATATTATAGTAAACATTTTAAAAGGTATTACTATATCATATATAATATGTAACACTTAAAATATTAAAATAAAATAATTTAAAATAAATCCTGTGTTAAGCCAGGCTAAAATTAATACACTGGAGATATATGCAAGAGTTTGTTTGTATGGGTTTCTCTGGGGTATATTATTGTTAATCGAAATACTATATCAAATGTGTGAATATCTTTAATTTACTAGGTAGGGGAAATCTGTACCTAAAAGATTAATTAATTAATTAATTAATTTCCAACCAGCAATGCAGAGAGTTTCCATTACTTAAAATCTTCACCAATATTTGGAACTGATCAGATTCTTAATTTTTCCCAAGTGTTAGTTGTGTGGTGACATTTAATGTTTACTACTATTGGTATTTCCTTGATTGCTAAAAATAATTGAGTTCCCATTAATATTTTTTGGCTATATGGATGTTACTTTTGGTGAAATATCTGCTCGAAAGCTTCTCATATTTTTCTAATGAGTTGTCTCTATATTATTGATATAAAGAAGTTCTTCATTTATGCCAGAGACCAGTATTTTTTTGTTGCTTATATGCATTCCAGATCCTTCTTACTATATACCCGCCCACTATCTTTATAGTGTTATTTTGATGAGAAGTTCTTAATTTAAGCATACTTAAATGTACTGCTTTAGAATATGGTTAGTACTTCCTACATTTTGTTTAGGAACATATTTTGTATCTGAGAATATAAAGATATTTTACTGTATTATCCTTAAAAGCTTAAAAAACTTATCCTTAACCTTTCAAACTTAAATCATCCAGCAATTGATTTTGTATTTAATGCAAGGTAGAGGTTTATTTTTTTTTTTATTTTTTTTTTTTAAAAAGATTTTACTTATTTGTCAGAGAGAGAGAGGGAGAGAGAATGAGCATAGGCAGACAGAATGGCAGGCAGAGGCAGAGGGAGAAGAGGGCTCCCCGCCGAGCAAGGAGCCCGATGTGGGACTCAATCCCAGGACGCTGGGATCATGACCTGAGTCGAAGGCAGCTGCTTAACCAACTGAGCCACCCAGGCGTCCCAAGGTAGAGGTTTAATTTCATTTTTATACCAAATGGATACTTAATTTTCCAGCATCACTTACTGAAAATCCTATTCTTTCTCATTGATCTAAAAAGGCATATTTTTCATGTGTCAGATATCCATATATGTGTGGTTTATTTCTTGGTCCTATATTCTGATATGTCGGGCTTTTTGTCTATTACTGGAAAATATCTTTTTTAATCACTATAGATTTATAATAACTCTGGATGCTAGAGTGACATTTTTACTTGTTTTTCTTTTTCAACATAGTCCTGACTCTACCTTTCCACATAAATCTATAATAGCTTGCCAGTTGACATACACACACACACACACACCATCCTTACATGTGAGCACAAACCCTGTTGATATTTTAATTAGAATTACACTGACTATACAGACACATTTGGTGAGAATTAAAATATTTCCTATATAGTCATTTAAGCTATAAAGCAACATATTTATTTATTTATTTATTACAAATCTGTCTTCTGTGAAAAATTGCCCAATAAAAACCAAAAGGCTCTAGGAAAAATGGGGTTGGGGAAAAACTAAAAAAACATCATCAATAACACATAAAAAAATAGGAAAAAAACAGCAGCATGATTTTGCTTATGTTAGGTAGTTAAAAAAATACATATATACTACAATAAATATGCCAGTGTACCTTGAAAAGCCCTTGAAGTTTACTTGTGGAAGTGGGCCTCAGAACTATCACAGATTGTGAGTTATTGTGAAGTGGTAGAAGGAAGGTTATCTGAAATCAGAGGGAAAGTTTTAACACTAGATGTAGATGTGTGTGCCTCAGAGCCTACTTGTCTCTATATAAAGCTTGCTTATGTCTTTTGTTCTTTTTTTTCTGTTAAGAGATTTTGCATAACAATTGCTAGATTACTGTGTATTTGAAATTTTATACTTATGTAAAATATGTAAATCATTTATATTGTGGTTTTAATTTTTTATTGCTAGTCTGTAGAGTTACAAATAGTCTATGAATTTTGTTTTTCTAAATCTAGCACCTATTGTTAACTCTTCTTATAACTTCACATTGATTCTTTTGTATTACCTCTACAAAATTATGCAACTTTCAGATAATTATAGCTGTTCATTTCTGATCTCTATAACCTTTTTAGTTTCTTTAGCACACAAATTAGGTATTCTAGAACAATATTGAAAAATATTGATAGTGAACATTCTTGTGTTTTTCCTGATCATAAATAAAAAGTTTTTAGCATTTGTTCAATAAATGTTATATTTTAAGTAGGTTTGTGGTAGATATTCTTAATCAGGCTAAATACATTTCTTTCTTCTCATAGCTTATTAAGAATTTTTATAAACTCTTTTATAAAAAGAGCTTTATGCTTTTTGCTAATCTATTAAAGTAGACAAAAATGTTCCATCCTTACAAAGTTGTGACTACAAGCCAAGTCTTGGAATACTTAAAGAGATAATGGCTGGGAATTTTCAAGTGATGAAAGGCACCAATATACAGGTTCAAGAATTAGAAACATGTGAAAAAAATAATAAACAAAAACAAATCTGAGATAACACAAGACCAAAACAAAATAAATATTTTAATACAGGATCCTTTCAACACTTGACACCAAGGTAAATTTCCTTACTGTCTCTGTTTCAGCTTTACCTGTGGGTGTTCAGCCTTTTGTTCTAGTTTATGCAGAAAGACTTTCTTACTTGATTTTTCATTTTGAACAGGGCCAGGCTTTTACCATACTGATCCATATCTCCCAAGGCTATTAAATCCAAAGCTTAAGTTTACCAGTAGTTTACCAACTACTGAAAAATAGTAGTTTCTGTGCTTTGCTAGGCTCTTTGTATTACTGTTTTTAATTGTAGTTTGGCTAACACAACTCTACACCCTCCAGTAATTAAAAAAAATAAATAATGTTTTAAACATTGTTATTTCATGAGGTTACAGGCCTTTATACTTACATTCCTCTAGTTATTTCCCCTTATTTTTTTCTATTTTGAGTATTTGTAATTTCATCATTTTGTTTTTTAATGGATGGTAGGCTAATGGTTCATTTATTTATTCTTTCCTTTAAACACTTGGACTTCTTTGTGTGATATTTTTATGTATTTAAAAAGTATTGAGTGACAGCATGGATGGAACTAGAAGGTGTTATGTTCGTTGAAATAAGTTAGAGAAAGACAAATACCATATGATTTCACTTACATGTGGAATTTAAAAAACAAAACAAAATGACATACAAAAAGGCAAAAACAGACTCATAAATACAGAGAATAAATGTGGTTGCTGAAGGGGAGGGGTTGGGCGACAGGTAGAATGGGGAAGGGTAGGGGGAGGTATAGACTTCTAGTTAGGGAATAAATAAGACACAGGGATAAAAGAGACAGCATAGGAAATATAGTGAATAGTGTTGTAATAACAATGTCTGGTGACAGTCATTGTGCTTGTGGTGAACACAGCATAATATATAGAGTTGTTGAATCACTATGTTGTACACCTGAAACCAAAGTAACATCATGTGTCAATGCTACCAAAATAAAAATAAATAAATAATAAAAACCAGAGAAGGGAAACAAAAATATTGATTACCACTTTTATATATACTAATTTCTTCTTTCTTTGTCTTTATTTTGTTGTTCTTTTCCAGTTTAATGCATTGGAAATAATTTCTTTTAATTCTCCTGGCTCATTGTTGGTATTTGAGACAATGAATCATCCTTGTACTCTGCTATGCCCCTTTGTTATTAATATACAGTGATTTTATTCTTGTTATATTCTATATAATTTGTAGAGGTTTTTTTTTTACTCTACTTTGTTTGAAAGACTTTGAAAAAATATTATGCTTTTAGACTTCTTGTTTTTATTAATTTTTAAAATGTATCTCTAATAAAAATAGAGTGTGACTACTTTTTATTTTTGGAATTTAATGAGATCTTTTGAAGTCTGATATGCGGTCAGTCTTATAGCATAATATGGTTACTTACAATAAGCTGATATGTGTGTGCTTTTAGAGAGTGATACATGTTAATTAGATCTGCCTTATCAATTAGATTAGTTAAGCCTTATACTTTGACGTTTTATGAACAGAGAGAAGTGACTTAAAACATACTGCTACAATTCATTTGTTGTAGTTTATTTCTCTTGGACCTGTGTGGGTTTTGCTTTATTTATTGATGCTTTTATATATATCTATATATGAGATATAACATAATATGTAATACATATTACATTACATTATGCATTATATTATGTTAATATAACAATAATATATATTTCTTTGGCCCTAATTTTGTCTTATTATTTTATGATATGCTTTTTCGTTTTGTACCATGCACTTTTAACCTTTGTTGTTTGTGTATTTGGTACGTTAATTTGAAAGTCTTACATTTATCTATAACTATGTAGACATGATTGTTCAAGAGAACTTTGCCAAACAACAATGAATGGGAATGGGAAAAACAAAAAAACAATGGGAAAAACAAAAAAAACAAAAAAACATAAGTTAGCAAATATTGGAACACAAATGGAAAAAAGATCAGAGTTGAATTTACAAACAGAAGCAAAAGACTTCTAATTTCCAATCCAGCATGTAAAAAGCTTGGAAGTTGTCACTCCATCTTAACAATAATTAAAAAGCTGAACAAATGGAAAAATCAACAACTCTTTTTAGATTGTAAGAGAAGTGAGGTCAGTGGACAAACCACTCCTCCATTCCTTCCCTGCAAACTGGAGAGATTAACAGGCAAATACAGAGAATCACAACTTACCAAGCAGAAACCCATGAGCAGAAAACAGTGCTGGAGTAGGGAAGCCTGAATTATAATTGGCAAATTGCTGGACATTTAGAGGGGACAACTATGAGAGATAAAACTTCAGGAGGACCCAGTAATCAGGTTGCTCCCACACCTCTGTGAGTTTATCTCTTGGAGCTCTGTTCACAGGTTCTCATAGTGAATGTCAAATCCCCTCCCGCCTTCATTAGTGGGAGAGGAAAAGGAAACATTTTGAAATATGCTAGAACATTCTGTTCTTATCGAGATCTTGCGTCAGGAGAAACTTCTTACCCAGAACCTAACCCATGGGGTTTTGTTAAGAGTCAAATTGACCTGGAGGAAGGGAAATACCCTACTCTAGTTGGCTCTATCCCTCCACATGGAGGAAGACATATACCCACCTCCAGCACCATGTAGCCTTCCATGTGGGAGAAAGGAAATGCCTATCTAACTCCAATCCACTGTCACCATCCTCTGGGGCTAGAGGTGTGGGGATCATGGAGAAGCACTGCTAAATTCACAGTTCAGAGCCACTGTATGAAGAAATATGAATAAATCTACAAAAATAAACAAAGGTAATACAGAATGTGTAAGTGATGGTAAAATTAAAACTTTTATTTTTCTTGTTCTTAATTGAACTAACAGATGAGTTTCTTTAAAGTAATAACAACAGTACAGTCAAACATATGTATATGTCAAGAGAGAATGTGTGAGCACGTGCACATGAGAAAGCACTCATGGAGAACTTAAAAGATATTTTGACTAAATGAAAATTAAAACATGATTTACCAAAATTTGTGAGATGCATGAAAGCAGAGCTTTGAGGGAAATATATAGAATTGAATTTGTGTATTAAAAAATAAAAACATAGAAATCAAGCATTGAAACATCCACCTTAGGAAACGAAAAGAACAACAAATTGAATCCAAATGAAGCAAATGAGAAGATTATAAACATTAAAGCAGAATCCAATGAAATTGAAAACTAGAAATCAATGGATGAAATCACTAAAACAAAAAACTTGTTCTTTAAAAAAAATAATAAAATTGATAAGCCTCTTACTAGACCAAGAAGAAAGAGCAGAAGTATTTCACTGTTTTCCTCATAGAATTCCCTAATGTCGGTGTGCCTGGGTGGCTCAGTGGGTTAAGCCTCTGCCTTCTGCTCAGGTCATGATCTCAGGGTCCTGGGATTGAGCCCCGCATCGGGCTGTCTGCTCAGCAGGGAGCCTGCTTCCCCCTATCTCTCTCTGCCTACCTCTCTGCCTCCTTGTGATCTCTGTCTGTCAAATAAATAAATAAAATCTTAAAAAAAAAAAAAGAATTCCCTAATGTAGTTGGGGATTGAGATAAATTCAGGCTGGGGTGCAGTTTTGGTAATATTCTTATACTTCCAGTTTGCCCAGCGGTTCGGGGTAGCGTGACAGGGCTCTTAAGAGCTTTGTGGTTCAGCAGTTCCCTCTCTGTTTTGGGTTGTAAATGCTAATGCCTTTTTGTTTAGCAGAGTAGACCCATCAGTAGTTCCCTCTTCTTTTTGGAGCCTTTGTGCTTGACTTTGTAGTCCCCTTCTCTGTGTAGCTTGAACATTTGGCAGTTGTCATAGAAGGAGAACAAGGATTATGTTAGGGATAGTTCTTCACCTTTCTCCTTTCAATAGCAGTTCTACCCTTTAAATTTCCAACTTTCTCTCTTTACTTCTTCTTTTTTTTTTTTTTTTTTTTTTTTTACAGAGAGAGAGATCACAAGTAGGCAGAGAGGCAGGCAGAGAGAGAGGGGGAAGCAGGCTCCCCGCTGAGCAGAGAGCCCAACCTGGGGCTCTATCCCAGGACCCTGAGATCATGACCTGAGCCGAAGGCAGAGGCTTAACCCACTGAGCCACCCGGGTGCCCCTCTCTTTACTTTTATTATCACATCAAAATATCTTTTGACTTCAGTGCCTACAGTGGTAACACATATGTATGTTTGTTTTTAATATATAAATTTTATATACTAATGATGTGTATATAAAGTACCAGTAATATACATAATATATAAATAATCTGGATTTTCTAGTTTTTCCTCACTAAGAATATGAATCTGCCATCTGCCACAGGCAGATATATTACTTGAAAGCCAGAGTGAGTGTGTGTGTGTGTGTGTGTGTGTGTGCACATGTGTGTGTGCATGTGTAAGTCTGTGTGTGTGCGCATACAAACTGGAATACACATACTCCTTTTATGTGACATATTTTACAATTAGATACATTTCAAGCTTCTTGAAAAATGTGAACTTCTATGCCATTATTAATATCTGATGCATGTCTCCCCAGTTTTGTTTTGATTAATAATCCAGTCTTCCCTATTTTCCAAGTTCTCAACATCTTTCCTCTGACTTCCTCACTTTCTACACAGACATATAATCCATTACCAGCATTAGTCCATTTTATACCTGTTCTGTGTCTTGCTCATTTCACACCTACTGTTACTGCTCTTTACCTAATTTACTCTTATTTCTTCTGTTATTGATTACTGTAGTTGCTTTGTAATTGGTCTCTCCTGAATATTTTTCTTCCCCAAATCTCTACTACAATGCTGTATGCCTTATTGCTAGGAAAAACTTTCAGAGACACTACTTATGTCATTAACTCTCCAAGCTAAAAATAAAAGAAAAAGATCTGCGCACTCCCATTTAAAATCTACAACAACAACATATTTTATAATCCTTAGCCTCACTGTCAAGGTTATAAATAACTGTACCCCTTTGTACCCTTACAGATTTAACACTTAACCACAAACCTTCTTATTAAAACTGCGTTAAGTGCTCAGTTCTTCACCTTTTTTATAGTTTTGACTATCTTGTTTCTGCTGGCTTACAGCACCTTTCCCTATTTTTACACTGTAAATCCTACTCACCATACAAAGTTTAGTTCATGTGCTGTCTTCCTCATACAGCTTTCTCAAACTACATGTATTGGGAACAGAATCTAACAAATATTATTTAATCTCTGTTGTCAGATATTGTGCCAGACACCTTGATGCAAACGATCACATTTCATAACAACAGTTCAAGATAAATATTGTTATCTTGTACCATTAGTCAAATGACTCTAAAAGAGGCACATCTTCTTACTTAGGTGTGCAGTGTATGGCTAGGGTTCCTTTTGAACACAAAGACATCTAATTACACAATCCTGCTTTCTCCATATCTTTGTATGCTCTCTACCTTATGAAATTATCTATTCTATCTTTAGACTTTATCTGTATTATTTAAGTAAATTATTTTATTTTATATACCATCTATATGTATATCTGATATGTGGTCCCTTGGTAAAATCTGATTTTTATTTTCTGTTTACATGCTCTCATATTAGAAAAGTCATCCTGCACTATCTCTACTAATATCATCACCACTACCATCATCAGTCAGCTTGATCGATCTAATCTTTGGCATATTCAAATTCATGTTATAACAGTGTTTAAAAGTGGCCCCGCTCTGTCTGGGAATGAAACGTTCTTATATTGAAAATTTAAATTCAATAAAATACAGAAAACTGTTCTTTTTAAATTTATATTTTAAATGTGAAGGTTTTTTGCTTGTGGAGGAGTGTTATCATCTACAATTGAGTTTCTTTTAAAACAAGGAAAAGAAATGTAAAGTCTTTGTATTTTTTTAAAGGACATTCTCAGATTACAAAACAAAACAAAAAACACACACACACAAAAACAGTAGGTTATACCTGAGGCTCCAATTCTGGCTCATAGAGCTTAAATCAGAGAGGCAGCCTGAAATGAAAATCACAGGCAGTGTTGTGACTTGTCTTGTAGTATCAGCCTGACCTCAATGTAAATTGTTTTTTAGATGGTGGGGACAAATGAGAAAACTTGTGAGCAAGTTAAGAAAACAGAACTTTTACCTAGAATAAGTTTGCCCTTGGGAATACATTGGAATCTTTAGAAAGTTATACCTATCTACTGTTTATGAAACATGAAATGCGGTCTGCCTTAGCCATTCTTGCTTGTCTCTGCTCTTAATAGGCGTCAGTCTTGCAGAAGGAGGGTGTATTTGTATATGCTGGTTTTAAGCAGGGTTAAGGGGTAAAATCTGAGTTCATTGTAACAGCACAATTACATGCATTATATGGCAGAAAGAGAGGAGAATGTATGGTTGAGAAAAAATTCTGGGGTGTTTGTCACCTCTTCGCTACAGAAGTCTGTCACTCACAGGACTGGAAAATATTTGGGCCTTACCGACAAATAGAATAGGGCACAGGATATAGCCTTGGTCAGAGACTCAGGCGATAGGAATCACAACACAATTAATATAAGTATTCTGTTAGGGACAGGGCAATGAAAAATACTTTGCAAACATTTATAAGGACTTACACAAAAATTCAAGAAGGTAAACCAACATTGTTATGTACCAATAATGTTCCAGATACTTCATATGTATTGAGTTTTAATTAGTATTCCTGAGGCACGATTTGACTTGACTTCACTAATATTGTCATTGGGAGTCACAGAAGTTCTTAAATTTACAAATAATAATAGTATATAAAACACTTAAAATTCAGTGTAAGCTCTTTCCAGAATTCAATAACTATCTAATAATCTAAAAACAAAAAACAAAACAAAACAAACAAACAATAAAAACCAAAAACCATGAAACTTTGCAGAGTATCAGGTGTGGGATCAGGAGATAAGGCTCCTAAGCCTGGTTTTGACTTAACAGGGGAAATGTGCATTGACCTCATTTTACAGAAGTTGTTTCATTATGTATATAAATAAGGAGTGTACAGTCAGTACTGTTGTGCATGTGTTATATATTTTTATCAGAAAAGTATAGTTGTTCCTATTTTATAATTGTGAGAAATAAGATGTAGAAAGTTTGTATAACTCAGAAAGCATAGCCCCTGAGCACTAAAGTCAGCTTTCCAGCCCGAGAATGTTAAAGAACAAAAGCCACATCATTTACATTACCTCTTTGTTACTTACCAAAGGAATCAGGTTATTTCTGATTGTTTATGCAGTATAGGGGATACATAATGTCAGCATGGTTTTGGTAGCCAAGCAGCGAACACACAGATAAGTTTGGCTGCAATCTGGTGCTCTTGGTGGGAAAACAAACATTTGTTGAAGGAATTCCAGCAGCTTGAGGTAATGGCAGTCACCTAAATCCTAACGTCCACATGTGTGCTAAAATCACTATAGATCAATGAGAGGAACAAGTAAAATTGCAAAAATCCCACACTTTCCCTGGAGAAATGCAAAAAAAAAACCAACCAACCAACCAACAAACAAAAATCCCCAAAAACAAAAAACAAACAAACAAAAAGCCAGAGTATTTTCTGAAGCCATGCAGAGTGAATTCAAGCAGGCATATTCAAAAGGAACTTGACTTAGAAGAATGAGGCAAGGGATATTTCCTGTTTTTCCCGGTTCTTATTCTTAGGGCAAACCATAGTCAGAACTGCACAGGGCTCTAACTTCCCATGGAAAAACCACAGTCTTTTAGGACTGAAGACCCAAGAAACAGAAGTTGGACCATCCAAAGTGGTTAGAAAGTGAGATACAAGTCCCAGTAGGGAGAGCCACTCTAACTCTCATGCTAGATAGAGTTTGGACAGATTTTATGAATTTTAGGATTGCCAGGAATTATGTATGCACACAACAGCAAATTACAGCCTAGATAAGAATAAAAATAATGAATGAAGAATTGAGCAGATATCCAAGTGAAAGCTTGTAATTTGAGTTTAAAAAACTTGAGTATTTGCCAAACAACAAAAAGTCATACTGGTAGAATATAAGAGAATCTAGAATTCCACTGTGGAACTTCCACATTGTACAGGTTTAATCCAAATTATTATACATCTGAAGAAGAAAGAAAATATGACCCTGAGGTGACCTAGATGCTGGAATTAGCAACAAGTATTTTAAAGCAGCTAAAATAAACATGTTCAATATTATAAGGGGAAATGTGCTCTCATTGTAAGAAAAAAAATAGAAAATTGTGGCAAATAAATAGAAATTATCAAAAACAAAATGAAAATTCTACAATGAAATAGTACAGTATCTATAATAAAATTTTTACTGGATGAGACTAATACCATAATAAGTATGACAAAGGAAAAATCAGTGAGCTTGAGGACAGATAAACATGAATCATTTAATTTGAACAAGAAACAGAGAGGAAGAAAAAAAATTTTTTAAAAGAAAAGAAATTTAGACTCAGAATCTATTTGACAATATCTAATCAAAGGTCTAATATGTGTGTAATTGGCAGCCCAGAATAGGAGAAAAGACAGAAAAGGGTTTAAAAAAAATAATTGAAAAAAACAATGGTAGAACATTTTCCAAATTTTGGTGAAAGATATGCAATTATTGATTCAAGAAGCTAAGCAAACTGAGGCTGCATGTATGTTTTTTAACCTGGTTGAGTTCTTTGTCTTTATTATGTCAAAATCCTGACTGATTTTTCCACTTCTCCCTGAGTTCTCATCTTGCTACAACTTCCTTCTAACTGTATTCCCTAAATAACGGAAATGACAGTGTAAACCCTTTTCTCAACAAGCTTCCATGGCTCTCCATTGTCCGTGGCATAAAATATTTAATGACAAATAATACCTTTTTTTTCCATCTGTTCATATGATATTTTGTTTTCATCATTTTGGGGGGACAATTTTTTGTTTTTGACCTTGCATTTATGGTACACTATATTGATTTAAACAACTGCTTTTTGTTGAACAATTTTTCTTTTACTTGTTAAAGTCAGACATAATTCTCAAAAGTTCAGGAACTCTAAAACATGTTTTTTTGGGCTATTCAATACTGATAGAAACATAATTTACATAATACTTAAGCTCTTTTGTAGTCCATGAAGATAATTCCCTAGAGGGACCTTCAGCTTTAAATGATATGGTGTAGAAAGCAACAATTGTGAATGCAGGAATAAGTCAGAAAGTGAGAAGAGCTAAAATGTAATAAAATTGAAAATGAAGGCCTTTTGTGAAAGACGCTTCGAAGGGAGTTTTCCCTTAGAAATCCTAAAAACACTTTAAGAAAAAAGGATTTATCTAAATATAATGATTTATGAAATTTTATCTAAATATAATGATTTATGAAATTATATATTTATAATTATTTAATACAAATATTTTCTTGAAAAGTATACAAATGGTTGTAGAGTTTACTTTTAAACATTTATTTCCCTCCTATTTTTAAATTTGACTATTTCCAAAGTCAAATATTTCATTTGGCTTTGACTCATGCATAGAGACTTCTGTCTTACCAACAGAAAAACAACCTCCCTCCCTCTCTCTCTCTCTTCTTCCCTCCCACCCACTTCTTTACTTTTTTTTTTTTTTCCTTTTTTGTATTCTAGCATGTGGTTATCACTTAGCATAGTCCTGGCTATAGCTGATTAGTAAACATGAAAGAGGTGTTTTAAAAGGGCCAAATTTCTATCAAATGGATCCTTTTGAGAAACTCCAAATTCCCCAGGAATATGAATCTGGGTCATTTGAGAATGCAGAGAATATGCTTACTCTTTCTTTCAAAGATAAAAGCCACTGCAGGAAAAGTCCAAATGACAGAATATGAGAAAAAGGACAAACAAGCCAAAACGGTATAGAAATCATCAGGTCTTACCTACCAAAGAGAACAAGCATGGCCCAGTCTACTTCATTACTGTGCAAAAGCATAGGCTGTAAGATCTGAAGAAAGACTTGAGTATTTGAAATACAAGAAGTTGGGTGCTTCATTCTATTCCTTTCTAAATACAGTGACCCTATTCCTTTTAGTTATTTCACATCAAGATGCAATAGAATGGAATAGTGGATGAGCATGAGATTTTTAGTCAGGAAACATGGTCATGAATCCACCACATAGTAATCTTTTGAATTTTGGCAAATTATCTGACATTTCTGAGCCCCAGTTTCCTAATCCGTCAAATGAAGAAAATAGTAATCCCTTCCAGTTTGTTAAGCTAAACTGTAATAATATATGTTAAGTTTGTCCATTGTGTGTGTGTGTATGTTCTGTAAATTTAAACCACATACCACATCTACCCTTTGCCAGTTCCAGGATCCCTCTTTCCTACTAGACCTCTGGAATGCTAAGAAACAAAAGGTTTCCTTTCTACCCTGGGATGCAAACATCTAAATATCAATAAGTCAAACAGGTCAAAAGTACTAAAGGAAAGATATATCTTTTAATTTAGTCTTGAGAAATTATGTAATCTTTATTATATGGATACATGATTAGAATAATAAGCAGAAAAATATAGGAGTAATGTCAGGTGTGTCAAGAGTAACTACTAAAAATATATTAGTATTCTGGATTTTGTGACTGTTGTATTGTCCTGTCTTTTAATTTTTAAAGTCATTTTGTTTTCTTATTTTCATTGATAAATATTCATATTTCATAGCTTAATACTGTAGTTTGATTTAGATTCAGACTACACAATTCTACAATTCTACACAAATTCTGCATTAGTCTCCTTTTGAGAACAAAAGATTTTCCTTATGGGGTAGATAAAACTTCTTTTTGGTCTAGGGAAGATTTATTATTTTCTTTCATCTCTGGTGTCCTCATTGGTAAAATTGCAAAATAGTCCCTTAACACTTTACAGATTTGATATCCAAATACTTAAAAAAAATAAATGGCAACTTTAATCCTTGAGTACATGTTAATTATAATTTGTGGTAAAGCTTACATTCAGACACTGGCAGAATAGCATGGAATAAGGGGAAAGCATCATCTCATGTTAAAACAATTAAATGTTCTTTTATTTTAAGATGACTCTTAGGATTTACTTCTTCGAAGACAACAATCATGAGCTGATTCTGCAGTACTGAATTTCCTCTAATACTTCTATACTCTCTTATAATCATTGACATAAACTTGAGAGACAGAAAGGGCAGGAATTATATAGTCTAAGGTCATTAAACAGAGCAAAGTGTGTTGAAGGATATAGATTTAGTGTCTTCTAATCTAGACCATCAATCTTGACTATTGGGAAAGAGATTTTATATATTTAGATGAGATGTGTCATCAAAAGAAGCTTACACATGTACTTCCTATGTAAAATTTGTATAGTTATTCAAGATACAGTGGCAGAAATTTCACCAATAGCAGATACATAGTATACTTAGCTTGAGAAGAAAAATAGCAAATATACTCCATAAATCAGTAAATTATTGACAAAGACTATACTATTTGGTGTTTGAAAAATATTTAGACAACTAGTTAAACACTTTAACTCTCTTGACTTTCCAGACTCTCAGACATGCAGTATGACTGCATTCATGATGGGAAACTATTACACATCATCTTTATAGAATCTCAGATTTGGAAAGGAAAGTAAAACCATCTGTTTACTGTCCCTCCAAATTATAGTCTAGTCTCTATCACTGCACTCCATTGAACCTTAGTATCTGTTAAGATATTGATAGGCATTCCTACCTTGTGAAGGAAGCCATCATGTGATTGAATGGTCAGAATTCAATTTACTTATAAATTTCTACATATTAATATTGATACAAAATCCCTCTGTTTTCCAATTAAGGGTCATTATTTTGTCTTTTGGAATAACTTACACTCCTTTCCTTTGTCTGAAAATATTTTTGTTTATGCTATAGTGGACAGTTTTGATTGTTTCCTCCACATATATTCTCCCCCCTCACATCTAACAACCTTCATCATTGGATGAAGTTGACCATAGGTGAGTCCTGATAGTTCTGAGTCATTGCTATTGCCTATCCCCACTGCTCCATCTTAGTCCAAGTCACTGTCATCTCATTTCTGGTCTCTTACAATCAATCAGTTGTCTCCTAACTGTGCTTCCCATTTCTCTCTGTCCTTTTAGAATCCATTCTCAACAGCCCAGATGATCTTTACTATCACTTACCATACTGTGTTACTTCTCTGCTTCATTTGTGCACAAAATTTTATAATTGCATTGCATTGTCCTGTGAATAGAATCTGCTATTTCTTCATGGTGTACAAAAACCCCATTGTAATCCAATTTGTCCACTTCTCTAGATTTATGTCATAATATTCCACAATTGGATCATTACTCTCTGGTCACCTCAGCTTCCTTTTCTTCTCTCAGACAACTAAACCTTCATCTACATCTGGGACTTTGTGTTTGTCCTTCTTTACCTAAAAATCTCTTCCCACAGCAGTTCACCAGGCCAGTCCATTCCCCTTATCATATATCAACCAAATGTAATCGTTTTAAGAGTGCCATCACACACACGTATCACTAAAGTAACCATTCCAAGGTACTCTTTTCTTGTTAACCAGTTATTTCCTTCACATAACATAGCATAAGAAATAATGATCTCATGTGTTTCTTTACTTTTTATGTTAAATATCTCCCCTAATGGAATGTGAGCTGCATGAGTATAGAGGCTATTTCTATTTTCATTACTGTTCTGAAATAAGGACTTGAACAATGGCTTGTATATTGTAACTGCCCAACACATAATTACAAGATGGTGAATAAATTAATTGAAATTGCATACAATATCTTATTATTATTATTCTTAGTCATCAGCATTAAATAAAATGTTTCAATTGCATATGATAAGAGCACAATGGTAATAGGAGAGAATGCTTTGAATAACATGCCACAAAATATAAAAGAAATTGCTTTCAGTAACATCATCAGAATAGCATTTAGCATGACATATTGCGATAATCACCTATCCCATTTGGCTTTCCTGACTACTCTAGCCTATAATCACCTTTACCCATGAGCATTTAGTAGCCTTTGTTGAGTGTATAGCTCATTTGACATTAACACAAACTGTTGTATGAAGTCAAATACAGTAACTTAAATTGCTGTCTCATTTGTACTTTTTTCATGTTTATAAGAAAATGTGATATGTGAATATCCTGCTTCTCAGGAACTATTATAACTTTCCAGAGGGCGATGGGATATAGATTGTGCTCATCGCTGTTTAGTAAATGGGATTGTATCAATGCACATTTAGGTACTTCTTTGATAAAACAAATGTTTATAATTTTCTGGGGGACCTGTCTTCACTTCTTTCTGCCATAAACTCTCCTCAAGGAAAAAGGATTTTCATTTCTGGCTGTGTCCCAGAATCATCATTTCCTTCATTTATGGTGTAGGAACCAAAAAATAAGGAACAGAGGATAACTTAAAGTTCTTCATTTGGCAAACATTTTTTGACTCACATGAGACATTGTACTAGAGTTTGGAGATATAGTTGGAACATCCATCATAGCCAGTGAATCAAAAAAAACAAAAAACAAATAAACAAAAAAAAACACAAAAAAATCCCACAAAAAAAAAAAAACAAAAAAAAAAGCACATAAATGAGATAAACAGATTTTTTTCACATGTTTTGAAGGTAAATCTGAAATAATCCCTGTTGTTGAGCTGGCAGATGGGTGGGGGAGGGAGAAAACCCAGGCTTTAATCAAATCATCTCACAAGGAAGCCAAGTTGGCTTGTATAATAAAGATTGACCTAGAAGAAAAAGTAAAAATCTATGTGGACTGATTTGGTGAGCAAGTTTAAGCAGATCTGGGATTTAGGATGAGAGTTTTTGATTAGCTGCTATGTTTGTAAGCTACTTTGAGAACAAGAAGGGGAACATCTACTTCTGAGTTGTACACGGTGGTAATAAAAAATATTGTCTTCTTTTTTTGGAAGAAACTATTATAAAGATATAAATTTCTTCTCAAATGTCTTTGGTTGCAGTAGTGATGTTCTATTGAGTATGGCACAAAGCCTAAATAGATTACATTGAGTTAGTTCATGTTTGGCATGGTGGCTGACAGGAAATATTCAACAAATTGCTCCTTATTCCCTTTTTTCATTTCCCTGGCTTTGACTACAACTTAAATAACCATTATTCCTTATAGTTAAAAGTTTGCTAAGCCATGTTGCTGAACCTTCTTTCATTCCTCCCCCTACCTTCTAGCCTTCTCTTATTGACATCATCCCACCAACTATTCTCATTCCCTCCCTCCTTTCTTAGAAATGTATGTATAGCAAGCTCTCAAAATGGATCAAGTAAGATAAAGTCCCAAGGAACATTAAAATAATAACTGGAATTTCTTCGTAGATCTTACTTTTGAACCTTCCAAGGTCTTCACTGTTTCTTTTAAACCAGTGATGTCCTGGCATTGTCTCAAAGGTCCTGTGACATTTCCTTTAAATGGCATAGATTTCTGTGGTTTCTCATAGCAAAACAAAATAAGCAAAACAAAATAAGTCTGTAATTTCCAAAGTCCTCATTTTTTCCTTCTTTTTAAGGAAATGAATGTATTATTGACCTTATTTTCTCTTTGGTTTGATATTTTATAGGTGTGTCAACACATCCTTTCTAGAAGATCTCAGAAGCCCTTCCCTCCTCAAAACCGAACAGTAAACCGCTGTTCTCTCTGTATAAATGTTTATGGCTGGGATGGGGGAATAGAACAAAGACCCAATTTAATGAGCTCTGAAATACAGTAGGCACTAGACTGAAAACATTACCTGTGTATTTTAAGATTTTTTTATAGAAATTCCATCTTACAGATGATGAAATGGAGGCATGGGATGATTAGGCAATATTAAATTTTCAAGTTAGGATCAAGTTAGTTTTTAAAAGGAAAGTTAATTTGTCCCTCAATCTCTGCTCCCATTTTGTGGAAATAAGTGTTGCTCCATTAATTTTATTTACATCAATATAATTATGTATTTAAAGTTTCTTGTAGTCATCTTTCATAAGTAGGTATGAAGAGCCTAGTTTATACCTTGAATTGTGCTCAATTCTAAAAGGAAATGAAAAGGTAATATGATATGTATCTGTCCCTTCTTGAGCTATCCTGACTTATTCTTCTGCCTTTAAAATAGATCCTGTTAAAAATGTTTCAGTGTGTCTGCTTCATTGTGGTGACATCAGGAAATGTGGACTCCAGGGCCACCTGGGTGGCTCAGTGGGTTAAGCCTCTGCCTTCGGCTCAGGTCATGATCTCAAGGTCCTGGGATGGAGCCTCACATTGAGCACTCTGCTCAGCGGGGAGCCTGCTTCCCCACTCCCTTGCCTCCCTCTCTGCCTACTTGTGGTCTCTCTCTGTCAAATAAATAAAATCTTAAAAAAAAAATGTGGACTCCATAAACTCTTCCAGTACTTCCTTTAAATGTTTAACAATATGTCAATAAATGCACAAAACTCTATAGAGGTGTTTCAGTAATAGCTTTAATCCCTATAAAGCAATAGCTTTATCCCTATGTGTGGTATTGAGTACACCATCTGAACTTTCTAAGCCTTGTTTTCCTTATCTCTAGAATGGAAATGTTTTGACTAGAGGATATTGAAGGTTTCTTTAAAATTCTATTAAAGTGTCTGCTATATCTAACTTCGATCCTACAAGCATCAGTTTAGGTCAAGGCTATGAGTTCATAGTAGTTTCTCAGTAGAAAGATAGAGGAGATTATTTTTCTTTTAAAATTAAGCCTTAGGGGGAAAATAATGTATGCAATTTTGAGACCAAGATTCTGGATTTGGGAAGGAAATATATTAATAAACACAAACTTTAATCAGTTTGCTCAATAAAATATTCCTTTACTCGAGTGGAAAACAGTTTTTTGAGTAGAAAGCAATGATTTAAAGTTTTTAAGATGGCATTAGTAATTTTTTTTCAACTGGATCTCTACAAAATCTTCCCCCTAAGACTTGAAATTATAGCAAAGCAATACATTATTCTACATTTTCTAGGTATAAGATTAGCCTTGTTGTATATCTGATGATTTAAAAAAGTACATAACAGAGGAAATCTAAATTAAGAACTGAAATTCCTTGTATAAGCATTTCTCCTTGATATGAGAAAAAATCTTAGTAATTGTATGAAGTAAATATGTAGGGAACATCTCCATCCCAATTCAGCTTAAACTTGGTGTTAATGTGTTTGCTATAACTACTACCTTATTCCCACCCCCCCCCCCGAAATTTGGCACTATCAGCTAATTGTCATCAACTTTAAAGTCCTTGAGTCTTTAGGATAGCAATTTAGAAGCTAGGTCAAAATTCATTTGAAACTAAAATTACTTGATAAATATAAGCATCACTTTAAAAGGGATCTGGACAAAATGGTAAAATCAATACAGAAAAGGAAGAAAAACTTGGAATATAAGCAGAAACAAACAAACTTATCTGTATTTCATATAAGTAATGTAAATACACTGAAAGAAAGAAAAAAAAGAGACATGTAGCATTTGAACACAGTATTTTCGCTACAAAACTGCCAGCTAGATGTATAATAATTGTAGAGAACTTTGTTAGGCAGGTTATTTTTCTCAATGTTTTGGGTAAAAATTTCTGAAACACTCTCTGTATATTCTAGGACTATGTAAAGAAATAAATGTACTGTGGATAAAGGAATGAAGTTTCTCATTTTGGAGAAAGAAGTGACAAACATGGAGAGGAAAGCCAGAATAAATCTTTTGATGCTAAAATGAAGACGTTGGAGCAATTAATATGAATTCATGATTTTCAGTACATATAGGTGGATATTTAAAATATAAATATACATAGAATATAGTATCTTTTATAGAACATATGTGTGTAGATATGCATATATATTTGTGTGTAGATATAGATATAGATATACCCTTTCTGTCATAAAAATTTTGTCCCCTCTTAGTTTCCATTGATGTCCCTTGACTGTTTAATTATTGCTATGAAGGTTCTGAGGAAATATCAAACAAGATCAAATTAAGAGCCACTCTATAGAATAGGTGGCCTATATTCACCGAAAATGTCAAGGTTTACCACTCTTCAGTTAAACAAAACAAAGCAGGGCTCCTTAGAGAAATGCTTGATTCAAGAGCTGGATCAAGGAATATTCAAGATAAGCCTGGAAATTCTCTTACTGCCAGAAACAAGCAAACAGTGAAAAAAACACAAAAATAGAGGTCTATTATAGGGACAAAAGAGACAACCAAAAGAGCTCCCAATCGCCAAAGGCAAAAACTTTTGAACAACAAATAAATAGTGTAGCATTGGATAATAACCTAAAGTAAAAATACATATTCATGAGTTCATAATGATATAAATAAATGGCTAAATCAATAAATACATGGGGAGAATAGATAAATCTCTGTATAGGAGAATTCCAAATAATATATGCAAATACTCTGCCCTCAAGCAGGTGGGATACAGATCCTCCTGGATTTATAATGGAGTTATGTCCCAATAAACCCTTCATAATTTGAAACTATCCTAAGATGAAAATGTATTTAATACACCTAACCTACCAAATGTGATGTTAACCTAGCCTGCCTTAAACGTGCTCTGAATGAGCATACAGTTGGGCAAAATCATCTAATACAAAGCCTGTTTTATAATAAAGTGTTGAATATCTTACACAATTTATTGAATACTGTACTGAAAGTAAAAAACAGTTTATTGAATACTGTACTGAAAGGAAAAAACAGAAAGGTTGTTAAGTAAGGTTATTTATCCTTATGATCATGTAGCTGACTGGGAGCTGAGTCTCACTGCCACTGCCCAGCATGAGAAAGAATTACATCGCACATTGCTGGCCCAAAATTCAAAATGCAAAGTACTGAATGCTGGCTCTGTAGCACGTTCTGCTGTGCTACTGAACGTGTATCTCTTTAGCACCATTGTAAGTTGAGTCATTGTAAGTTATAAGTCAGGAACCATCTGTCTAATTTTCTACTTTTTTTTTTTTCTCTTTGAAATTCTGCTTTATTTCTTTTGGATCTATTTCATTATATTTTACTCCACTTATATTTCTTTTTTAAAATTCAATTACCCAAGATATAGTACATCATTAGTTTCAGATTTGGTGTTCAGTAATTCATCAGTTGCATATAATTCCAGTGCTCATCACATCATGTGCCCTACTTAATGCCCATCACCCAGTTACCCATTCCTCTCCCTCCACCTCCCCTCCAGCAACCCTGCTTGTTTCCTATAGTTTAGAGTCTTTCATAGTTTGGTGGGAATGCAAGCTGGTACAGCCACTCTGGAAAACAGTATGGATGTTCCTCAAGAAATTAAAAATAGAGCTACCCTATGACCCAGCAATTGCACTACTGGTATTTACCCCAACATACAAATGTATTGATCCAAAGGGGCACCTGCACCCCAGTGTTTATAGGAGCAATGTTTACAATAGCCAAACTGTGGAAAGAGCTGAGATACCCATCAACAGATGAATGGATAAAGAAGATGTGGTATGTAAACATAATGGAATATTATTCAGCCATCAGAAAGGATGAATACTTACCATTTACATCAACATGGATAGAACTGAAGAGTATTATGCTGAGCTAAATAAGTCAATCAGAGAAAGACAATTTTATGGTTTTACTCATAAATAGAATATAAGAAACCACACAGGAGTACATGGGCAGGGAGGGAAAACTGAATGGAAAGTCATCACAGAGGGAAGAAAACGATCCTTCTACTTCTGAAGTATGGGTTATGCACAGGAATTCTTTCCAGAGAGTACTATGTAGAAATTATATGTGTGTGTATGTGTAGGCATATACATAAGAATAAATTTTGTTTTACATTCTTACAGTGGAGAGACCTTGCAAACAGCACCTTAGCCAGCGATCAAGGTTAACATCAATACTGATGTTATGTAATATGTGCTCTCAGTATTATGTATGTAATATTGTATAATATAATATGTATTATGTAATGTAACTTTACTTCCATTCTTCCCCTGAAATACCCATAGCCTGAGTGTAATTAGGCAAAAATTTTAGATAAACTCAAATTAAAGGACTTTGCAAAATATCTGACTATTGTCTTCAAAATGATCAGGATCATAAAAAATAGAGTAAGTCTAAGAAACTGTTAAAATTTAGAGAAGTCTGAGATATGATATCTACTGTAATGTTTGATCATGGAAGGTATCCTAGAATAGAAAAGGGACATTAGATAAAAACCTAATGAAATCTTTTTTTTTTTATTTTTTTTTATTTATTTGACAGAGAGAGAGAGATCACAAGCAGGCAGAGAGGCAGGTAGAGAGAGGAGGAAGCAGGCTCACCGCCGAGCAGAGAGCCCGATGCGGGGCTTGATCCCAGGACCCTGAGATCATGACCTGAGCCGAAGGCAGAGGCTTAACCCACTGAGCCACCCAGGCGCCCCGAAATCTTTTTTTTTAACCTAATGAAATCTGTAAGTATATGGACATCTAGTTAATAATATATAAATATTGGTTCACTAACTATAACAAGTCTCTCATAACGCCGTAAGATATTAACAAGGAAAACTGGGTATGGGATATATGAGAACTCTCAGTCCTCTTCGTAACTTCTGTAGATCTATAATTATACTAAAATGTCATTTGTTTTTCAAATATATATGTCAGAGTCATGAAAGAAGGGAAGGCTAAAGAACACTTTAGATTGAAAGAATAAAGAGATATGCAATGCATGATTCTAGATCCAACTTTCCAGCATATTTTTTTGTCCCTTTTGCAAGAAGTGGCATTTTTAGGAAAATTGGAAATTCAAGTAATTTGTGTAGAACCAGTGATTTCCCTGGGACTACCTTTTGATTTGAGGCTTTGAAGTTCCCAGGCAAATCCAGGATTTGGGTCTGCACTTTCACTATAATCAATGAAACAAAATACAAGTAGCCCTAATTTGCTTTGTAAATCACTATTTCTAGGTAAATACTTGATCATTTTGCTTACTTGCCAGTTCCTCAGTGCAGTTCCCAGAGAACACTTTTAAACTTCACTGAATTGCTGGAAGACTTCCCAAACTGAGCACACGCTTCTCTTTATGAAGCCGACTCGTGTCGGGAGACACAGGAGAGTCAGGGGTGGTGAGGGGAGCCTCTGTCATAACGCAGCAGATCTCTCCTGACCTGATTCAGCACTGGCGATCTGGAAACAGGTGAAAAATTGAATTTAACATAGGTAGTTTGATTGAAAAAAACTTGTTATTGTTTGTAAAGGCCATTTCCAACAGACCTCTGCTGTGTAGACATCAGAAAAAAAAACAACCTTGATGATGTACTGGAAAGAAAAAAAAAAAAAGAAAAGAAAAAGAAAAAAATAAAGATTATGTTCCACATGGCCCACACAAATTATACTGACTAACTCAGAAATAGGCCCACTTTAAAAATATATTCAGAAAACTCGGCTGTGTTTGAAATCAGGTTCCTGAGTATAATTCCTGCCTCAGTTTTGTTCTCCTATCGGTATAATTCTTAGAATGTGAAAGGGCAATCATCCTATAGCAAACAAAACTGAAAAGGATAGGTTTTTGAAGGAGAAGTAGAAGTAGATTAAACATGTTTAATCTTCCATTTTAGTTTCTTCCATCATGAGTATTCAGAAATATTTGAAATGTTGGGTAATATGACCCGCCAAATATGTTTCTCAAAATAAAAGATTTCTTTTATTCCATTTTTAATCTTCATAATAGCTACTTGAAGCTTTGCCCTAAGCAATGCAGACGTATTGCTCTGGTGGAATAAATGCATGTAATTATTCCAGAATCTCACCCAAACAGATGTATAATGATTTGCCTGAGCAAAGAACTCTTGAACTTACCAATCTCTGATGGGAACAAAAGGAGAGCCATCCCCTAGGTAAGGCCTAAATTTGGCTCACGTCTGAATCCAGTTCAATCCTTTTCATTCTTCCATTGAGCAATGTTCTTCTCACAGGTTCTCTGAGAGTTCCATCACTGAAGAAATTTGGTCTTTTTAATCTTCTAATATCCCATTTCATCAGAATACTCCCTTCTTAAAGGACTCAATGAGGAAATATGGGTGATGTTTTAACAGGAATTTTTTTTTTTTAATGTGTGTGTTTATATTTATAGGAGATTGAAACTGCAACGTGTGAAATGTATGATACGTTAGATCAAAATTAAATGAGGGAAACCACTCTGGGTGACACTGGAGAGATTTTGGAGGCAGAACTTTCTAGGAGGCCCATTCTTGGTTTCCCCCCATCCCCAACTGCCAAAAACAGAACATCTAATATTATTGTAGCAGCTAGGGAAAAGGAAGTGAACAAAGTGAGGGTCACAATGCTGTGTCTGTAAATGAGTGAATAACAGTATCACAACCAAAGCCTTCCACGTGCATCTGTTAATTTCAAAGTAAATTTAGGACAAGAGGAAACAACAAAAACAAACTGAAGACAAAGGCTGTAAACTGGTCAGTAATGACAGTCCTGACCAAGAAGGAGTCAACTGATTGCAGTATATATGCAAATGGTGGTTAATAAAAAGAATGTAAGGATATAGAAGGAGATCCAAACTATTCACTTAGCAACACCACACCGACAGAGACATCTAGCAAAACTCTTTTGTGTCCTTGTTCATTTTATATACTGATGCTCAGCTTACATCATCCAGGATACCAAATGTGATAGACAACCATAGATTGGTTCTTGCCACATGTATTACACTTCCTTCCCAACTGTAAAGATCAGAAACAAAACAAACAAAAGGAAAAAAAAAGAAAAAAGAAAAAAAAAAAAGAAAAAAAAAAAGCAAGCAAACAAACTCCATTCCCAGACTTTTAGAGCTGTGATTCTGGATGTGAATCAGATCTGCAATTTAGATGTACTGGCGGAGTTTAAGAGACAAGTGGGGAGGGGAGGTGGAAGCCAGCTTCCAGTCACTGTCTCTTCTGGCAAACAGAAGAAGTCTAGAGACAATTGAGGCATCTAGACTCAGTTTTCCATGTTTTCATTCCTAACTTTATGAGTTTAATGGCCATGGTGGGTGACCCAGCAGAAAGAATGCCGTCTCCTGACCTCTGGATGATATCCCAGTGAAGTTCCCTTGAACATGGTCACCGAGTGATTTGGCAGGCCCAAGATTCCCTTCCTTCTTGTGATACCTCGAGCAGTATTAAGTTCTGAATAATTACTAGGTTGCAAGATATAAATTTTCCCATAAAGGGTTCCATGACATATTCTCTTTACATAATAAAGGTCAGTAATTCTTACAAAAGTCCTTCTATTGCCTTCATAAAGACTTGAGTTTAAGAAAATCTTCCAATTGTTGAAATTTGTAAATACCCTTTTGGTAGGTTTTTAACTGGTTATTGCTGTGGGATGTAGGGTGGGGAAAACTAAATGAACTTCTCTTATATAATTCTGTGTTAATCATACTTAAAATGTTGGTAGATGATGCACGGTTAGATTTCCAGGCTTTGTAAACAGAACTAAAGAAGAGAATCACCTACTGAGTGTCAGAATAATATGTATAGTGGGCTCACACATGAATCGACCCATGCTACATATAGGGTCATTACTAGCACATTTAATGTCTTTATGTGAATAAGAAAAGGGGATACTCCCAGGGCAAAACAGATTTGAAATAGATTCCCTCAGGGTTTAGAAATAATAAAAGAACTTGCCTCTTCTTCCTGGTTGATGAAACTCATACCAGGGATTTCAGCTGCAAGTCACCATCTTGAAGAAATGCCCCTTTGCCGGGCATGATATGCAAAACTGTTCATTATGGCTCGTTTCAAATGCCACAACACTGCCCAGAATATAGTAGGTGCTTAAAATGCTTATTATTAAATTTGCCTTGTAAGAATCCAGCAAATTAAGTATGGCAAAAAGTGGGAAGGACGTGCCTCATGCTGTATCCTCCGCAGAGAGCCTGAGTTGTGAGACATAGTTAGGCAGTGCTTGTTTTTTTCTCTAAAAACAGGCATATTGGGGTACCTGGGTGGCTCAGTGGGTTAAAACCTCTGCCTTTGGCTCAGGTCATGATCCCAGTGTCCTGGGATCGAGCCCCACATCGGACTCTCTGCCTGGCAGGGAGCCTGCTTCCCTTCCTCTCTCTGCCTCTTTCTGCCTACTTGTGATCTCTCTCTGTCAAATAAATAAATAAAATCTTTAAAAAAAAATCTCCCTCATTAAAAAAAAAAAAAGAAAAAAAAACGGGCATATTGCTTTCAGAATATCTCTAGAAAGGACTACCTTCTTGAATAATGAGTCCCATGGGAAGAACATGTAATACTGTGCTTTTCCTAGTTTTCATTTCTTTTATGTTTTCTTTGGATGCAAAATTGAGTAACCAGAACTGTGAAACTCAAGTCAGAGCACCCTTCCTTTGAGAAGGTCATGTTCGCGTGCACACCTGACCATAGTGTGCTTTGATTAGAATTAAACATGTGAAATTTGTTTGGGTTTCCATAATACGTACTCTCCTCCTGTGTATACAGGTGTGCATGTGTGTGTATGTCTGTTCTAGTATTTGGAGAATGCAAAGAAAGTGACATTTTTTTTTTCACTGCAATAGATCTTCTAGAATAAATCTACTATCTCTCTTGATCTATTTAGCAGAACTAATTCACATCCTAATGTCAGATGCCATTCTACTGTCATATGATTTGAGTAGTTTATGTCAAGATGTCTGAAATAATTCTTGTCTTTGTATTCCTGCATGTAAAGATGCAATATTTTGTTTTTCTCTGACCTGTGCAATGATTTTCTTGTTTTATTATTTAGCAATTTGGTTATGATCTGCTCAGTGTGGTTTTCTTTCTCCTGACCCTGGCTGGAATTTGAGAAGCTTTCTGGATCTAAGAGTGGATATTTTTTTTTACAAATTTGAATATAAAATAATGATTATCTTCAAATATTTTTCAATTTCTGTTCTTCTTTCTGGAACTCTAATTATGTATGTGTTATATCATCTGATATTATATGACTTGTAAATGAGTCTCTGTTCCTTTGTCCTGCTTTCTTCTCCCCTTTCTTCTTTTTCTCCCTCTTTTCTTTTGGGTTTTTTTTGTTGTTGTTATTTTTGGTGGTGGTGGTGGTGGTTTACATGTATTGTGTTGGCTTTTGTTATGTTGAAAGTCGCTGTCATTCTTTCTGCATGACCTGCTCTTCTCAGATCCTTCCAGTGTATTTTTTTCATTTTCAATATTTGATTTTTCATCTGTTGAAGTTCTCAATTTCCTTTTTATATCTTCAATGACCTCATTATGTTTATATATTAATTTAAATCTATTATCACGCTTTTAATAGTTTTTTTAAAGATCCTGTCTCTTCAATAGTCCAAAAGCCAGAACTTCAAAAGTTCTGACATTTCTGAATATCATTTTGATTTTAATTTATTTCACATATAGCTCACATTCTCTTGCTTTGTTCTTATATACAGTAAATTTTTATTGAGTATTAAATATTGTTAAAGTTGTGGTTTTGAGAGTCTTATTTTTTCTGCCTTCATTTGAAGAGTGTTGACGTTTGTTTGGGTAGTTTTTTCCTTGCAGATTAGCTTGAATGCTTTTGTGGCTTGTTTTTTAGTTTGTTGGGTCAGGTCTACAATAAACTTTATTCCAGGACAAATTTAGCCCTCGTACTAAGGTCTTACTATAATAATATCTCTGTTGGATATTTGTTTTATTTTGTTTTGTTTGTTTTAATGGGCAACAAGCTCTCCCCATCTTGATTGTTCAGCTACCTCTCTCTGGTAGCTCTCTTCTCAGTCTCCAGGGTCTTACTCTGCATAAGCACAACTTCCTGTTTGACATACTCCTGTTATTCTTTATGCAGACTGTCCTTGCTCTTCCTCTGTATGATTCCTCCAGCAGTTTTAACCTCCCCAAACTAATTTATGTCTTGACAATTGAGCAACATCACTGTGTTCTTGTGTTCCTCCTCCCCATACCACACTCAGGAAAGTGAATCATAGCATAAAACCAGAGCATTTGCAGTGTCTATTTTATTTGTCCTTCTCTGAGGCATCAGAGTCCTGTGATAACTGTTGTCCAATGGCTATAAACAATTTCTGTCCAGTTTTCTATTTTCTTACAGCAGAGTGGCAAACCAATATTAACAACTCATCTTTGATGTCCCACCCTTTGATAAAGCACCATGACCCCACCCATATGTTACATTCGACATAGTGTTCTAATATTTAAGTGATGTCTTTTCCTGTAGCATTGCATTCAGTGGGCATTTAACACTTACTATTGATTGAGCAGCTGGTCTCACTTCCATTTTCCACCATAAGCCATTTATCCATTCAGGGGATGGATGACTTAGTCTCCAGAGATTTTGATTTAAAGCAGAAATAATTGTTAGCTTGCAATATTAAATGTAGTTTTTCTCTGATAGTTTAAAAGTAATTGCCTAAGACATACTCTGAATCTCCTAGGTTTC
The DNA here is from genome assembly GCF_010015895.1 of Lontra canadensis. Taxonomy (NCBI): domain Eukaryota; kingdom Metazoa; phylum Chordata; class Mammalia; order Carnivora; family Mustelidae; genus Lontra; species Lontra canadensis. The sequence continues at coordinate 9,635,587 of NW_022631001.1, forward strand.
ACCAGACTCTAAGTCAGGACAAATCTATGTTAAGTTTTAACTTACAAATCTTAATATTTTCATGCCCCCCATTGCTCATTTAAGAAAGCTTGTCCCTTGAAGTGTTACCTTCCTCCAAGTACTTCTGGGAATCTTCAAGGGGTATTTCAAGCTGGTCTTCTGTTTGTTTTTGCTTATTGTTCTTCAGCCTTACGAAATTCAGTTTCCCCACTGGTAGAGATTTCCACTCATAATAAATGTATACCTACTGTTTTATTTCCAGAACTAACAAGCCATTAGCTCACGATTTTGGCTCCTTGGGATGCAAAAGAGTGAGAGCTCTTTCATCTAAGAGGAGTTGCATTGCTTCTGCCCGAGGTTTAGTTAGTACTGTTGCCATAGAATACTTCAACATAGAACTTTGTTCTGGTTACTGCTCCCTCCAATTCCCAAGTATGCTGGTACTCCCATCTAACCACCTCCTTTTCCGGTATGATCTTTCAGGTGATTTGATGCTGGGTCAAGTGTAGTGAGACTTTGTAAGGCCTCTACTTTTGCCTTTCATACTTTGTGACAGGAGCATTCTTTTGTCTCTCTGTGTTACACTTGGACAGCAGAGTCCTGCAGCAGAACTGTTAAATCTGAGCGTGGTACAAAATTGAGACAGGTGACTGTTTCAGTTTATATTGTTCTAGCTTTTTCTTCCCTTCATAAACTTCTTGTATATACTAAACCAAATGGTCAGTTTGGCTGGATTCTGAGGTCATCCACTCTGCTGTTTACAGAACAAATATGTTTTTTTCCTCTGGCTCTTTCTTTTTTACTCTAAGCATTGTCACTCATCCATACAACCTAACCTTTGTAGAGGTTCTACTACCTGATATGCTGGGGTATGTGTGAAACTCAGGTGTTTCAAGAGTTGAAAGCCTCTGTAACCAGCCTCAAGGGATTCCTTAGCTCTCCACCTCCATCACTATATATCAGAGTTTTTCTAACTGTGCACATAAGGCTTTATCAGTTTTTATTCTATCCTAATAAGAAAGTATTATGTAAGAATAATGGCCAATTCCTAAGTGTTGGAAAATCTTTCAAAGCTGGTTTGAAATTCAAACTTAAGTTGTCTCTGGGTATTATAGAGCTGTGTCCTTTAATAGAGAACAACATGTATAAATGTAGCCTTAATTTATAGCTACCCGACTCTTTGAATACTAATGAATATCAAGATGGCTTCAAAAGCCATATCCCACTTTGTGTCAAATTATTAAAAAGCTGTTTGGAATTTTGATTCATGTGTTCATAACAATGGACTCCAGTGATTACCTGGCTTTCCATCACTAATAATCAGCAACAGATTGTACAAAATATGCAGCTGCTGGGCTGCTGGGCTGGATTCCACCCAAGCACCACAGTTGTTTTTATCATGCTCTCCAACTCAGTGGCCCTTTTCCCAAGCAATTACATCAGTACTCGTCAGTTTTTCTTGGCAAATCTTACATTTTCTTTATATTACAGGGACGATTTTTTTACCCTTGAGACTGATAGAAATATGTTAACTGTTTGTGTTTAAGACATGAAACTTTTTCATAACCAATTCATTATCTTGATCCACTTCCTTTCCAATTCTGTTTTGTAAAACATTTCTAAGCACAGACGGGTGACCACCTGTCAACATATATTGCAAAAAATGTTAAATGTACTTACAAGATCATCTCAAATCTTAGACTGCAAGATGTATGAAAGCAATAATTGCTTTTTTTTTTTTGAGCAAAAGTAAAGCTATTTTCCAATTTGAAGTGCTTTGAAAATTGATTTGAAAATTGCCAAGAATTCTACACACAATGTTATCACATCAAATGTGAAATAGTCCAGTTGTTTTAAACTGAATTATGACATAAAGTTTGGAATTCTTCCTAGTAGCTCTCAAAATTTTCTTTTTTATACTGAATATTCTGAAATCTTCTATTGAGTACCACTGAAATCCATGTTAGCGTACATGAGGCCATGTAATAGATGGCTTTTTAGGAATATATATATACATTATTTAATCGTAGAAAAATGTGTGATGAGTGTAGGCTGAGTCTAAATGGTATTATAGACACATTTCTAAGAAAATATATGATTGATTTTTTTAAATGACAAAAAGTTTACTAGGTGTCCTTTCTAGCACATTCTTCCAGGTTGTCTCCACTTTTCATTGTTTTGTTCTATTTTACAACTCTATAAGATAGGAAACTGATAATATTGCAACAGATTTTTATTTATAGAAATGCAAATTATCCAGTGCAAAGCAGTTGATTATTGCTCTGTGAATATTGACCAATTTTGCACTTATTAAATAAATTATTTTGAGTATTCCTAATTGTCTACATGTGTGTTTGTCCTTTGGATTCTCCTTTAACTTAGTTGTGACATATTATTGGTTCCCTCATTAATTTATAAAATTAAGTACAGTTTGAGACAAACATTTGTACAATAGTGGTGATTTTACTTTTAAAAATAATCTTTTGATAGCTTCCAGTATAAATTTTTACTTTACTAAAGTTTGGTTACCAGTTTTTTGGTTGAAAGATTTTTATAATTTTTATATCAACTTATCTATCATTTGTGCTGACTTCACTTTATCCGGGCTTATGCTTTGTCATAATATTCCTTGCAATGTGAGATTGGAAGCTAGAAATGCCCACAGGATATTTTCTTGCCATTTTTATGGAAATAACAGGTAATGCATGTGAATCAATCATAAATATTATAGTATACTAGCTGTGGTTTATTGTTTTTCCTTGTCTTCACTTTTAAAAAAAAATAAAGCAACAATTATGTGAATACTCCTAGTACTGAAAAAAACAGATATAGCCTACCATGTAGGAAAGTGGGCTTGTAATTCACTCAAATCTATGCTGACTCAGTTTTAGAAACTACTACTTGGAAATATATTTACATGTAGTTTAAATTAAAATGCACAAACAGGGGCGCCTGAGTGGCTCAGTGGGTTAAGCCTCTGCCTTTAGCTCAGGTCAGGATCTCAGGGTACTAGGATCGAACCCAGCATCAGGTTCTCTGCTCAGCGGGGAGCCTGCTTCCCCCGCTCTCTCTGCGTGCCTCTGCCTACCTGTGATCTCTGCCTGTGAAATAAATAAATAAAATCTTTAAAAAAATTAATAAAATGTGAAAACACTGAATTGTCTACTATCAATAAGAACCACTAAACTCAGAGGATACAAATAGAATTAAGTTATAGTACCTGCTCACGGGAAGCATGAAGCCTAGAACTAACAGTTGATGGTAAAGATATTCTTCTTGAGTTTAGTATTAGTATTATAGAAACTGAACAGCTGATCTAATGCTGTTATCTAATGCATAGGTAACAGATAAATTACAACTGTAAAATTAGATAAATTACAACTGTCACATCTCCTCTATTGAAAAGTATCCAGTTAATAATACATATTAACTAATGATTCCAAATGCAGTCATATTGCCATATATTTGAAAAAAGATTTACGCTAAGTGCTCAGAACACATAGTGTATTCTATTTAATCCATATAATAATAATTTATTCAATATTTACTGGGTTACATGCATAATGTTAGTAAGTTTACAAAGATTCTTATGGCATAGATTCTCCCCATACTTGAACAAATGTAAGTGTTGTTGGGTAAGGAGGGAAAAGAAACATCAATAATTAAGTATATGGAAATTATATAGGCATTACAAACAGAATTATGAACAAGGAATTAGGTAGCAAAGATGGAACAACTGTGTCTAGAGGTTCTCCCAAGAAAGAAACTTTTGAACTGTGGCTTATGGAAGAGTCAGTTTTACTTGGTCAGAACAAAAAAGAGCAATGCGCCTTCCAGAAAGAAGATTTAGTGTGTGTTGTCCCATGGATGCCCGGACAAGTGAATAATGCACAAACCTGCAGTAAAACGTGGCAGGGAGGTACTGACAAGTTCAGATAGCTGAGAGATGGAAAGTAACAAGGAAGGGGCTGACACTGTGAAATACATCTGGGAAATTAAATTGGCGTCTCGTTGTGAAGAATTTTGTGTCTTGTTACGGAGAATTCACTATAGATCTTCTGTAAGATGTGTGAAGTAACAGCGTTCAGTCTGGGCTTTAAGATGTTAATCATCGATGGGATGCTTAGGATCTAATAGAGGTGGAGAGAAAGGCAGGCTCCTCTAGTTAAGAGCTCTGATAATTTTTTTGAGCTCTAGTAATTTTTAACATGCACACTTATTTTGTCACTTACTAAGGTATCGATTCATAGTTGTACATTATTTTGAAGAGGACTTTCTAGGCATAATATTGAACTAGGTAGCATGTCTTTAGAAATCTTTGAGACCCTAATAACCGAGACTCATGACCATCTTCCTTAACTGCTCCTTACAGACTTGTGCTTTATAAGCATTCTATCTTAAAGCATATTCTCAGGAAAACAAACAATAATATATATATATATTTGTTTTCCTGAGAATATGCTATATATATATATATATAAAATTATAAAATAAAATATAATAAATTCTATTTTAAGATAGAATTTATAAGCATTCTATCTTAAAGCATATTCTCAGGAAAACAAATATATATATATATATATATATATATATATATATATATATAATTTACTCTAAGTATGAGTTCACACAAATTATCTTTCCCATGGCATTTTGCATTTAAAATCTAATCCCTGAGTCTAGAGCTAATACTTTATTATGTGTCATCTAGGATATCCATAAACAAGTTGTTTCCCCATGGCATTTGCTGCTGCATAGATACCATTAATTACTCTACCATTGTGATAGAAGTGTCTCTACCAGAAGGCAAGGCTGACACAAGGAGGTGATTGGTACTTTTTTGTCATTTTGACATTATAGATTCCCAGAATTCAGAATTTTATAGTAGTATACAACTTTTCACAGCTACACTCCGTTCAATGCATTGGTGAGAAGCACTAAAGCACTTACACATAACTACCAACAAGTGAAGATCTTAAGCCTTCTTTGCTACCGGAAATGGAAGTCCCCATGAATTTACACATATTCTAGGAAAAGGAGGACTGTTTGTGCCCATCATTTTTCTGAAGCTAGGAGTTGGGTCCATTCTATCAGATTTTAATCTTGTGATTTTTAGCTTGATTTATAGCTTCACAGAATTATAAGCCCCATTTAGAAAAATGTAGTTCCAAAACGAACAGTTTCAATTTACAGTAAGAGTTACCTGTTATGTACAACAAATAGCTCAGCCAGTATTAAAAACAGGCTAACTGGTCTCCCTACATGTAGCCAGTAATCACTATTCTACAATATTTTCTCAACATTTACCTTAAAAAAAACCTGGTTAACTGAGTTATTTTAATGTCATTAATTTCACCATTTTTAGAGGTATAATTTCGTACATCTAGAAAACATTCTGTATATCCTAGCAAACATGTGCAGTCATGTAGACACTACCAAAATCTAACAAAGAATATTTTCATCACCCCAAAATCTCCCTTGTGCCTTTTACAATCCTTCCTTGTTCCCCATCTGCAGCCCCTGGCAACCACTTATCTTTTTTTTTTTTTTTTAAGCTTTATTTTATCTTTTCAGTGTTCCAAGATTCATTGCTTATGCATCACACTCAGTGCTCCATGCAATACGTGTCCTCCTTAATACCCACCATCTGGCTCACCCATCCCCCTACCCCCTTCCCCTCCAAAACCCTCAGTTTGTTTCTCAGAGTCCACAAGCCACTTTGGAAAACAGTGTGGAGATTCCTTAAGAAATTAAAAATAGAGCTGCCTTATGACCCTGCAACCACTTATCTGTTTTTGTCCCTACAGTTTTGTCCTTTCTGGAAGATCATATAGTAAATGGAACAATCAATCATGCGGCCATGAGAGTGGTTTCTTTTCTTCAGCATGTTTGTGATTCACCCATGTTGCTATATTGCTGAGTAGAAGTTAGTCATGTAGATGCATCACGTCTATCCATTCACCAATGGTGCACAGTTTTGTTGTTTTGAACTTTAGGAGATTATGAATATGGCTGCTACAAACATTCATAAGTGGGATTTTTTTTGTAGACATGTTTTCATTTATCTTGAATAAATACCTAGGAGTGATATTTCTGAGTCCTCTGGTAACATTATAAGAAACTGCCAATATTATTTTCCAAAGCGGCTGTACCATTTTGCATTCTCAACAGCAACAGATGAGATTTCCAGTTGCTGTGCACCCTCACCAGATCTTCGTCCTGACAAGTGTGTGGTTGTATTTCATATTGTAGTTGTGTGGTACTATTGCATTGTGATTTTAATCTACACTTCCTTAAAGACTGATAATGCTGAGTATCTTTTTCTATACTTATTTGTTATCCTTATGTCTTTGGAAAAAGGTATCTTCTCAAATACTTTGCTCGTTTTTTTTCATAGTAGTTATTGATTTTGAAAGGTCTTTATATTTTCTAAATGAATTCTTTATTAGATACAGGTTTTCTCCCCATTTATAGTTCATATTTTCTCCCCATTTATAGTTCAAATATTCCCCATAGTTTAAATATTTTCTCCCCACTTAGAGTTCATATTTGACTCTTAATTTTCTTAATAGTATCTTTGTGTAAAAAGTTTTTAATTTTGATGAACTCCAATGTATATTTTTCTTATATGATTTGTATTATTGAGGAAATATTTGCCTAACCAAAGGATATATTTTTTCCTGTATTTCTTTGACATATGACTGTTCAATTTTTCCTGGATCATTTGTTGAAAAGACTACCATTTTTTTCATTAATTACCTTAATGATTTTGCTGAAAATCATTTGGTCATACTCATCTGGGTATATCTGGTCTCCATATTCTGTTTTATCGATCTATGGACCTATTCTTTCACCAATACCATGATTTCTTGACTGCTGTAGCTTTATTATAAACTTTCAAATGAGTATTATGAATCTTCCAACTTTGTTATTATTCAAAGTTCCTATTCCTTTGCATTTTATATACCTTTTAAAATTAGCTTTCCATTTCTAAAAAAAAAAAATCTGTTGGAGTTTTATTTGGGATTGTGCTGAATATGTATTTCAAATAATTGGAGTCTACATCCGTATAATTTGTTTTAAGTTTCTTTCTCAAGAATGTTTTATACTTTGCAGCATATAAGCTTGCATATATTTTTGATAATGTGTATGTAAATATTGCATGGTTTTGGTGCTATTCTAGATTTTACTTTAAAAAATTATTTCCAATTGTTTGTTGCCTACATATAGAAGTATTATTGATTTTATAGTTGATCTTGTATCCTGAATTCTTACTAAATTCACTTTTTTAGTTCCATTAATTTTCATTACTATCGACTTTCTGGGAAAATCTAAGGTAAGCAATCAAGTCATTTAATTTCTTCCCTTTCTATATATATGGCATATTTTTATTTTTATTCTTTTTGTGCAGACTGGCTAGGACATCTAGTTGATACTAAATAGTATTGATAGAGTACATATCCATTCTTTGTTCCCAGTTTGCAGTAATTGTGGTAATTGTAGGTGTTTTATCAGGATTAGAAATTTCTTTTCTATTTCTAGTTTGCTTTGTGTTTTTATCATGAATGGACATTGTATTTTGTGAATACTTTTTTTGCATATTTTAGATTATCATATGTTTTTTCCTCCTTAGTCTGTTGGTATGGTGAATTATACCTATTGATTTTCAGCTATTTAACCAACTTCCATTCGTTGAATAACTACCCTTTACCCACTTGGCTATGTAGTATGCAATTCTTTTCATTTATTGTGGAATTGGATTTGCAAATCCTTTTAATGAGGATTTTTGTGTTCATACCAATGAACAACGTTGATCTGTAATATCTTTAATAATATCTATGTCATGTAATTTTAGTGTTAAAATAATGATAGCCTTGAACAGTTAGTTTAGAAGTGGTCCCTATTTTAATTTTTGGAAAATTTTGCTTATAGTTGGTATTATATTGTCCTTATGTGTTTGGTAGAATTTTCTTTATTGGAGAAACTTAAAATGCCAATTACTTCAGTAGATATAGAACTATCCATGTTATAGCTGTCTTCCTGAATAAGTGTTGGGATTTCGTGCCTTTTAAGGAATTTATTCATTTTATCTTAGTTGATAAATTTATGGGCATAAAGTTGTTCTAATATTTACTCATGTTTTAATGTCAATGGAATCTTTAATGATATACACTCGATCCCGATACTGGATATTTGTATTTGTATCTTTTTTTCTTGTTCAGTGTAACTAGATTTATTAATTTGTTGACATTTTAAAAAAGGTTTTACTTCCTTGACTTGCCATTTCTTTATTCATCTCTGCTTTTTTATTATTTTTTTCTGTCCCCTTTGAATTTAATTTTATCTGCTTTTTCTAGTTGGTAAAGTTAAAAGTTTAATTATCTGAGACATTTTGATCTTTTCTAACACAAGCATGCGGTACTATAGGTTTCACCCAAAGCAATGCTTCGGGTAAATCCCACAAATTCTCATATGTTGTATTTTTTCCCATTTAACTCAGAATATTTCCTAATGGATCATTTTCTTTGACCATGGGTCATTTATAGGAAATTTCTTTTAAATTCCCGAATATTTGGAGATTTCCTAGTCATCTTCCTGCTATTGAGGTGTAGTTAATTCTATTATGGTCCCAGATATATTTTATAAGACTTCCATTCTTTTAAATGTGTTGAAGTTTGTTTATGGCCCGAATATGGTGTATCTTGTGAGTTTCCCACGTGCTCTTGAAAAGGATGAATATTCTACTTTTCTTGGTTTCTATAAATATCTGCTTCGTCAAGTTATTTCATAGTGGTGTTCAGATCTTCTATATACTTAACGATTTCTGTCTACTTGTTCAGTTGATTACTAATGGAAGAGGATGCAAATCTCCAACCATAATTGAGGGTTTATCTGTTTTCTTTCATTTATATCAGTTTTTATTTTATGTATTTGTAAGCAAATATTAGTTGCAGGCATACTATATTCCTTTTTAATAGTTCAGGTGTTACCAGGTGATTTAGTGGTTTCAAAACATTTCTGAGCAGACATTTTATAAATTTTACATGAGATTATTATTTTCACTTAAATCTCTTTGTGCTCTTAAATATATATTTTAATTATATTTAATACAAATGTAGGTATACCATAATACCTAAGTTAGTTTCTTTTTTCTTTTTTTTCATTTTTATTATGATTGACACATAATGTTGTATTAGTTTCAGGTGTAGAACTTAGTGGTTTGACAAGTTTATATATTATGTTATGATCACCACAAGTGCAGCTACCATCTGCCCCATTGTATGACTATTACAATATCATTTACTCTATTCTATTCCTTATCCTCTGCTTTTTATTCCCATGATTTTCTCATTCTGTAACTGGAGGCCAGTTTCTCCCTCTCCCCCTCACCAATTTTTCCCAATCCCCTACTGCCTCCTCTCGCAACCATCAATTTGTTCTCTGTATTTATAGTTCTGATTTTGCTTTTTTTTGTTTATTCATTTTTTATTCCATTTATGAGTGATTTCATATGGTATTTGTCTTCCTCTGCCTGACTTATTTCACTTAGGATAATACCCTCATGTTGTCTCAAATAGCACAATCCTGTTCTTTTTTATAGCTGTGTGATATGCCATTGTGTATATATGCCATGATTTCCTTATCCCTTCATCTATTGATGGATACTTAAGTTGCTTCCATATCTTAGCTATTGTAAATGATGTTGCAATAAACATAAAGGTACATATATCTTTTCAAGATAGTCTTTTTATTTTCCCTGAGTAAATATGCAATTGTGGAATTACTGGATCATATGGTATTTCTATTTTAAATTTTTTGAGGAACCTCCATATTGTTTTCCACAGTGACTATACCAATTACACTACCACCAACAGTACCTGAGGATTCCTTTTCCTCTACATCCTTGCCAACCCCTGTTGTTTCTTGTCTTCTTGGTTTTAGCCATTCTAACAGGTATGAGGTGAGATCTCATTGTGGTTCTGTTTTGCATTCCCCAGATTATCAGTGATGTTGAGCATCTTTTCCTGTGAAGGACATCTGTATGTCTTCTTTGGGAAAATATCTATTTAGATCCTTTGCCCATTTTGTAATTAAATGTTTGTTTTTTGTTTTTGTTTTTTAATTTAAGGTTGAGTTGTTGGAGTTCTTTGTATATTTGGAGATGTATATATATACAAATATATAAATATATTTGTATATTTGGAGATATATATTCTTTGTATATTTGGAGATATATATATCTATATATCTATATATATATATGAGATATATATATATCTCAGATATGTCATTTGCAAATATCCTCTCTCATTCTGTAGGTTGTGTTTTTAGTTTTTTTGATGGTTCCCTTTGCTGTGCTTAAACTTTTTATTTTGATGTAGTCCTAATAATTTATTTTTGCTTCTGTTTCTCTTGCCTCAAGAGACATTATCAAGAAAAATGTTGCCATGGCTCATGTCAGAGAAATTACTGCCTGTGTTCTTTTCTAGGATTTTTACGGTTTCGGGCCTCACATTTAGGTCTTCAGTGCATTTTGAGTTCATTTTTGTATATGGCGTTAAAAAGTAGTCCAGTTTCATTCTTTTACAGGTAGCTGTCCAGTTTTCCAAGCACCATTTATTGAAAAGACTGTCTTTTCTCCATTGTCTATTCTTTCCTCCTTTGTAAGAGTTTGCTTGACCTTTGAATTGTGGGTTCATTTCTGGGATCTCTATCCTATTCTGTTGATTTGATATGTCCCATTGTTGTGTTAATTCCATACTGTTTTGATTACCACAGCTATGTAGTATGTCTTGAAATCTGGAATTGTAATGCCTCTAGCTTTGTTCTTTCTCATATTTGCCATGGCTATTTGGGGTCTTCTGTGTTTCCATACAAATTTTAGTATTATTTGATCTATTTTTGTGGAAAATTCACAAAAGTATTTGGATAGTGATTGCACTGTATCTGTAGATTGCTTTGGGTAATACGGACATTTTAACAGTATTAACTCTTCTAATTCATGAACATGGAATATCTTTCCCTTTGTGTCATCTTCAGTTTCTTCCATCAGCGTTTTATAGTTTTCAACATACAGGTCTTTTACCTTCTTGGTAAAATTTATTCCTAGGCATTTAATTTTTAGTGTTAATATTTATTTGTTTGTTTTGTTTGTAAATGGTGTTTTTTTTTTTAATTTATCTTTCTGTGTCTTTGTTGTCGATGTGTAGAAATGTTACCGATTTCTGGGTATCAATTTCTATCCTTGCACTTTACTGAATTCATTTATTACTCCCAGTAGTTTTTGGTGTAATCTTTAGGATTTTCTATGTAGAGTATCATGTCATCTGCAAATAGTGACAATTTAACTTCTTCTTTAACAGTACAGATACCTGTTATTTGTTTTTCTTATCTCATTGCTGTAGGTGGGACTTCCAGTACTGTGCTGAATAAAAGTGGCAAGAGCAGACATCCTTGTCCTGTTCTTAGAGGAAAAGCTCTCAGTTTTCCACCATTGAAGATGATATTAGCTATGGGTTTTTCATAGATGATCTTTTTATGTTGAGGTATGTTCTCTCTTTCTCCATTTAGTTAAGAGGTTTTATAATGAATGAATGTTGAATCTTGCCAAATGCTTTTTCTGCTTCTATTGAGATGATCATATGACTTTTATCTTTCCTTTGTCTATGGTGATACATGACCTTGACTGATTTGTGAATATTGAACCATCCTTGCATTCCTGAAATAAATCCCACATGATCATGGTGAATGATCTTTTTAATATATTGCTAATATTCTGTTGAGGAGTTTTGCATCTGTTTTCATCAGGGGTATTGGCCTGTAGTTTTCTTTTTTTGTGGTATCTTTGTTTGGTTTTCTTATCAGGGTAATGCTGACCTCATAGAATATATTTAGAAGCTTTCAGTTCCTCTTAGTTTTTGGAATAGTTTGAGGGACTAAGTATTAACTCTCCTCTAAATGTCTGGTAGTATTCACTTCTGAATTCATCTGGGCCCAGACTTTATTTTTGAGTAGTATTTTGATTACCAATTCAGTTTGATTACCAGTTCAGTTATAATGGGTAACAGATTCAGATTTTCTATTCCTTCCTGGTTCCATTTTTGAAGATTGTATATTTCTGAGAATTTAACCATTTCTTCTACATTGTCCAGTTTGTTGGCATATAATTTTTCATAATATTCTCTTATAATCATTTGTGTTCCTGTTGCATCAGTTGTTACTTTTCTTGTCTCATTTTTAGTAAGCATTCAAGTAGCAATGGATACAGAATTATTTGAAAATGTTTTATCTCTGGCTTTTGAAAAATGACATTTTGGATATCAAGAATTTGAATAGTGAAAGATACATGTATATGATAAAAGAAATATAGGAAGTAAATGAATTTTCAAATAAAACCCAAGGTAATAAGTACATTTAAATAAATTTAAATTAAAAAGTAACACATTTTACACCACACACCATATAAAGTATAGACACATAATTATTTAAATACTTCAAATTTTTGACAAAAACAGAGGGTATGAGATTTATATAACAGTTAACCCACAGAAGCAAGGAAGCTAACAAATTGTGTAAGTTCCAAGTATTAGAATTGTCAACTACATAGCAATAGATAATCCAGGTATAGTGATATACCATTTTGAAATATTAATTATAGTTTTTTCTATATTTTGCTATCTGAATCCCTCCATGATGCTTCCCAGTTTTCTTATTCAAAAAATTATTCATTATAATACATTTTTTTCCAAATAAACATTAGCTTATGATGCTCATTTATTTATTTTTTTAATTTTAATTTTAGTATAGCTAACATACAGTGTTATATTAGTTTCAATGCACAATATATTGTTTCATTTAAAAACTCATTGTAATCTGAAATTTTTTTCAATCTATAGAAAATTTTTTTGAGATTACATTTTTTAAATATCTAGGTCTAGACTCTTGGACCTGGTGAGTAATAAGAAATCAATCCATTTGAGAACAGAAATGTTTCATAGCAAAATTTTTTTTTCCATGTACTTATAATATTCACCAAGTTTAAATGAACTTGTCATTTTATTCAGGGCTTCTTGAAATTTAGGGCATTTAATAATGTAAATATGAACGTGAGCAACTAAAAAGTCTGTTGATTGATTGATTCTTTCTTCCCTCTCTCTCACGATCTCTTACAATCTCTCCCTCCCCTTCCTTCTTCTGCCATCTCCCCTTCCTTCCTTCCTTCCTTACCCCCTCCCTCCTCCTTATCTCCCTCTCCCTTTCTCTCTTTTCCTTCCTCTCTCCCACCCTCCCTTTCTCCCTTCCTCCCTCTCTCTTTCTCTCCATCTTTCTCTCTCTCTCTCTCTCTTTCTTCTTTCCTAGATGCTTTAGTTTCATTAAGATTGCATTGATTTCTGGGTAATCTGATTGTCCTTTTGGGCTATTTTTGCACAATTATCAGTATTCAGATGACAAAGATAATATTTATAAGGATAATGTACTTTGCTAAACACTTCCTGTATTAGATGTTCTAGGCACTAGCTCATTATTTCTAAAATTCTTTATCTGTATTGACCTTGAATGCATTATTTAGTCTTTTCTCTGAAAGGGATGTTTAAGAAAGAAAAAAAAAATCATTATTTCTTTATTCATTTCAAAAACAATTATCTGTAAGATGGCTACACTAATATGGCCACTTATGAAAAATCATAAAGAATCTTGCTGTCACATTGATCACTTTTAGTAAAACCAAAATAATACAAAAAATCCTTGTTTTACCACATACAGCTCTCTGGGATATGATATTATGTTCTACTGTTTATGAAGGATAAATGATTACTAAATAGTAATTATTTTTAATATCAAATTACAAAATGCTAGATAAATGAAAGTGAGGAAAGTTTAAAAAGCCTTGTAGCATTATCCCCGTCATTCACTTCTCACCCTCTTTATAGCCTCTTCTTTGCTTCTTCTATTTACCTGACTCACCTTCAGTTCTTAGAAGGCATAGAAGGAAGGAGTCATATGTCCATGCACTTTGTCCATAATTCTTGAACTGCTTAGAATATTCTTCACAAATCACCACCAGCCCTATGTCCATCTATAGAGCTAGTCCTCTTTTCACAAGTTTAAGTCAGGTGTAGCTACCTTATGACACTTGTCCTGATGTTCTCTTTGGAAATGTTCCCATTCATGTCTCATACATTTCCTAAAGGGTTCTCTCAGTTTACCTATAACTAACTGTTTCATATTTCAAATATAAATTCATCCAAGACATATGTTTTTTTAAAGATATTCTAACTTATTTGCTTTTCTGTCCACTAGACTGACAAGTTGATTTTACAAAGCAGGTCATGTATTTACTCACTGAGTGAGGGAATGAATGAATGAATATATAAAATTATCTTGATTCCTTCTTGAACCCAGGTACCAGTGTGGTACCTAGGTCACTTTTTTTGTAAAATTGAATATACATATTACTCATCTTTGGGTATTGTACTTAGAAACAGTAAATAAGCTTTTTAAATGTATAATTTAAGAATTAATCTTACTTTTCTGTTTCATACTTTTTTTTAAAAAAAGATTTTATTTATTTATTTGACAGAGATCACAAGTAGGCAGAGAGGCAGGCAGAGAGAGAGAGGAGGAAGCAGGCTCCCTGCTAAGCAGACAGCCTGATGCGGGGCTCGATCCCAGGACTCTGAGATCATGACCTGAGCTGAAGGCAGAGGCTTAACCCACTGAGCCACCCAGGTGCCCGTTTCATACTTTTTAAAGAGAAATCCCTATTCATTTCATGTATGTCATAATAAACATAGACTAATATTTACTTGTTTAGGATGAAAAAAAAAATACTTAGCTATGCCTAACCCTAAACATTTCTCTCCTGCATAATGCCAAAATCAAGTGTATATACTTATAAGTAGCATAATAAATAATTACATAAATGCTTGTGAATGATTTGATATGTGAGTAGAATTGAGAGTTTCAGGAGAGAAAGTGTTCCTTTCACCAATCTCTTGTCTTTCCAATTACAAAGAAATGGCATGCTGTATGCTTTAAATACTACTTTTTAGAAAAAGGCTGACTACAGAGGAACTTTATTTTATTCTTCACTTCTCCTCTTGCATTTTTTGGTTAATTTTTTCTTTATGATCTCTCCAATAAAATCTGGAGATACCTGGTCATTGACTATTGAATGTTTTTATATTCCTTGTGTGTGGGGTTTCAACCATTATTTTTGATTACCTGTTCTGGCATGATCACAATTTCCTGTAATATTTCTTTTCTCTCCCAAGGGAAATTAATGTCTGTTCCTAGCATTTGTCCGTTATTTTCTTTGTGAAAACCGAGACAAGGAAGCAAGGAATTAATTTACTATTTTAGCAATATCTATTTCATTGGTCGATAATTTATTCTTATAATTTTTACTCTGCAGCCTTCTTCAGAGTGACCTCTGGTCCTTTATATGCTTGAAACACATTTTCTATAATATTTTGACCTCCTGTAATATTTTTCATTCATTTCTCACTCTGGCTTTCTCTTTTATTCTGCTCTCGTGACTATGCCCTTTGTCTCTTTCCTACAGTTCCTCATAACCAATATTTTATACTTCATATCTGAGCTGCTCATATACTTGATTGCTTTTTACAAATCATTTTTCATCCATATTGGATTTTTTAAAAATTTCTGTGATATTTACTTTTAGGTTACACATAAACACAGTCCTTTGGGAACACTGAACATTAATTTACCTTGGAACATGCCCCAATTTTTCTTCCCTTTTTTGTTTTATTCTACGTGATAAATAAATAAACATCTCACCACTTTTTTTTTATACTAAAGATGATACTACAGGTTACCAATACCTTATTTTCTCATTTCTGACTCCTTTATTTCCTCATTAGTCTCAAAATATTCATCAGCATTTACTTCTTGTTATTTTATACTTATGGGTAGACAGCTTAGGACATGGCTTTATCTTGTGTATTAACAAAAACTAACACATTAAATGTGTTTCTACATTGGCACTTCTCCTGTAGCCGTAACTCTTCATATTCACATCATACACAGGAAGTATGTGTATGGCTATGAATCATCTGTCCCCAGTTGAGTTTTCTTGTTTCAGATATTTTACATTTGTCATTTTCACTATTTCTAGAATTAAATTATTGAACATAGTTATTCTGAATCTCTTTATAAATATTCCTGGTATTTTTTAAACTTTTTTAAGCTATGTTTTTTTTTTTTCAATTAAACTCCTTAGTTTGAGGCCATTGTAATGGGTGTGTGTATGTGTATGTATCTTTCGTGTATAAATAGCTTCTGCTGTAATTTCCATTCTGTCATATTTTCTGTTTGGATATAGCTTATTTATTCATCTATAGTACATTTATTGAGTCTTATATACATGTCAGATACTGTAAGGCTGTGGGTACAAAGACAAATGGGCGTGGTTTCTGTCCTCATGGAGGTCATAATCCAATAAGTATTTCTAAAATGATGTGCCACTGAAATTTGCAATAAATGCTTTGGCCCTAAAGTAAAGGGTATACTGTGAAAGACTCATGGAAAAATTTTGTTTGAATTTTGACAGAGGTCAGAAGATTTCTCTGAAGAAATTATCTTTAAACTGAGATTGAAAGCAACAATAGCAGTTACCTAATTGTATTAATCTGGCTTCCTCTCAAAACTAGAAATTGTGAGAGATTATCCCAAGGATTATGAGTTTTGAAAGACCATCGAGAAGGCTTTGATATTCATGTAATAATGCTGGCCTCATTGAATGAGGTAGGAAATGTCAAATGTGCTTGTATTTTCTGGAAAAGATTGAGGAGAATTGATGTCACATCTTACTTAAATGTGTGGTAGAATTCAGGGAAATCATCTGGGACTAGTATTTCCTTTTGTAAAAGGTTACTAATTATTCAATATCTTTAATAAATTTCCCTATTTTAATAAATTTATACCTTTTCAGATTATCTATCCATCCTTTTGTGAGTTTTGGTAGAAGTTGTCCTTCTAGGAATTGCTTCATTTCATCTAAGTTCTCATATTTGCGGGCATAGAGTTGTTCATGGCATTCCTTTATTACACGTTCATGTTCATGGTTTCAATCGCTGTGACTATCAGGAACTGAGCTGGGCTTGAGAGTTGAGCTACTGAGTGTCAGAGTAGTCAAGACAACAAACCACAATGAAAGTACAATAAAAATCAAGCCTTTAGTCACTTGCTGAGATAGTATTTAGTCAATTTGCTGAGATAGTTTTCTAACATGGAAGTGTAGGTTATTGACTTTTAGATCATTTTTCTAGTACATACATTAAATAATAAAAATTACCCTCTAAACACTGCTTTCACTGCACCTTGCAAATTTTGATAAGGTGTATTTTTATTTTCATTTAGTTTTAAATCCTTTGTGTTCTTGTTGAAACTTATATATTGACTAATGTGTTACTTACAGATTATTGTTTAATCTCCAACATTTTGGGATTTCTAGCTATCTCTGTTATTGATTTCTTGTTGAAAGGTAGATATGCAGGGCACCTGGGTGGCTCGTATGGTTAAGCTTCTGTCCTTGACTCAGGTCATGATCTCCAGGTCCTGGGATCCAGCCCCACACTGGGGCTTTTCCTCCCTCTCCCTCTACCACTCTCCTGCTTTTGGTCTTTTTTATCTTTGTCTCTCTCTCAAATGAATAAATAAAATCTTAAAAAAATGGTGGATATGCTGTATCAGGTAATAGGAACTGAGGTAAAAAGGCCTTTATTTTCAAGATTTACGTCAGGCTGGTTAGGAGTTGTACTGCTGGGCTTCCCTAAAAAGTCCTCCTCAGATGGTCTTTCAGAGCTTTCAGGTGTAAAGTATTGATTGGTATACTGAAGTCTTATTGGTGAATCTGTAAATTTTGTGGGGGAGGGGAAACATTCTGTAATTATACCAAAACTATTATTTAGTTGACCCATCTCCTGAGCTATAAATTTACTAATTTTTTCTTTAAGTTTCTCCTCTTTCTCCTAGTTGCAGCGATAAAGATGGAGGGGAATCAGTTGGAGGAATGTACTTCTCTCAGGGGATAAGGCTCTACTGGTCTTCTTGACTGTTCTACTGTCAAGAACAGTCGGCATATTTAAAAAGGCTTCCTTTCTTCTTCCCCCACCAAAGCCAGGAGGGGATCTTTCTAGGCTTTTCATCATGAGAACCTGGTGTGTGTGTTTTGAGTTAAAACCCATGAAAGGGGAGCCCCTTAAGACCACAGCCCCCCTGGGTTTCTCATTCTCAAGCTATATTCCCGCAGTGAGTCTCTAGTGACTCATCAGAATTACCTTTAAGTGGTACCACCAGTGTCTGGCTTCCACAGTTTCTCCTCCGGATAAGCAGACCTCAGGATTCTGAGTCTGTTTCCAGCTTTTCTAGTGGTGGTCTACCCTGTTAAGCTACATGATGGCTCCCAGAAAATCTGTTGACTTTCACTTTGTCCAACTTTTTCTGATTGTAAATGATAGCATCTAAGTGCTGTACATGTTGGGGAGGACCCAGGACACCCTGTGCTTTTCTTTTAAATACCTACTATTTTCTTTCCATTCTTACATGGCTTGGGGAAGGTGAGGAGAGTGGCAGCTAAGCTTTGGAATAACTATTTACAGCTACATCACACAGCGGCTCAGAAGGAATTGGGCTCAACTTCCCTTAGGTTTCATTTTAAGGATTTATAAATATATAAATGTAAAGCTTCCATAATATTTAAAAATTACTATTAACCAATACCATCCTGCCCCAAATTCTAAAACCTTTTATGTACTCAATGATTATTGGTATTATACCTGCACTTGTGTTCAGAGACCTCATGAAGATCAAGATCATGGAGACAGGAGCAGAATCTACAATTTTTTTTTTTTAAAGATTTTATTTATTTATTTGACAGACAGAGATCACAAGTAGACAGAGAGGCAGGCAGAGAGAGAGGAGGAAGCAGGCTCCCTGCTGAGCAGAGAGCCCGATGTGGGACTCGATCCCAGGATCCTGAGATCATGACCTGAGCCGAAGGTAGCGGCTTAACCCACTGAGCCACCCAGGCGCCCCCCAGAATCTACAATTTATCTGAAGTCTGCCATAGACTGGGCTAGGCTAACTTTTGTATTTATAGTTTATTTAACTCTCACAGTCAGGTAGTTATTCCTATGCACATGAGAGATCAAAGGTTTGAAATGAGAATCACATTCCCAAATTCATATTGGCAAAAGCTTTTAGAATAAATGCTTATACCAAACTTACTTATCCCAAGTCTTGTAATAGGAAATAGGTATGAATTTTTTTCTTTATAATGTTTTTAAGCCATTGGGATATACTTGATTTTTGATTATAGGTGAGTCACCAGGGAGAAAAGTTTTGCCTTGCCTTTCTTCCCTCTTTTGTACTCCATATCTTTACCATATGTAGAACCTATACATTTTCTATTCTAATCCCCTCTTAAAAATGTTTGCTGCCTCAACATGAAATTATTTTCTTCTTTGAAATGCATTGAGATCGAGTATAGGCACTCTTCCACTAAGACTATAAATTTAGCTATCTAGGAGCTCAACAAGTCAGCACCAAATATTCATGTAATTCTCCATAGGTATGTTCATCTATGAAAGTATTGCATTTTGCCCTTTGTGCAAAATCTTCTGTTTCTTCTTGTGTTAGCTGCTAATCCCACAGCCTAGCAAACCATAATCCTACCTTCTTTAAATCCTATCTTGGAAAATAAACCTTGTCAAGAGAAACAGGAAACTTAATACAGTTTAAAGGTGAACGAGTAAGCCTTAACTTTGTCTACGCGAAATCTTCCCCAGCTGTGACATCGGGCCAGTCAAGCCCTTAATGCAAAACACATGGACGCTTTACCGACAAATCTACCATCTTGAGAGAACTGGATATTTTGACAGTTTTCATTATTAGATGGCGGCTTTTTTTTTTTGATTCATGAATAAAAATGGAGTTGAAATAGCATATTAAACAGGTATTAAGATTCTTTTTAATAGAAATAGCATGTTGCCAAATTCCTTAGGATCAGTCTTAAGTTCATTCTACAGGAGATTTCACGCAGTAGGAAATGACCTTATCATCCCAGTAGGAAGTAATCGCCTCTTATCTCACATTGAGAACTTGATTAGCAGTTGTACCTTTAGGAGTGCAAAATCTTGCTGTTCATTCCTTTCCAGTGTTTTTTAGAGAATGAAGGGTTCCTGAGTTGTCTGGTTTACTTGAAAGGTCAGGAGCTCTTCATGATTTTCTTCATGGGGACTCCTGAATTTATCCACATAATCAGTCAACCTGAAGATTAAATTCTTAAGGTTTCACAGCCTTTATGAAGTCCTTAGGGATAAAAATAGCATTTAATTAAAATCACACTAATCTTGTATTTAACCAAGTATTTGAAACAAAACAAAACCAGCAAGTAAGAAAACCCCCAAAACAAAACTAAATTTGGTTTCCAAATTGATGTCTCACTCCCCCCCACCCCGGAAAGTGAATTCTCTAAGATGCTGTGTTGTAATTCAGATATAGATCTCTACAGTACTTGGGATATGCAGCAAAAATCAGTCGTGGTTACACTTACAAATAACTTTGGTTGTAGGCTTTAGTTTTTAACTGTTGGGGAATTAGGCAAATTTTTTTTTAGTGTATTTGTATCTTACTACCTTTCTGTTCCACATGTTTTCTTTTCTGACGAAACAAAGTGTCTTTGCATATTTGTGAAGTAATTTGGTCAAGGTAGAAGTAACTAGAAATGGGGAAGTTACTACAAGTAGAAGTAACTAGAAGTAATTTCAGTCCATATTTCCAGTATGTTTCGGTACATGTTTATAAATGACAGATGTCTGCTTAATTTTATTCATGGTGCTTGACAAGACTGAAGTATTGCTAGACTGTCTTTCCATTTTCTAGCATACGTGTGTACTTTAGAGATTTACATTTATACCATTCATGGTACAATGTAGGATATTAAAAGAATGCAATTCTTTTTTTATAATAAATTTTACTATTAATTAGACATGGTGAGTACAAAATAAAACTTGAAAATCCTAATGGTGCTTTTGGTAGTACTAGAGATGTAGATTTGTGGGGAGGTGATTTATTTTTTAGTTTTTTTTTTGTTTGTTTTTTGTTTTGTTTTGTTTTGTTTTTTAAGCAGGGAGCAGGGCATAAATGGAAAGGATTTTATTTCTTTCTTGAAGGAAAATTCTTCCTCTTTGAAGCTGGTGTAATATTGCATGTTTTATATAGGTTTATATTTGTTTTTATTCTGTTAACTAATGAGTTATTTGTAGATGACCAAACCATTAAAAATCAATCTTAAAGTCCTAAGAAAATACACAAATGAATTATTCTATTGTGTCCATTATCTAGGAGTATATTCTATTAATCAGTTCTTAGATTCTCAGTGTAAGTTAACTTAAAATTTAGCTGGTATAGAATTTAAATGAAAACTTCTAAGTGGAGATTGGGTGTGACTTTAAGCCAAAATACAAAGACATTGACATACTTGTTCACAGCTGCCATTATTACACACATGACACTTTATGTATATTTAACTGATAGTAAAAGAATTTATAGATGAGGAAATGGAGGTGAAAAGCTAATAAGCAAGAGTTTTATTTTGAACCAGTCTGTATACTGCCAAGATAAACCTTCCCATCCACATCCTGCTGTGTCTTACTTATCCATATATATAATTAAACCGAAAGTGATCAATCATCAAATCTGATATTTTAAATTTAAGAGTCAGAAAAGTTAGCCTTCTTTTATAATTTTAATCCCACTCTTGTATATAAAATAGGACTCATGAAAAATATGGGAATACTTTCTCCCTTTTAACTTCAGAATAGAAAAAAAAATTGTTTGAAGTGGCTTTTCCATAAAGAATTCATACAGCTAGTAGTAGTATAACCTACCCATTTATTAGAAAAAGCATCATAATTCCAGAACCTCCTGGGTTTACCTATTGGGAAATAGTGAAATGAAATACTTAAATGTTTTTAAAACTTTACCCACAAAAACTTGTAGCAAAATATTTACCTGCATTCATAGGATTAAATAAAGTTTTAACTTTAAGCAGTAGAAATTTTTGCATGTTTTCAAATTGAAGATGGTATTCAAAGCACTAGAATCATATTTAATCATAGAATTATAATCATATCAAACTTCTAAAGACTCTTAGAATTCATGTCAATGTACAGCCCATCTGGTCCTTAAGGTTTCCCTATTCTTTGCTCTCTTCCTGTCTTTCTCCTCATTATCTTTCTTCCTCACACACTTCCCTGTCAACTGTTTCTTATTGTGGAAAAATGATGAAAAACAACTCCTGGAAGTGGTATTTTACTGTGGTTTAACTATAGACAGACAGCTGTTCTGAATTAAAACATTTTTTTTTTTCAGTCCAGTCGATGTGGGTCAAGGTTGTGGGGGAAGAAAAAAATCACAGATGTTTCAAATCCTGGCCATCGTAACTCTTGAGCACTTAGTGTTTATACCATTCATTTGGAGCAAGGCATATGCTACCTTATATTTTAAAAATTTTTAGAAGTCCCTTCCGCCTGTATTTCATTACAAGCTTCAGTGCCAACATAGCTCAGACTTCCTTGCAGACCATGTATCTAGCCCAGCACACAACATATGTTCCAATTTGTATGTAATTCAACAAAATTGAAATCAACTAATGTATATTGAGTGCTTACTGTGGGTGACTCAAATAAGAAAAGGCCTGGGTTGTTACATTAGAATCCTGGTAACAGTATTCAAGGGAGCATAAATGTATTAGAAGGAAAAAAACTTGTACCATAACTACAGTGCAAAGTTGCCTAAGATCAGTGCTATAACAAGGTGCCAGGTAAGACATAAAGAAAATTACCCAGATTGATTAAAAACATTAATAAAATATTAGCATTTATGAATTTCCTGAGAAGAGACACTGGAGTTGACAGTGGCATTGAAGGCAGTACATGGTAGATGATCAATAAACATTGACAGCCAGGGATGTCTCTGAACAGGGAGGTAAAATGAAAGGGCCGAAAGACCCAAGGTTAGGGAGAACCTAAGCAAATTACCTGATTAAGCTAGAGCACGATAAGTGTGAAGGTGTAATAAGAAAGAAGCCTGTAATTCTAACTGGATGGGATTGTGGAATGTGTGGTAGGCAGAAAAAAAATGGCTCCCAAACATGTTCTTTCAATCTTTGAGCCTGTAAACATGGGGAAGAAAAGGTCTTAAAGATGTGGTGAAATGTAGGAATTCAGAGATGGGCAGATTAACCTTGATTATCTGGATAAATACAATGTAAGATCATGAGTTCTTAATGCAATGAGAGAGACACATGATGTTCCTGGCTTCAAATATGTGAGAAGAGATACTTGAACCTAGGAATGCTGGCAGCCTCTAAAGTGCCTTGGAAAAGGCAATAAAGCAGATTTTCCTTTAGGGCTTCCAGAAAGGAACTGCTATCTTGGATTTAACCCGTTGAGACCTGCTTTGGACTTCTGATGCACAAAACTATAAGATGACATATTTAAAATATTTTAAGGTACTAACTTCATGATAGTTTTCTGTTGCTGTTATAATAAATTAATGCAATGTCAAGTGATATTTATGTGGTTAAAAATCAGACTATAGCGAGCTAATGAAAGCTTTTGAACAAGGCAGTAAGTAGATTAATTTTATACATAATAGGAAAATTGCTTCTGGTTTTTAATATGTAATATGAGCAAAACTAGATAAAGAAGTTTCTAGAAGAAAGTAATTATACATGAAATTGTCTTTAAATGGAAACTGGGAACTTCTGTGTAACTCTTAAGACAAAATATTTAATAGAATTTTTAACTTCTGAAAATAAAGATTTTTTTCCCTAAATTTCTAAATACATTATAGAACTGAAGTTGAGAGTGAACACTCTTAATCACAGTTTAGATTCTATTACTGATGTTATGTGTGCTTTATCACACATCTGTTCATTCATCTAGCAATCAGTTCATCTTTTAATATATCTCAACATAAATTGTAGACCTCAGTAGAATCTTTTTAGAATATTTTAGAATACTTAGAATATTTAGAATATGTAGAATTTAGAATATTTATAATATTTTAGCTTGTTTATCATTACCTACAGTTTTTTATTTTTGAAGATTTTTTTTAATTTACATAAAGTGAATGCACTAATTGTAACTGATAAGGTTTTTTTCAAATGCCTATAGTTGTTCAACTCCAATCTCTTTCAAGATGTAGAATGTTATCATCTTTTAGAAGGTTCCCTCATGTTTTGTCGTGTACTGGAAACAAACCACAAGAACTGATGATGTACACCTCTTCTCAATTGTTTAGTATTAAGTTGGTAGTTGAAATTGGCCATGGTTTTAGTATTTACTCCATGGAAGTAGGCAAGCACTTCAAGTTAAATCCAAATCCTCCTCATCCCCCTCCCCACCCCAAGAGCTGGAGGTTATCATATATTTGATTTCTTTTCCCCCCACCAAGAATTAGCTTCTGTGGTAAAATTTCAAAACACAAAATTGCATGCATGCTTAAGGTAACTGAAACTCCTCTAAATTTTGAGATTCATCCTTATTGCTGAATGTATCAGTAGTTCTTTGTTAATGCTGATTAGGTTTTCAGTGTGTGACTATGCCACAGCTAGTCACTTTTCTATTTCAACTTTTTTAAAGCTTTGATTTATGAAAGGAAAGGTGCATGAGTGAAAGAGCACATAAACAGGGAGAGAGGCAGAGGCAGAGGGAGCAGCCAACTCCCAGCTGAACTGGAATCCCAATGTGGGGCTTAATTCCAGGACCTAGATAGAGATGGTGACCTAAGCCACCCAGCACCCCTCATTTTTCTGTTGATGGTTTTGGAGCTGGTTCAGTTCTGGGGCTATTAGGAATTAAGCTTCTAAGAGTTCTTATACAAGCAGTTGTGAAAAATAGGCTTGCTGGGTCACTTTGTAAATATATGTGTAAATATGTAATTACGTACATAATATATAAAAAGTATAAATTCTGTAATCCATTTGTAGTTACTTCAGATGGGGCAAGATAAGTGATCCCTTTGGTAGCATTCGGTACAGATGGGGGAGACCAGGTTTCTTATATAGTCTCCCTTTCCTGTGTGAGATCTTCCTTACCCTGTGATTTCTCCCATGTTTCCAAGCTATGACATTTTAGGGAGGGTCTATGTAGGTAAAAGCAAACCATTCCTCTTAACATCTACAGTGTGTCCAAGCTCTTTGTTCACTTGTGCTCTCCTACCCCCCATTTGCTCAAACAGTGTGCTGGAACTCTTCCTCTGGAAACTTGGACTTCTACAAAGGCTCATTCATCCATGAATAATTGTCTAAGTCAGCATTTTCCAGGGATTTCTGGGCTGTGGTTCATAGACCAATGCCAGGGACCACAGCCAGGACCAAGGTTGATCTGTCAATTCCCAATGTGTGGGTGACCAAGATTGCTCTGGGTCCCTTAACACATGGTGCTGGATCCCTACAGATCCCTCAAAGATATCTTTGTCTGTGAATTGTTGCCAAATTTTTATTCTTGGGGGGAATACTAGGGATATTTTATGCCACCATGATGAAGATGTCACCTATAGTTTTTAACTGGCAAATTTATTGACCTAAAATTACCCACAATATTCTCAATATCTGCCTAGGGGATAAAATCTGGGAAATAAGTCTTTCATCCTTAACTCTTCGTAGTCTCTTAGTAGTTTTTATCAAATATATACTGACCTTGTAAACATAGACCTCATTTAGTGTACTCATTCTTTGTGCTAGAGTTCATTATACTGAATACACTATACACAAAAAAGACCATATTAACCTCTTTTGCTTTAAACAATTCTATATATCTTAAAAAAAAAAAAAAAGTTTATCTCCGTACCTACCATTTGTCATGTTTCTCATTTCTAGCCTAAAGCACTTGCTTCAGAATTTCCTGTAGTGTTGGTCTAATGAAAACTCTATTACCTTTTATGAGAATCTATTCCATCTTCAATGTCAATGGATATATTTGCTTCACATGAGATTATGTTTTGAGAAATAAGTTCCTATCACTTTAATAATTTCCCAGTGCCTTCTGGACTTACTTATTTCTTTGAAGTTAGCATTTAAACATCGCTCCCCTTTATTGAAATGTCATCCTTTCCCTAGCCTCTTTCAAAATTTTCCCTTTGGTTTTCAGCGTCTTGATTACAAACATGCCTGGTAGTGGCCTTTTTCGGTACTTACCCTCTTGGGTCATTTTACCTTAAGCTTTAAAAACTGCCAATATGCCTCTTCTAGGGGTTAGACTCAAAGTTTCTATGGAGAATTTGGTAGAATCCTCTCTGGTATTGCCTTCTCAGGGCAATCAATGCTGCTAAAAAGAGATCCCAGAATTTTTGCCATTGGAGTTATATTGACAGAGTAGCCTCAACTGCAGGCTACCTGCAGGTGAAAGACTTAAGAGTCAAGGTCTCACATGTTCCTTTTCCTATGTGTTACTTCCCTTATCGATCTGCTTGCTTTGGTCCATACTTCCTAGTGTTTAGGTTGTTGTCTACTTCCACCGATCCCAGATTTTCTAGTTCTTCTATAGTAGAAGGTTGGGTTTTGTAGGAACTACTCAGCTATACTGGAAACAGGACTCAAAGGTTATGAATTTTTAATAAATAAACTGACATCTTTAAGTTCAGTGAATAAAATTCAAACTATGACTCATTCTGTACTACTGCTTGACTCACTGGTCTGGAAATAAAACCAACTTTTTCCTTGGTGTAAAAGAAACTGTAATAAAAAAGCATATAGTGATTTCCCCTGAGAGGTTTTACTTTTCATAAAGGCAGTTTGGAGGCCATCCTAGATAGTATCA
This sequence comes from Lontra canadensis, assembly GCF_010015895.1. Taxonomy (NCBI): domain Eukaryota; kingdom Metazoa; phylum Chordata; class Mammalia; order Carnivora; family Mustelidae; genus Lontra; species Lontra canadensis. The sequence continues at coordinate 9,662,439 of NW_022631001.1, forward strand.
TTTAATTTTAATGGCAGAATTTTCCCACTACTCTAAGCTTCTGCAAGACTTACAGTGTTTTTTATCTTATGGGGAAATAATGAAGTCCAAGAGAAATGATTTGACTATAATTATAGCTTCTAAAACATCCAGTCCAACTAGGTCAAATCGGTTTAACAAACATATACTAAGCACCTTTGCTAAGAGCGATATACAAAAGTTAGAAATTTTATGGTCTCTTTCCCTGAGAGATTGACATTTTAGTAGATGAAGTGTGACAGACACAGAACTATCCTTAATTTACCAAGTGAGTACTATGAGAATGATAAGCATAGAATGCTATGGAAACACACAAATGGGACACCAAACCCAAAATTGTCATGAGGGGAACAAGGTGTCAGGCATTTGTCTTATTCTAGCAGAAGAGCTGAGTCTCATAGGAGTAGTTTAAGTTAGTCAGTTAGGAATTGGGGCTCACTTCCTCCAAGTCACTGTTCCAGGGTCTGAGAGACCTTTTCTGACCACAGTAAAATTGTACCTTTTTTCCTGGTACTCCTTATCTCTCATGTTTCCAATTTTTTTTTTAATTTTCTAACATATTTTCCTTTCTCCCCTCACCCACAAGTCCCCCAACTAGTATCTAGGCTGAAAGAGCATAGACCACACCCCACCATGTGTCTTGTTTTATTCAGTGTTCTATCTACAATGTTAAAACAGTCTCTAGAACATAGCAGGTTCTTAAATATTGCTATATAAATACATTTAATAAGTTCTGTGAGTAATGAATAGTCAGCAGTAAGACTTGAATATTTTTGAAAGGCTACATATTGTAGCACCAGAATGCATATTATACTAAGATGTTCGCAGCTTGTTCCATTTGTGATGGGAAATTACCAGAAAGGGAAAAATAACATGTTTACACAAATCACTGTGATAAATATGAAGATACTAAGCATGGGGGCAAAAATGGAGTTACTACATTGACTAACAACCTTCAAAGTTATAATTATGAAATCGGTTTTCAACAGAGTATCTGGTTTTGTGAAAGAATAAAAGAAAAAAAATCGGAAGAGCTAATCCTCGAGGATTAACTTTTTCAGGATGACAATTCTGCCTTAACTAAATCCTGTCATTTTCATTAAGAAACTAAGTGTTCTGAATGTCTAAGTCATGGGAGACTCTCATAGAATCTGAGGCAGTGAAAAATAAAAGAGAAATGAGAGGTGTGTTGGGTTGAGATGGCAGGAACCATTCTATTGGAAGGGTCAATACCTGCAGAAGCACGAGTGTGAAGGGCAATGACCTACGCAAAGATAATTTATTACATACAATGAAAATACCTGTGGAGGAAACTGAAAAGGAGAGGAGATAATGAGCAAATACGTACTTACTCAGTAGAAGTAATGAGCTGGACATAGACTCTGCCCTGTTATAGATACTATGTAAACATCTATTCAGATACATATTTGCAAACTGCAATTGTGGTAGATTAGTAGTATAACAGTAGTATAACAGAGAAGCGAAATTTGACATGGATGATCAAAGTAATTCCTGAGAGTGAAATTTCAGCTGATAGAGAAAAGATAAAGAGAAATCAAGGGAAATGGGAATGGAGATAGGGTATTTGCATGAAGAAAACAAAGTTTATTTGTAAAGGTTCTGTGTTTGGTTGAATAGAATATTAAAGGAACTGGAAGTTGCTAGGCAATAAATATCTCTAACTTGCAGGGAGAAAAGGAGAAACCTAGGAGTTGAAGTCACATGTAAGGGCCAGACTATGTAAAATCTTGGAGTCCATATAATTTGAGGTTTATTTCCAGACAAGTAGGAAGTATTAACACTTGAGATGCTAAACTAAGGAATTGAATACTATCCTTATTTTCTTTTTTAAAGACTTATTTTGGAGAGAGCACTAACAGGGTGGGGTGGGGCAGAGAGTGTGAGAGCATGGAGCCCAACATGGGGCCTCTGTCTCAAAACCCTGAGATCAGCACCTAAGCTGAAATTAAGAATCAGTTGCTTAACTGAGCCACATAGGTGCTACTGAAGGATTCAAAGTGGAGAGTCCTCTCGCTTTCAAACATAATTCTGGTATCACTTCATTTAGCTTCTTCCTTATTAAGTGCCTAATAAGTGTCAGGCACAGAACTAGAAACAAGAACAAGAGTAATGGAAAACACAGATGACCTTGCCAATTTGAAATTCATACACTATTGGGGGAGATGGGTTTAAGGGGAAAAACTTGAATGTTCCTTGTCCTCATCTTTAACAGTATCATTGTTACATATAATGAAGAAGTAGTTTTTGTTTTCATGTATTCTAACATGGGTCTTCAGTGACCATCTCTTGGAAAGATCTAATCTGTGCTGTTGGGAGCAAAGGTGGACTCTGAAAAATGGTGCCCCACAAATAATTTTCTTACAAACCATCTTGAGAAATCTCCCTGTATTATACACATTCAAACCTAAGGTTTGAATCAAAGGCAAGAGATGTATAGAAGTATATAATAATGGAGACTAATAAGACTAAGATCTAGTTTTAATGAAATGGTATCATGTGACATGAATATATATGAGACTGGAAAATAAGGGACACAAAACCACAATTGTAGGAGACTCCTGCAAGACCAGAGAAAATCAATTAGACATATACTAGCATATAAAAGGGGCATCTAGGCTATACATACAATTCCTACTTGCCTATATGTAATGTGGATCAAATACACAAATTTATAAAATGCATAAGTTACAAGTCTTTTTCTACCTTTTCTAAAGACTCTTTCTAAAGACTCACCCATAGCTTTAAAGTATATCAACTGATATGTAGGATGGTGACGGTTTTGACCTTGAGGAAGAGTAAGCTTGTTAAAAAACAACCTCCAGGGGACCCTAGGTGGCTCAGTGGTTTAAAACCTCTGCCTTCAGCTCAGGTCATGATTCCAGGGTCCTGAGATCAAGCCCCACACTGGGCTCTCTGCTCAGCGGGGAGCCTGCTTCCTCCTCTCTCTCTGCCTGCCTCTCTGCCTACTTGTGATCTCTGTCAAATAAATGAATAAAATCTTTAAAAAAAAAAAAAACAACCTCCATTTCCAAAAAATTACTGTATGGACCAATGATCAGTAAAAATAGAAGTCTATTATTAAAAACCTTGAAATCAATTAATAAACAAGCACAATCTCTTAGACCTTAAAAGTACATTAACTACTTGGTCCAAGAAAAGATCAAATATAAATCTATGTAATGCCTAGAAAATATTAAGTGTCCAGTATAGAAGTCAAAGATCGGGGTGCCTGGGTGGCACAGCTGGTTGAGTGTCTGACTATTGATTTCATCTCAGGTCATGACCTCATGGTTGTGAGTTCGAGCCCATAGGTCAGGCTCCGTGCAGAGGAGGCTTGAGATTCTCTGTCCCTTAGCCCCTCCTGCTGATGTGCTCTCTCTCAAATCTTAAAAAACAAAACAAACAAACAACAAAAACAAAAACAAAAACAAACAAAACCAAACCTGGACACAAATTTCTGAACAAAAGGAATCAAGAAACCTTTCAGCTGAATGAAGAGTAAAACCTGTTGCTAAATACGTTCAGAACACATTTGATGAAATTTGGCTTTAATTTTTGATTTAAAAACACAATCTTAGTATAACTGGGTAAATAACTTGAGATTCTGTGTATGTATGTATAAGTATCCTAGTGTTATCTCAAAAGCTAGCACCATGCTAAACAGGAAAAATCTAGGGTTCTCATTTAAGTCCAGAACTACTGTGGTCACTATCACTAAACATTATTAGGTATAGTTAGACAAGTGAAATAGTAAAATATGCAATCAACAGATCTACTGGATTTACTGTAGAACTGTGTTTTGCTCAAAGCCACACAAAACAGGAGAACTTACAGGTAAGCTGGTAAGTGGGACAAAGCATTACATCTACATTTACATTAAAATGACTTTGTCTTTCTGCAGCTGTGCCCTCACTCTACAGGCCTGACCCTTAGCTACTGGCCTCCTTTTACATATGTGAGCTAAATAATCCCTTTAATGTTTAACACAGAGATGGTCTCATTATCCATCTTTTGAGTATGTCTGTTTTCTGCTTCCTGTCTGTATTCGAAAATAGTAATTAATACCTGGGTTGGTCTCTGGAAACACGTAAAATATTCTAAAACTGAGTGACTCCATTTTGATATTCATATGAATGACCTTTTGACAAGGGAAAATGGATCACGGACAATCAGTGGCTCGTAATAGCAACTCTGTTTTACAGGTTACTGTGAATATTGGCTTGAACTGTAGTGCTAGTTGTAGGCAGGGGAAAGGGAGATCAAGTGGCTGTGACAGTCACTCTGGTGACAGCCATAATCACCGTGATTATGGGTGGGGGACTAGTTTCTTTTCTTATGCTAAAAAACTTACATAATGAGAATTAGAGACGAAGTTTTGAACTCTAAAGTCAAGTCCTGGGTGGATAATGAGACCATCTCTGTGTTAAACATTAAAGGGATTATTTAGCTCACATATCTAAAAGCCGGCTGGCACCCAAGAGTCAGGCCCATAGCGTGATTATACACTTGCAGAGAGACAAAGCCATTTTAATGTAAATATAGATGGATCGCTTTGCCCCATTCGCCAGGTTACTGTAAGGTTTCCTATTTTGTGTGGCTTCGAGCAAGAGACATTTCTGTAGTAGATCCAGGTTCTGATGCAAGGCCTTTTAATATTTTTGTTCATGTTACTCCCCTCAGAGGAAGGGATTGGTGTGCTGGCCAAGGTGGTGGATCATGAGTATCAAAGTGAAAGTGGGTAGTTGCTACACTAGGGGATATAATATTTTCATGTCTGGCAGCCGAAGTGATTCACTGGGTTTCTTATTGGGGCTCCCTTTTCCAGTAGCATTAGTCATTGGGAAACTGAAGCAACCCAAATAAGTGTTAGGTCCTACATGAATGGAGGTTCAGTTCCCTTCATTTAAGAAAAATTTCTAAAGTAATGACAGTGAGTAAGAAGACACAGAATGGGTTCTATAATTACCAATTTTGGCTCCATTATCAACTCCAGAAATGAGAATCCTAGCTGCTTCATTTTAGTGTGCTTAATTATTTTTCTTTCTTTGGTACTGTTTCCAAACAGTACGATAGGGATTAAGGTTACAGTTGAGGTTCTGTGTGAGAGTATCACCTGAACTGTATGGTAATGATGGGGTTTCCTATTTTCCTGTTCTATTCCATAACAGCTAAAGATAGAAACTCCTTAGGTTAAATTTATTTTTGGTGCATGCATATGATAAAGAAAATTTATTTGTTTTGTCAGTAATGATATGGAAAAATCACCAAGACATCCCAGTAAATTGAAATAGCAAGATACAGATAATTGTTTAATGTTACTTTGAAGAGAAAGCAGGTGTGTGTGCACACGGGCACTCACATATTTATTCAAATACAAAGTGTGTTTCTTAATGGGAGTGTGGTAAATGTCCTTTGGAGGAAAAAAGATTGACTGAGGGACAGATAAAGGTGAATGTCTTACTTTTAATTATTAATTGTACATCTTTTTTTATTTTAAAGATTTTATTTATTTATTTGACAGAGATCACAAGTAGGCAGAGAGACAGGCAGAGAGAGAGGAGGAAGCAGGCTCCCTGCTGAGCAGAGAGTCCAATATGGGACTCAATCCCAGGACCCTGAGATCATGACCTGAGCTGAAGGCAGAGGCTCAACCCACTGAGCTACCCAGGAGCCCCAATTGTACATCTTTTGTAAAAGCTGTATATTTTTACATTATGTATTTAAAAAATAAAATGTAATGGTAAGATCTACTTAAAATCCTTAGTATAATCATATTAGTGGTCTAAAAGAGGAAAATGAGATCTCAAAATGCAAAAAAAAAAAAAAACCAAAAAACAAAAGCAAAACAAAACAAAACAAAACAAAACATTTTTAACTAAAATTCTACATACAGCCTTGTTTTAAACACCAAAAAAATTAAAAGTCCTTTATCATGATAATTTATACATGTCTCAAAAAATAGTACTTGGTATATAGTAGGCATCAGTAAACATCTGTTGATGAAGAATTTGTGGTGAAATACCAGAAACACTCCCATTAAAATCAGGAAAACCTATGGTCTCCACTGTTAAATGTTATTCCTTAAAATAGATCTAAAAGTGTTAAACAATTAGACCAGACAATGAAAGAGATACAAAAAATTTAAAAATATGGAACAAAGTACTGACTAAAAAAATTGTTAACAAAACAGCTGCTAGAATTAATAGAATTTGCTAATATCATAAGCTGACAAATCAATATCTTTATATGGCTAGCTCTTCCATATTTTGATTATATCAGAACTTTAAAACTTAAGAGACACAGAATTTCTGAACTTGCCTTCTCAGTATTTCCAAATATTCTACAAGAAACAGAATATTTACAATCTGAAAACAATAAATAGTCTTTCAAACCATTGTATATAGGAACTTGTTAGGAATTCAGATATGACCCACCAAATATATGGTTTACGAGTCAGGTGTGTATTTTCATTTACATATGACCTCCTGACAGCCAATCATTAAAAGTGCACCCAAGATTAATATATTAATCAGAGACCAGTGAATAGTTCTTGGATATGTTCTTTAATTATAAGAGTACTAATTTGGCATTAAAGTTTCAATTAAAACATTGGCCAGGAAGGAACTCTGGAAAATTTTACATATAAGGACTCTAGTAGATTATAAGAATGTTAAACTTCAACTCTTTTGTGCTGAATATCCTGCAATGTTTCTTAGTGTAAAGCTCCTCCCACTAAGAACTGTAGTATATTGTCCCACCCAGTTAACTAAGTGTCCTTGAGGCTGGATTTGTCACTAAAATGTGGTGGAAGTGCTAACTGCACCAGTTCTGAGCCAAGACTTACAAAGTTTTGCACAGCTTTTTTTTTTTAATTTTTTTTCAATGTTCCAAAATTCATTGTTTATGCACCACACCCAGTGCTCCATGCAATATGTGCCCTCGTTGATACCCACACCAAGCTGACCCAACCCCCCACTGCCCTCCTCTCCAAAACCCTCAGTTTGTTTCCCAGAGTCCACAGTCTCTCATGGTTTTTCTCCCCCTCCGATTTCCCCCAACTCACTTCTCCTCTCTTTCACCCAATGTCCTCTGTGTTATTGCTTATGCACCACAAGTAAGTGAAACTATATGATAATTGACTCTCTTTGCTTGAGTTATTTCACTCAGCATAATCTCTCCCAGTCCCATACATGTTGATACAAAAATGTGGTATTCATCCTTTCTGATGGAGGTATAATACTCCATAGTGTATATGGACCCTATCTTCTTTATCCATTTGTCCGTTGAAGGGCATCTTGGCTCTTTCCAGTTTGGTGACTGTGGCCATTGCTGCTATGAACATTGGGGTGCTGTTGGCCCTTCTTCTCACTACATCTGTATCTTTGGGGTAAATACCCAGTAGTGCAATTGCAGGGTCATAGAGTAGCTCTATTTTTAATTTGTTTCTTTTTTTTTTTTTTTTTTTAGATTTTATTTACTTACTTGGCAGAGAGAGAGAGGGAACACAAGCAGGGGGAGTGGGAGAGGGAGAAGCAGGCACCTTGCTGAGTAGGCAGCCCGATGCGGGGCTCGATCCCAGGATCCTGGGATCATAACCTGGCTGAAGGCAGACGCTTAACAACTGAGTCACCCAGGTGCCCCCTATTTTTAATTTCTTAAGGAATCTCCATGCTGTTTTCCAAAGTGGCTGCACCAGCTTGCATTCCCACCAACAGTGTAAGAGGGATTCCCTTTCTCCACATCCTCTCCAACACACGTTGTTTACTGTCTTGTTAATTTTGGCCATTCTAACTGGTGTAAGGTGGTATCTCAATGTGGTTTTGATTTGAATCTCCCTGATGGCTAATGATGATGAACACCTTTTGAAACCCTACCTGAAACAAGAAAGAGCCTGTGCTAGCCTCTTTGAAGGTGATTGGTAACATGAACCAAGTCGGGCTATGTGTGGCAGCTGAGGCCCCACGGGGGGACAGTACATAAATTTTCTGCTTAATCTACAGCACAGGGAAGGCTGCCTAATCCCAGAAGAACCAACCAGGTGACCCCAGACTGTAAATCCAGATCTACTGTATTGTCAGACAATTAGTTGTTCTTTTCAGCTGCTCAGTTTTAGGGTAGTTACAGAACAATAACCAACTGTTTCAGACTCTGACACAGAAAATGAGACACATCCTATTAGTCTCTCTCAGAAATTACCATTGACTTCAGGTAATTAAGTCCTAGCTCTTGAGGCAACAGTAGGCCAGATTATGGTTAAAAACGATGTAATTTTGAAACTCCCCATTGATACTAACAGAAGAATGACAGTCTATGGCCAGATTTTAGCAAACTTTAAAGCCCTTGCTTATTTCTAATGTATGTTTAGCTCCCTTTCATTCTTTGTATGGCTATAGACTTACCCTTTTCTAACAGAAAAAATGAACTATTTGGGTTATAGTAAATACTTGTATTTTAAATTGTATGGCTCTAAGGTTAGTTCCTATTTTCTGCCTAATAATGTATCTGACAGAAAGTAGACAAAGTAATCTTGAGGATTCTATCCATTATTGTACCTGGTAACAAGTGGGCAGAATTAATCTAGATTCTAAATGGGAAAGGATAGAAAAGCAGAAGGAAGAGACCACTCCATTCCAGTGAGGGATCAAAAGAGAAATAGAGTAACTAGTGGATAGACCTGAGTTTGCCATGTGGCTTGCTTTTAATTCTTGCTGCCTGATGTCTGAGATAAGCTTCTAGCCTCCCACCAAATGAATTCTTACTTGAGAAATAACTATTTCCATTCTTTGCATCCAAATATTATTTAACAAACGTCACCTATTTCTGTGCAATAGGCATGCAATAGCACTTTCAAATACTACCTCAGATGGGCTTTGGTTAGTCATTGTCAATCATTAACTGATAGCCTCATGTTGGAAGACAAGAACCGATAGTTTGATGAGAGATTTACAATAAGGGTGCCTGGGTGGCTCAGTGGGTTAAAGCCTCTGCCTTCGGCTCAGGTCATGATCCCAGGGTCCTGGGATTGAGCCCCGAATCGGGCGCTCTCTGCTCCCCAGGGAGCCTGCTCCCCCCACCCCCCGCCTGCCTCTCTGCCTACTTGTGATCTCTGTCTGTCAAATAAATAAATAAAATCTTAAAAAAAAATTTTACAATAAATTTATATACACCCATTTGTTTTGGAGATGCAGTTATTAAACATTTGTCAGCAAATCCCTATTTATGCCTGACACTAGATCATGTGTATTGTGTAGATAACAAATACTGGTTTTATTTTACTTTTCTTGTTTTCTTGTTTTTAATTTTTCCCAATAAGTTTTATTAGAGGGCTCATTATAAATGACATCTTTGATATGCTTTGGTAAGTAATCCTAAGGGGCGGGGCAAAGGTAAATCAGTATAACTTTAACAGTGGTCTGTTATGTTTTTACTCTGTTCCTCAAGGGGGCAGTGCTCAGACTTTATTTACTGTTGCTACTTATTGCTTTCTGGGGGTATTTTTGTCAAGTGGCTCCTTTTGGGTCACAGATTTTGAGTATTTCAGTATTGTCAGAATTGAGCCTCAGAAATGAAAATGTTTACGGAGTTTTTCTACATTCTTTAGAATATTTTCATGTGTTATCCCTGACTTGAAATAATATTCCACTGTCTAGATGTACCATAGTTCAGTTATCCTTTCTCCTGCTGAAGGACATTTTGGTTGCTTCCAGACTTCGATAACTATGAATAAAGCTGCTATAAACATTCTTGTACAAGTTCTTTGTGGACTTAAGTTTTCAAATCCTTTGGGTAAATATCAAGGAACATAATTACTGGGTGTTCTGTTAGAGTATGTTTAGCTTTGTAAGAAACCTCCAAAGTGTCATCCAAAATGGCTGGACCATTCTGTGTTCCCACCAACAATAAATGAACACTCCTGTTGCTCACGTCCTTGCTAGCATTTGTTGCCACCAGTGTTATGGAATTTGGCCATTCTATTAGGCAGGTAGTATAACTACTCACTACTTTAATTTGCATTTCTTAACACATGATGTGGAACATATTTCCATGTCCTTATTTGCCATCTGTACATCTTGTTTTGAGGTATTAAAGGTCTGTGACTCATATTTTGATGAGGTTGTTTTCTTTAGTGTTAAGAATTCTTGGTATATTTTGGATAATGGTCTCCTTTGTTAGAGGTGTCTTTTGGGGGTTGGGGTGAAACAATAAGACACATACTGGAGTTTTTTTGTTTGTTTTGGTTAATTCTCCTATGATCTTTTCAAAGCAGACATTTTGAATCTTAATGAAGATAAGCTTATGAATTCTTTCTTTCTTGGATTTTGTCTTTGATGTTGTATCTAAAAGGAATCCTCATACCTTAGGTCATCTTGGTTTTCTTTGGTGTTACTTTCTAGAGATTTTTATGACTTTGAATTCTACATTTAGGTCTATAATCCATTTTAAGGAAATTCTTGTGAATGTCTATAAGGTCTGTTGAGATTTGTTTGTGAATGTCCAGGTGTTCCAGCATCACCTGTCAGATTATATTTGCCCCTTGTACTGCCTGTACTCCTTTGTCAAAGATCAGTTGACTATATTTCTGGGGTCTATTTCTTTATTCTGTTCCACTGCCCTAATTGTTCCTTAACCAATACCACACTCTCTATAACTTCTTTTGTCTTTGAGTACGGTTGACACACAATGCACTCCTTTGGTTACAGTAAACTTCTGGTAAGTCTTGAAGTCAGGTAGCATCAGTTCTCCAACTTTGTTCTTAAATAGTCTATATTTTCCTCAATACTGAATATTTTCCTTTTATGTCTTTTTCCTTTCCATGTGAACTTTAGAAGGAATGTATCCTACCCATAAAGTAACTTGAGCAGCTCAGTCATTATATAGGAACCTGTGGCAGTGAGGTGCAGGTGAGAGGAAACCCTCTATAATTTAAAGATTAAATCTCTGTCTTTGGACCCGTGTTTTGGACCTGTGATCTTCCCAAGCATTTCCCCAGTGGTATAGCATTTTCCCCAGTTCTCCTAGTTCCTCTCCTAGCTGCAGCATTCCCATTCATTTCTTTCTTTCTTTCTTTCTTTTTTTAAGATTTTATTTGTTTATTTGACAGGCAGAGATCACAAGTAGGCAGAGAGGCAGGCAGAGAGAGAAGGAGGGGAAGCAGGCTCCCCGTAGAGCAGAGAGCCCGATGTGGGGCTCAAGCCCAGAACCCTGGGACCATGACCCGAGCAGAAGGCAGAGGCTTAACCCACTGAACCACCCAGGCACCCCTCCCATTCATTTCTTTGAAGTCTTGACACTTAGGGAGTATCAACCCATCCCCCTGCTCTGCCCTCTGGTGAGATAAGTCAAGAGGGGACAGAAGTAGGTCTTGTGTACTTCCTCCAAAGGAATAATGACATCCATCCTTGTGGATTTGGCCTTTTCTATGGAGAAAGCTTAGCACATAAGGTACAGTGATGATTCTTCCAATCTAGGGATCATTTTGGCATCTTTAGCATTTGAATCTGTTGGGAATTGTTGGGGAGGAGTAATCTCTAATTTTCAAGGTCCTTCTAGCTGGACTAAGAATCAAATTGACATGAGACAGAGTAATAGAAGAAAATAATGGAGTAGTATATGTACAGGGAAGCCACACAGACCTGGAAATTCCAAAGAGTGAGGCAACATGATGAACTAAGGAGAGACTTAGGGATCCGAAGATACTAAGGGGAGAAAGGCCATTAGTAGGAAGGTGAGAGAGATTTAGAAAACAAAGTTTGCCCCATTATGCAGGTACATTGTTGTAGGTGAAGAGGACTCTATTAATAGCTCTCTTCCTGGGGCAAGCAGGAACCTAAAGGGTTTTTCCTTAATCTGCTGGGTTTTGTTTGCTTTTAACTCAAATGTTCATCTTGAGAAGGCCTGCCCCGAGGCCTCACAGATTCCTGCTGCTTATGGCCACAAATATTGTAAGGCCCCCACCCAACACCACAGTCCCTAGGGGTTTCTCACTCTCAGGCTAGTGAACACTCAGTCTTATAAATGTATCAAAATTACCATTCAAATGTTTGTATTTGTTGATGGCTCCAGAAGCTCCTCCATGTAAACAGGTCTTGTTTATCACCCTCTGTACGTGCCTGACTAATTTCAAGGTAGCACTTTGCTCTGCAAACTCATTTTTCTGCTACGTCCACAAAAAAATAACTGGTTTTCAGTTTCTCTAGTTTTTGCTTGTAAAGATGAGAGTGAAGACTTGTTAGTACTTTACATTTTGAAGCTGAAACTGTAAGTCTCCTGTTAATACTTATTTAAAGATCTTTTCTCTTCTAAGCCATGATTAAAATAGTCTCACTTGGAAATTTTACTTTATACACAAGCTATCACTTTTGTCTGCCTTTAAAACATTCATATATGAATATGTATACATATTTGTGCATTTGTGCTAGGGCTATGAATTCATGAGGACGTGACCAGTCAGGACACTTTCATGTATTCAGATGTCTGTCTTACAGTGAAAAATGCCAAATATTTTGAGTGTCAAAGAAAAAAATGAGCTTCTTTTTATCCTGGACTTTTGTTGAGTTTACCACTTAATTAATGGGTGATACTGTAAAAAATAATGCCTTCCCTGAAGGATTGCTGTGAATATTAATTGATTAAATATATGAAAAATATCTTGTGTGGACTCAAATCTATTTTTGTAAATTAAGATCATGATGAATTGATCATACAGTTGCTTTAATGGAGGTATTAACAGGACAACATGCACACAGAAGAAATCCTACTTTGGTCTGCCTGGTAAGGTTAAAAAAAAAAAGTATCACACGGGATGCAGGATTTTAATCTCACTCATGATGTACCTGAAAAATGCATAGAAGTTTGCAAGTAGACATGTTTGGGAAGGGCATTACATGTAGAAAGAACCTCATGCATGCAGGTCTGCTTTGGGATTTGGAGCCAGTTGGCAAACATAAATGAAAAGAAAATTGGTAAAATCTAAGTGTAATTTACTTTGCCTTTTTAAGTGGAAAAAGGAGGAAGCAAAAACAAAAGTCATTGCTTGAGGTGCCCTGGAAGAGCAGAAGTAGTTGTAGCAGTTATATACTTGCTCCTGTTTTCTCCTGTTTCAGTGGTTTTACATTTTGTTTATTGATGTTTGTTCCAGTTTTTCTGAGAAACCCTTGACCTCAGTGAAGTACTTTTCTCTCTCCTCTACAGTGGCCATTCTTTCCACATTTCCCTGATTGCTTGTCTTACTTCCTTAACTTCTTCCTTACTCTTTCAGTTATAAGTATTGAGCTTTAGCTCTTGGCTAACCATTGATTTAGGGTATGAGAAAGTCCTAGAGGGGAAACATTCACTCTGCTTAAGGATGAGGAGAATTGAGAGAAAGTGTCCTTGCAGCCCTTGACCCTTGACCTGAGTCAATTTTTTCCCCCCACTGTTCCAAGATTCATTGTTTATGCACCACACCAAGTGCTCCATGTAATACGTGCCCTCCTTAATACACACCACCAGGCCCTCCCAAACTCCACCCTCTCCCCTCCAAAACCCTCAGTTTGTTTCTCGGTGTCCACAGTCTCTCATGGTTTGTCTCCCCCTCCGATTTCCCCCAATTCACTTCTCTTTCACCCAGTGTCCACTGTTATTGCTTATGTTCCACAAGTAAGTGAAACCATATGATAATTGACTCTCTCTGCTTGACTTATTTCACTCAGCATAATCTCCAGTCCCACTCGTGTTGATGTAAATTTGGGTATTCATCCTTTCTGATGGCTGAGTAATATTCCATTATATATATGGACCATATCTTCTTTATTCATTCATCTGTTGAAGGGAATCTTGGCTTTTTCCAGAGTTTGGTGATTGTGGCCATTGCTGCTATGAACGTTGGGGGTACAGATGGCCCTTCTTCTCACTACATCTGTATCTTTGGGGCAAATACCCAGTAGTGCAATTGCAGGGTCATAGGGTAGCTCTATTTTTAATTTCTTAAGGAATTTCCACACTGTTCTCCAAAGTGGCTGCACCAACTTGCATTCCCACCAGCAGTGTAAGAGGGTTCCCCTTTCTCCACATCCTCTCCAACACTTGTTGTTTTCTGTCTTGTTAATTCCGGCCCTTCTAACTGGTGTAATGTGGTATCTCAATGTGGTTTTGACTTGGATCTTTTGTAACTAATAAGAGCCTCCTTATTGCAAACATAAAAGTCATTTTACAGAAGTAAGTAACAATGTAATTCCTTCAGGTATTTCAACAGTTTCTTTGGTATTCTGAATGATTTGGGGGAAGAAAAAAATCTTAAAAATAACAATGGTATTTTTTACAACTTCTTACAATTTTTTCCTGGCTTTTTCTAACATAATCCCCACCTTTTTTCCTTTGGTGAAAGTCACAGTTCCTTAGAGTATTCAAATTAGTGGTTTTCACATCATGTACTTCCACCTTTACTCCTTAGAACTTGCATGATGATTGTAAAATCTTATAATGCATGCTCATAAACATAAGCAGACTTTACTTGAATGGGTGGACTTCTGAAAATATAATTTACCTTTTTCTACTGTATCTATTTAAATATTCCAAAGAGCAAAGATTTGTCCAAAAAGTCTTCTAAAACTCAAACATTAAGTTACCAAGGACAGCTGAATTCTGATGTCTGTCAAATTCTAAATCTTTACATGGGAGTACTGCATTCATTGACTCCTAAAATTTCATGGAAAAGTAATACTATATCTTCTCAATCAAAGATCTCTTAATCTGCTCATTTTGATCTCTTGAAGCTCAATGAGGAAAGAATTCTGAAAAGAACTCCAGTCTAGTTTGACCTTCTCTTTTCTCATTACTCTGATCCTACCAATTTTGGCACCTCACATTTGCTCTTCGACTTTGAGTATTTCTGTTCAAATTTAATCACCTTTGAGACAGTATTAATCACTTTTAGAGAAACCATTGCGTTTCTTCATTCTTTAAGAATGTTATCATCCTTACCTGTAAGGTTCTTGAAAATGGAGTAGTCTTATTCCTAATGATTCTTATCGTGAAAGTCTTCCTATTCCAATGGATTTGTGACTCTTAGAATCCACCAGTTTCTATAGCTTTTCAAATATTGGGAGTTGGTATTCTCATTGCATAAACAGAAGAGAATTTGCATGTTCCTGTCTTGGCACTTAGTGTAAGAAATGCTATCTTCAAGCACTCCTATTTGAACAGGCTGTCTCCCCTATGAGAAATATTCCTATTCATCTAACTTAAATGTCTCTTGCTTAATTGACTTTCATTTACTCTTTTTTGAATCCTTGGAGACATAAGAAATAACCCACTAATAACTGACCTCATCTTTCTTAATAATTTTTTTTTTTAAATACTGCCTGCTCTTCTACAGAACAGCACATTTTAATATATATTATTCCATGGAACAATGGTTTTGTAAATGCTGGACAGGGAAAAAAAAAACAAAAAGGCTCTGTGGTGAAATGATTTAAGTCACGGCCACAAAACCTGCCTTCTTGTTGGATGCATGCTTACCAACCTATTAATGATTCTGTAAAAGCTCTAAGGCAAAGAAGCCTGTTTTGACCTCATCTTACTCAGCACTTCTCAATCTTATTTCACCATTTATGAACCATTTATTAAGCTTCATTTATGAACATTCCATGAAAAATATTTTTGAGGGGAGCCTGGGTGGCTCAGTGGGTTAAAGCCTCTGCTTTCAACTCAGGTCATGGTCCCAGGGTCCTGGGATCGAGCCCTGCATCGGGCTCTGCTCAGCGGGGAGCCTGCTTCCCTTCCTTTCTCTCTGCCTGTCTCTCTGCCTACTTGTGATCTCTGTCTGTCAAATAAATACATAAAAATATTTTTTTAAAATATGTATTTTTGAAAATATTAGATGATCAGTGCTCCTTTCCTGTTTTGACCAATCACCTTCTTTTCTATGATTTGAGGATTTTATTCTCAATAGCAGTTTTTTTGTGAACAGTATACTGTAAGTTGTGTATTATATTCTGGTAAGGGTCAGATGAATTTGAAATAGAATGGAGAAAATACTTTCAGACCCCTGCAGGGCATGGTAATCTTAGTATATTTTGGTATCCTTTTCATTCCTTTCTAGAATGAAGAAAACTACCACTACACGGGTGGCAGAATCAAATGGTAATTGACATTGATCACCAAGGTTTTACTCCTTGTTCTTTAGCCATCCAGTCAAAAGTACATAGTTCTTTAACATTCTCATGGTTATGCAGTGTAAAAATGGCACTACAAACAATCATATTGAAATATTCCTCTACTGCCATATACTTGTCAGTGTTGAAGGTTGTAGAGGTTAGTTCTTCTGCTCTTTTAAGATCAGGAGAACAAGATGAATTAAGTGAATTGTACCAAAGCAAATCTTTGAATCCCTGAGACATTAGCTGGTGCTTAATTCATGAATTGTGCTCCTTCCTAGCAAGCAACTAGTGATTATCCCAGTGCAGGTCAAAGATAAGTGTAAATCAAAGAATAAGGAATCAGTGAAGTATGAATTTGACAATTGGATATGACTTAGACTCTCAGTGCAAAATGTCAAAGATCACAGCAAAAACAATTGTTGGTAGCATTTTGATTATTTCATCTTCCTGTATGAACCAAACAGATCTTTTAAGTTTATTTTGATTCAGAAGAAGAATTAAAATGTAAGAACATGTAAGAAAAACTTTTCTCATTGACCACCTCGATGTTTCACTTAACTAGGAATTAAAGAAGAGGTGAATACCAAGTAACTTAGTATAAAAACTACATGGGTTGCGGGCCTAAATTTTTGACAGTACTTCCCATGTACCTTTTCTAATAGGTTGGTTTGGATGTGTCTATTTATAAAAACTATAGTTTAGGCTCCTACTTCTAGAACCTTCTAGTACATTCCTCATACCTCTGTTAACATTCTAAATACAGAGCTGTTAGAGATGCATCTTTCTTTAAAAAAAATTACTTATAGGGCCCTAGTGACTATGGAATAGATCTACATGATTTAGGATGGCATTCAGTGCCGTTCTCATCCTGGAACAAACCTTCATCAGCTTGTTCACAGAGCATCCTTAGAGCCCCACTTGGGCCCACACACACCCAATGTAGTCTCTGTAAGGTTGTGCAGTATACAGATCTTCACATGGGCTGTAACTGGGCATGCCTCTTGGAGTTGCGGAGTGTGACCTTCCTTCTCTTGTTATTCTCTTCCTTCTCTTACAATAAATTTTACACTAATTTTTCTTTTGACATTTTCAGATCCTCTTGTTTGAGAGGATCTGTTTTTCTGTTTTCTGTTTTTAATCTATAAACTCCTAGGCATTCTTCAGAACGAAGTTAAAACATCACCTATTTGCTAAAGTCTAGTGTAACTCAAAATTGTAACTGCTTATCGTGAATTCTCAGTATTTATTGCATCTATATGGTATTTCTACATCTTTTTTTTTTCTCATGTGTTTATTTACTTACCTGTAATCACTACTAGTGAGTGCACTGGTTTCCTATCATTGCTGTAACAAATTTTCACAAGTGTGGTGGTTTAAAAACCACACAAATTAATTGCATTATAGTTTTGGCAGTTAGAAGTCTGAAATGAGTACTACTGGGCTAAAAATTGAGGTGTCATCAGAACTATAGATCTTCTCTAGGTTTTAGGGAGGGACTCTACTCATTGCCCTTGGATGTTTTAGGGGCTTGCTTCCATTCCTTCCATTCCTTGGCTCAGGACCCTTTCCCCCATCTTCAGAGTCAACAGTCCATCTTGAAACTCTGTCTCTGACCTCTTTCTTTTTACTTCTAGGATTCTTACATGATTATATTCAGCCTGCCTAGATAATCTGGGATAATCTGTTTTACTCAATATCCTTATTTTAAACACAAAGTCCGTTTTGTCATATAAGGTAACAAGTTAACAGGTTTTGTGGATTATGATCTAGATATCTTTGAAGGGCTATTATTCTGCTTACCGTACCTACCCTTCATTATATGTAGAACATCTTGCAAGGTTCCTAGTGCATATTTATTACACTACTTATTAGTTTAAAAAAATAATGGGTATTATAGTGATTAGTTTTCAAGTCAGTCTTCTATATTATGAAATTCTGGAAGCTAGGGAGCATGTTCTAATTCTTGCTGTATCCCCATGTTCTACATAATGCCTAGTTTATAATAAATTAAAATTTTTTATTGAACTGGTAAGTTCATAAAAGACACAACTGAATTCAGCCTTTAATGAATATGTCTAATGAGTGGTTTATGTATTAAAAAAAAAGACTTACTAGAAGTTATGATTTAAGGTCTGTCAAATCATACTCCAGATTAATTTTGTTGAGTCCAAAGGGAAGTTGGAAATCCAAAGGAGGCAACCAGCACTTTGAGAATAGTGAGAATAGCTAATCCCTCCTTTTTTTTTTTAGATTTATTTATCTTAGAGAGAGTGAGCATGTGTGCATGCATGTGAAAGCAGGGGAAAGGGGGGAGGGAAAGAATTTCAGGTGGACTCCCTGCTGAATACTGACCCTGATGTAGGGCTCAATCTCACAATCCTGAGATCATGACCTGAGCCAAAATCAAGAATCCTATGTCTAACAAACTGAGCCACCCAGATGCACCTAAATAAGCCCTCTTTGATTCCATCCCTACTTTCCTTGTCATCTCTCAGCTGATGTCTCACATCTATTCAGCATTGGTGATGCTCATTCCACTTCATCATTCTATGCAATTCAGACCTACATGGACTTGAAGTGCCAGGAAAAAAAAAAAAAAAAAGGAAACCAGAAAATCTGAATAATGTAAGGTATAATACATTCTCTGGGAATATCAATGACCTTAAG
This sequence comes from Lontra canadensis, assembly GCF_010015895.1. Classification (NCBI taxonomy): domain Eukaryota; kingdom Metazoa; phylum Chordata; class Mammalia; order Carnivora; family Mustelidae; genus Lontra; species Lontra canadensis. The sequence continues at coordinate 9,681,284 of NW_022631001.1, forward strand.
ATTTTTGAGTGATCTGTTTTACACTGTAATGTTCTTGTGCAGGTGCAATCTATGGGTCCTAATCATTGAATTCTGATTCAAGAGATGAATCTAAGAGCTTTGCTAGAACAATGATTAAATTATAGGAAACCATGGCATCCTTATAGCCATACCCCACAATTGTGGTAATTATCACCTTAAAACACTTACTGTTACTCCACTTTCTTTTTAAGAGCACATAAATGCAATGATATACCAAAATATTCCTTCTCTCCTGACATGCAGTGCAGTGTTGGGCATAAAGTAGTTAATAAGCACTTGCTTACAAAATTAAAGCCCTTAGTAGTCCATTATCTCTTCCTTTCTAACCTTTCCTTATTCTGTGCATCTTACATAACCACCTGTATAAATTTCTCTCCTCCAGCTAAGAAAATACTACATGGTTTCCTTAATAGGTGCCAACTTTTAGTCACCTGTTATCATTAGTGTCCTCTTACAACTGAACATATTTGACTCCATGTATATATGCTCCTACCTTACGAGTTTGAATCAATCTGGTAACTCCAGTTTTTCCTCAGATGATCTGGGTAATGCTCTCTAAAGATATCATCAGCATTTTATTTACTTATGTTCATTAGTTATACTTTTGAAATGTAAACATCCTAGTGGAAGAAAATGCTTATTTTAAAGTGTCTTACTTATCCCTTAATATGCCAGTCATTCCTAAGCTCATCTCCTAAAATGCATTTCTTCTTTTCCCACCTTTTCAACCTTTTTTTTTTTTTTTAACTTGCAGCTATAGGTCTTTCTATTAGCCTTTGACAAATAGTGCTGTTGCGTTTCCTTCAGTGATAGAATTGGATATTACCACTTACCTCAGTTTCCCAGTCTCCTTCTAAATTTTAGTTACTTGGACATGTATTAAATATAGATACATATATACTATCAGATACTCGTCCCAGAAATTCTAGTTCAATAGTACTGAGCAAGGGCTTAGGAGTATATATTACAATGTAGATAAAATTTTTCTCTGGGGAGTTGAAGCAAACACTGCTGTCTCTCACTGACCATTCAGGACATTAATAATACTAGTAATAGGGTAGGTCCTTATAGTCACATAACTCAGCCACTCTTCCAAGGCTCAAATCTCATGTATCCTTACATACTACATAATCATTCATTTTATGCTCCTGAAGTGTCTTCTACTTTTTTGGCCTTAGAGCAAATTGTGTCCTAATATGGAGGCAAAAGCCATTTTCTTAGTTTTTAACTATTCTTTACTTTGACCTCTGGGGATACAAAGTTAGTCCTTGTTTCTAAAGGACAACCAGTCAATTCTGAGAAAGGCTGTTGTATCCACCTGAATCTTTTGTTTTCTAAAATTCAAGTCTTCTGTTGACATTCTCCAAAAGCCAGCCCTTTGGTCTATATGTTCAGTGTGGTAGCCATTACCTACATGTAAATATTTGAGGAAATGAAATATGACTAGTGTGACTAAAGAATTGACTTCATAGATTCACTTAAATATGTGGTCATAGTCACATTATAGTTCAGTATGAATTAAAGGAATTCCAAATACAGAAAGACCCCTCTGGAAAATTTTTGCCTAGTTTCATGATGGAGTGAGTAAAACTCAATCTCCAGAAAAGACTTAATTTCATGTGAAGGATAAAACTGATTTAATGAGTAAAGTTACTATATTTTGCAAAAGGTCAAAGGTGTGTGTTGACAGGATATTTTTTTTCTTACTGTGTATGATTTGCGGAAAAGTACTGTGAGGGAATCTACATAGTTGGTGATAACATTTGGTCAGTTGTGGTTGGATGTTTATGCTATTGAAAGGAAGTTAAACTTAATTTTAGAAGCAGTAGAGGATTATTGAATTTTTAAGCAAGGAAGATTAGTGTCCAGGGTGCTATATTGGTGAGGCATGGAGACTATTTTCTATTTAAGAGTCATTATTAATTTATGAAAATAATAGTAAGGCACTAGAACTTTTGAAGTCTATGATAAGATCCGTTGCCATATTGATGTTTTAAGCTTGGGTTTAATTCTGTTCATCTGTAGTGCATATCTGATCTCTTGCCCTCCAGACTAAAAGTTCTGGGAGACAATGTTTTTGTTGTTGTTTGGACATCATTTGGAGCTCTATTGCATAAGAAGCAGGTATAGAATGATTTTTCATAAGGTAAGGAAATGACAAAAAGGGAATGAGATTGTTAAATATTTAACATTTTAAGTCACATTTGAATATTAAAACCTAATTTTTTGTGCTTATTATTTTAACAATACTAATGTCACCATTTTCTTCAATGTTTTTTGAGTACTATTCTTTGGACATTGGACTTTTTCTCTTAACATAAAATTAGATGAAAGCAGAGTGTTCTGGTCAAGAGCCTGTTAACTATTTTTGTCTCAGTTTTCAATGTTATGATTCTAATTTTCAGTGTAAAACTTAAACTGCTTAGACAATTTTTTCCCATTCCTACGCTAAGCGGTTTTAACCTGAAGGCTGCCCGTGTAATTCTACTAAACAATGGACATTTTGATGACAAATGCCATGACCTTTTTCATTTAATAATTCATTTGGTATTTACTGAACTCCTTACTTGTTGTAGGTTCTACTCCAGATAGTAAAAGAACTTCTTAACTGAAATTTAGAGGACGAATTGCCATTTGGATGTCTAGGGAACACAAGGGCAGGGTCTGATGCCTTGTGATACCTAGGCAGTTTAATCACATAAGCGTTCCTCTCTCATTGTGTAACCTTCAGCCTCAAATTGGTTTCTTCAGATCTCCACTCAGGACTCACCTATTCAGTGAGATTTTCTGGGTACAGCCTATGAGATGGCATCTACTTCCTCATACTTGATATTCTCTCCTTGATAATGTACCTGCATACTTACGTACTCATGTGTACGTGTATATAAAGGAGACACACACATATATCTACCTCTCAAACTAATTTTATATTTTACTTATTTAAATTAGATGTGCGTTAGAATGTAAGCTCCATGAAGGGAGGGAGTTTTGTCGGTATTGTTCATAACTATATACCTAGTATTGAGATTGATGCTGTGTATAGCAAAGGGCCAGTAAATATTGTTGAGCAAACTGTTGATTCTATAAATTAAGGATATTAATGTTATAGTCAGGTTATTGTATTTATATTCAGTTTCTGAATTTGCAAAGTTATGGGGAAGCAAAAATCTTCATATCTGGAAAATATCACTGATAAATTGACTACTTTAAAGTTAACCATTGTTTACTTAACCCTAAAACATATTCTAACATGTTTAATCAGTGGTTTTGCCAGTTGATCTCTTGATGAATTTCTGTTGTTGCAAGCTTCTGAGGTATCTAAATGAAATGTAGACAATGTTACATGAAATAGCAAACATAAAGAATAAGAAATTTATTAAGCCAGAGTGGATTGTCATAGTACAGATGAACATCTGCAATTTATAGAGTAGCAAGTTAACAGTGGAGGAAGAAAGGAAAATTAAAGAAACCCTTTAAATGAACATATGTAGATTCATTATAAGCTAGTGACTCCTGAACTTGGAATTCCAGCCCCAATTCCTCTCCTAATTTCCTGGCTTGTATATATCCCTAAGCAACATTTCCCTTGCAGGACTGTGAAGCATTTGACACCTATCATCCAAAATAGACAAAAACAAAACAGAAAATAAAAACTAAAAGAAACAAAGCAAAAAACAAACCCTGAAACCTCTTAAGCTAGTGTTCTATAGCTTATATAAAGCGTTGTCTTTCAATAGTGCTTGAAGACCAAAGTATTAACCATCTTTAACCTCTGAGTTTCTCTCTCATTCCATACAGTCATTTGATAGATCCCATGGTCTGTCTTGAAAATGTATATCAAATTGAAGCTTTTTTTTTTTTTTAAAGATTTTAGTTATTTATTTGGCAGAGATCACAAGTAGGCAGAGAGGCAGGTGGAGAGAGAGGGGGAAGCAGGCTCCCCACTGAGCAGAGAGCCCGATGCAGGGCTCGATCCCAGGACCCTGGAATCATGACCTGAGCCGAAGGCAGAGGCTTTAACCCACTGAGGCACCCAGGCACCCCAGATTGAAGCTATTTTTGTAACCCTTACCTCTTAACCCTAGTGTAAGGCACTGTAAGTTCCCAGACCTTTGCAATCTGTCTCCATCGATGGTCCATGTGTTTACCTTCACCCCCCTAGAATGCTTTTTAATCAAATCATGTGATTTTCTTACTATCGATCTACCAATTGCTTTCAACCCTGTATAATTCTGTACATGATACCTCAGTTGAATACCTCTCAACACCAATTTCCCATCATATGTTTACTTCTTGGCTTCTTCCCACCACACTGCCATCCTGAGTATTTCTCAAATATACTAACTTTGCTCCTGTCCTAGGGCATTTGAGCCAGTCTTCTGGTGGAAGGGGCCCACTGCGCTGGGACTGAGGCAAACTTGATTGGAAAGAGCAGTTTTTCAGGAGTGGGGAGGTCAGGGTGGTGGCAGGGCTTGGCTTAAGTGAGGTAGTGATTGTGCTGGGCTAGTTCCAGCAGGTGGCCCTATACTTACGCTGAGGATGGGAGAGGGAAATGGTGCCCACCAGATCCCTTATTCCTTGGAGGGTATCTCTCTGTGAATGCTGCCTCCCTGGGCTGTGCTCTGAGAACATTAACTGCCCTCCCCACCGTGTGCCCCAGGCGTTCTTCAGATAAGTGTTTCCACATGGTATGTCTGTGTGCTGTTTGCCCTCTCTTTTCTCTAAGAGCAGGCTTACTGCCCTCCAAGATCTCTCAGAGCCACGTACACTGAATTTTAAAACTCTGGGCTTCAAGCCGTACTGTTTGCAAGAACTCTGGAAGTTCACTTTCTAAGCCAGTTGCTTTGGAAGAGGTTTCCCTCCCATGAGCTCCCCTTGTGTTAGTCTGTCTCTCAACTTTCCCTGTGAGCACAACTCCCACCCCATGGCATCAGCCAGGATCTGTTTCTCTCCAAGCTGTTTCTCTCTACTTCCTACCTTCCTCCATTTGGCCTCTCCTATACCTTCCATTGTGGAGTTTGTTCTGCCAGTTTTCTGATCAGTTTCTGGGGTTTTTAGGATGATTTGGTAGTTACCTAGCTGTATTCATGCGTCATGGGGAACCTAGGGTCCTTCTACTTCATTGCCATCTTCCCTTCCGAAGATGTGCTAACTCTTACCAAATATCTTTTAAGTTGACCAAAAAAAAATCTGTTTCTGTGCTTTCAAAATGTGTTCAGGGTTGCATTGTAAGTTAGCTATTCTTAGAAGATAAAATAAAAATCTTTTCCCAGGGTCCTGGGATCGAGCCCCGCATCGGGCTCTCTGCTCAGCAGGGAGCCTGCTTCCCTTCCTCTCTCTGCCTGTCTCTCTGCCTACTTGTGATCTATCTGTCAAATGAATAAATAAAATCTTAAAAAATAAATAAATAAAATAAATAAATAAAAATATTTTAAAGGTTAATTTTACAAAATAACCTTCCAGGCAAAAACTTTCAACATTTAGGATAAATTTTAATTTCCATTTTAAATGGATTCACTTTCACAAGACTTTTTCTGCTACCACTATCTTTGAATAGCAAGGAACTCCTGTGTCTCTTAGGAAGGTTGTAAAGATTAAACAAAACACCATACTCGCTTTGGGTCAACTGTACTCAAAAAAACACAAAACCTTAAAGAAACCCCATACTCTCAGTGCCTTAACTATTTTTACCTGCATTGATATGCAAAATGATGCCATAAAAATTAATTAAATGAAAATTTAATTAATTTTTATGGCAAAATTCAAAAATTTTTAAACCCATTTTTTAAATATTTCCAAGTTTACCTCTTTCAGCTTTTTTGCATATAAATGAAAGAGTTCCTTTTCCTTTAATCTTCTTACTTCACACAATTCAACAATAAAATATCAAAACCAATTAAAAGTATTGTTTCATCTATTTACTGTTTTATAGATGATCAGTCACCTCACAGAATCCTCCATTTCATTTTCATTATAAGCTGCATATTAAAGAAGAAAACTGAGGGCTAAGACTTTTAGTGGACTAGCAGAGTTCATAGTTTAAGTGCAGAGCCAGAGTGAAACTCAGATCTTACAATCAGTATTTCCTCTGTTGTGTTATCCTTCTCTAAGTTTTGTGAGCCTTTTGTCCTAAAAATACCAATAATATTTTTAAAAAGGGTTTCAGTGTCTTAGTTTTTTGTATTTTAAATCTGAAACCAATATGTGGGAATAAGAGTTTAAAAGATTGCCTTTTCTCCAGTCCATCCTCCATGCTTAGCAACTCCTTATCCTTGACCTGTAAGGATCTCATTCCTCCCCCAGACTGAACAGCTTGAGTACCCACTCTATTTTTAACTGTTGTTTTATTTTCCTAATTAATCTATTAGGGAAGAAAAAAGTTTGAGTCTAAGTATGAGAAGGAAAGTTACACCCTTGGAAAGTGAGTGATTTCTATAGCCAAGGGCATTATCTCTTTAGCATAGACTAACCAGAAGACCCAGGACACAGGGGAGAAGAAATAAAGGGAGGGAAAACCTGCTATACAGAGAGAAACACATGAAACTGAGGAACTGTGAGCTCCGTGAGCACAAGTATTACCAGTACCAGGAAGCCATATCCGAGATGAAGGCCTCAAACTGCTTTTCCTGTAAGCTACTTATGAGAGTCCCAAATTCGCAGCACACTTATCATCACCTATCAGTCACCTGGTCTAGAATGACTTTTTTTTTCCCCACTCTAAGTCCATTGTTCGTTGTTTTCCGATTACTGGGCTTTTTTGTCATAAAGGTTTCTTTCTCTAGAATTACTACTAAATTCTCTGTTCAACCATGTGTATCTGAGCTAGGCCCTCACAGTTAAGTAGTAAGTGGTAGAGAAGGAAACCTGCTACCTGAAGAGTCTACTCATGGTTTGCCAAACTTGTTCATGTCTTCATTCCTGAAATCTGGGTAAATGTTATCATACATAACGAATGGACTTTGCCAGTCTGGTTGAGTTAAAGGTTCTTGAAACAGGGAGATGATCCTGAATTAGCTGGGTCAGCCCAATGTAATCACAGGTGTGCTTATAAGTTGGAGACACAAAGTCAGAGGTAGAAGATCTGAATATAGAAGCAGAAAGTTGGAGTAATAAGAGAAAAGGGATCATGAGGAAAGGAATGTAGATACACTCTAGAAACTAAAAAAGACAAGTAAACTCTCTCCTCAGAGCTTCCAGAATGAGCCAGACTTGCTGACATCGTGATTTTTTAGTCCAGTGACTGGTTTTAGACTTCTGACCTCTAGAATTATAATAAACTCTGTTGTTTAAAGCCACTAAATTTGTGGTAATTTGTTACAGCAGCACTGGAAAGTTAATACACTACCCCAACAAATGACCAACTAGAGGACACAAATGAGATGAAGGTCTACAAATTCTGTTTTCCTTAATCACACTTTTGTCACCACAGACATAAGGCATGTTGAACTCACATGCCATGTTAATGTGGAGATGGGACAAGATTACGTTCTAGTTCCTTCCCCCCCCCAACTTTATCTGGCATTTGAGGCATTAGACAAGTTGTTGTCTTGGTTATCCCTCTTTCCAAATACTGTCAGGTTTGACTGCATCTATGTAGGGAAGGAACATGAAATTCAAGTGAGGACAACTCAGCTTCTGCAAGGAGGAAAAAAATATTCTGGCGAATGTTACCATAATTATTTGATACAGAGTGAGGTAGTTAGTGAAATGCCTCTTTGGAGGCTTAGGAATCTCTAAGGGAATAGAACTGAAGATGAAAAACATCAGAATATCTGAATATTTTCAGAAACTCGAGGTAGTAACTGGTCAGATGCATATTCATGTACGAAGAGAAGGAGCAGCCATTTCAGAGAAAAATCTGAAGTTTATTAAGCTGCTCTTAGGGATCCTTCTTGTAAATTTTTAAAAGGGCTTTTATTACCCCTGTATTTCCTATTATATTTATGACCTTTCTGGCCAATTAGACTCACTTACAGAACACCAAGGACCAGGAGTATGTTTTCATGACAGGTACCCTCTTGTTAAGTACAACTTCTTTGACTTGTACTTGTATCAAAACAAAACAGAAAAAAACCAAAAAACCAAACCAACCAACCAAACAAACAAACAAACAAAATCAGCCAGAACAAAAAAAGAAAACCCAAACACCTAAACCTGTAGGCTGATATGCTAGCACAGTGGGTTTATTCTTGCCTCAATTTTTATAGCTATTGTGTGAATTTCTCCTGTTAGAAAGCTTCCTGGAATCTTAGTTGACTCAAAAGAAAACCTTGGACAAAATCATCTCTAAGTCCTCTCTTCCTCAAATTTTCTAGTAATTCTGTGATTCTTATGAATGAAAAATCAAATTAAAATTTGCTTAAGGTAATATTTTTCCCTTACCTCTTTCCTACTTATCTGCCTGCCCTAACTCTATTTACAACCTGAATTTAAATATTAGAGCTTTACTAGAGGATCCAGAAAATTAGTTTAATCTCAATTCCTAATAAAGGTCTAGAAGACTTCTCCCAAGATAGCCAAAATATAAGATAAGAACAAAAAGGGAGTCAGACAACCCATTGGGGGTATCAGAACAAGACGGGGGACTTGTCTGGTAGAGACATTCTGAAGTAGCTAAGACACTACTAGTTTAGTTTCAGAAAACCTGGGTTATAATCTAGATATATAATAATATATAATCTAGATACATAATCTAGATTATAATATACATATATATAATATATAATATTATATATAATATTATATATATTATATATAATGTTATATATATAATATATATAAATATATATTATATATATATAAATATATATATAATATACATAATCTAGATTATAATATACATAATCTAGATTTCGTACCCTCTGGTTAAATACAGCTTGTTAAATACAACTCTTATTAAATACAACTTAATACCCGTAATGGCTAGTGCATAGAACCTCTGAAGCTCAGTCCATTCATAGGTCAAAAGAAATCCGTTGATGCTTCACTATATCTTCTGGTAGATTTCCTGGAACTGGGCGGGGGGGGGGGTGGTTCAAGGTAAAATAAAAATACGAAATACAAAAATAAGAGAAAGAAAACATCTCAAATAAGGTGCTGTTAAGGTTCAGAAAACTTCACTGGAGAATAAGTGAACTTATTGGTGATGTATAATTCTGATTATAAATGGATGGTGACAATTTCTAATTATGGTTTGTGTAGTAACTCATTTTTCAAAACCATGTTGATATTCATCTCATAAAACTAAGTTATGATCATTATGGAAACAATGTCCATTCTTTACTCAACATTAAGTATGTACCAGCAACAAATAGTGCTTTGTACCTCCTTAACAATACCTCATTTGATTTTTCACCATCTTCCCATTAGAAATCATTGCCATTCTCATTTTGGGGATGGGAAAATGGAGAAACAGACAAGTTGACAGAGAGCAAAAGTCATGAGCTAAAAAGTGACAAAAACAGTTCAAAGTTAGTTGCATCTAATTCCATGAGTACTCCCCATAATTATTGAGTTTTACAGAAAACAGACTATATAATGCATATATATTCATAATCCCACTGAACCAGAAACTAACACTCCTAATGTTTATTAGGTTATATACTCTATACATACACAAACACATGGAAATGTGTAGTGCTCCAGATGAAAAATTCAAATAATGTCAAGGTTATGAAAAGTAAGTTTCCAACTTGACACTACTTTTAGTTTTCTTTCTCGCAGTAACCACTATGAACAGATTCTTATGTAGACCTTAATTAATTTGAAGATACCTATATCTGAAACACATTTTAAATGGACTTCCCAGAATTTAGCCATTATTGTATACTTACTACATAAAAATAGAAAAATTCTATTGGGGTCCCTGGGTGGCTCAGTGGGTTAAGCACCCAACTTGTAATTTCAGCTCAGTTTGTGATATCAGGGTCAGAAGGTAGAGCCCCAATTTGGGCTCCAAGCTCAGCAGGGAGTGTGCTTCAGATTCTCTCCCCCCTCTGACCCTCCCCAACTCATGCTGATGTGTGTACTCTCTAAAATCTAAAAAAAAAAAAAAAAAAAAAAAAAGTTCTAGAACATGAAACATAATTCAGTATCTTTACATAATCAGTTTTTGAGTGATTATGTGAATGATAAGTATGAGTGAATGATAAAAATGATAATATGATAAAAATGATAAAAAATCTATCAATGCTTGGCATTATAATTTTAAAACAAGCTGCTGTTTATCAAATACCAGCTATCTTGGACATGTACATGTAATTTTTAATATAACTGTATATATTTTATTTCCATGGTATATATGAAAAGACTGGAACTTAGGAAAATTAAGTCTGTGAATAAAGAGTTGTTAAGGGGTTTGATTTAGAATCTATGCCTGTAAAGTCAGTTTTCTAGTCACTATAACGGCTTCACTCTGCTGCTGTCTGAGGCTTGAGACCTTTCCTTCACACTGTAGAGCTTAACTTCGTATAGGCCTACCCATATAGGTTAAATTTCCTAGGTAATTACTGAATTTTACTTTTCCTGGTACTGTGGGGTTATGAAACTTGGGTTTTCTAAGTTGTTGCCAAAATCCAGGGGATGGAACAATCCAAAGAACCATATAGATTTTTGTTGTTGTTGTTGTTGTTCCAGTTAAACTCCAGAAGGCAAAAATACCACAAAGGGAATATGTGAGTTGTACTTTTGTTTCACATTTTTCCAATCCATTGATTAAGGTGTTAGTCTCAATTCAGTATGTCTGTGTAGGCTTCTGATATTTCTTCTGTAAAATCTTAGGCAAGTGTGGCAAAGCAGAGAAATAAATACCTGTATTTGTTTTAAGCTGCTACTTATTGGACTGTAGGGAGAATTAGTTGGGATGATAGGTGTTAGAATTTACTGCTGCTTTGGCTTAAATCTAACAGTAAAAATAGGATTCTACATATATGAAATAATATGGTACCCCTAGCAAATGTGTCAAAACCATTAACCTGGATATATGTCATGATGTCAGTTGATTTAGAATGGATCTTATCCCTGTTTTCTCCTTTCTCTTCTTCCCTCCTTTTTTTTTCCTTATTTTTTTTCCTTTTTTTTTTTTTTTTTTTTTTTCTTTCATAGCAAAATATCTCTGGTGGCTCAGGACATAATTTAGAGAATAGTCTAAATAAAGGCAAGAAAAGTGTGAAATACTGGTGGGACGAGGGCCAACCTTCCTTGAGAGGACTGGGTTAGACCCTCTGCTGAACTGAACAATACTTAGAGCAGTCATATCCTGTGTTCTTTATTTGTGATTCTCATACCACCCCCCCCCCAATTGGATCTTCTGATCTCTCCCTAATTATTTTTCTCTTTCACCATTGGAGATGCAGAATCATGATGGTTGTAGGGAAACTGTACAAGAGACAAACACTAAATGATCTATGATTTGGCACAAGCAAAACTTCTAGTATATTTATGTGGACTGATTAAAGCCAGCCTATTGTGGTAGGTACGAGTATAGAACTTGGGACCAGAAAGAACAATCTTGAATCTTACTATGGTCACTAATTAGCTGAATCAACTTGTTCTCAAATCTTTGGATCTCAAAATGAAGATCATAGAACACCTCACAGAGCTGGTATCAAAACAAGAGTTCAAATGAGAAGATAGTATATATGTATGTATGTATATATATATATATATATATATATATATATATATATATATAGTATTCTGATTTTTTTCTTTTCCCCAGAGTAAGTGTTACATAACAGCTAGCTCCATTAAGATGAATGTTTTTTCAGAGAGACCTTATCTGCAATTAGATGAGGCAAACTGTGATGGTCAGTGAAAGCTTAGGTACATCTTTGCTGTAAGTACACCCTGGGAAAGCAGAACTGTTGCAAGTCATGCTGTGCCTCTTCTGTGTCCCTGCTTATTCTTTTACTTATTAGATTACCTAGATCCCACTGAACATCACCAATCGCAAGATTCTGTAGATCAGGGATACTAGAGGATTTTTGAGGGCTTGTCCATAACAGGGTTTCTTAGACCAGTTTGCTACTCACGAAGCAAAATGCAAATAGTTGCTTCCTTCACTGCAAGAAGTTCCTTCCTTCACTTCAACATGGCTTTGCACAACTCTTCTTGCCTTTTACCTTTTCCTCATCCTTGTATGTCCCACCTGATAATCCCAATAAAAACTGTGCTTTCCTTTGGCTTCCAATTAGCTCTGACAGACCCTTCATTAAGGTTTTTTCATGAGTCTTCACCAGAATGGCCACCTGCAATGCTCCCTGCCCTCACCTCCCTGTAGTATCTGAAGTATATAATCATCACCTTCATGCACAAGAACCCCAAACCTTGAGGATTTGTGTGAATTCTTTTCACCTTCTTTTTGTACCTATGGTACTAGCTTTGAAGCACAGAGCACAATACATGGTCTTTTTATTTCCCTGACTTGGGTTTCTTAGACTGTTTCTATAGACGTCCATTTCTTTTTTTTTTTTTTCCTTCACATCTACTCCTTAGTTCTCCTCTCCTCTGAGTTGCAGAAGTAGCTTCCATGGAAAAACTCCTAGTCCTTTTCCTGCTATGTAGGCCAGCTTCATAGCCTCATCTGAGCTTGTAAGCTCATGTGTAAGGGTCTCCTCTCTTCTTCCTGAGGGCAGTCCACCTTCTATTTTATAGGGAGGTACCCACTTTTCCAATGACTCAGAATTTCTCATTAACTGTATATGACTTGTTCTTTTTAGAAACCTAAATGGAAAATACTTTTTCTTGGTATGCCTGAGTAGCTCAGTTGGTTAAGTGTCTGCCTTCAACTCCGGTCATGATCTCAGGGTCCTGGGATCAAGTACTGCATCTCCTGCTTCTCTGCCTGCTGCTTCCCCTGCTTGTGTGGTCTTTCTCACACACAAATAAACAAAATCTTAAAAAAAAAAAAAAAGTATTTTTTCTTTCTAGATGCATTCCCATTTCTGTGGCACTAGTTGTATATGCACTGGTCCCTTGATTAACTTTCAGATTCCTTTGGGGAATCAAATGGTATCTTATTCATATTTTTATTATCCTAAAATACTGAACACATGCCTTGCACAGAATAAGAATTTTTTTTGTTTGTTTATTTTAAGGAAACACGAGTTGGTGAGAGGATACCAGTTTCTAAACTAAAGAATTAAGTAGAATCCTTCACCACTGATTATCATTCCCCAATAAAAATTAAATGATTTTGGGTTAGATCCTTATTTCTCCATTTTTCTATTGCTGGAAAAAACAATATTTTGAATTAATTTCAGATTAGATACATTTAACTTCTGTGTTCTAGAGTTGTCTTATAGTTCCATCTGAAGGGTGAAAGAAATTTGAGAACGAGAATTACAGAATAATAGTAATCTTTATCTCATTGTTGGACAATGCCTCAAATTCTGTTCTCTCAGAGTTTTGGTCAGTGAAAAGATTTTCTTTTTACATAATAGACCACAACTTGGATGCATTTTCATTCTCAGGATGGGTCATATAAACTGAGTGGCATTGAGTGATTTTTCAAACCCTTTTGAATTTGTTTCAGCACATGTAAATTGATGGATGGTGATGTTCCTCTCTCATACACCTAGAGGATTGTCATGAAGATAAAATAATGCATATGAAAGCGTTTTCTAAACTGTAAAACTCCTTTTAAGTGTAAGATCTTATTGTAATTTGGGGCTTGTAAAATAATACAACACCCAAACTTGAAACTCTATTTAAGTGCAATGGATAAGCTGTAATTATCTGCATAGTTGTTACTTAGTCTGTTGGAAGTTTTATAAAACCAGAAGGTTTATACCCTTTGAGAATAACTACAAAAAGTAATCTCTGTTCTAGCAGGACCTTTGCTCTAGGATTTTTAGCTCACAGTATGAATTTCATGTAACTTTTGACCTATTTTAGAATATGTAACTACCAGATTTCAAAAAAAAAAAGTTAAATTAGCATTGCAAATCCAGCATTCCTCCTCAATTGCATCTCAAGAATCATGGTGATCTGAGCAAATTAATGCTTTTAAACCTGAAAAAATTTGAAACTGTTAAGTTTAGAGTCTTCTTCAGAATTAGGAAGGGCAATCTGATTCTTCAGTTAATCAATCTGATAAATTATAGAGAATAATTATATGCCTATGAGGATTTTGTTCATTTATCATAAGGAACAGGAGGGAAAACCATTTCATACAGCAGAAAGAGAAGTGGAATTTTCATTAGAGAACTCAAATTTGAGTCTTAACTATAGTTTAGTTTCTGGGTAAATGACTTTAATCAGTGAATTTCAATTTCCTCAATTACTGAGTTGTTTGACAATCAGGTGAAATGATTCACTAAGTCCACTAAGTCCATGTATGTACTTATATATTTATGTATAATTGTTAGCAATGATAAAAGCAGGCTAATGTTTCCCATTGATGAAGGAGACACAGAAGTTACGTAACATAGGTGTATACCAAGGAAAAAAATGTGTTGAAAGAATTATAGGCAAAGCTGTCTGAGAGAAGAAACAGAAGCCTGTTGGTGGAGGGCTTTGTAAATAATGCTAAGGGGGTTGGACCTTATTCCTTATATGATGGAAAGGATATGAAAGTTTTTCTTTGATTTTGGTTTTTTTGGGGGGGGCTTATTTTTGTTTTTATATTGTGTATATATATATTATATATATATATACACATATATTTTATATATGTGTATATATATATACACATATAAAATATATGTGTATATATATATATACACATATGTATATAATGTGTATATATGTGTACACATTTTATATGTGTATATATATATAAAAATCACCCAGTGCTCATCACAATAGGTGCTCTCCTTAATACGCATCCTCCACTTAGCCCATCCGCCACCAACCTCCCCTCTAGCAACCCTCAGTTTGTTCTCTGTAATTAAGACACTCTCATGGTTTGCTTCCCTTCTTTTCCCTCTCCCCCTATGTTCATCTGTTTTGTTTCTTAAATTCCACAGAGGAGTGAAATCATGTGGTATTTGTCTTTATCTGACTTGTTTTGCTTAGCACAATACATGCTAGCTCCTTCTACATCATTGCAAATGGCAAGATCTCATTCTTTTTGAAAGGTTTCTTGTAGAAAATTGAAATGGTAGTTTTTTTTTGTTGTTTTTTTGTTTCTGTTTTTTGTTTTTTTTTAGCTAGCTCAAAGCCACCGTGGTCTTAAAAAGTGAATCATACTGCTGTCACATTTCATGTCACTGCTTTAGAACATTAATGCCTTTTCAACTTAGAATAAAACTAAAGGAGGTGTCATGATCTATAAGGAGATACTGCTGATCTGGTCTCTACCGTTCCCAACTAAGCTACTCTTTTGCCTTGCTGAGTACATTCACTCCCTGAACACACTCCCTGAACATGGCCAAGCCCTTTCCTATCTGCTAGCACATGTCCTTGTTATTCACTCTGCCAGAGATCCTCTTCTCCATCTGATCGTGCTGAATCACCGAAACATACTTCCTCAGATACACCTTTCCGGACACGCTTTCCTACAACGTTCTCCCTAATTTACTGATTTATCTCAGTATCCCATTAAAATTAAGTTTGCAGAGGACAAGACTAAAGGCAGGGAGGAAATTAAGATGATTTTGTAGTCCGTATAAGAAACCATGTATTTTGAATTGGTGTTAACCTCTTGCTGGCAAGACCTTTTGAGGTCTGAGGGATTTTCTATAGTGTGTCTTATAAGAAAATGAGTCCAGTGCAATTCAGTGAGTACTTAGTAAGTATATACAATATTTTTGGCATAATAATAAATTACTACTATTAAGATGGCTTTCCATGTGTAATGAATTTATGACAAGCAGCCCCCCTGTTTGGTCTTCAGCATGACATCACACTCTTGCTGCTGTGTATTGGCTTCCAGACTCTCAGGGCAATTGGCCATAATTGAAC
Source organism: Lontra canadensis (assembly GCF_010015895.1). Classification (NCBI taxonomy): domain Eukaryota; kingdom Metazoa; phylum Chordata; class Mammalia; order Carnivora; family Mustelidae; genus Lontra; species Lontra canadensis. The sequence continues at coordinate 9,697,211 of NW_022631001.1, forward strand.
TTGTGCATTAACTTTGTGTGATGTATCAAGGTGCTGTGCATCTTAAGTGATACTGGCTAAGGATAAAATGGATTAATGTTAACAGTTGCAGTGGGTTGCTACTTAGTAGGGTAGACTTATGATAGATATTTGTAGGGTCTAGTGCAGTGCCATAAATGGAGGCACTATTACCTGTGTTCAAGAATCAAGAGTTAAAAATCAAGGTAGCAACTTATAAAATTTTACATTTTCTTCCTTGGAACATATGCTGATAATGACAATTGTCAGAAAAAGTGATACTATGATTTTTTTATATTACATGCAGTCAAATGGCAAACATGATTGAAATTATTAGTTTTTAATATCTGTCCAGTGTTTTGATGGACAGTGATGCTCTGGTGTGTAATAAAGTATGTTCAAAATTTTTTTGCACCCAATATAACTTCACATAAATATCACATAAATATGCAGGAATCTATTGCATTATTGATCACTGAAAAGATTTATCAGGTTACTGAATTTTTCTTTCCTGTTATTTAAGTGCTTCCATTGTTCAAATTACTCAGGAGCAGGCTTCCCTCACATTGATGGTACCATTATCCATATGCCTTCAAGCGCTTTGAACATAGCTATCATTCCTTTCAAGGACATGAGGGAAGGGTTAGGAAGAAATGTTTCTCTGCTGTCTAGATACTGTTGAATATAAAAGTATTTTGGCTTATGGGATTTCTGTGCCAGAATGGAGCACCAGATCCTGAGTTCCTGAGACATCTGTGTGTTCCTTAATAATGACATTTTTTTGTGAGTATTTGTGAAGTGTAGGACTATCTGAAATGTGGAGCCCAAAGCCAATTATGCTCTTACCTGGATCTAAAGTAGTAGTAAATAAAGCAATATTTAATGGTATTACATAGACAGGAACATAGGAAATGTAGAATTATGTAACAAGGCATTGGAAGCTAGGCATCCAATGAGAAAGTGACTCTTCCCACTGGAAGAAAACAACACAACAGTACAGATAGAGAATTATTCTTGGATAAAAACACAGCTGGCCAAGAAATTCCTCACATAATTGTAGATCAGTCAGGTATGGCCATTTTTAAAGATTCAGATCTTAGGGATCTAGTCCTGAAAACTCTAACTCAGAAAATTTAGGTTGAGGTTCAGAAATCTTTTTCTACAAAATCTTAGTATGATACTAATGCCATCTGTTTGGGAACCATATTGTAGATTATGATGAGAAGAGAAACTTTAAGAGGTAAACAAACAAAGAAGAAAAATCTATTCAGAATATTAAATTATGGAGAGCCAGAATTTTATAGGATAGAACTGAAGTGGGTTTTTAGAAAATTATTACCAAGCAATTGTATTCCAAATTAATCCTAGAAGAAACAACAAAACGAACTAACTAAATAAATAAATAACTAAATAAAGATAAAAAAAAATAAAAACTTTTAAATTAAAAAGGAAGTGACCAAACCTACCAGAGAGGGCAAAGACTTCAAACCTAAAACAACAACAACAACAAACAACATAGAGAGGAGTCCTGTTTTAAGAAGCCTGAGAAGCAGATTCTGGCCAGAGAATAGTAATAGAAGATCAGGGGGGAAAGGCACATTTAATTCTGTTTAAAAATTTTGGAGAATAAGTTAAGATCTTCACGAAGAAAACAATGGTTTAACTGGACTTGAAGAAAACACCATTAATGGGTAAGCAAGTTTTTTTGGTGTGTGTGTGTGTGTGTGTGTGTGTGTGTGTTTCTTTGACACTTCTAATCAAATGAGAGTTATCACTAAAAAACTTCTTATAATTTAATATTTCCTTAAGAAGATAATTGAGGACTTTAATGTCTTCAGGTCCTCACTTTTGGGCAAATATTTTTATGGAACCTAATTTCTGCCTTTGATTTTTTTCACTCAAACCTCTACAGAATGTTAAATGCTTGAAGAGGAAAAAAAAACTGGTACCGGACAACCACACATATTAAAAGATCTTAAGATCCTAATGGAGCCATATTTCTACAAAATCTGAGAAATTTGAAATAGCATTAAGAGGGGAAGAAGGGGTGCCTGGGTGGTTCAGTGGGTTAAAGCCTCTGCCTTCAGGTCGTGGTCCTGGGATCAAGCCCCACATCTGGCTCTCTGCTCAGCAAGGGAGCCTGTTTCCTTTCCTCTCTCTCTGCCTGCCTCTCTGCCTACTTGTGATCTCTGTTCGGTAAATAAATAAAATCTGAAAAAAAAAAAAAGAGGGGAGGAAGTTTATGAAGGTAGTGCATGTGATAGGTTGAGTGACTCAAGTCTGAGAAAAAACAGTCGCTGATAATTTCTGGATTTTTACGACTTCTTGTAGCTTATGTATTTTTTTATCATCTCTAGTGAATATAGTCAGAAGAAAAATGATCTAAATTAGAGAACAAGTATTTATATGCCTTAAGAGCTATACTTGGAGAGAAATAAAATGATAAAAATGGTGAAAATGGCCAACATGCTTCTATCAGAAGTTATAGCCCTATTGGGAAATGGGATTTTCAGTTAACCGTACTTGTATGGGTCCTCCAAGCAGGAAAAGCTGATCAAGAACAAAGTTGTTTTGTTTTGTTTTGTTATATCTAATTCAGGTGTTTTATGTGATCCTGGGTGTAAAGATTTGGGTCAGTTACAATTCTGTTCCTTGTGAGAATCCTCCTCTTTCTGACATATATTTTTTTTAATTGTTAGTCATCATACAGCACATCATTAGTTGTTGGTATAGTGTTCCAAGATTGTTTGCATGTAACACCCAGTGCTCCCTGCAATCTGTCCCCTCTTTAATACCCATCACCAGACTGACCCATCACCCCACCTCCTTCCCCTCTAAAACCCTCAGTTTATTTTCTCGGAGTCCAGTCTCTCATGGTTTATTTCCCCCTCTGATTACCACCCCCTTGGTTTCTCCCTTCCTTCTTGTAATGTCCTCCATGCTATTCCTTATGTTCCATAAGTAAGTGAAACCATATGATAATTGACTTTTTCTGCTTGACTTATTTCACTCTGCATGATTTTCTCCAGTCCCATCCATGTTGATGCAAAAGTTGGGTATTCATCCTTTCTGATGGCTGAGTAATACTCCATTGTGTATAGTGACCACATCTTCTTTAACCATTCGTCTGTTGAAGGGCATCTTGGCTCTTTCCACAGTTTGATTGTGGACATTACTGCTATGATCATTGGGGTGCATATGGGCCTTCATTTTACTACATCTGTATCTTTGGAATAAATACCCAGTAATAAAACTGCCAGGTCATAGGGTAGCTCTATTTTTAATTTTTTGAGGAACCTCCACACTGGTTTTCCAATGTAGCTGCACCAGCTTACATTCCTGCCAACCAATTCCCATTTTTCCACATCTTCAACACTTCTTTCTTGCCTTGTCAATTTTTGCCATTCCAGCTGGTGTATGATGGCATATCGATACAGGTTTTGATGTGAATTTCCCAAGTGGCTACTGATGATGAATATTTTTTCATGTGTCTTTTAGCAATTTGTATGTCCTTTTTGGAGAAGTGTCTTTTCATGTCTTCTGCCAATTTCTAAAAAATCTTTTATTTTTTAACATATAATGTATTATTAGACCCAGGGGTACAGGTCTGTGAATTGCCAGGTTTACCCACTTCACAGCATTCACCATAGCACATACCTTCCCCAATGTCCATAACCCTACCCCCTCCCCCAGGCAACCCTCAGGATTTTTGTGAGATTAAGAGTCTCTTATGGTTTGACTCCCTCCCCATCCCATCTTGTCTCATTTTTTCCTTCCCTACCCCCCAAACTGCCCACTTTGCCTCTCAACTTCCTCATATCAGGGAGATCATATGATAATTGTCTTTCTCTGACTTATTTCACTAAGCATAATATCCTCTAGTTCCAGCCACGTCATTGCAAATGGCAATATTTCATTTCTTTTGATGGCTGCATGGTATTCCATTTTATATAATATACCACATCTTTATCCATTTATCTGTTGATGGATCTAAGTTCTTTCCATAGTTTGGCTATTGTGAACATTGCTGCTATAAACATTTGGGTGCACATGCCCATTCGGATCACTACATTTGTATCTTTAGAGTAAATACCCAGTAGTGTGATTTCTGGGTCGTAGGGTAGCTCTATTTTCAACTTTTTGAGGAACTTCCATACTGTTCTCCAGAGTGGTTACACCAGCTTGCATTCCCATCAACAGTGTAAGAGGGTTCCCCTTTCTCTGCATCCTTGCCAGCATCTGTCATTTCCTGACTTGTTAATTTTAGCCATTCTGACTGGTGTGAGGTGGTATCTCATTGTGGTTTTGATTTGCATTTCCCTGATACCGAGTGATATGGAGCACTTTTTCATGTGTCTGTTGGCCATCTGGAAGTCTTCTTTGCAGAAATGTCTGTTCATGTCCTCTGCCCATTTCTTGATTGGATTACTTGTTCTTTGGGTGTTGAGTTTGATATGTTCTTTATAGATTTTGGATACTAGCCCTTTATCTGATATGTCATTTGCAAATATCTTCTCCCATTCTGTAGGTTGTCTTTTGGTTTTGTTGACTGTTTCCTTTGCTGTGCAAAAGCTTTTGATCTTGATGAAGTCCCAATAGTTCATTTTTGCCCTTGCTTCCCTTGCCTTTGGCGATGTTTCTTGGAAGATGTTGCTGCGACTGAGGTCGAAGAGGTTGCTGCCTGTCTTCTCAAGGGTTTTGATGTATTCCTTTCTCACATTGAGCTCTTCCATCCATTCCGAGTCCATTTTCATGTGTAGTATAAAGAAATGGTCCAATTTCATTTTTCTGCACATGGCTGTCCAATTTTCCCAACACCATTTGTTGAAGAGACCATCTTTCTTCCATTGAACATTCTTTCCTGCTTTGTCAAAGATTAGATAACCATAGAGTTGAGAGTCTATTTCTGGGCTCTCTATTCTGTTCCATTGATCTATGTGTCTGTTTTTGTGCCAGTACCATACTGTCTTGATGATGACAGCTTTGTAATAGAGCTTGAAGTCTGGAATTATGATACCACCAACATTGGCGTTCTTTTTCAACATTCCTCTGGCTATTCGAGATCTTTTCTATTTCCATATAAATTTTAGGATTATTTGTTCCATTTCTTTGAAAAAAAAATGGATGGGATTTTGATAGGGATTGCAAAAAATGTGTAGATTGCTTTAGGTAGCAGAGACATTTTCACAATATTATTCCAATCCACGAGCATGGAACATTTTTCCATTTCTCTGTGTCTCCCTCAATTTCTTTCATGAGTACTTTATAGTTTTCTGAGTACAGATTCTTTACCTCTTTGGTTAGGTTTATTCTTAGGTAGCTTATGGTTTTTGGTGCAATCATAAATGGGATTGACTCCTTAATTTTTCTTTCTTCTGTCTTATTGTTTGTGTATAGAAATGCAACTGATTTCTGTGCATTGATGTTATATCCCAACACTACCAAATTCCTGTACAAGTTCTAATAGTATTGGAGTGGAGTCTTTTGGGTTTTTCCACATAAAGTATCCTATCATCTGCAAAGAGTGAGAGTTTGACATCTTCTTTGCTGATTTGGATGCCTTTAATTTCTTTTTATTGTCTGATTGCTGAGGCTAAGACTTCTAGTACTATGTTGAATAGCAGTGGTGATAATGGACATCCCTGCCGTGTTCCTGACCTTAGTGGAAAAGCTCTGTTTTTCTTCATTGAGAATGATATTCGTGGTGGGTTTTTCATAGATGGCTTTGATGATTTTGAGTTATGTACCCTCTACCTCTGCACTTTGAAGAGTTTTGATCAGGAAAGGATGCTGTACTTTGTCAAATGCTTTTTCAGCATCTATTGAGAGCATTATATGGTTCTTGTTCTTTTCTTAATGTATTGTATCACATTGATTTTACAGATATTGAACCAACCTTGTAGCACTGGAATAAATCCTACTTGGTCATGGTGAATAATCTTTGTTAATGTACTGTTGGATCCTATTGGCTAGCATTTTGGTGAGAATTTTTGCATCTATGTCCATCAAGAATATTGATCTGTAATTCTCTTTTTTGATAGGATCTTTGTCTGGTTTTGGGATCAAGGTAATTCAGGCCTCATAAAATGAGTTTAGACGTTTTCCTTCCATTTCTATGTTTTTGGAACAGTTTCAGGAGAATAGGAATTAATTCTTCTTTAAATGCTTGGTAGAATTCCCCTGGGAAGCCATCTGGCACTGGGCTCTTGTTTGTTGGGAGATTTTTGATGACTGATTCAATCTCCTTACTGGTTATGGGTCTGTTCAGGTTTTCTATTTCATCCTGGTTCAGTTGTGGTAGTTTATGTCTCTAGGAATGCATCCCTTTCTTCCAGATTGTCAAATTGGCTGGTGTATGTTTGTTCATAGTATGTTCTTATAATTGTTTGTATTTCTTTGGTGTTGGTTGTGATCTCTCCCCTTTCATTCATGATTTTATTTATTTGGGTCCTTTCTCTTTTCTTTTTGATAAGTTTGGCCAGGAGTTCATCAATCTTATTAATTCTTTCAAAGAACCAGCTCCTAGTCTCATTGATTTATTGTTTTTTGTTTGTTTGTTTGTTTGTTTGTTTCTATTTCATTGATTTCTGCTCTGTTCTTCATTATTTCTCTTCTCCTGTGGTTTTAGGCTTTCTTTGCTGTTCTTTCTCCAGCTCCTTTAGGTGGTTATTTGAGACCTTTCTTGTTTCTTGAGAAAGGCTTGTATCACTAAATATTTTCCTCTCAGGACTGCCTTTGCTGTGTCCCACAGATTTTGAACCACTGTGTTTTCATTATCATTTGTTTCCATGAGTTTTTTCAATTCTTCTTTAATTTCCTGGTTGACCCATTCATTCTTTAGAAGGATGCTGCTTAGTCTCCATGTATTTGGGTTCTTTTCAAATTTCCTCTTGTGATTGAGTTCTAGCTTCAGAACATTGTGGTCTGAAAATACGCAGGGAATGATCCCAATCTTTTCATACCAGTTGAGACCTGATTTGTGACCCAGGATGTGATCTATTCTGGAAAATGTTCCATGTGCACTAGAGAAAAATGTGTATTCTGTTGCTTTGAGATGGAATGTTCTGAATATATCTGTGATGTCCATCTGGTCCAGTGTGTCATTTAAGGCCTTTATTTCCTTGTTGATCTTTTGCTTGGATGATCTGTCCATTTCAGTGAGGGGAGTGTTAAAGTCCTCTACTATTATTGAATTATTGTTGATGTGTTTCTTTGATTTTGTTATTAATTGGCTTATATAGTTGGCCGCTCCCACGTTAACGGCATAGATATTTAAAATTGTTAGATCTTCTTGTTGGACAGATCCTTTGAGTATGATATAGTGTCCTTCCTCATCTCTTATTATAGTCTTTGGCTTAAAGTCTAATTGATCTAAGGATTGCCACTCCTGCTTTCTTCTGATGTCCATTAGCATGGTAAATTCTTTTCCACCCCCTCACTTTAAATCTGAAAGTGTCTTCGGGTTTAAAATGAGTTTCTTGTAGACAACATATAGATGGGTTTTGTTTTTTGATCCATTCTGATACCCTGTGTCTTTTGATTGGGGCATTTAGCCCATTAACATTCAGGGTAACTAATTGAGAGATATGAATTTAGTGCCATTGTATTGCCTGTAAGGTGACTGTTATTGTATATTGTTTCTGTTCCTTTATGATCTACTACTTTTAGGCTCTCTCTTTGCTTAGAGGGCCCCTTTCAATATTTCCTGTAGAGCTGGTTTGGTGTTTGCAAATTCTTTCAGTTTTTGTTTGTCCTGGAAGCTTTTAATCTCTCTTTCTATTTTCAATGATAGCCTAGCTGGATATAGTATTCTTGGCTGCATGTTTTTCTCGTTTAGTACTCTGAATATATCATGCCAGCTCTTTCTGGCCTGCCAGGTCTCTATGGATAAGTCTGCTGCCAATCTAATATTTTTACCATTGTATGTTACAGACTTCTTTTCCTGGGCTGCTTTCAGGATTTTCTCTTTGTCACTAAGACTTGTAAATTTGACTATTAGGTGACAGGGTGTGGACCTATTCTTATTGATTTTGAGGGGGCTTCTCTGAACCTCCTGGATTTTGATGTTTGTTCCCTTTGCCATTTTGGGGAAATTCTCTCCAATAATTCTCTCCAATATACCTTCTGCTCCCCTCTCTTTTTCTTCTTCTTCTGGAACCCCAATTATTTTAATGTTGATTCATCTTATGGTGTCACTTATCTCTCGAATTCTCCCCTCGTGGTCCAGTAGTTGTTTGTCTCTCATTTGTTCAGCTTCTTTATTCTCTGTCATTTGGTCTTCTATATTACTAATTTTCTCTTCTGCCTCATTTATCCTAGCAGTAAGAGCCTCCATTTTTAATTGTACCTCATTAATAGCTTTTTTGACTTCAGCTTGATTAGATTTTAGTTCTTTTATTTCTCCAGAAAGGGCTTTTATATCTCCCGAGAGAGTTTCTCTAATATATTCCATGCCTTTTTCAAGCCCAGCTAGCACCTTGAAAATTGTCATTCTTAACTCTAGATCTGACATATTACCAAGATCCATATTGATCTGGTCCCTTGTCTTTGGTACTGCTTCTTGTTCTTCTTTTTGTGGTGAGTTTTTTCACCTTGTCATTTTGTCCAGATAAGAATATATGAATGAGAGAATAAAGTACAAAAGTACTTTAGTAATAAAGTGCTAAAAAGGTGGCCTAGACCCAGAAAAATGTGTGTTAACCAACGCAGACCCCAAACCATGGGGAGACGAAATGGGGAAAAAAGTTTTAAAAAAATAAAAAAATATTATATATATATATATATATATATATATATATATATATTCTGTGACACTCAGACACCCCCATCCTTCTGTGGCCCTGTGGAACCTGAGACCATGCTGTCCCCACGAGGGCTTCATGGCCACTTAGCCACTGGAGCAATATCTCTCAGTGGAGCAGACTTTTAAAAGTTCTGATTTTGTGCTCTGTTCGTCCACCGCTTGCTGGGAGCTCCCCCCCCCACCCCCGTCTATCTTCCTGTCACTTCAGATTCACTTCTCTGCAGGTTCTACATTTCAGAAAGTGGTCAATTTTCTGTTTCTAGAATTACTGTTCTTCGATCTTCTGTTGGAATTGTAGGCATTTGTGATGGTCTGATAACTATCTATCTGATCTCCTGCTACCTGATGTCATCTCAGCCTGCTACTCCTCCACCATCTTGACTCCTTCAGTTCACCTTAAAGATTTTATTTATTTATTTGACAGAGAAAGAGATGGCAAGATAGGGAACACCAGCAGGGGGAGTGGGAGAGGGAGAAGCAGGCATACTGAGCAGGAAGCCTGATGTGGTGCTCAATCCCAGGACCCTGGGATTGTGACCTGAGCAGAAGGCAGATGCTTAAAGACTAAGCCACCCTGGTACCCCTTCTGCCAATTTTTTGAATTGATGATTTGTTTTCTGGGTGCTGAGTTTGAGAAATTCTTTATAGATCTTGTATACTAGCTCTTTGTCTGCAGTGTCATTTGCAAATATCTTCTCCCATTTCATGGGTTGCTTCTTTGTTTTGTTGAGTGTTTCCTTTTCTGTGCAGAAGCTTTTTGTCTTGATGAAGTCCCAAAAGTTCATTTTTGCTTTTGTTTTCTTTGCCTTTGGAGATGTGTGTTGAAAGAAGTTGCTGTGGCCAATGTTGAACAGGTTACTTCCTATGTTTTCTTCTAGGATTTTGATTGATTCCTATCTCACATTGAGATCTTTCACATGTATCTTTGTGTATGGTATAAGAGAATACTCGACTTTCATTCTTCTGTATATACCTGTTCAATTTTCCCTGTACTGTTTATTGAAGAGACTGTTTTTTCCATTGGATACTTTTCCTGCTTTGTCACAGATTAATTTTTTGTCCCTTCATAAGTGATGTCAACTTCTTTCAACTTATCACAGAAAAAACTTCTAAAGTATTAAATCTTCCTTGATTATGTTTTCTTTCATTAAGATCAAAAATATTGCTTTATTTTACTGTTTCTAATTGCTATATAGCATTTGACATATGTATATCATAGTTATTCATTTCTCTAGTAATGGACAATGATGTTGCATCCTACATTATCTTACTACAAACACCATCCTTAAGTATGGCCCCTTCTAAGTACTATGCAGTAAACCCCCTTAAACAATTCTCTCTTGGATACACACATATACAAGAATAATGCAATGTAATAAGATATTTATATTGTACAAAATACTACTAGATTCTTCCTATAACTCCTGTTTTAGCTTTTTTTTTTAATTTTTAAATTCTGGGTCGTTAACATACAGTGCAATATTGGCATCAGGAGTAGAATTCAGTGATTCCTCACTTACATACAATACCCAGTGCTCATCATAACAAGTGGTGTCCTTAATACCCATGACCCATCTTAGCCTATCTCTCACCCACCTTCCTCCATCAACCATCAGTTTGTTCTCAATCATTGACTCTCTTATGGTTTCTCTCTCCCCCCCACCTTTTTCCCCTTCCCATATGTTCATCTGTTTTGTTAAATTCTACATAGGAGTGAAATCATATGGTATTTAACACTGTTTGGTGGGAATGCAAACTGGTGCAGCCACTCTGAAAAACCATATGGAAATTCTTCAAAAAGTTAAAAATAGAACTACTGGGGTGCCTGGGTGGCTCAGTGGGTTAAGCCACTGCCTTCGGCTCAGGTCATGATCTCAGGGTCCTGGGATTGAGTCCCGTATCGGGCTCTCTGCTCGGCAGGGAGCCTGCTTCCCTCTCTCTTTCTCTCTCTCTCTCTCTCTGCCTGCCTCTCTGTCTACTTGTGATCTCTCTCTGTCAAATAAATAAATAAAATCTTTAAAAAAATCCAGCAATTGCACTACTAGGTATTTGCCCAAAGAATACAAAAATGCATACTTAGAGGGGCACATGAACCTTGACGTACACAGCAACATTACTAACAATACCCAAAGTAGGGGAAGAGCCCAAATATCATCAATTGATGAATAGATTTGATGAAAATAAGTGGTACGTGTTACAATGTAATATTTCTCAGCCACCAAAAAGAATGAAATCTTGACATTTTTCACAGTATAAATGGAACTGGAATGTATTATGCTAAATGAAATAAGTCAGAGAAAGACAAATACCATATGCTATATTAGTTTAAATGGCCATTAACAGTGTCTATCAATATAGTATCTGTCAATGCTAATGGTCTACTTTCTAATTTTTGTCCTTCTGGTGGGTGTAATGTGTTGCAACAAAATTCAAATATTCACTTATCTAGGTATAAATGAGGTTGAGAATTTCTTTCTATAGCTGTTTACTATTTAGGCTTTTCTTTGAATAATCTATTCATAAACCTTTGTTTCTATTAGGCATTAATTTCAATATTCTGGGTGCTTGTCAAAATTTCAGTTTTAGACTTTGCAGTTATTTATTGTAGACACTTATTTGGTATCTACTCATAATAAAAATTATAGGGAAGAAAGGAATTATTTTGTCTTGTCACCAGTATAAATATAACATCTTGGTGCAAGAAAAGAATCCATGTGTTATGCTGAATGGAAGACTTGTCTTCCATATAAAACTTCCATACAGTAAACCCCAAGTTTGCCATGTGTACTTGCTACTTCTGTAGCCACTTATATTTACTTCCCTATTATTTCATAAGAATACAGATTCATTTGGGAATCATCATTTAATTCAAGACTAGAATTCAATGAGTAGTTGAAAAAATTGTTAAAAATTTGGTTCAGTTCCCGTCAGATAGTAAGGCTACTTAAAATTGAACGTCTTCACATCTCTCTACCCCCTTTCTCTATATAAACTTGTAACAATGAGAAAAACATTGTATTCTATCAATGCCTCTAAAGGAGTATATCAAATTATATCACATTATCCATTCCTAGACTATTCCTAGGATACATAGTATGTTAAAATTTGTGAATTTTATGAAATTAGAGAAATAAGACACAGCTGAGTCAGCTCCAGAATCTGTAATGAAGTTAAGCACACGCAGTATAGAAAAGAAGATAGGGAGCTTGTGGGTAGTAAAACACAAACTTACTCCAAGGCAGATAAGAGAATGCAGAGAAAATCCACAGGACAAGAAAGGGAGTTTTTTTTTGTTTTGGGTTTTTTTTTTTTTTTGAAATTTTTTTTGGAGCAAGAAGAGGTGATAATTAAGAAATGGGAGATATGGTGATGAAGGAGTGGAACTATTTCTTTAGTCATAAGATCAGAAGGAATAGGAACAACACCCATCTACGAACCTCCCCCAAAGTTATGACATTGATTAAATAGCCTACCTATTACATTAGCAGAAGAGGCTGTTCTCAAATCTCTTAAAGCCTAGTAAGTCACCCAAAACAGTTAACCAGTCTACATACAAATACAGTTCTGGTTAGGGAAATAGGATATTCAAAAACAAAAAGATAAAAATGGCATCCATGAAAATGGACTATAAGAAAAGAGAAAATGAGGATTGAAGACATTTCAGCTTAAAATTCTCTGCCAACTTCTGTAAGACTGAAACAGAAGAAAATTGTATGCAAGTCTGTGAACTCAGATATTAGAGGAATATTTGGAGGTGAAAACTGGTAAACAAAATCAAATATTAAACCAGAAATTAAAAATGTAATAATTGGGCCAAGAAAGCGGGGGGGGTGGGGTGAGAAGAGTTGTTTGAAATCTTTTCATTTTCACTATTGAAATCTTAGAAATAATTTACAAGAGATCATAGACTTGATTAAAAATTGAATGTCAAGAAAAGATGTGAAAATCAGCCTTAGAAGTGAAATGAAGTAAAAATGAGAAGGAAAGACACAGAAAAAAGGCAATGCATTTCCAACATATGTGTAGCTGAAGTCCCTAAAATTAAAAATAAAATCAATTGGTTATAATTATGAAAGAAAACTCTAGAATAGGTTATTCAAAAATACACCTGAAAGCATCTAGCATATAACCAGGGAAATTAATTCAGGGCAATACACTATAAAACCTATCCTATTAAAACTATTAGCATTTAGGTTGCAGTTTGCAGAGCTTTCTGGAAAATTACACAGTCACAAAGAAAATTAGAACATTATTGGACTTTATAGCAGCAAGGTACAAACTGAGGCAATATTGGAACTGTAGTTGGAAAGAAAAAAAGCTAGACAAAGTGAGAGATAAGTAAAACTTTTCATTAGCTACAATGTTAAGGATCTGGATATATATATATATATATATATATATATATCTCCAATGAATCTTATACACATAACATAAAACCTAATGAAACAAGTCCATGGATGTTTGGTAAGAAAAAGCATCAAAGCATGAGCTTTCAGATATTCATAGTTTTGAGTTTTGGAACTAGGTTAATACCTTATGTATTAAAAAACATATTTTCATGGATAAAGGGAGATAAACCCACTAAATTTTCATAGTAATATAAATGATAACAAGTATAAATAAAAATACAAACCAAAGTCGTTAAGTTCTATACTGCTCAGATCTAATCTTAAAAAGTCTTAGGAGAGGGTGCCTAGGTGGCTCAGTGGTTAAGCCTCTGCCTTCGACTCAGGTCATGATCTCAGGGTCCTGGGATCGAGGCCACGTCAGTCTCTCTGCTGGGCGGGGAGCCTGCTTCCCCCTCTCTCTCTGCCCACTTGTGACCTCTTTCTCCCTCAAATAAATAAATAAATTCTTTAAAAAATATATCAGGAGTTATTTTACTTCATGTACATTTGGTTTTGATGCCTCTATTAGTGTAGCAATCTTAAATATATATATTTTGGATCAAGTATATAAGCCTATTAATGAGACCTGGCATCTCACTATTGGAGGAAGGAGACTAGAAAAATAAGCAGAGCAAGGGAAAAAAACTCTTCATAGAAAATTATCAACTGCTACATGTAGAAGTAATGGTAAAAATAGGAAATTATTTCACAATATCCATTGTAATTGATGTTGGCAGTGAAGATCAGTTTATACTAATCTGAGAGTATGAAGTCAAATACTCTCAGATTAGTATATCCATGAAAAATGAGATAAACTTACTTTCTTCATAATGGGTCAACTGGTAGTCATCAGAATGACCAAATTTAACATCACTAATGATGGCACAAATTGCCATGATATATCTCTCTCAAGGTGACAGAATGAGGACAGGGTATCACCCATGTGGTATTCTAGCCAAAAATACCTAACTTGAATATAGTCAGATAAGTAAAGGACAATTGATCAGGACATTTCTATAGATGCCTCAAGTATGTTTAAAAAGAACAACAAAAAAACCCCCTGAAAACCTAAATAAGAAGGGCTGTGCATAATATAAGCCAACAGATGTTACTCATTTGAAAAGACTGGAGAGAAGTAACAGTTAATGAGAAACATTGATTAGAGATTAGGAGGTTGCTAACAAGGTTATTTGGGGATAGTTGTAGAAATTTGGATATGAATTTGTGCCCTTTATATAGAAATTAGGTTTGTAACAGAGTTAAATCTCTTGAGTGAATAGACTGTACTGTGGCTTTTAGGATAACTTTTTGTTCTTAGAGATATGCAGAAGTATTTAGGGTTGAGTGTCCTGATGTCCACAACTCTTCTCAAATGGTTCATCCCCACCCCCAAAAATGTTTCTATCTTGAGAGGTGATCGTGAACAAAGGTAACTATATGAAAGTTAATTGCATAAGTCTTACAATTTTTCTATAGATTTTAATGTTTAAAAAATAATTTGGTTAAAGTAGTAAATATTACATGTTTGAGTAAGAAATTTCACAGAGGTAGTTGTAAAATTTTTTTTCTTCCCTTAATAGTAGGAATGATGAAGATAGTGCTTAACACATAGTAAGCATTAGGCTCTTAAATACCTTATGAATAGCCTATCAGTTAAAATTCCCTGTGAACTTAAGAGGTAGGGAATGTTCCCATTTTATAGAAGAAACTGAGCACAGAATGGTTCAGGAACTTATTCAAGATTACATAGCTAATGAAGGAATATACTATTTAAATAACATGGCTCAGTTGAGAACTTCTCAAGTCACAAATGGCACATGTTTAGAGTGATCTAATTATAGTATCAGCATTGATTTGCACAGGGCCATTTTATGTAACATATATGCATGTGCATGTATATCTACATATCTATAAGCATATATGTATTTATGCACACATACATGCATATACATGTCACCAGGATATGAAGTGGATATCTATACCACTTGTTTCTAATGTGCATGTTAAAGACCACTGGTCAAGGCATATAGTTGAGAACAAAAGGCTAAGGAGCAAAGAAAATAAATATTGTTTATTTGACTGGCGTGAATGTTAGTTTGATATTTGGGATCCAGAAATAGTTGTTGGGTTAGCTCAGTAATATTGAGATAAAATTTTCATTCATTTATTCATTCCATGTCAACATGCATTTGGATGCCCATGTACTATGTATTGTGGTAAAAACCATGATAATATTGGTGAGTAAATAATTCTGTCTTTGCCCTCAACCATTCCATAGACTTTATAAATATGTTACATTTGTTGCCAATGTTATGAATTAGAATTATCAAATTATGAGTATAGAGAACTCTCAGGCCATTAGTTGTCAGTAAAAATTTTATTTAGAAAGATAGCATTTACTCAACAAGGAGTAGGTCAACCAAGAAATCCAGGAAGAAATAAAGTGAATGGAAACAAAAGAAAGTGAAAACACAATGATCCGAAACCTTTGTGATGCAGCACAAGTGATTCTAAGAGGAAATTCATAGCAATACAGGCTTACCTCAGGAGGTAAGAAAGATCTCAAACAATCTACCCTTACATCTAAAGGATCTTGAAAAAATAAAACCCAAAACCAGCAGAAGGAAGGAAATAATGATTACCACAGAAGTTAAGTGGTATAGAAACTAAGAAAACAGGTCAGTGAAGCTGGGAGCAGGTTCTCTGGAAGCATGAACAAAAATGCTAAACTTCTAGCTAGATGTCTTAAAAAAAAAAAACTCAATCACAAATGAAAGAGGAGAAATAACTGACACCACAGGAACACAACTGTAAGAAAACATTATGAAAAAAACTGTTAGATAACTTAGAAGAAATGGGTAAAGAAGATAAAGATAAAGAAGAAATGGATACATTCCTAGAGGCCTATACCTACCAAAACAACTGAAAGAAATAGAAAATTTGAACAAATGCATTACCAGCAAAGTAACTGAGTCAGTAAACAACAACAACAAAAAAAAACCTTCTAATAAACAAAAGTCCAGTACCTGATGTTTTCAGAGGTGAATTCTACCAAACATCTAAAGAGTTAATACATACGGTCTTCAAACTACTCCAAAAAATAGAAGAAAAACTTGCAAATTCATTCTTTAAGGCTAGTATCACCCTGATTCCAAAACCAGAAAAAGACTCCACAAAAAAGAACTACAAGCCAATATCTCTGATGAACATAGATGCAGAAATGCTCAATAAAACATTATCAAACCAAGTCCAACAGTACATTAAAAAAAATTATTCGAAATCAAGTGAGAATTATTCCTGGGATGCAAGTGTGCTTCAGTACTTTGCAAATGAGTCAACATAATATGTCAATAAGACAAAGGATGAAAACCATGTGGTCATTTTCATGGACACAGAAAAAGCATTTGACAAAGTACTACATCCATTCAAGATAAAAACCTTCAGCAAAGTAGGTTTAGAGGAAAAATACCTCAACATAATAAAGGCCATCTTTGGGGGAAAAAAACCCCACAGCTAACATCATCCTTATTGGGAAAAACAGCTTTCCCCCTAAGGTCAGGCACAAGACAGGGATGTCCACTCTTGACCATTTTTATTCAACATAGTACTGGAAGTTCTAGCCACAGCAACTAGACAACAAAAAGAAAAGGCATCCAAGTTGCTAAGGAAGTAAAAGTTATTTGCAGATGACATGACCCTATATGTAAAAGACCCTACAGTTTCCACTAAAGAGCTAGAACTGATAAATGAATTCAATAAAGTATGGGATACAAAACCAATGTGCAGAAATTGGTCTTATTGCTATACACTAATGAAGTGGCAGAAAGAGGAATTCAGAACACAATTCCTGGGACCCCTGGGTGACAGTCAGTTGCGCATCCGACTCTTGGTTTTAGCTCAGGTCATGGGTTTGAGCCTTGTGTTGGGCTTCATGCTCAGTGGGGAGTCTGAGATTCTCTTCCTTTCTGTTTCTCCCTGCCCTGTGCACATGCTATCTAAAGATACATAAATCTAAGAAAAAACCCTTTACAATTGCACTAAAAACAATATACCTAGGAATAAACCTAACCAAAGAGGTAAAAGACCTGTGCTCTGAAAACTGTAAAACACAGATGAAAGAAACTGAAGAAAACACACACACACAAAAATGGAAAAACATTCCACACTCATGGATTGGAATAGCAAATGTAGTTAAAATGTCTATACTATGTAAAGCAATCTACAGATTTAATGCAATCCCTATCAAAATACCAACAGCACTTTTCACAGAGTTAGAACAAATAATCCTAACATTTGTGTGGAATCACACAAGACCCCAAGTAATAGTTTTGAAAAAAGCAAAACTGGGGTTTCATAATTTTGGACTTCAAGTTATATTACAAAGCTGTAGTGATCAAAACTGTATGGAACTGGGGGCTGCCTGGGTGGCTCAGTGGGTTAAGCCTCTGCCTTCAGCTCAGGTCATGATCTCAGGGTCCCGGGATCGAGTCCTGCATCGGGCTCTCTGCTGGGCGGTCAGCCTGCTTTCTCCATTCTCTCTCTCTCTCTCTCTACTTGTGATCTCTCTCTGTCAAATAAATAAAATCTTAAAAAAAAAACTGTATGGAACTGGCACAAAGAGTAGAGCAATAGCACAGGAAAGAAAATCCAGAAATAAACTTACCATTATATGGTCAATTAAACTTCAACAAAAGAAGAAGATGCGGTGGCGGGGGGAAGATCTCTTCAACAAATGGTGTTGAGAAAACTGGAGATAGCTACGTGTGGAAGAATGAAACTGGAACACTTTCTTCCACCACTCACAAAAATAAACTCAAAATGGATTAAACACTTAAATGTGAGACCTGAAATCACAAAACCCTAGAAGAGTATATAGGCAGCGATGTCTGTAACATCAGCCATAGCAATATTTTTTAATCTGTTTCCTGAGGCAAGGGAAATAAAACCCAAAATAAACTATTGGGACTACCAAAATAAAAAGTTTCTGCAAAGCAAAGGTAAAAGTCAGCAAAAGTAAGAGGCAACCTACTGAATGGTAGAAGGCATTTGCAAATGACATATCTGATAAAGGGTTAGTATCCAAAATACATAAAGAACAAATCAACACCCAAAAATAATCCAATTAAAAGAGTGAGCATAAGATATGGATAGACATTTCCCCAAAGAAGACATCCAGATGGCTAACAGACACATGAACAGATACTCAACATCACTCATCAGGGAAATGCAGATCAAAGCTACAATATCACCTCACATCTATCAGAATGACTAAAATCAAAAACACAAGTGTTAGAATGTGGAGGAAAAGGAACACTTGTGCACTATTGGTGGGAATGCAAACTGGTGCAGCCACTATGGAAAACCGTAGGAAGGTTCCTCAAAAAATTAAAAAAAAAAAAAATAGAACTACTCTGTGTGACCAGTAATCGCACTACCAGGTATTTACCCCCAAAATACAAACATTAATTCCAAAGGATATATGAACCCCTATATGTATAGCAGCACTATTTACAATTGCCAGATTATGGAAGCAGCTTAAGTCTCCATTGGTAGTTGAACAGATAGACACACACACACACACACACACACACACACACACACAAATACACACCCCTACACATGCAGGAATATTATCCCGCTATTAAAAAGAATGAAATTTTGCCGTTTTCAACAACATAGATCGAGCTGGAGAGTATAATGCTAAGTCAGAAATAAGTCAGAAAAAAGGCAGGTACCATTGAGTCTCATATGTGGACTTTGAACAAATGACCAAAGGGAGGGGAAAAAAAAAAAAAAACAAGAAACAGACTCTTAACTATGGAGAACAAACTGATGGTTACCAGAAGGGAGGTGGGTGGAACAGGATGAAAGAGGTGATGGAGATTAAGGAGGTGTTGCTTGTCATGATGAACATGGGCTGATGTATGGAAGCATTGAATCACAAGATCATACACCTGAAATTAATATAACACTATATGCTAACGGGAACTCTAAAAAGAGAACACT
Organism: Lontra canadensis; assembly: GCF_010015895.1. NCBI lineage: Eukaryota > Metazoa > Chordata > Mammalia > Carnivora > Mustelidae > Lontra > Lontra canadensis. The sequence continues at coordinate 9,716,405 of NW_022631001.1, forward strand.
TGATTCAGCCTTTAGAGTGCATAAAAATTTGACTAATGCAGCCCTCTTTGTACTGTACACACCCACTGAATTTTAGGAAAGATATTTTTCATGTAAATAACGTGAGCAACTCAAATCTATGCAAGTGCTGTGAGCATGAAGAAATGCTGTTGCTTCTGCAGGAGGGATGCAAAAGGATTCACTCTGAAGGAAAGCAAAAAAGCAAGGGTAAGATTTTTCCCTAACTGCTCCTGTCTACTCATCAGTGCACATCTGGGCCCGTGGTTTATTGCAAAGAAGACTTTTCTGATTCAATTGCATTTAGTTAATATTTTCTATCCTGACAGACGTGGATTTTAATTAGACCACTAGAATGGATTTCAAGGAATCATTAATGTCAATAATGGGAACAGCTCTAGAATGCCTTAAACCATCTGCAAATTTGTCATCAAATTCTCAACAATGTAATAAAAATGATGGCCCAGGCAGATTTTCCATCTCTACATAAACTGAGAATTAGACAACCTGAAAAGTGCCACATGTTGGCCCACTAGCTGGCTACAACAATGAAGCCCATATTAGCTTTTAAGCTGAGGTCCATGAGATCCCTTTTTGCCTGTGAACCAAAGCAAACTGAGGAAATCTAACTTCTAATATAGCCCCAGGAGATTCTCTTGTTCTCGTTGGAAAACTGTGAAGTAGTCCTTGGAGGTAAAAGAAGAAATCAAGCATTCAGATTCTGGGTTTTGCTCTTGTGTGACTGATACATCTATTGTTTTTAATCTCTCTCCTCTCTTCCTGTCAGAAGTTCATTTTTAGACTTTACTGACCAATTTACTCTTTTCCATCTGCAACAGTGATCATTCCTTACTTTTATGATATACTCAGTGTTTTGCTGCACTCAAAGGGACCATTCTCTATTTTTTGTCCTATCATCCCATTTGAAATATTTAATGTTTTATTTGCAGGTTGTTTAGGATTCTTTTTAATAGCATTGTAATACTGCTGGTCAAATTATCTATGTTGCTAACAGATCAGGACTTTGTTTTGTTCATTCTGCAAAGAATGCTCACCCAAGACTCAATCCTCAGGCAAATAGTTTAGTTGTGGGAGCCTTTAAATCAAGTGCAGCTGGACCATGAATGATCTCCCTTTTTAAAGGGGCATGTGCCACCACCCTCTACTGTTTCCAATTTGGCAAATCATTCCCATTATTTTGGGTCAATGATGATTGTTGGTGGAAATGTCTTTGCAGCAAATGAATAGCAGCTGCATTATAAAATGGTTCCAATTTCATTAAGAAATGTTAAGGTTATTAAAGATACTATTTTTAATCATCAGAGAAGCAAATAATGGGATATAAATGGATGAATGCCTTAAAGTGACATTCATTGTACAAAAATTATTTTAATAATCCAATGGACACATTTAAATCACTTTCTCCAGAGTTTGCTTCGTGCCCCTCTGTGGGGTCACTGTAGAGTAAGGTCAGAAAGAAAAACTGTAATGTTTATTATAATGACTTTCTATGAACTCAGGAAGAAAAGTAAGAAAAACAAAATACACTAAACAATATGTAGTTGGAATTCTAAAGATTACATATTATGATTAATGAGATGGAAAGACAAAGGAGTGACTTTATTGCATTTAAGAATATTGAAGGACATTAAGAAAATGTCTACCAGTTATTCTCCATCTCCAAAAGGAGTGTGAACTAAGCAATGAATGAAATTCAGATTCACGTGTTAGAAGGCAGGGAGCCAGATCCAAAGACTCTTGAGATGACTTCCCAGTCTATAATTACAGAAAATAAAATGCCTTGCTTTAAGAGGGTTGAACTATGTACAGGTTATGAGAACAGTTGAGACCATCGATTAATGGAAAGATTTTAACATGTTAATGATTCTCTTTATGCATATAAATGAAGTTATTAACCTTACATCTGGAAAGCATGTACTTTTGGCTGTTTGTCCACTTGCGGTGGTTTATTCAGAATCTCATTCTATGCAGGGTGTCTGGAACTTGAGGAACAAGCAAACTTAACCGACTCATGGGTTTGAACTCCTAACCCTTAATTCATTAGCACCAAACAAAATGAGTTAGCCACCTGAAAAAAAAAACATACCATAATATCTTAGGGTGGGATGGAGGGGAAAGTTAATCTGGATTTCAGTACATATATTGTTTGAGGCAAAGAAAGTAGACATCATAAATTATTGAGCCCTCTTGCATTGTTGGGACTCTTGGAGTCTATAGAGGACTCTTATAGGAAAGTGAGAGAGATTCTTCGGTGCTTAACAATGGAATCTTTCAGAATAATGTAAAGATTGTAGGGTCCGAACTAAAATGACTGGAGCATACAGAAAAGAAAGGTTATTTTCTCTCTCACCTGATTTGCTGAACCAAAATGCAGCCCACTGATGCTTTTTCATTAGGTTACTAGCCACCATGGAAACCAGTTGATATTACTCAGCCTGGTCAGCAGTTGAACCAGTTTTCCAGGGGTGAGAGTTTTAGAATAGCATTAACAAAACAGAGTTTTCCTCCAATGAAAGATCAGCATTTTCCAGGATGAAAGATTTGGCTTGAAGGCTTCCTGTTTAGTGTCAAAAGCAAAAGATAAATCAGATATTTTCCCACTGTGGATCAAGTAGAAGATGGTTGTATTTTTGTAGGCATAGAAATGGGAGTTAAATAACCCATGTATCTTCTGCCGGCAAAGTGGGGAAGCTTTAGGGAGCAGATATATTTACTTTCTGCAGAGTTTGCAGTGCTAACTTCAGAGAGGAAAGGCCTGAGCAACGGGGAGACTCAGGTGTATACCAATATGGAGCAATGGCAGAGTCCCAGTCTCATCCAAATGAAGCAAACACTATACTAGAGACAGTTGAGATTAAAAACTAGGGCTGATTTTTTTTTTCACTGAGAATTAATAGATAATATAATAACTTGTAATTTCTAGTATTCTCTTAGACATGATGGGGGAAGACATTCTTGCAGTTTTATAAATGCTTCCCAGAGGGAAGAACATGATATAGCATGGACCTCTTTTGTAAATGTCAAGTAGCTACATTACTGGATTGTAGAATGTATAGAAGCTAGGCAAGGTTGCCAAGAGAATATGAAAATTGAAAGTCCTTTGGAGAATTACTTTTCCCTTTAAGTGGAATATTTTTTCTGCTTTTCAGGATTATAGCAAAGTTCACTCAGGCCCTCCAAATCCTTGATTATGGGCTCAGATGGATATCATCTGAAGGGCAGAGGTTCTGGGAAAGACAGAAGAAAGTCTGGCCAAGTTACCCACTGCCTTTGATCTCCATGGGGTCAGTAAACCCATTTGAGCATCTCTCATTTTCTCTGAACTTTGGTGAGTAGAGCCTGAATGACAGACTGTGAATCTTCTGTCTGAAACAGCCTTCTGACTTAGCTACGTTACTGGCAGGTACTCTCAAATCCTTATGAGTCCTGTCAGTCAGCTTCCTTAACCGGGAGTGGATTCAGGAAAATTTTGGAGTTTGGTTTTTTAATACAGGAGAGAAAGTAGGTTTGTCTTTTCTCCAACACCTCTGAAATGTTAAAAGGAGACTATTTAATCCAATATGCCTATCTGAACTTTAATATCATAAGGCAATAGCTTTTTTTGCTGAGTGGGTGCCAAAGGAAAAAAAGAAGTCTTTGTCACCCACTTTTTGGGGGGGCCTGTTTCTAACTGTGACTGCTCATATATTTGGCTATATTCCTCTTTATCAGGAAAGATTCTTATATAGAAAAGGTAGGGCAGAGATTAAGATTTGTGAATTGTCTTTCAGTGGACTGGAGTCTTATGTTTATGCTCATTTTATATGCATGTGTCTTATGTTCATATGGTTACTAAGAGACAGAGCTGAGGTTTAAATTCACAGAGAATGCAAAGTATGAGCCTAGGATAACATAGCTGTATTACTTCTCTAGAATATAAATTTCAAGTCCCTTTTCCAATAGTGAAGGAATTCTTATTACAGCAGTGGAATTAACACCAGATATGGAGTTAACTGAGCTCACTTACTAGGAAGTAACCAATTAGTTTTCCCAAACTCAGCTTTCCTTTATGCAAAGTAAGAGTATACCTCCATGACCTATGGGACAGTAGAAAGAGCATGGATATCCAAAGTCCCTTTGTGAAATTGACCAAGTGACTCAACTTTTCAGACCTTCAGCTTTTCTATTCAGAATCTAAACTTAGGTCTATACATTAAAAAGTCATAAACTTTAGTTTGTGGATTTTATTTCAACTGTTGCTTTTCTTGATAGCATTTTGTTGATTTTGTGAAGCCCTTTGCTTTGTTCTGAATATACTGTGTATGTCAGGACTAGGTTAGATTATGTTGAGCTCTCGAGCAGTGCTAATATGTTAATTGCTCACAAGAGCAGAAGATACTTCTCCAACATGTCCATTGCTCATCACCTGAGCCCTTGTTCCATATTATTTTCATCTGGAACCCAGATTAGTACAGTCTCTGTCTGGAATATTACCATTTATTGCAGCAGTGAGGGAGGAGATATAGTAAACCCCAAAGTGGTTCTCAAAGCTTCTGCCCAGAAGTAATATGATATCACTTCAACCACATTTTCCTTGTTTGGCAAGTCACAGAAGTCTTTGTCAATGTCCCTGCCACAAAGGAAAGAAAAAAAGAGCACTACTTCTTTTTATTAAAAAAAAATACAGGGCACCGGGGTGGCTCAGTGGGTTAAAGCCTCTGCCTTCAGCTCAGGTCATGATCCCTGGGTCCTGAGATCAAGCCCTGCATTGGGTTCTCTGCTCAGCAGGGAGCCTGCTTTCCCCTCCCTCTCTCTCTGTCTACTTGCCATCTCTATCCAAAAAACAAAAAACTTTAAAAAAAATACAGGTAGGTCGGAGGAAATACAGAAAAAATCATAATCCCTATCCTAATGAGTCCTCAGTCTAGTGAAGAAGATATATTGAGCTTCCTATGTGAAATGATTTTAGGTAGAAGTGAGACTGAACAGAAAGATAATTTTCAATTTTTCTTCTAAGGCCTTCATATTATACCCTTATTTTGGAGACTTTTTTTTTTTAATTCTTTGGTATTTTTAAGGGCAATCTTTTCTGTTGCATGACCACTGAAGCATAGCTATTAATTAATTTTTAAAATGTTAAAACCACATTTTACAGGTCTTCACCTGCCTCAGTCATTCAACATTTACTTGTTCCTAAGTAGGGAAAAGGACCATTCCCATAGATGGGAATGTCACTCTCTGCACTTTAGTAGCAGTGATGAAACAGCATCACCTTGACTACCATTTAATCTAAGTCTAGAAATAGCTAGTCCTGATTTTGAAGTGACTACTACATTATTTTAAGTTCTTGTTTTGAATGCTAATGTGACTACTGTCATCATTACTTAATAAATTCATTATAATATGTTGAGCTTACATAGCACTGGTGTGATAATTAACAAAGATGTACTAAATATAGCCTACTCAGTGTCCAGTCACTTCAACTATACCACTACTTGAAATCCAAGATGCTCTAGAAATTTCCTATATTTGACCATGAATTGGGAGGGAAAATGCTACAAGTTCCATCTTCCATTCAGTTTCTAAGCTTGGTCCATCTACCCCTCCCCCCAATACTTAACCTATTGGCTTTGCATGTGGAGTCACCTTTATACCTCACCTCCCTGTCACAGATGACTTAAGTCATTACATGTGCTTCTCTGTTTGCAACTTAGCATGTCCCTTGGTGGTTGTCTCACCAGATCTGTGTCACAGTCAGAGACTTATAATTATGTGATGCTCTTCAACAGACTCTTAAAGTATGGTCTTTGGCCAGAAATAGTCTTATGGTTCAACACATAATTCCTGCTCCCCTGCTTTGAGCACGTTTTAGGATTGCCCTTTTCTGCTCCCTTTAAATCAGGGCCCCTTGATATACTTTGGCCAGGGAAATGTGAGCAGAAGAGATGCACATCTTATGTTTCTAGGAGTTTTAATAGTCATTGCAAAATTTACATTCCCAACTTACTGCTCTAATCATCAGTCAACTTGGGGGGTCCCCATCACTCTGCGTCCTTGAGTGATTATGAAAGCAAAGCCTGCTTGCAAACCTTCATTGGACATTTATCATACAGGAAAAATGTTATTTCGAAACTACTGAAATTTTGGAATATTTGGTACAACATGAGAATTATGGAGCCTATTCTGACTGATAAAAGGTTCAAGTGGGTTAAATGATTCAGTGCTTTTTGTTGGTATAGTAAACCACATTCTGTCATCCTCTCATGTGTGGTTATTTGCAGAGATGTATGTTCTAGAATGGGAGTTTATATTGTATCAATGTCTATTTAATTTTTTTTCCTTTTTGCAAATTATCTCATTGTTAAAGAAAAACCCTCAAAGTGTAACTCCATCCTTGAGTGGAACAAAATTCCTAAAAAGGTAATTTAAACATGTTCAGATAGATATCTTAAGTTTCTTCCCAGGAATTATCTGTAGAACATCAGGGTCAGAATGATTGTATCTCTAAGAAATTCTTTGGCATTTATAAGGGCAACATAAATTTGGTATTGGAATTTGCAGATCATTCTCAAAGCATAAGATTAAAAGAGCTTTAAAAGTTTTCAGCTGGTATATATCAGTATGTTCTCTTAAATAACAAAAGGGAAAAAGGCTGAAGGCTCACAATTTTGGTATTTTATATAAAGGAATAATGTTCTTTATCCCCAGATCCCTGATTTTTATGTGCCTTAAGTCATTCTGCTGAGGTTTTGGCGGCTTTTATGAAAAAGTAGGTGGTCTGAACTGGACATGGTATCAAATAGGCAGATGTGTAGGTCATAACAGCAAGGTTTAAAAGACTGAGTCTATTGTGGCTAAATAAAAGGAACTAAATGCTAAATGAATGTGACAGTGTAGATTGTGCCAGTAGACAGATCACCGTAGGCAGAAAATGGCCTGACGCACTGCTTAGAGCACTCCCCCTTAGTACAGCATATATCTAAAAAAATTCAAAACTAGAGTTTACCTTGCAAATGATGTTAGTGATTATCAGCCACCAGCTTTTTCCTGGTTGTTAAGTGTGTGAGTGTCTTCCTGGTGTTTCTATGTTGGTGGAGGGGTAGAGAAATTGGTAAAATAGTCAGATTCCCTGGCTCCATATTGGGAACTTACTATTCAGTGGATCTGGTGGGCACCAGAAATCCTATTTTAAAGGTCATTCTATTGTAAAAGACTTTGATTCCAATCTAATTAAGAATGAGACCCAGACTAAAGGAGCATCTTGTATGCTGCAGGTGTTTTGGTCATGTTTGAAGTGGGCAGTTTAAGGGTTTATGCGTTCAGATGCAGATCTATATTCTTGTTAAATTTTTTTTGGTTTTATTTTTAGTCACCTAAGCACATTTGAAGGTGGGTTTTGCATGACTAGATGTAAAAGCAACCGTTTAGTGAAAATCTTTCAGACCTTTAACATATTTCTTGACTCCTCTTGGTCTTGTTTTTTACATTTTAAAAATACAACTTAATATCTACCTTAGACAGTCTTAGTTCTAGGAGTAGGAAAAGATAATTTTCCTTAACCTATAGATTTCATTTCTTCTCAAAATCTTAGTGCTTTCTCCTAATGGCATAACTTCCTTCAGAAACCATCTCCTCCTTTGTTCTGTTGTTTTTGTTTTTCGTTTGTTTGTTTGTTTTCGATTTCATTCCCATCCTCTTTAACTTTAAATTTGCTATTTCAGTTGGATAAACAACATCCAGTGTACTTCATGGTCAGGCAACACAAATAAAATTTAAATGTAACCACTTCCCCATTACATAAACAGAAATAGTGTTATAGCATCGCAAAGCAAGTTGGGAGTATGACGAACTATTTGAAAGAGGAATCTTCCCATACAACTCCCAGAAGGTCATCTAAGCCTCCACATTTATTAAAAATAAATTGTCATAAAAATAGATTGTTAAAGCTGGGAGATTTTGTCAAGCCTGTGATTATATGCTGATCAATTTTTTCATCTGTTTTTCCTTATAGCTGACTATGACTTTTTATTTCCCACTAGTTTGGGGCTAGTTGAAGGTGCACATGGCTAGAAGCAAAAATGAAAGTTGTGTTGGGGAGTGTCAGAGGCATCAGAACAGGTCAGAGTGAAAGCAGTGACCCACATCCGTGTTCATACAGTATCCCTACACGAAAGGGACGTAAAGGAGAGGTGTATACACCAGCCTGAATCACTACTGAATTTAAGCTAAACCAAAGCCCCTGAAATTGTAAAATAATGTATTCAGGTAGGAAAAAACAAACTTCAGTTGGTTTCTTTTTAAGATCTCCATTTCCCCCAGCGTGCCTTGTAGGATGCTAATCATCACAGTATCAGCAGTAGCATCATTAACAAGCATATTTACAAATCTTCAGTATGTCCATTGCATATTTAAAGCAAGCAAAACAGACACCTGCCCTAATTTCTATAAGACCACTTTTTGTAAATCCAGCTTAATTTACATATAATTTATACATAATAAAATTTATTCATTTTTAGACTCACAGTTCTATAAATTTTGACAAATATTAGTTTGGCCACAATCTCCAATACTGTCCTTGTATCCCCTCATAGTCAGTCTCCTCCTCAAACCTTTAGCACCCATTGAGAGATTTTTGTCCATATGGTTTTACATTTTCCAGAATGTTAAGTGAACATACAGTAAGTATGACCTAAGTCCTACAGCATATAATCTACTATTTATGTATCTGGTTTGTTTCAGTCAGAATAATTCTTCTGACATTCATCCATGCTATTTCAGGTTTTAATGGTTTATTCATTTTTATTGCTGAGTTTTTTCCATTGTATGGTTACACCTTAGTTTGGTTATTCATGCATGCGTGTTTTATACACATAGCAGTAGGTTAACACAAGGCTGAACTGTTTGCTATTTATCACATACACATGAAGTATAATATAGTAACACTTATTCTGTTAGTAACAGTCATCAAAGTAGATGTATGGAGGAAAAAGAAAGTAACCATCCTTTGTTTTTGTGATTATCATTATTAGCATTATTTACATTGCAAGGGCAATATGAAGACTTTTATTTTTTATATTTTATCCTATTTTTAGGTTCTAGAAGACTCTAATTGAGTAAGGGAATCATATTTGCATAATGCCAAGGAAAGTAAAGGGCTTTACTGATAAACTCTGTAGACATGTTTTGAAAAATGTGAAGCCTTAAGATTTCCATTCTCCCTACAAATGGGAATGGGATCCACATTTCTCCAGTTAGTCTTCCCCCTTTTGATGATTACCAGTGAAAGGAAAGGGCTTCTGTATACAGGAATATTATTCTATCATTAAATAAATTCCTTTGAAAAGACAAAGTTTTACAATAAAACCATGTTATGACCTATTTCTCTCGGCCTCCTTACCTAAATTATTGGGAGCTAGGCTGGACTGGCCTTAGAGGTAGTTTAAATAGGCATATGTACTCATATGGTATGGAGTTAGGGTTATGGAGAAATTTTCCTTCCTTCTACCAGTTTACCCCATAGTTGACTAGAGCTTCAATGCCCGTCATTGTATTCAGTGTTTTGATTAAAGACCTATATTCTCCACTATTTTAAAATTCCATTACATTCTGAAATTTTAAAGCAAAACTTGTAATAAAAATATATAACAACGTAAGTTTCTTAGGGATTTCATATTTGTTTTGACTGGTTGATAAGGTGTTATGAATTTCATTTGAATTATGCTGGTAATAACTGGAAATAGCTGAACATACGTTGAATGTGAACATAATTTTCTTTCACATACTGTATGATAGTGTTCACATTAGGTTCTATGTTCATTTCTTTGGTACTTCTTTTTATTAATATTTATATAACAAACATAATTTTGCTTGCACATGGGAAAAGGGAATACTCTGGAGTGTAAGTATTCCATGCAGTTCTTGAGGCTGTTCATTGTAGAAAATTTTGGTTTGATCATTACCCAACCTTAATAAGTTGGGATGAACACAAATGACCTCTGTGGAGCCAAGGAGAGTGCTCATCTTCACTGACCCACGGTTACTAACTGGATTTCCAGGGCCTCTGAGGATGTACACATTAGTGAGGGCAGCCTACAATTCATCTTGTCTTTGGATAACCTTAGATCTAGTGGTTTTAATTTTTTTTTTTCCATCCCACAATCAGAACCTTGATAGTTAATAACTGTCAGGGCAGGCATCAATCCAAAATTTCCTTCTTCAGCTAGTTTCTGTTTCTCCTTTCCTATTTCTCAGGGGTATCAAACCAGTATAGAAACTATTCTTCTGGCATATGTCATGATGAGGGCATGATATTGTTTTCATCAAAGGAAGCATTAACTCAAGGTGGCTCTGAGACCCACTAGTATCAGATCTTAGTTTTGGTTCACAGACGACTTTTAAGTAGTCCATAAATAAAAGGTGGAGAATTAAAATTTTATAGCATCTGCTTCCTTTTTCCCTGTCTATAAGCCTAAACATGTTCTATCACAGTAATCAATATTCTGTATTTCATTTGCATTAAATTTCACAGCCCATTATTATTGCCCCATGTGAGGTCATTAATTATAGCCCTTGATAGATACAAAAGTTATAATAGCAAAAGAGTATAAAAATAATATTTCAAACAATAGTAGTTAGTACAAGCAAGTGCAAAGAAATCCATGAAGTCTTACTGAGGTGTTTACTAAATTTTGACATCAAGGTTTTCAGTGCCATCTTGCTTGGGTCTGGCAGTTTGAGGATGAGCACATTTGACTTTTGCCTTTGAGAAACTCTGTATTAAAACAATAACTATTGTTCCTCTTACCTGTAGGGGCTTTGAATTCTCTACTTGTCAAGTGACAAAAAACTGAGGGTCCCCTATGTCTGAGAATAAAAGATTCTGCAAAAGCTTGTGACTCCCCCCCAACCACCAAAAAAAAAAAAAAAAAAGGTATTGAGCAGGAGGATGATATGAGCTCTGGACGTTTACCCATAAGAATATCATTTTTAACATTAAAAAATGGGAGATTTATCACAACATATTGTAATTACTTGCTTAGTTTAATCTTTGCCAAAATAGTCTGTTTCTATTTATCTGCTCCAAGACCTGGTAGTATATGGCACATTATATGTTTTGAAGAAATGAATGAATCTAAATATAAAACATTTGTTCCACTTAGACATGTACTTGGTTAGTCTGGATCCCTGGAATAAGAATAGGAAACTGTGCTCCTGTTCTGCAAGCTTTTTTTTTTTATTTTCCCCTATCTTTTAAAAAATGCAGTGTCATTAACTCTAATTACAGTGCTAGCCTTAGCTCTCTAGAACTCACCTTCTAACTGCAAATTTCTACCCCTTGACCATCTTCCCAGTCTCTACAAGCTTGTTTCTCCTGCATTTCTAATCTGTGTGAATAAAGTCACAACCCACCTACCAGATTTTCTCATCAGAACCTCAGTTATCATAAATATCTCTTTTCCTCATCTCCAATTTATAATCATCACCAGGTCTTATTTGTTTTTTGCCTAAAGTACTTTTCACCTCACCCAACATCCCCACGATCTCAATTATCCCATGCAACCTGAAGTTGGCTGTGGTCTTCTCTCTCCCTCTCACACATATTCTCTGTCTCCAGAACAGCTTCTTCTGCAATGTGGCAAGAACATTTTTTGTTATTTCTGTTCTTCCAAGTTCAACTTCATTGCTGTTCTCTCTAAGAGATCTCCTTAACTCCTTACCCTTGCTCAGGAATTGGTTTACATTTTCCCCTATAGTCCCATACCCTCCCTAGGAGTGTGTCTACCAGACACATATCAAATTGTTTTACTCTTTGTCTCTTCCGTTAGAATGCAAATTCTTTAACAAGCACTAACAATAATATATTTAATTACACAGATTCTCCTAAAGAAGTCATAGGCATACTAGTCATTCAGTAAATATTTGGTGCATGGATAAGTAAATTAAAAATGGAATTAATAAGCACATGAGAACTGTTATGAGAACTGTTAGAATAATTTAAGATTACTTTAGAAAATAGCCATGAAATCCCAATCTAGGATGACACCTTACTATCTTTTATTAAAACATTTTACAAATTATGTATAGTGGGAACTATTTGAAGTTGGTCATCTGTTTGGGAGACAAAAATGCTGGACCCTAGACCCAACAAGACAGCAAACATTTACTATAAAATGTTATATAGTAATAATTTTTAGGCTTTGAAGACCATAAAGTCTCTGTCACAGGTACTCATCTCTATCACTGTAACAGGAAAAACGCCATAAACAATATGTCAATCAATGGGCATGACTGTATTCCAGTAAAAGTTGATTTATAAATATAGGGAGCTCATTGGATTCAACACACAGGATCTCTTGAATGCAGCCCCCTGCTCCAGACCTCAGGAAAGAATACTTATCAGTAACAATGCATAGAAATATAATGGACTGTATTGATCTTGTATCTTGCAAGCTTGCTGTACATACTTATTAGTCTAATAGTCTTTTAATGTGTGTGTATGGATTCCTTAAGGTTTTCTATACAAAAGATCGGTATCATGTGAGCAGAGAGGTAATTTTCTTTCTTTGTTTCCAGTTCCCATGACTCTGTTTCTATTTTCCTGCCTAATTATCCTCTCTAGAACCTTCAGTATAAGCATATCCTTGTCTTGTTCCTTATATGAGGGAGAAAGTATTTAGTCTTTCATCATTAATTATGATGTTGGCTGTTTTTGGTTTTTGCTGAAGCCTCTTATTAGGTTGAGAAAGCTCCCATCTAATTCTGGTTTAGTAAATGTTTTTTTATCATGAATGTGTTTTCAATTTTATCAAATGCCTTTATTATATCTATTTAGGTATCACATGTTTTTGTGTTTTATTCTCTTAATATGGTATATTGCTTTTATTTATTTATTTATTTGGATGTTGAACAATCTTCCCTTCCAGAGATAACTCCCACTTGGTCATATAATATAATTTTTAAATATGTTGCTGAGGATGCCTGGGTGGCTCAGTTAAGTGTTGAGTGTCTGACTCTTAGTTTGGGCTCAGGTCATGACCTCAGGGTCCTGGGATTGAGCCCAGCTTTGTGTCCCTCTCCCTCTGCCTCTACCCCTACCCAGCACTTGCCTGCACACTCTTTCTCTCTCTCAAATAAATAAAACCTTTAAAAAAAGAGAGCGGTTCCCCTTTCTCAAAAATAAATAAATAAAAAAGTGCTGCTAGATTTGGTTTGTTAGTATTTTGTTGGGAATTTTTGCATCTATATTTATAAGACACACTTGTACATAGTTTCTTTTCTTGTGTTATGTTTGTTTTGTTATCAGGTAACATGTACTTCCTGGAATGGTTTGGAAAATGACCTCCCCCACTTCTTCTGTGTTTTGTTGTTGTTGTTGTTATTGTTTGTTTTGTTTTGTTTTTTGCAAGAGTCTGTGAAGGACGATGATGCTGATTTTACTTCTAAAGTCAGTAGAGATAGGGGCGCCTGGATGTCTCAGTGTGTTAAAGCCTCTGCCTTCCACTCAGGTCATGATCTCAGGGTCCTGGGATTGAGCCCCACATTGGGCTATCTGCTCTGCAGAGAGACTGCTTCCTCTTCTCTCTCTGCCTGCCTCTTTGCCTACTTGTGATTTCTGTCAAATAAATAAATAAAATCTTAAAAAAAAAATAAAGTCAGTAGTGATATATTCTATTTTGTTCCTGATTTCAGTAATTTGAGTCCTCTCTTATGCTTAGTATAACTAAAGTTTTGCCTATATATATATATATATATACACACACATATATATATATATATATATCTTGGAACACTGAAAAATTATATATATATATATGTTATATATGTGTTATATAAATTATATATATATAATTATATATACGTATATATAATTGTATATGTATGTTGTATATATTGTATATGTTGTATATGTATGTTGTATATATATATAATTGTGTATATATATGTATATATAATGTATATATAGGAACACTGAAAAATTGTATATATATGTTACATATATGTTATATAAATTATATATATATAATTTTATATATATATATATATATATATATAATTTTTCAGTGTTCCAAGATTCATTGTTTATGCACCACACCCAGTGCTCCATGCAATAAGTGTCCTCCTTAATACCCACGACCAGGCTCACCCAACCCAACCCCCCTCCCCTCCAAAACCCTCAGTTTATTTCTCAGTGTTCACAGTCTCGCATGGTTTGTCTCCCCCTCCAATTTCCCCCAACTCACTTCTCTTCTCCTCCCGATGTCCTCCATGTTATTCCTTAGGCTCCATAGGTAAGTTTTATCTTTATAATTAAATTTCAGTTTTGTTGATTTCTCAATTCAGTTTCTCAATTTTATTTTCTACTTTAGATATTTTCAGTCTAATACTTAGTATCTTCCACTTGGTTTAGTTCACTCTTGCTTCCTTGTTCTTAGAAGAGAAGTTTAGGATACTGATAGAGGAGTTCTTTCATCTTACCATAGGCCTGAAAAGTTATCAATTTCACTCTGAACATGTATGGCTGTATTTATGACTTTTGGTATGTTTTGTTTTTGTTCTCATCTCATAGCATTTTCTAATTTCCCATCTGATTTCATCATTTATGTCTTGGATCTTCAGAGGGGTGTTGTTTACTTTCTACGTATTTGTGAATGTCCGAAATTTCCTTCCCTTATTCATACCTAAATAAATTGTATTCTCTTCAGAGAACATGATTGGTGTAACTTTAATACTGTTAATTTTATTAAGGCTTACTCTTTTGGTCTAACATAAGGTCTGTATGGTTATAGCATTGTTCCTGTCTTCTCTTTGTTGGTCTACTCCCTTCCTGTTCTTTTCATTAAGGAAAGCATGGTATTCCAATGATTAATGTTTACTTCTGTTCCCTCCAGTTCTGCCAATTTGTTTCTTTTATTTTGGGACTCTCCTGTTCAGTTATACATATTTTTAATTCTGTCTTTGTGATATTTACACATTAATCCTTTTTAAATGCTATTCAATGTCTTCAGTAAGAAATTTTTTTTCTTTTGCCTCTTCTTTCTAAAGTCTATCTTGTGTAACATCTGTGGATCAACTCCAGCTTTTTTTTTTTTTGTGCTATTTACATGATATATTTTAAATGTTCAACTCAGGGGTGTCTTTAAATATAGATCCTGTTTTGCATAGCACATGGAGCAGCATCACGGAGTGTGTGTGTGTGCGTGTGTGTATGTGTTGTTATCTAATTTCTTCCTTTGGGTTGAAGTGGGATATAGACTTTGGTACTGAGAGTAATTCTAGAGGAACAGAATTACAGGGATATTTTCTGAATTGGTCCCAGGGTTTTGGAATTGGCTCTCTGATCTCTGATTTAACAGAAGTAATGACTCTATTTCGGTGATAAAGGGGACATGGATATCGGTGGCTGATCCTAATAGTGCCAGAAAAAAGTCAGGGAAAAAATGGGGGTGAGTTCAGGGTTTCATATTATCAGCTCCAGCTCAAGATAAATGACCTGAAAATTCAATGTCTTCTCTGAAAGAAAACTTTGTTTCCTATAACCATGGAACAAAGCCATAGCTTTGTTTCTATAGCCATAGAAACAAATAGCCATTTGTTTCTAAACAAATTCACACTTTTCTGTGAATGGCTGAATTACAATGCAAATTAATTTCCCAGCATTACAACATGTATGCTGTTAAATGAGGTCATTGGTTTGGAAGGAGTGGGGTCTTCAAAATTGGAGTAGGGTCACATGGGCAGATTTTGATGAAAAGGAAATGTTGTACTACTAAACTCTGCTCAGCTTTTCTTGCTGGTAGAAGCTGTCCATCTACCCCTGTTTGAGACACAGTTCAAACATCACTGTAGTCCAACAGTCAGAATTGGGACTTATGAACTTCAGATAATCAGTAGACTTTTAGCTCAAGTCCATCTCACAGTGGGTCCAGGGATTACCCAAACCCATCCTGCAGTTATATGTCTAGTTCTAGAATATATAAGGGGAATGAACACAGCAACTGGGAAGATCCATAGATTGGTTTCCTGACTTGTGGACCAAGGGCTCTTGCGGTAGAAAAGGGGAAGTGGAAGCAGCTAGAACTGCCTCTGACTAGGAAAATAGAAAACATAAAGCAATATTGCATCTTGAAGGGATTGCAAAGATTAGTGTCCCTCTCAAGAACTTGAATTGAAGGCAGTGATTCCTACCACATCCCCATTTGACTCACCTGTTTGGCCTATGCAGAAAGCAGACAGATTTTTGAGAATGACATCAGATTATCATGAACTTAAACGAGTGGTGAGTCCAAGTGAAGCTCCTGTTAGAGATTTTGCTTTATTGCTGGAGCATATTAACACATCGTCTGCTATCCGGTATGTAACTTTTTATCTGGAAGGTGATTTTTTTTCTTCTTGATACCTGTTAGTAAAAACCACCAGAAGCCGTTTTTGCTCAGCTGGTGGGGCAAAAATACAACTTCACTCTCTTACCTCATGGCTATATTGACTCCCTTGGTGTATGTAATAATTTAGTTCAGAGGGATCTTGACTATGTTTCCCCTGATATGATGCTAATTGGACTGAGTGAGCAAGAAGTAGCAACTATTCTACTTATTGGAAAGACATTTGTATGCCATTGGGTCCAGTGGTATGGGACAATTTGAGATATCCCTTTTAGACAAAGAATAAGTCATTGCATCTGGCCCCTCCTACAGTGAAAATGGAGGCACAATGTTTAGTGGGTCAGTTAGATTTTGGGGGGCATCATAGTCCTCGTTGGAGTGTGTTGGAGTGTTAGAGTGTATTACTCCTGTCCATTTATCTAGTGACCTGAAAACTTATAATTTTGAATGGACACAGAGCAAGAAAGGGCTCCAAAACAGGTCTGGGCTGCCAGGAAAATTCTCTTTCACTTGGTCCATAATGAGGTAGCAGGTCTAAGGATGATTGAAGTATCAGTATCAAATACGGATTTTGTTTGTGGAGCCTTTGGCAGTACCTTATCAATAAATCATGGCACAGAACCATAGGATTTTGGAGTGAAGTCCTGGCTTTCTCTGTGGATAACTACTGTCCTCTGAAGAAACAACTGACTGGCTATTGGGCTTTAGTAGAGATTGAATGTTTAACCATGGGTCACTGAATTACCATAAAATCTGAGATGTCTATCACGGAAATTGGATGGGTTTAGAAACAAGCCATCATCAAATGGAAATTGTACATATGAAGTGGTGTTCAAGCAGGCCCTGAATACACCAGTAGGCAGCATGAGGAAATGGCCCAAATGTCCATGGTCCCCACTCCTGCTGCCTTCTCTTTTTCCCAGCCTGCATCCATGGCCTCATTGGGAGTTCCCTATAGTTTACTAAGAAAGAAATTTGGGGCCCAGTTAAAGATCTTACAAATGGTTCTGTATGGTACGCAAACTCTACCCCAAAATAGACAACTGAAGCCATGTAGTCTCTTTCTGGAACATCCCTGAAGTGGTAGAGGGAATTCCTCCCTGTTGGTAGACTCTTGAGCAATATACCTAGTTCATTTCTCCAAAAGAAGTGGTCAGATGTGTGAGTGTGTATTGATTTACAGGCTGTGACCTCTGACGTGGCTCAATTTTCAGGTACTTGGAACAAGATTAGAAAACGGGTGACAAGGAGGCCTCAAAAAGATCTATGTAGATGGACGTCTCTGAATTGGCAAAGAATGTGAGGTTATTTGTCTCATGTGAACATTCAAAAAAGTGTTACAGACATTGGGGAGGGTATGTGCTATGGTGAGTGCTGTGACGGGTGTAAACCTGGTGATTCACAGACCTGTACCCCTGGGGCTAATAATACATTATATGTTTATAAGAAAATAAAAAATTAAAAAAAAATGTTACCTCTGCAGAAAAAGTTTTTAATAAACTGCTATTCTGTGCATACCAGTTGGATTTTTCCTCCCAGGCACTTTTGTCAGTGATAGTGGGCTCAGAAGAAAGCATGCATGGTGGCACAAATGAAGGTTATATCTGCGCTCAGGAACATGAACCCGTGAACCACGCACCGGCACTGACTTGGCTATTGCAACTGGTGTTTGCCTAATCTGCCTGCAGAAGCCAACACTGAGTCTCCAGTATGGCATCATTTTCTGAGTTAGTCAGCCATCTACCTGGTAACAGATTGATTACACTGGACAATTTCTATATTGAAAATATAAGCACTTTGTTCTTACTGGAATAAATAGGTACTTTCTCTGGGGCCAGTACTTTTTCAGTTGTTCACAGGATATTGGTCTCATGTTAAGCAGAAGTATTGCCTTCATTTGGAGATGAAGCATAATTTAAGGAGATTCATGTGGTCCCAAGTTAACAAGGGTAGAAATGGGATGGTTAATTTTGTGTCAACTTGGCTAGGTATTTAATCAAACACCAACCTAGCTGTTGCTGTGTAGTTATCTTATAAATGTTACAATTAATTGATTTTTAAAATGAAGATTATTCTCAGTAATATAGATAGGC
Organism: Lontra canadensis; assembly: GCF_010015895.1. Classification (NCBI taxonomy): domain Eukaryota; kingdom Metazoa; phylum Chordata; class Mammalia; order Carnivora; family Mustelidae; genus Lontra; species Lontra canadensis. Next base: position 9,734,874 of record NW_022631001.1, read on the forward strand.
CCCATCCAATATGTTGAAGCTCTGAAGAGCAAAAAGAGAGGTTTCCTGGAAAAGAAATTCTGTTCCTGGACTGCAGTGTCAGCTCTTGCCTGACTTACTTGGCTGCCAGGCTGCTCTACTAATTTTGAACTTGCCAGTCCTCACAATCATGGGAGCCAATTCCTTAAAATGTGTCTTAATAGATATTGATTCTGTTTCAGACTGTATCAGTCTGGAGAACCCAGACTGATAGTGTTTACTCCATTTACGTTTTAATGTAATTACTGATCCTTGGTATTTATGTCTGCTAATACGCTATTTTTGTTCCTTATTATTTTTTGTTTCTCTATTTTCCCTTTTATTAAATAGAAATTCATAACATACTATTTTAATTTGTTTTTCATTATGCATTTTGAGATATTTTCTTAATTGTGTCCCTGAGGATTACAGTTTATGTCTTAACATCAACTTATCTAATTCTAGCTAATATCAATTTAATTTTACTAATATATTAAATAATTACTCCAAAATAACTGTTTTCTCTTCTTGGCACTATTATTACAATGCAAATGACTCTTTTATGCATTATAATCCCTTTAACACAGTTTTATACTTATTGCATTATGTAGTTATCTTTTAAATTAGGAAAAGAATTACATACAAAAATGCATTTTTGATGAAAATAGACATTTTTAAATAATAAAATGTTTTGGCTCAAACATTGGGGACTTCCATGGTTTCATGCAAATTTTGTGATTTTTGCTACTTCTGTGAAAGATGCCAGTGAAGTTTTAATAGGGATTGAATTTCTAAGTTGCTTTGGGTAGCACAAACATTTAAAAAATAGCATTCCACACAATCTTGAGAAAGAGTGAAACCAGCGGCCTCACACTTTCTGATTTTAAACTATAATACAAAGCTATATTAACCAAAAAAAGTGGTATATCAGCATAAAAACAGACACATACATCACTGGACAGTAGAGAGACCCCAGAAATAAATTCATGTGTATGTGGTCAGTTACTTGACAAAGGTACCGAGAATATATGAGGGGGAAAGGACGGTTTCTTCTGTAAGTGGGGTTGGGAAAACTGGATAGCAATGTGTAAAAGAATGAAACAGGACAGAATTAAAAATAAAGATTTCAGTATAAGACCTAAAATCATAAAGTTCAAGGAAGAAAAAAAAAAAGTGTTCAAAGAGGAACTTAATGGCCACTTTTTCCAAAGATGACTTATAAATGGCCAATAGATATATGAGAAGATGCTCAATATTACTAATTAACAAGGAATGGCAAATCAAAACCACAATGAGGTATCATCACACATCTGTAATAATGGTTATGATTAAAAAGATGGGAAGGAAGTGTTGGCAAGGACGTGTAGAAAAGGGAACCCTTTAACACTGTTGATGGGAATGGAAATTGTACAGCCACAATAGAAAACAGTATGGAGATTTATTTAAGAAAAACACAAAGAGATCTCCAAAAATCAAGCAATCTCACTTCTGGGTTTATATCCAAAGGAGACAAAAACAGGATATCAAAGAGATATATGCACTCCATGTTCACTTCAGCATTATTCAGAGTAACTAAGGTATGGAAACAACATATGCGTCCACCAGTGCATAAAAGTGTATTAAGAAGATATGGTGTTTATACAGTGGGTTCCTACTCAGCCATGAGAGAAAAAAAAGACATTTCACCATTTACAGCAACATGAATGGAACTTAGAGACATACTACAAGTGAAAAAAGCCAGACAAAGGCAAATACTATATGATATCCTTTTTATGTGAAATCTAAAAAAGCTCGAACTTATAGAAACAGACTAGAATGGTGGTGATTAGGGGCTGAGTGTGGGGAAAATGGAGAGACATTGATTAAAGGGTACAGGCTTACAGTTATAAGACTAAAAAGTCCTGGGGAACTTAACGTATAGCATGATGATTAGTTAATAATATATATTAGATAGAAAGTTGCTAGGGAGTAAAGCTTAAATGCTCTCACCACCCAAGGGGGGAAAATAATGTGTGGTATGATGGAGGTGTTAGCTAATGCTAGGGGGAATCCTTTTGCAATATAAATGTAGCCTTTCAACATGCTGTATACCCTCAACTTGTACAATGTTACAGGTCAATTTTATCTCAACAAGGCTGGAAAAGGTAATATAAACGTTGCTACTCTAGAAATCAGCCCCCTTCCCTGAGTTTGGTGATTTTAACTGTGTGTTGCTGTCGTTTTTCTTGTTGATGCTGCTATTTGTTTATTGTCAGGCCTGAATATTCTGTAAAATCCACGTCTGTTCTTCTGTACAGTCACTGAATTCCATTTCAGTTTAGTGTTGGGGTAATACCTGGGGAGAGACTTCTTTAAATCCCTTGAACCCGTTAGATTTACTGTACTGAGCAACCCCACCAATGTTGAGGCTGTTAATAACTCTGACTTAGTCTTCAATTCATGCCTGCACAGGGCAACTTCATCAGCCAGAGATGAGAGTTTGGGACCTCTCAAGTCACTCCCGGGAATACTGTAGGCTTACACTTGTGTCCCCTGTATCCTTAAGGGATATGTTTGTGCTTTCCAATGACCCCTGTACCCATCTCACTGTTGGGTATTCCATTTCAGATTTTTGGTCTCTTATTAACTTTAACTAGTATCTCCTCCTCATAGAACCACAGAATTAGGGAAATATTACTGATAGATTTTGGCAAAAGTCTTTTGGAATTAGGGATTTTTCCCACTGAGCAAGTCACCAAATAATGTCATGCCTTGATTAGAACTTTTCCAAGGAATTTTCAGACAGGAAGAGCTAATTAAATAATTGTTAATATTGAATCTTCAAAAAATGTGATGTCCTTATAGTATATGTTCTTATATACTTTGTCTTATTTGAAAATCTCTATGACCTTGTAAGTGTAGGTTAAACTACTCTTTTTATCTTGCTTGCACAGTTGAGGAAATTAAATGTAGGATAGCTGTCTGTAGTCAAATTGGTAAACAACTGGTGGGACACATAACTCATGCTTAAGTGTTTCCTAGTCAGTTCTATTTGTTGATAAGAGACTTATGATCTAAGATAATGAGATGATTTAAAGAAACTGAATTAAAAGAACTTGAAGAAATTAGTTCTATTTGGTTAAGAACAATTATTTTACATCTATGCTCCTATTGCATGAGAGAGAAAATATTTTTATAATCATCCAAACATAATTTTTTTTCGCCTTCATATAAAAATGGCTTGGTTAATCAGTATTTCAATTTGGACCTTAAAAAATCATGAAAAGTAATTGTGAACAAATGAGTAACTGACTTTCAGGACTAAAAAAAAGAAAAATGAGCCTGACAGTTATGGACCAAGCATCATCAGACATAGAAGCACAAACACAACAAGTTTCACATATAGTTAATCTAGTTATTAACTATGACACAGTCTCACATGATGCAGCTTCCTATTACCTAGAGTCCTTGGCATCCCATCATTTTCCTAATTTTAAGGTATTTATCCTACCACATAAAAATGTCCTAAGAGCTGAATTTAGTAAGCAACCTTTATGATGGTCTCCACTGATTCCAAACTCTGGTGTTCATGTCCTTGTGTAATCTCCTTCTGAAGGCGAATGGAGTTTTAATAGAATATGAGAGAAGGGATAGACTGTCATATGTGAGAATAGACTATCTAAACACTTTGATTTGTCATAGGAGCTCTCTCTAGTTCTCCCATGGATGCCTTACTCTGGTGTAAACCAGCTGTCAGGTCATGAAATAGTCATGTACAGAGATCCACATGAGTGAGCTTGGAAGTAAATTTTCTCAGGCTTGCCAAGAGATGTAAGAATGGACATGGAAGCAAAACCCTACCCAATTAAACTTGTGGTATGTGCAGCCCAGCCCAGCACCTTGTGAGAAATGTTAAATCCAAACCACTGAGCTAAATTGCTCTCAGATTCCTGACACAGAAAAATGTAAACTAATGGATATTTTCAGCCACTGTGTTTTGGGATAATTTGTCACGTAGCAATAGATAAGGATTATAGTGAGCGAAAATAAGATTTTTAAAAATCTGATTCTGTTTGAATGTGTGACATGTGTCCATGAATCTGGCTACACTAATGGCTTTTAAAAGTGGCCACTCCAGGAAGTGGAGTGACCTGTTCTTGGGATGGGTGATTTTGAGCAGTGATTCTCAAAAGATGTGAGACGATGGCTATCAGGATGCATGTATTTGAATATCTAAGACATGTGTTTCAGAAAACACTTCCAGGTGATTCACAAATGTCTTTTCATGCCACTTAGGAATTACCACGTTACGTGTATTGGGAATAAAATCTTGGCAGAAATTAAAACACTAACCAAGCAGAGATAAACTATGAATATGTGAATACTATCCTTTGAAGAATTTCTCTTTACCATATGGAATTAAGTTCTCCCGATTATGATGATTTTGGTTGTATATATCTTGTGCATTTGTGGTATTCCCATGGGAACATTATAATATATGGATAGAATTTTACTAGTTTTTCTCTTGTTTACTCTTGTTCACTTTCATATCTGCTTTTAATTCTCATGAAACAACATTCAGTTTGTGTTACCCATGTGTAGGATGTCCAATAAATGTAATCTCCATTGGTTCAAAGAAATATTTTTAAGAGGCTGTAGGACTTAAAGTTTCTAATAAGGTATGCCTTTCCTGGTAAGGAATTGGGAGAAAATATGACTAAAGATAGATCTCAAGGAGGCTTAATGCCTCGGAGACTCCAAAGAGGACTGACAATCTTTTAGTAGAAGTATTTGTGTATGAAGTAACTGGAAGTTTGGGAATATTATGGAAATAATCTTTCTATTAAAGAAATGCCTTTAAAACAAAGCAACATCATGCTGGAATTTGTAGTGTTTATCTGCCCCACCTGACCAGGTTATAGACAGAAAGTTAGACAACCCCTTCACCTATTTCATTTAACTGAAACACCTACACCTTGATGAGAAACGTGAGGTAGATATAACCATCCTAATTTTATAGTTGAAAAAATCAGGTTCCAAAAATTGGGAACAGGGGAGCCTGGGTGGCTCAGTAGGTTAAAGCCTCTGCCTTCAGCCCAGGTCATGATCCCAGAGGCCTGGAATCGAGCCCAGCATCAGGCTCTCTGCTCAGGAGGGAGCCTGCTTCCCTCTCTCTCTCTTTCTCTCTCTCTCTCTGCCTGCCTCTCTGCCTACTTGTGATCTGTCCCTGTCAAATAACTAAATAAAATCTTTAAAAAAAAAAAAAAAAGAATGCTAGTTTAGGGGTGCCTGGGTGGCTCAGTGGGTTAAAGCCTCTGCCTTCAGCTCAGGTCATGATCTCAGGGTCCTGGGATCAAGCCCAGCATCCATCCGGCTCTCTGCTCAGCAGGGAGCCTGCTTCACCCCCACCCCAAGCCTGCTGCTTTGCCTACTTGTGATCTTTGTCTGTCAAATAAATAAAATCTTAAAAAAAAAAAAGAAGAATCCTAGTTTAAACAGTCACCAAAATACTCAGTATTTACATATTTCCTTTACATTTCCTCGGCATAATGTTGAATCAATAAAAATACCTCAAATAGCCAACTGCCTCAAAATCTTCAATATTGTCCTGTGACAGTCTTTCTAAGCAATCAGTGGACAACTCCTGACTTTTCTCCACAAGGCTTGTAGTTGAGCCTAGCATAGGGTTTGACTCCTTTGGATGAAGAAGGGCACAAATTCAGAGAAACAGGTGAATTTGACATGGTGTGAACTTTGATATCTGACAGATAAGGGAAACCAGCAGAGAAAGAAAACAAAAACAAAAACAAAAACACTCCAGTAGGTAGCAACAGGCTTAGTGTAAGAGCTAGTCAGGATCCTGGTTGAAAAAGCAGTAAGGTAAATTCAGTTGAGATCTGTTCCTAGTGAGAATGGTAGAGATCAACTGTTATGTTGTTTTGATTGGCCTTTTGGGAATTGGGATGAGCTCACTTTCCTTTTTTCTAAGGAAAAAAGGACTTAGGCTTTAAGGGATTTTTAATCTTAGACTAAATTTGACAAATCACTTAATTTGCTACTATAAGACTATATATTTGTTCATTCACTGAACAGGAACAACAAAACCATTTAGGGAGAGTTGCGTGAGAAATAAAGTTACCAGTTACCACCTCAGATTTTGTAGGAATCGGTAAATATTTGGGAGAGGTTGAGTGTGTATGTCATTTATGTGAAGGAGAAGAGAGAAAGTTCATTAAACAGAAATACTGTTTTTAATCTCATATAGGATCTCTTTTTCAGGGAGAAGCCCCTACTCATTTCATTTTCCTCATCTAGGTAATGCATGAAAATAAAACAATGAAATAAACAAAGTTGTTTTTAAAACCTTACTAAAATTGTTAGCCTACACAAGAGGAAGAGGTGAACAGTTTAATCTATAATTTACTCTTTTACAAACTAGAAGGTGACACTTAATGGATTTGGTGAATCTATGATTATGTCATTTAAAGCCAAATATGAGTTTAAACAGAACACTGAGTTTCATGGCCAAAATCATTCTGCAGTATTGGCACAGTGTGTCTGTTTACGTTAAGACTGTGTCACCATAAAAATTTTCTAAATTTGGGTTTTATAGCCAAAGATGAGAACAAATAAAAATGCAATATTGAAATCATTCTTTGTTTAGCTTCTCTAGAACTGAAGTCACACTTTGGCTCTGTCCACATGATACCAAGTGTGGAATGTGGTGAGAAAAATGTTCTTTCTGACATTATTCTGATTCATCCAGATGAACAATGAAAAATACCATCGAATCTTTGTGCTAAGGAAGTTTACTATATCAGAGTATCAATTGACTTTTATCTTTATTTTTAAAGGGAAATGAGGGGCGCCTGGGTGGCTCAGTGGGTTAAAACCTCTGCCTTCGGCTCAGGTCATGATCCCAGGGTCCTGGGTTTGAGCCCCACATCGGGCTCTCTGCTCAACGGGGAGTCTGCTTCCTCCTCTCTCTCTCTGCCTGCCTCTCTGCCTACTTGTGATCTCTGTCTGTCAAATAAATAAAATCTTAAAAAAAAAAAGAAATACATTTAAAGGGAAATGAGAGTGGGCATTAGTGTATGTATTTAATACTGAAGGTAAGCTTTCTTCAAATTTCAGTAGATGGGACTTATTCATTATGATTCTAGAATTCCAAAAAGTTCATAAATCTGTGTGTGTACATAGATATGTATATTAGTGTGTATATATACATAGATGTATATATATATATGCTCACATACGAAAATACATAATTTTCAAAATAATTGGCCTATATCAATAGTGAAAAGTCCAGTAGAAAAAAAAAAGTCCATTTGAAAACTTATGTTTCTAAAAAAAAGAATAGCACAATATTTGTTACAGGACAAAAACATTAATAAATTTCTTGAAAAAAAAACAGAATAATGAACATAATTCAAATTTGCTTGTGTGAATCAAAATCTTGTTAATTTCTAAAAACGGAACAGCATCAACTCTATGTACTCACATGCATCTAAAATATTTAAATCCTTCTATACTGAATGACATACTATGCAAACAAATACAAGTAAAATTAAACTTTATGTTTTAGACCACTAAAGCATATGGAGAAATGTGATTAAATCTGTAGGTTTTGTACACAAATTATTTAAATATTTCCAATCCTGGCTTTCTTTGATCACTGTCTAGCCCCAATGACCCTAAACAAATTAAATTATAAACCCCAATTTTTTTTTATCCTTAAAGAGGGGTTATTATCATCTACTTTGAGGGTTTTGGGGACGAGTAAATTTGTTTGACTGTATATAAGGAACTTGGGCCAATGCTCTGTAAGGTAGTGACTCTATACTTTTGATATTTAATACATTTGATGCTATTGTTCTGGGAGAAACCTAGAAGGGAGTCCTGGTTATTTATTCAAATATTTTTTAAAATTTTTAAAAAATATTTTTCTTTTTAAAACATCTTGTTTTTGCAAGGTATTTTACTACTTTTTTTAATAGGCATCGCCTGCTAACAATGATAATAGTAACTGCTCTTGTTGCCGACTTCTTTCCCCATGCTGAACAATGGACCGAGCACTTGAATGGATCCCTCTCTGTCTGCCCCAACAGTCACTTCAGTTGCATTATGGGAGTCACTTAGATGATAGGCCAGCCCTCATCATGGCAGGTAATGTTGGAGAATGCATAGAGAATACATGCCTATGAACCATTAAAATTGGAGACATGCACACAAAAACTATACAACTACCTTGTATAAGGTTACTTGAAAATAGTCAAATCAGACTGGTATTTACAATTAAGAATTCTATGTCTAGCATCATAGATAGGTTGCCAGTCAGTAATACCTGTATGGAACATATTGTGAAGGTACAACTCTGGCAACGGATTTGGAATAAGACCCGAGTTTGCTTCCCAGGATTAAATGTGACATTTAGAAAACATGAGTTGTTTTTTTTGCTTGTTTGTTTGTTTTTGTTTTTTGGGGGGTATTTTTGAGAGAGAGAGAATATGAGAGAGTGGGGGTGGGGTGGGGAGGTGCAGAGGAAGAGGCAGAATCTCAAGCAGACTCTGTGTGGAGTGTAGAGCCAGACATGGGGCTTGATCTCAAGACTGTGAGAGCATGACCTGAGCTGAACCGAGAGTCAGACATTCAACGAGCTGAGCCACCCAGGTGCCCCAGAACTTGTGAGATTCTTAGAAAGTCAATTACAGTACAATCAAGTTCTTGATCTGTGAAATCAAAATAACCTATAGTCTTTTGTCCCTTTTGTATCTTTTGTGATCAAAAGATACACTGATGTAAAAGTGTTAGGCTAGTTTTTGTGGGGTTTTGTGTTGTTGTTTATTTTTTTGTTGTTTTTGTTTTTGTCTTTAGGTGTGTGGGGTTTTTTGTTTGTTTTTTGGGTTTTTTTTTTTGCATCTATAAATACTGATAGAACTCAATCATGGTACCTGTTACTATTGCTGTATAACAAACTACCCCAGAACTCAGTCACACAGAATGACCATTTTATTTATCATATTCTTAGATTCTGTGGGTCAGGAATTCAGGAAGAACCCAGAGGTGATGACTTGTATCTTCTCCATGATATCTGTGCTCTTAGCTGAGATGAATTTCATGGCTTCAGGTAACTTGATAACTGGAGGCTAGAGTTACATGGACACATCTTTACTCACTTGTCTGGTGATTGATATTGCCTGTCAGCTGAAACTTCAGCTGGGCCTTCAGTTGGAGCACTTGTATGTGGTCTCTTTATATGGTGCCTGGGTTCATAGAGGGAAGTTCCTGAGAGGAGACCTCTGGAGAACAATCATTTTGAGAGAACAAAGTGAGAATTACATAGGTGTTTATTAACTTGGAAGTCATGGCATCACTCTTCTAATGGTTAAAGCAGCTATAAATCACCTGATATTCAAGGAGGAAAAACCATAGACCCCAACTCTTGATGCAAGAACAAGAATTTGGAGGCCATGTTTAAAACCACGTAAGTCCTACTATTGGAATTCTGGGTTTATGATAGTGTTTTCCATTCCTTCCTGATCCCAAGAATACAGTATTCACCTAAACAGAAAATTGATAGTCTTACTTTCTCTCATCAAAAGTAATGGAAGATATTGCACCCAACTAGTTAACCCTATACTTTGAATGGCATGAAAATAGCTTGAAATTCATTCTTTTTTAAAATATAATAGGGAATTTCTCCATCTTTTCTAATAGTAATTCCTATATATTTTTTTAAACTTCTTTATTTCTATGTTAGTAACCAAGTGAAGTTCAGAGTTAACAATTACTGGTATAACTCAAACACATAAAATCTATTTGACTTAAAATATCCAAATAATTGGTAATGAGTTAATATTGTAGCTTTGAATTACTGAGATACTGTTTTTTTTTACTTTGCTCATATATATGGGAGATTATTTTTACAAACCTGTGCAGATAACATAAACACTTCATGTTTTTTGGTTTTTATCCTATAGCCGAAGGGCTGTAATGAGTGAGTAGGGTGCTGAAAAGTTACATAGTTAATGTGTTACGGGAAAGATTTTATTAATAAGCTCATTATTTTCTGTCAAATTTCAAACTCTTTGATAGAGTGACATTTTCAAAACTTGAATTTTAATATTTTCCTTACTGAAAGGTACACCAGTATTTAATGCAATGTCAACACAATAATTGTGTAACATAAAAGTATTATTTAAGATGTTTGTGTATATTAACATCTTATGCCTTGGGTATTAAGTACCATAAGACAGTTGATTTGCTTTGTATAATGGTATGTGTAGGAAGGTAATTACTAGTTTTTGATCATGGTAGATAATGGTTCTAATTAGTGCAAAAGAATCATAATTAAATATATGACACTATAAAATGCACAGTTAAGGTTGTGACTTAACAAATAAAGATTAAAAGTTTATTTTTAAAAAAGACTATGTGTTAAATACACAAGCCAAAAACAAATTTTGAAAATTGTGTAGGAGTGTTAATTACTGAATGAGCACGTCCAATGAGAGAATTTCAGAAGTTCTTTGAGAATGTCTCTGCAATTTGTAGAAGAGTCTGGTATCTGAGTCTGCAGATTAAATGAGAAGAGACTGTGGGTTGTTTCTTTCCTAAGTGAAACAAAGAAAGCTTTTAAAATGAACACTGAAGATGAATAAAGTAAATTAGAATTCTTTCAGAAGGATATGAAGGCCAAGATTCCATTTGGGAAATATTTCAAGTGTTTTGAAAGGGGAGATTCTGTTAGAGAAGGGAGCCTCTTTCAAGACTGATCTAAGCTGTCACTTGACACCCTAGGATCTACCAAATGCTTCTTCTAGATGGTAACTTAACATTCAGCACATGCATCCCTACAAAGTTAAATCAATATATTTGGGCATTGTGTGTTTTAGTTTGGACATCCCGAGAGCAGATCATGATCTTAGGATACTAATGCAAGTGAGTTATTTGGAAGGTGAAGGAGGACTTGGTATCAGAGTAATGAAGTGAAGATAAGAAGAGGAGGCCCATACATGGTACACTGTAAAGGCATCTGGCGTTATATGACTGGACCTTAATTCTGTGAGGAAATCATGAGAAAACCAGCATTAAACTTATCCTCTAGTGTTAGGACACAAGGAGGGCCATTTATCTCAGGTCCTTAAACCCTAACTTTTTTCAGTCATTGGTTGTGAGCTCTGCTCAGGTATAAGCATTTCTGATTTCTAGCCCACATGAAGAAAACCCTCAGGCCCAGAGATGTATATTATGGTGGAGAGGAATAGGCGGGAGCACCCTGGGGTTAGAAGGCTGGTCTGGGCACAGAGAAAAGCCTGATGCCCATGTGCAGGCTAAATTTGTATATCGTTTGAGTGGATATTTATGCACTTACTTTACTCATGCATTCAAAAAAATTTTGGCAAGAGACTCATATGCCAATACACATTTTGTTCTGACAGACAAGTATGAACAAAGTAAGAAAATAAGTAAAATCATGGCTATGAGCACATTTTATCCTCATTGTCCAGAGTACCACGTGCCATCTAGTAAGCCATGTATTTGTGGAGTGATCAAATGACTGAGAAAGCAAGTAAATCCATAAACAACAACAACAACAACAACAAAATAACCCATTAGCACAAAATGTATGTTAACTGATTGTAATGAAGAATACAGCAAAAACAGCTGATGGGATGGTGATTGAATGGGTAGGGATTTTTTAATCCAGGGTCAGAAAAAGCCATTTTGAAGTGTGGCATTTTAAGATAGGCTTTGTTAACATCTGGCGCAACTTAACTTGATTATTGTTACTTAGTTATTTCTGGCAAATATTGGTACTGCCAAACTGTAGATAAAGGCAAGTCTAATTAATGCCTCTACCCCCTCAAATTTTCTTCTCCATCAAAGTAAAAGCTAGATTTAGGCCATATCCCAGTGCATACAGTTGAAAATCTCCAACATAATGTGTTAGGGGCTAGCTTGCTTTATTTCTTACCTTAGTAAAGGAGAACACAACTTCAGCATAGCTTTGGTGGTGTCTCCAATAGAGAAGGGCAAAATCAGATTTTATTGAGAACTCAGTTTGGTTTAAGGTGGGTCTTTCAAAGTGAGGACTTCATTAAGATTTTGTATTGATTATGATACCTTGATTTAGTATTGATGTAAATGGCAAAGCAAGAGTTTTGAGTTGAGAAATTCAAAGTCTTAAGAGTCAGTGAGTTGTTTGAGAAGTTCTTATATGAACAATAAGGTTACTTGCCTGGACAAGAGTTCAAGGAATAATAAAACTTTTGACACTGAAGGCATTAGAATAATAAGTTCATTTTAATGTGACAGTAAAATGTGTGGAGACTCTGAATATAATCAGTTATTGAGTCAATATCCTAGGAAATAGGAATCAAAAAATAAAAATTCCTGTAGTGGTTCTGCTTAATGTACAGTGACTCATTTCTCTATTTTTAGGTGCTCTGATAAATCTTGAATGAAAAAAAAAATTTTAAGACAGACATAATTTTCAAACTGTGGTTAGGCTTAATTAACTTTCTAATCATCTTCTGAAATTTTAGAAATACTTAGATATTTCTAGATAAGAATAGAAATCTTCTATTTAGATAGAAATATCTTCTGAAAATCTTCTGAAAAATTTGGCTGAATATGGTTATCATAGAATCCAGTGTTTAGTATTTCTAAAAGGTGAAGACCTTACTTGATTCAATTTCCCTTTTCATTTAGAAGATAGAGATAATTCGAAGTAATTTAGCTAATCCACATATCTTCAGTACCATTAATTTTTACCAATAAAACCCATTTCCGATTTCCATTGTTAGCAAAACATGGTGAGAAGAGGAAAAAAGATGGCCCAGGTGCTGTAGGATTGATTAGATTTTCATTAAATGGGGTTTGAAAACAATGTGGTAATCAACCAAGTATCACTAGAATAGAGAACAAAGCTGTGTATCAGAGTGTGGTTTCTTTTGTTTTGTTTTTGTGTTTGTTTTTGTTTTGTTTTGTTTTGTTTTTAGTGTAAACTCTGTAATAGCTGTGCAGAATGAATCCTGCATGACTCACATAGGCAGAGACTGCAGCAAGTGTAGATATCCAGAGAGGAGGCAGACTTATGTGTCTAAGAATCAGGGAGACTGTAGCCCAGAGGATAGAGAGGAGATGATGCTGGGGGGGAGGTCAGGAGCCAAGTCACATAGTGCTTTACTGTCCATGGTAGAGGACTTGTTTTTTATCCCAAGGGAATAATCCAGAATAGAAAAGCAGTGGGGGTGGGGAAGAAAAGAAAGGGATAGAAAATGAGAGCCACAATACAGATAAAATGAAGGTTGCTGATTTAGAGGAGAAGGGGATGAGATCCAGAGCACAAGCAGAGACACCTGTATCGCAGAGGAACAGACACACTCCCCAGGCTAGAAAGTGACAGTAAGATATGGGAAGGTTTGTAAATTTATTGGTAGGAGTACAATAGAAATCTTTCCTTTGTTTCTATAGTACCGGTAAATCTGGAAGAAATTTTATTAGACCTTAATATCCATAAGTGGTGTGGTGATCCTTTTGAGGGAAAAAAGGATGGTATGAAGCTAAATCTTCAATTGGTACTTAATTTTGATTCACAGAAGAGGACCTGTGTGCTGTGGAAGCAGAACATGGTGGAAGAATGTTTACTGTGGCATGCAACCTCTCCTCCATCTTTCATAACTAGTTAACTCTGGACCCTCAAACATTTGCTCCATCAAGTAAAATAAAAATCTCACAATTAACACAGCTCAGCACAGTTCAGTCTAAATAGCATTCCCCTTGGAGATGATGTCTTCCCATGCCCAGTGACTTATCAAAGCGTTCTTTCCAAATAACTTTAAGTGCTTCTGGCTGGATACACAGGTGATTGCTGTGTTTTTGTCCTTTTTATATTTTCAGAGATGTTTTAACACTCCAGGTTCTTTATTGTCCAGTATAGACTGATATCCTAGGCAACCTTCCATCCCTGAAATCAGGCTTTGTCTCTTTGCAATTTGTCTCAGAGCCTTGAAGTGCTCTTCCAGAGTAAGGACTATCTCATAGTTATCAGTGTTACTAAAAGTCAGTCGACTCTCAAAAAGACTTGCTGAGTGGGAAGCACTGATTTAGGGGAATTAGTAGAGAACTCATAGGCCAATGCAATTGTTTGTATCACGTAAAGTTAGCCAGTTCAAAGAAAAATCATCCTTAAGGAATTGCACAGCATAGTAAGTTATTGGGTATTCGAAATTTTCATTTTTAAAAGAAGAAATTATATCGGTGGTGTTTAGTTTAGGCTTTCTTCAGAATTATAATTTGTAGGAGCTGTAACCATGGTGGAAGTGAAGTCTGGTGCCAGCGGGATTGTGATCAGCACTGCTCTGGGTTGACTTTGCCTCTCTGTGAGTGGCAGACTAAGAGTAAGTATTCACAGCCAAGGCATGAACCTGGGGGAGCCGTAAGGATATTACTGATAGAAATAGGGCAGGAAGATGGGGAGGAAGAGGCACAATTGATTCTTGATTGATGTCCTGAACTGAGAGCTGTGGGCAACATATCCCCAAGGAAATGTGGGTAATTCAGTACCTCTCTTAGGCCTGGGGAAACCAGCATAAAGCCATTTGATATCTTGGCAGACTCTTCAGTAGGGCTTGGATAGCTCCGGGCACTGTATCTTGGCAAATGGGAAGGCTGTAAATTTTCACCGAAAAGATAAATGAAGCAGGCACAAAATTTGTGACTGTCATTTCTGTGTTGTCACAGCAGTTACCAAAGGGCTTTTGCATAGTAGGTGCTCAATAAGCACTTGTCAGTTTAGGGGGAAAAAAATGACTTCAACTCTTGGACACTTCAAACTAAAATCTCACCTAAGTCTTAAAAACTCTGGATTAACTTTATTAGCTTCATAAACTTTCGCAGTGCTCTGAAAGCCTTTACCAACTGAGTTTATAGTGCTTTATGAACTGGTTATGGGTTTATGACTAAAAAAAAAATCCTCATTCCAACTTACATTGAATTAATCATTGCTTTAAAATCATACTTTGCAACCAGCAAGAGACTTTCATATACATTATTTAATTCTCACTAGGATAACAGTGTTTTTAATTATTGTTTAAAGGTATAAAATTTAAAGGTTTGAGATATTAAGCAGTATACATAATGTGTAATCTGCATAATCCTTTGAGATAATAATTTTCACAGGTTTACGATCTACAGATAAAAGATTTCATCTTGTATATTTTAAAATGACCTCCTACACGCTTCATAATTATATCTATTATTTATTGAGTTCCAGGAATACGCTAGTTCTTTACACATCATGCCATGCAGTATTTATAATGAAATTATGAAGTAGGTGGCAGGAAGTGGAAATCAATTCTCAGGCTGTCTTATTACTGGTAAATTAAGTTAATGTAATACTATCTTTTCAAAGAGCTAATCAAACCTAATTTGCTATCTGATTCTAGTGGACTCTTTACCTGCAATTGGAGGTACTTCATGGCCAGTTTGCAAACTTTTCCTAGATTCACCTCCACTTTAATTATTCTGTATACCACTTCTATTGCCTCATCTAAACATGTTCATTTCCCAAATTCCTACCTTTGTCTGACAGCTATGCTGCATTTTATATTATTTGAAGTTTTACTTGAATATCAAAAGCTAGTCGGGCTTTAAAAACTTCAGTAAAATTAACATATTTTGCCTAATTCGAATATGTATTTGTTATTTCTATGTCATAACGTTATAATATTGCTGCCCATTCTTCTGTATTGGTAATTGCATGCTTTATGATTTATAGCTTAATAATTATACAGCATTTTAATTCTCATGATAACTCTTTGAGAGAGTATATTATCTTACTTTTTAAAATGTCAAAAATGAGACTTGGAGAAGTTTAATGGCTTGCTCAATTTGATTACGTGTGTGCGTATGTATGGATGGGTAAATATACAAATGAGAGAGAACAAGAAAGGGAAAAAAGGGTCCTTTCCTGTTACCATACATTTTGCTAAACATTTACCATGTATTACCTTCTTTGTTCTCATTAAAACCTTTTACAAAATGGGTCATTATTCACTCCACTTACAGGTGAGAAAATTTAGGAAGAGAGATGTGAATTACCATTCTTGAATTTATACTATAAATAGATGTTAGATCTGGATTTGGAGTAAAATAATATGACTGAAGATCTCTTGTTTTTTTTTATAAAATTTCTTTGTCATTCTTTCCACATCCTCAAGTTCTGATAACTGTGTCTCCTTCCCATTTTTTCTGTGCCTATTATCTACCCTGAAAACTTATTCAAGAGTCTTGGTTAAAGCCTCCAAGTCTTTGTTGAGGAACATTCTCCAATTCATCCTTTACTTGGGATTAGATCAGTGCATTCCAAGCTTGTATTGGGATCAGAACTGTTGCCAGATTGTGGAGAGTTTTGGTGGTGGTGGGGGGGAAAGAGTCCCGCATAGGGGAATTTGGTAAAAAGCACTACCTTAAGGCCCTCCAAAATCAAGGGTTGCTGCTTGGCAGATAATCCCTAGTTCTCCTTCCTATGGGCAGACTCAAACCCAAACAGGAGTACATAGCTTGGTACGCAGATCATGAGTGGATTTCAGCCACATCCACTCCTTCCGGCCAGGCATTGGCATTCAGAACACACTGTTCTGATTGGTTCTGTCTATGATTACAGAACTGTGATTTCATGTATTCCATTGACCTCTATTCCCAGTTCATACTGAGCAGTCCCCAGACTTCTTATCTTCACTTATAAGCAGGATGTATTTGTTAATAATTCCAGATCAGCTCTAGAACTGTAGGAGACTTGTCTAAGCGCCAGCTCACACCATTTGCCAGCAATGTGCATACAAGAACAACAGAAAGTTTTGCTCTTGTTATTGTTGTTACTATTTAATTGTACATGTGTTTGGATCGGTGCCAAATCATGGTAAACTTGCAGTTCAATATACTATGTAATATTTCTATGTCTGTAATTTGGTTATGAAACCTCATACTGCCTCTTTAAATTGTTGCCTGTTTTGGTCTTCATGCTTAATTTCAGGTGCTAGATTCCTTCCTAACTCTCTTCCTAGCAACTCTATTGCTTGCAAAGAATTCAGGCTATTTTTCCAGTTTTCCAGCTTCTGTGAGGGGAATTTGGAAAGCATCCAGATGATATACCAGATCTCTGACTTGCTCAATTCTAGAATTTCAGCTCTTCCTCACTTTGTTTCATCCCTTTTATTGTGCCTTCATTTTTGGTTACTGTGCCTTACGTCTGTGTCAGCTTCCCATTTAAGATTAGTGACTAAATCCCTTTATATCATGTTGTGGTAACAACCTGTTTGTCCCGCCCAAAATACCTACCCCAAAACTGTTGCTGAGAATCTGTTTCGACTGATGAGCCTGTCTAGTTCTAGATCACGAACACACCCATAAGTGTCCGGTAATATATTAGGGTGGTTTGGTTGAAGAGAGGCATACTGAAGAAACCCTAGATTTTTAAGTCATTTCCTAGGATTTGAATCTTGTCTACCGTGATTATCTCCTGGATCTTGGAAGAATTACTTACACTGGTGTGAACATATTTCCTCACCTGATGTAGTACCGTTAAAGAGATTATCCATATAATCCTTTTAGAGTGCCTCAGTGCTGGGTTTTATAGTAGGTTGCAATAAAAAATTGTTTATCTTGTTTTACTAATAATCTGATCATTTGAGTATCTTGCATACTTTAGAACCAAAATCTAGCTAGCACCTGATTTAAATCAGGTGTGGGGGGATTGCTGAGGGAGAGAGAGAGTCTTAAGCAAGTTCCATCCCCAGCACAGAGTCTGATGTGGGGCTTGATCTCACAACCCTGAGATCATGACCTGAGTTGCTTAACCAACTAAGCTACCCAGGTGCCCTGACTCGGACTTTTGTTTGTTTGTTTGTTTGTTTAATTTCAGAGAGAGATCACAAATAGGCAGAGAGGCAGGAAGAGAGAGAGGGGGAAACAGGCTCCCCACCAAGCAGGGAGCCCGATGCGGGGCTCAATCCCAGGACCCTGAGACTATGACCCATGCCAAAGGCAGAGGCCCAACCCACTGAGCCACCCAGGCACCCCTCACTTGGACTTTTTATCGGATTTTTTTCCCTCACTAACAAGTTAAGCACTTACCTTGTCATTTTCCCCAAACACCCATTTGTATATGAATTTGGTTCTTACTATGCTTAAAATTTTGTTTTGAATCCTTGTCTAGCTAATAAATAACTACACATCTTTCAAAATCTGGCTCAAATAATATCCTTTATAGGACATGTTTCTCCATACTGACCATCTCCTCTACCTCATATCCGCCAAGTAAAGTTAATCCTGCTGTAGTTAACATATATACTTCCATGTGCAACACAGTATTGATATTAGTATACATACACATGACTGTGTGTGTACTTACACACATATACTTAAAAATAGATACTGAGCTGCTTTAGGGCAAGGATAGCATGTCACTCATTTTATTTCTAAGTCTGGCACATAGTATGAGCTGAATTTTAAAACAAGGTCTGATAGACAAAGTATTAGATCTTGTTCTCTATCCTTAATTAACTGAGTCTGGCTTCCTACAGTGCTCTCTTTGAAGGATTCTTGGACTTTGATCCAGGTTCATAGAGAAAGGTGTCCTGTATGGATTTGTTGTTATTGTCATTTATTTTTTGCTTAAAAAATGTTTTTCATGCTATGGTTTTAACTGTTAGCTTGACTTTAAAAAATGGTTCCTACCTCTTTTTCCTTTTCTGTTACTATCTGTTACTATCCATACAAGAGCTTAATATTTGGAAAGTAACTCCCAATAGATCTGACTTGTAAGTCTACTCCCTTTACACTATACAATGTTATGTTTGTACCAGAATGAGTCTATTATTATTTCAAAACCTGCATTTTATTTATATAACTCAAATGATTCATTGCAACAACATGCATGTCAAACTACAGTGTAACCATCATCACAATTTTAGAATATTTTCATTATCCCCAAGTAGAAACCTCAGACCTCCTAACTACCACCCCGGCTCTCAGCAATCACGAATATTTGTTCTTTCCATACATTTTCTCTATTCTATAAATTTCATGGAAATGGAATTGTATAATATATACCTTTTGTGACTGGCTTCTTGTACTTAGGGTGATGTTTTGAAGTTTCATTCATGTGGTAGCATCTAACAGTACTTCATGCCTATATTTGGCTGAATGATACTCTATAATATGGATGTATCCCATTTTTTTTATCCAGTCATTAGTTCATGGAAATTTGTATTGCTTCTACCTTTTGTCTATCATGAATAAAGCTATTTTGAACATTTGTGTACAAGGTATTGTGCAGACATATTTTTATCTCTTGAGTACATAGCAGTAGAACCACTTGGTCAAATGATAACTTTATATTTAATTTTTTTAGAAAGTTTCAGACTGTTTTCCAAAGTGGCTGCACCACTTACATTCTTACCAGTCACATATCAGTGTTCTGAGTTCTCTGTATCCTTATCAACAGATGTTATTATCAGACATTTTGATCACAGTCATCCTAGTGGATATAAACTGGTATCTCATTGACATTTCAATTTGCATTTCTTTGATGACTAATGATAATTTTTTCACAGGCTTATTGACCATTTATATATTTTCTTTGGAGAAACATTCAGATAATTTTTTAGTTGGGGTATTTGTCTTTTTATTATTGAGTTATAAGAATTCTTTATATATTCCCAATACAAGTCCTTTTCAGGTATATGATTTACAAATGTTTTCTCCTATTCTGTGGGCTCTCTTTTCATGTTTTTTTTTTAATTTAATTTTTATTTGAGAGAGAAAGCATGCAAGTGGACATAAGGGGAGGGTGAGGGGAGAGTGAAAGAATCTTAAGCAGACTCAACACTGAGTTGCAACACGATGTGGGACTCAGTCTCACGACCATGAGATCATGACCAGAGTAAAATGTTTAACCAACTGAGCCACCCAGCTGCCCCTCTTTTCATGTTTTTGATAGGGTTCTTTATTTTAATAACAAGTTATTTTAAAGTAGGGTCCAATTTAGCTGTTTTTAATTTTTATTGCTGGTAATTCTGGTACTGTATCTCAAACTGTCGCCAAATCCATCATTATGAAAATGTATCTCTATATTTTCTTAAAGTTTGATAGTTCCAGCTCTTACATTTAAGTTTTTAATTCATTCTTTGTTAATTATTGCATATGGTGGGAGTTAAGGGTCCAAGTCTTGGTTGTTTAATTTGTATTTTAAAAAAGCATACCTTAGTGTATCCTTTCCTATTGCCAATCCAAGTCACAGGAAGTATTTCTACTATAAGAGCAGGCACAAATGTGGAAGAAGAGATTTTAAATATAAGTCAAAACCTTTATTTTAGTTATTCTTTTTCTTAAAAGGCAGTACAGTGTATTATGGAAATGTACACAGGTATTTGAAAAACAAGTGACCTCAGTTTGAATTATATTTTACTACTTTTTTGTGACATTGTAAAAATTTAAAAATTTCTTTGATCTTAAAATTTTCTCTGAAAAACAAATTACAATGAATAGATCATCTTACTGTATTGAAGATTAAATGAGATAATTTCTGTCAAACACCTAATACAGTTCCTATGAGAAAATGTTAAAATGATGAGTTTTCATTTTCTACCATCCTCCTCTTTTTTTTGTAGTCTGTGTTTCCCAAACTAATTGCCTTAGATTTCTGTTTGGTTTGTTTCTCCAACATCTTCCTTGGATGGGCAAACTTTACTGACTTCCTCCTTACAGTCCTACCACATTTAACGTGCTCCTCACTTAATAATAAAGCCAAAATGTATGTACAATTAATAGACACACACAAACTTCCTCGGAAATAGAAAGTAGAAATAGAAGGAAGTAGAAATACCAGCATTAGTACAGATGCAGAAACCCAAAAAAATAGAAGGAAGTAGAAATACCAGCATTAGTACAGAAGCAAAAACCCAAAAATGGCACAGGAAAATAATGTAAAACAAAACAAAGTGCTAAACTAAAAACAGTTCTCTTTTCATTCAATACATGTCTGAGTCTGTTCCAGACTCTGTTAAGCAGTGATCGTGCATAGTACTGCAGATGTGATCTTTGCCCTCCTGGATCTGGCAGCTTTTCAGTGAGACTTTCCAAGCTAAGTGGTAGATAACTGGAGTAGCACTTTCCAGTTCAGATTGTATTTCAATTGTCTCTAATGCTTTAAGAAATTTTGAGAAAAAGTTTTTCCTAGTCACTTTTCTCAACATAAATTCCTTGACAGCCAATCTCCCTCTGAACCCTGCAACAGCAAGGACAGATGAATAATGCCTCACGTCCTGTTTAAAACTGAGAAAAAAGCAGCTTGATAAAATGCTAAGAACCCTTTAGAGCCAGAGCAACAGAGTTTGAGTTCAGGCTCTACATCTTACTACTTTTCCAGCATGTGTAACCTATTTTTGCCTCTACTCCATCTCTGAAATAGGTATGCCAGTATTTCCTCCAAAGGATAATCCTCCATGGATTACCAGTGATAGTAAACATAAAACTATAGAATAATAATTGGAATGTAGTAAGTATTCTTCCTCTCTTCCCTTACTCATAGTGACCCCACAAAACACAAACGCAATAGAGAAACCAAATCTCATGAGAACAAAATACACAGTTGCCTAGGCTCTCAGCAGACTGTTTATCTAAGTACATGTGCTTTCTGTTTCTCATCCGTGAGCATTTATTGCTTATGGTAAATGAAGCCAACTAAAAGTAGATGATGTGTATACATCATCTACATATACAACATATATGTATACACATATATGTATACATCATAGATACATGGTACAAATATATACATAAAAAATGTGTGAGGTATATATTTGTATATGTATGTATATGTATATGCCATATGTATATACATACATGTGATGTATACAATGTGTGTATATCATATATTAATGATACATATATATACATAAAATACATATATATAAACTAGTATGTGTGATATACCTATATATCTATGATATATGCATATATATCATTTGCACTAACATGATATATATCACATACATGCATATGCATGTATATCTGTAGTATATATTTGTATATTATAGATCTAAATGTATATATAAAATGTATATAATATATATGATACATTACTTATTAATACATCCTATACTATATGTGTATATATTATTATAAATTAGTATCTTCTTATGTAGCATTCCTTATCTTCTTGAGATATTTGTCCATTCACATATGGTGTTCTTAATCAGACCAATTTTTGGAAAACTATAGACAGCTTTTTGGAATCAGAGAAGTGTGTTTTTCCTATGAAAGAGTAAGATACATTTCTGTGCATGTACAATTGGAAAATATTTCTCTTTCCTGCAAAAGGTAAGAAAACAAAATAAGGCTATGCGTTTCCAAGTTCTCAAAAAGTTTAAAAAAATTTAAAAACCTGGCAGCAAGTGTTTTAAGGATAGTTATGTGCAGTTACCCAGAAAAAGTCCTGTGAATCAGGTTTCATAGATATAAGTCCACAAAAGAGGTCGTTTAGCTTTGGAAATTATTACTCCAATGGATTTTACGGTGAGATATGAACTTGCGATCATGACCTGGGTATCTAAATTTTAGCACTTAAAAACTCTAAATTATATAAACTTTTAAATTTTGCATGTGAGTATTGAGGACTTGCTTTATTCTTGTTTATGGAAATATAAAAATTGATACAGGACAAAAATACAATATGAACATTTCAGTCACAAAATAAAAAGAATTTAATTACCACATGTCTCCCATCAAAAACACACCACAGATGTTCATCTAAAAATGCATATGTTTAAATTAGAATTTTCTACAAATAAAAGTGATTTATCTTCTACTCCAGGTCTTAGACAAATTGTGTCACTTCTTACATGATAATCAGCCACCATTTTAATTAGAAGTTGTCATTCACCCCAGCACACCAATCTCTGGGAGAGATCAAGTAACAGTTTGTACAGCTGCTCCCATGCTTTGCCTGTCATCTTTAGTCTGACTTTGAATTCCTCTCCCCATCTCTTCCTCTCCTTTAGATACTTTCCCTCCTCCTTTTCCCCATTCCCACTGAGCTGTCAAGAGTTGAAATACTGTAATATGAAATCATTGCCTCTATGACTCTAAAAAAAGGAGAGCTTGCACTAGATTTTGATCAAAGGGAATCATTTATAAGATAGATGCTGCAAAAAAACCTCAGAGAGTGTTTCTTTTTTCTCCCTGAAGCATCAGGATTATATGAAATAACAAAGACAAAGAAACATATTTTTAAACATTTTTTGTCTTAACAGCATGATTAAGGTTTATACTATACGATGTTCATCATTAATTTTTTCTTTGTTATTCAGCATCACCTCAGAAAGATGTCACCTATGAACATGTATCTCCACTAAAAATGGGAAAGGTGAGGAATATAAGAATTACAGCTTTCACTTTTGTGAACAACAATGAATGGAAAATGAAAAGAAAGCTGTAACTATTTTGTAGGGGCAGGAAGAGCTCTGGGGAAGACCCATAGGGTTGCCATCATCAAGTGATAATGATGTTTTCAATTCTCCTTGCTGTCATTCTTATAAGGCTGTATTTATGTTGTGCCACATCTCACTAGAATCTTAGCCCCTACAGTAAAACATGCAGTTGCTAATGTTCAGGTGAAAGGATACCACTGCACTTTGTTCTTTAGGGGAAGCTGTTTCATTGGAGCCCATGTAGTTGTCTTTGCTACACCCACCTGAGTGAGAGCTTGCACACTAAGGTCACGGTCCTCTTAGGAGGCTTGCACGCTGTTCTCCATATTGGGTATCAGACATTAAAATTCTGATGCCTCCTTCACACAGAAAATGGCACCGAAAACCTCTGTACCAGAAGTAAGGATAATAAGTATAATGGAAGGGCACTGGTCATTTTTATATCTGTTTTTTTCTACGACATTCCTCTTGTCTGTTGGATGTGGAAAGTGACATCTTTAAAATGTGAAATGAAATAATTTAGTTTGCATAATGGCATTCTTTACCCAGATTTTGAAATGCTTATTTATTTATATTCTGGTTTTGAAAATGTAGCTATTTCCTCAGTCTCTGGGCAGATATACAGGAAATGACACATCTGTTTATAATTTATTCATTTAATTTTTAGTTATATAAAAATGCACCCATTGCCATGGTCTCTAGGTGAATATAAAACATTAACCATGAAATAACAAAGACAAAGTCAAATAATAAAATCAAGTTACAAAAATGTGTGGGTTTGAGGTCTTGAAGGTCAAGGAACCACGATATCTTCAAATTAATAATATAAAGGCATTAAATATTTGGATCTAGAATTAAAGAAGGGAAGTAAGTAAAAGGAAACAGGGTAATCAGTAGGATAAGGAGAACAAAGAAGAAGCAGTTAAAATATGTAGACTTGAAAATTATCCAGGCTTTCCAAATCAGCCCTTTGTTTGTGTGCATATGTGTATATAAAAGAGGGGCTAGGGGCACCTGGGTGGCTCAGTGGGCTAAAGCCTCTGCCTTTGGCTCAGGTCATGATCCCAGGGTCTTGGGATCGAGCCCTGCATCAGGCTCTCTGCTCAGCAGGGAGCCTGCTTCCTCCTCTCTCCCTGCCTGCCTCTCTGCCTACTTGTGATCTCAGTCTGTCAAATAAATAAATAAATAATCTTAAAAAAAAAAAAAAGAGGGGCTATTTTAAAAGGGTTATTGGATATGTGTTGTGTGTTGGGAAGAATCAGATCTGATTAAGATGTCAGCCATTGCAGGGACTTGGGGAAAGAACTAGAGTCTAGATGTATTCCCAGAGACTGCCCACAGTATCAAATGCCATGGGGACAACCAGCGTCCATTTGTATTTGAAAATATGGGATTCAAACACTTGGAGAATGCAAGTCAAAATGCAGATCCAATGACTACATGACGGAATTGTATTTAGGATCATGGAGTCAGAGAAGAACAAAATGAGGCTTACAGGGAGACTATATATGTTTTCTCACCAGTGTTTCCCCAGAATCCAGCCCCTTACTCAATGGTTTGCTAAATGGAAATAAACTCTGTGGTTCTAGAACTCTTCTTTATATGCTGGGAACTTCCTGATTTGTAAGAAGTTCAGTAGGATGAAAGCGCTAGGGGCAAACTAACCAAAAACAAAAGTTAAAAGAAGTACTAGCGGTTGATATTTTTGACTGGATTAAACACATTTGAAGTGTGAGAATGGAAGATACATGTGCATAAAAGAATATCCCAAAATCCAAAGCAGTGAAAGGGAGAGGATGTTCTTATAAAAGTGTGTCATGTCTGATGACACATGCTCGAGGTCCTCACATACTGCAATGCACCAGGAATCTTGCACTTTAGTGGGGGAGGTAGAAGGGAGCTGGCAGTAGAAGAAGCATTAGAATGTCCTTAAAGTTTAGCAGTGATTAAATAAATGAAAGAGGCTGGCATGAGAGTGAGATCCATCCACAGTCAAGGGAATTATGAAGATACTGTAGGACAAAGCCAAAGTGATCACCCACTCCTCTCAGTGAGCCTTGTGCCTTTTATATTCCATGGTCTAAAGAACAAAGTAGAAGAAAGATGTATTGGAAGAAAGATGAGAAACTGTTTGTTTGTTTTTGGAACATTAAAAGTCTTAACGTAGAAAATAATAAGATGTTTTATCATCTGAAAGGATAGAAGAGAAAGATTCAGGCTAAAACTGTGGGATATCAGGTTTATGTAAAATAGTGATATAGATTTTGAGGCATGAAGATTATTTAGTACTATGATGGCTTATCAAAAGAAATGTTAGAATAAGTTCTGTGGAGGTCTTTACACACATTTTTTTTCCCATGAGGAATAATTCTTTAAAACTAGTTTTGTAAATAAGGAACTGGATTTGAATTTGATACACTAAACTGTTTCTGAAATAAACCAGAAAACAAAACAAAACAAAACAAACTTGGTTGTTCTCCTTAAAAAAGAAATATGGTCTGGCATTGTGTTTTAATGATCTACCCTGCAAATAATTTTAGAACATGTAATATTACCCAGGAATCTAATTGAAGCTCTGTTCCAACAACCAGTACTGATGTACATCATTCATTGTCTGCTTCAGTTTGTGGCTCTTAAGAGTTCTGACCTTGCATTAAATATACTGCATAAGTAATAAGAGACCTGTATTTCTTCACTGTCCTATTCTACTAATGCTTACAAAATGTGTTTCATTCACATTACTGACAGATTGATGATGTAAATTTGTCTGCGGCTATGCTGTTTGATTTCAGTGTGTGCTTTTTTAAATTTGGAATGGGGATCTAAACTATTTTTATTTTCCCTTTAATCTTAGAAGATCACCTTTGTACAATTTTGAGTGTGGTTAGGAGAGAAGCTGTTGTGACCAATTTTGCTTTGATGTTCACACTGAAAAACAGTGTTGACTTCCAGATTCTGCTGCTTGAAGACTACTAGGCTTTTCCTCAGATGAACTTCTCTGGCTCACTGTTGGTACAAGTCAGTTTGTTCTAGCTGACTGATGGATTTCGATAGCAATGCAGCAACTTAAATATCTATGTGTGCATAAATATCTATGTACATATATATAATGCACATATACACATAATATGCATATGCATATATTTATATATAAGCACATATATTTTTTGAAGTTACTGTAATTATCAATAAGCTAGGAAAAAACATATATATGGTAAAGATACTTAGAAAATCAGGAATGGGAAGAAATGTCCTCAACTTAATAAAAAGCATCTATAAAAAATCTATAGCTAATACTATATTAAATGGAGAAATACTGAATGCTTTCCTCCTCAGATCAGGGACAAGTTTAGAATGCCCACCCTCTACCCTTTTAGTCAACAGTGTATTGGGGATCTGAACCAGTACAATGAAAAAGACATTAAAAAGGCTGGTAGGAGAAGAAGAAATAAATTTTGACTTATTTCTAGAGAATGTGATTGTATAAATAAAAATACCAAAGAATTTACTCAAAAGCTACTGTAGGTACTGAGAACATTTAATAAGGCTATAGGATTCAAGATGAATAGATAAAAATTAATGGTGTTTCTATGTGCTTACAATGAACAATAGAAAGATTTGATAAATTCTTGATACTAAAAGAATATGCATACTGAAAACAAAATACTGCTGAGAGAAGTTAAGTAAATTAAATGAACTTAGAGGTGTGCTTTGTTCATGGCACAGGCCTTCAAAATTGTTAAGATGACAATTATTCCAAATTAGTAAGTAGATGAATCCCAATTCCTACTTAGATCCTAGCTGGCTATTTTATAAACATTGACAAACCAATGCTAAAATTTAGGAAAAAATATAACAGACCTAGAGGCAAAAGAATTGTGAATATAGAGGGATGGAATATACACTGATTTCAAAGCTTACTATAATGAAAGAATAATTAAGACAGTTTGATACTAGCATAAGGATTCACAGATCAATGAAATAGAATAGAACATCCCAAAATAGACCACTACCTTATGTCCAATTGTTCAAAAACAGCCAAGGTGTTTTAGTGGGGAAATAATATTTTCAACAAACAGTGCTCAAAAATTTGGGCATCCTTATGCAAAAAATGAACCTTGATTCTTGTACCAAGTACAAATTAATTCAAAATGGATCATGGACTTAAATGATAAAGGCTAATATTATATAACTTCTGTAATGTAATATAAGAGGGTATCTTTGAGTCTTCAGATAAGATAATTTTAAAAAAGTAAATAGCTATAGTTTTTTATATGTTTCCAGCATAAAAACATCATTACAATTAAAATAATGAACCTATTGAGCCTGGGGGACTCAGTCAGTTAAACATTTGTCTTCAGCTCAGATTATGAGCTCAGGGTTGGCTCAGGATAGAGCCCAGTGCTGGCTCCCTGCTCAGCAGGGAGTTTGCTTCTCCCTCTTTCTCTGCTCCTCACCTCCTGTTCATGCTGGCTTGTGCTCTCTCTCTCTCTCTCTCAAATAAAGAAGAAATATTTTTAAAAAAAAGAAAGATAATGAACATACCACTCATTAATTTTCTCATGTCTCTTTCTAATCATTTTCCTCCTTTGTCTTCTCCCCATCCCAATAACACTGATTTGCTTTCTGAATTCATAGTTTGCATTTTCCACAATTTTATATAACTGGAATAAATTGTGCTCTTTTTTGAGTATATTATATATTTTTAGCATTAAGTATGTTTTAATAAGAACAATTTTCATAATTATACCTCAACTTCATATGCCCATTTTAATTAGATTTTTCTGCTGTTCTAAAATATTTCTACAAATTTGGTTGCAAATATGTTATCAATTTTTTTGTTTCCTATGTACAACAGTAATTTGGTATTTATATAAATTATGAATTGATCACCACAAATTATGAAATGATAACCTGTTATCACACAAAGCTGTTACATTATTGACTATATTTCCCATAATGTACATTACATATGTAGGTCTTAATTCTATAACTGGAAAATTATATCCCTAATTTTCTTCACTTTATTTGTCCACCCGTCCCCCCACACACACCCTTCCTCTCTGGCAACCATCAGTGTGTTCTCTGTTATCTATGAGCCTGTTTCTGTTTTGTTTGTGCATTTGCTCATTACACATTTAAGTGAGATCCTACAGTATTTGTCTTTCTCCTTTTTTAGGATGGCATCCTATAGGTCTGTCCATTTTCTCACAAATGGCAAGACTTCATTCTTTTTCATATCTGTAATACTCCATTTTGTATGTATTTCCACATCTTATTATCCATTAATCTATTAATAGACATTTTGGTTGCTTTTCTATCTTGGCTATCTTAAATAATGCTTCAGTGAACATAGGGAGTGCCTATAGTTCTTGGAATTACAGTTTTCATTTTCTTTCTTTTTTTTTTAAGATTTTATTTATTTATTTGACAGACAGAGATCACAAGTAGGCAGAGAGGCAGGCAGAGAGAGGGGAGGAAGCAGGCTCCCTGCCGAGCAGAGAGCCCAATGTGGGGCTCTATCTGAGAACCCTGAGATCATGACCTGAGCTGCAGGCAGAGGCTTAACCCACTGAGCCAACCAGGCATCCCTGTTTTCATTTTCCTTAGATGAATAGCTAGAAATGGAATGCTGAATCATATAGTATGACTTTTAATTTTTTGAAGAGCTTCCATACTGTTTTCAAATAATGGTTCCATCAGTTGGAATTCCCAACAGTATCCAAAGCTTCCTTTTTCTCCATGCCCTCACCAAACTTGTTATTTTTCTTATAGCCATTCTGACAGATTTGAGGTAATAATTTTACTGTGGTTTTAATATGTTTCTCTTTGATGATGAGTGATGTTGAGCATCTGATTCATGTGCCTGTCAACATCTGTAGGTCTTTTTTGGAAAAATCCCTGTTCAAGCTTCTGTCTATGTTTCAATCAGATGGTTTTTTGATAGAGTTTTGGAGTTCTTCATTTTAGATGATAAAGAGTTATCTTTATCAAATATATCACTTGTTAATATCTTCTCCCATTCAATAGGTTGCCTTTTCATTTTGTTAATGGTTTCCCTAACTGTGCAAAGGTTTTTTAGTTTAATGTAATGCCACTTTATTTTTGCTTTTGATGTCCTTCCCTGAGGATACATATCCAAAATATATATGTCTAAGACTATTGTCAAAGAACTTACTGCCTGTGTTTTCTTCTAGAGTTTTAAGTTTCAGGTGTTGCATTTAAGTCCTTTGGCTATTTTGTGTTTATTTTTATATATAGTATATAAGAAAGTGGTCCAGTTTCATTATTTTGCATGTAACTGTCCAATTCTCCCATCACAATTTATTGAAGAAATAGTGTTTTCCCCATTGCATATTCTTCCTTTGCTGTAGATTAACTGACCATATAAATATGGGTTTGTATTCGGGTTCTCTGTTCTATTTCAGTTGCTTTGTAGTATAGTTTGAAATCTGCAAGTGTGCTACCTCCAGCTTTTTTGTTCTTCTTTAGATTGCTTTGGCTCCTCGGGATCTTCTGTGTTTCCCTACAAATTTTAGGATAATTTGTTCTAGTTTTATGAAAAATGCTATTGGTATTTTGATAGGGATTGCACTGAATTTGTAGATTTCTTTGGGTAGTGTGGCCATTTCAAGAATTTTTTCTAATTCATTTTAGTTCATCTAATTCTTTTCAATTCATTTTAAGATTCTTCCAATCCATGAGAGTGATCTGTCTGTGACATCTTCAATTTCTTTCAGTGATGTTTTATAGTTTCCAAAGTATAAATTTCACCTCCTTGGTTAAATGTATCCCTAGGTATATTATTCTTTTTGATGCATTAAAAGTGGAATTTTTAAAAATAGCAGCCTTTCTAGTAGGAGTTCAAAACTTGAAACAGCTAAAACTAAATAAGTAGTTAGCTGGTAGATGGTACAGGCTTTTCCCATTGTATATTCTTACCTTTTGTCATAGGTGAATGGATAAAGATATGATACATATATAATGGAATATTATTCAGCCCTAAAAGAAAGAATGAAATCCTGCCATTTGTGACAACATCAATGGACCTAGAAGGTACCATGCTAAGTGAAATGTCTGTCAGAAAAAGACAAATACCATATAATTTCATTCATATGTGGAAATTAAGATACCAAAAGAAACCTCTCTTTAATATGTATTTATTTGTTTTAAGAGTGAGAGAGTGCACGCAAACAGGGGGAGAGGTTAGGGAAAGGGAGAGAGAGAATCTCAAGTAGACTCCCCTCTGAGTGTGGAGCTCAATGTTGATCTCAATCCCACAACTCTAAAAACATGACCTAAGCTGAAATCAAAGAATTGGAGGCTTAACTGAGCCACCTAGGTGCCTCAAAACCAGATTCTCAAATTCAGAAAACAAGCGATTGCCAGAGGGGAAGCAGGTGAGAGGATGAGTGAAATAGATAAAGGGAATTAAAAATACATGTATCTTGATGAACACTGGGAGATGAATAGAATTGTTAAATTATAATGTACATCTGAAATTAATACAACACTGTTAATTATACTTGAATTTAAATTTTTTAAAAAATTTTTCTGATAGTTTATTATTGTGTAGAAATACAACAACAAGAACAATAAAAGAAATACAACATAGTTCTGTAGATTGATTTTTGTCTCTTGTTACTTTATTGAATTCATTTATTGTAATGGTTTTTTGTAGAGGTTTTTGGGTTTTCTATATATAGTATGTCATCTGCAAATTGTGATACTTCTTCCTTTTCAATTAGGATAGTTTTTTGTTTTGTTTTGTTTTGTTTTTGTTTTTGTTTTTGTTTCTTTCCCCCTTGCCTAATTGCTGTAGCTTGGACTTCCAATAGTATGTTGAATAATACTGGGGAGAATGGGTATCTGTGTCTTGTTTCTGATCTTAGAGAAAAAGCTTTCTGGGGGTATGTCATATAGCCTTAATTATGTTGAGGTATGTTCCCTCTAAACTCAATTTGTTCCCTCTAAACTCAAGAGTTTTATCATGAATGGATATTAAATTTTTCAAATGCTTTCTCTGCATCTGTTGAGATGAACATATGATTTTCATCCCATTTTGTTAAAGTGCTGGATTGCATTGATTGGTTTACAAATATTGAACTATCCTTGCATCTCTGGAATAAATCCCACTTGATCATGGTATATAATCTTTTTAAAGTATTGTTGAATTTTGCTTCTGATTCAAGGGTTTTGTATCTAATTCCATCAAGGATATTGGCCTGTAGTTTCCTTTGTATGTAATGTCTTTGGTTTAAGTATCTGAGTAAAGATGGTCTTGAGGAATGAGCTTGGAATTGAATTTTTGAAATAGTTTCAGAAGGATAGGTATTTACTCTTTTTAAATATTAGATAGGATTCACTTTTTGAAGTCTGGTTCTGGATTTTTGTTTGTTGGGAGTTTTTGAACACTGATTAAATTTTATTATTAGTAATTGGTCTATTCAAATTTCTAGTTCTTCCTGATTGAGACTGGAAGATTGTATGTTTCTAGGTATTTCTTCTCAGTTGTACATCTGTTGGCATCTAATTGTTCTTAGTAGTGTTTTATGATTCTTTTTATATCTGTGGAATTAGTTGCAATTTCTCTTTTTTTTCATTTTTGTCATTTATTTGGGTCCTCCATTTCTTGATAAGCCTTACTAAAGGTTTATCAGGTTTATTATTTTGGTTCTGTGTTTCATTTATTTCCATTCTGATTTTATGATTTTCTTCTTTCTACTAACTTTGGGACTTGTTCTTTTTTTTTCTGGTTCCTTTATGTGTAAAATTAGATTTTCTTTTCTTGTTTGTTGGGTTAGGTCTGTATTACTCTAAGCTTTGTTTTGTTTTGTTTTGTTTTGTTTTGTTTTTATTTATTTATTTGACCGACAGAGACCACAAGTATGCAGAGAGGCAGGCAGAGAGAGAGAGAGCAGGAAGCAGGCTCCCTGCTGAGCAGAGAGCTTGATGTGGGGCTCGATCCCAGGACCCTGAGATCATGACCTGAGCCGAAGGCAGAGGCTTAACCCACTGAGCCACCCAGGTGCCCCATAAGCTTTGTTTTTATAACTGTTTCTTTTTCTTTTTCTGTGTCCCATTAGTTTTGGAGTGTTTTCATTTGCCTTAAGGTATTTTTTTTTTATTTCCTCTTTGATTTTTTCATTGATCCTTTGGTTATTTAGTAGTATGTTCTTTAGTCTCTACATGTTTGTGTTTTGCTTTTTTTTTTTTAAATTTTCTTTTAGTTTAGTGATTAGAAAAAATGCTTGAAATGATTTAAACCTTTTTAAATTAACTGAGACATGTTTTATGGCCTAATGTGATCCATTCTGGAGAATGTTCCATGTGTACTTGAGAATAATGTTTAGTCTGTTGTTTTTGTATTGAATGTTTTATATGTATATATATATATACACACACACACACACACACACACACACTAAATCTATATGATATAATATATTGTTCAAAGCCACTGTTCACTTACTGATTTTCTGTCTAGATGTAAGTGAGGTGTTAAAGTCCTGTCACATTATTGCTTTGCTGTCAATTTCTCTCTGTATGTGTTAATATTTGTTTTATGTATTTAGGTGCTCTTATGTTTAGTTAATATATACTTATAAGTGCTTTATCTTCTTATTAGATTTGTCCTTTAATCATTATATGATGCCCTTCTTTTATTTATTAATTATTTTTATTAACATATAATGTATTATTTGCCCCAGGGGTACAGGTCTATGAATTGTCAGGCTTACACACTTCACAGCACTCACCATAGCACATACCCTCCCCCATGTCTATAACCCAACCACCCTCTCCCTACCCCCCCAACAACCCTCAGTTTATTTTGTGAGATTAAGAGTCTCTTATGGTTTGTCTCCTTCCCGATCCCATCTTGTTTCATTTTTTTCCTTCCCTACCCCCCAAACCCCCCCTCTGCCTCTCAAATTCCTCATATCAGGGAGATTATATGATAATTGTGTTTCTCTGATTGACTTATTTTGCTCAGCATGAGATATATATATATATATATATATATGTATATATATATTTATATATATACATATATATATATATATATATCACATCTTCTTTATCCATTCATCTGTTGATGGAAATCTAGGTTCTTTCCATAGTTTGGCTATTGTGGACATTGCTGTTATAAACATTCGGGTGCACATGTCCCTTTGGATCACTACATTTTTATCTTTAGGGTAAATACCCAGTAGTGTGATTGCTGGGTCATAGGATATCTCTATTTTCAACTTTTTGAGGAACCTCCATGCTGTTTTCCAGAGTGAATTCACCAGCTTGCATTCCCACCAAAGTGTAGGAGGGTTTCCCTTTCTGCACATCTTCTCCAACAATATGATGCCCTTCTTTGTCTCATGTCACAAACTTTGTTTTAAAGTCCATTTAGTCTGATAAAAATATTGTTACTTCATCTTTATTTTCATTTCCATTTGCATGGAATCTGTTTTTCCACCCTGTCATTTTCAGTGTGTATGTGTCTTTAGAACTGAAGTGAGTTTCTTAAAGCCAGCATATATGTGGGTCTTTATTTTTTTTTAATCTATTCTGTTACCTTGTGTCTTTTGATAGAGCATTTAGTCCATTTACACTTGAAGTAATTATTGATAGGTGTGTATTTATTAACATTTTGTTAATTGTTTCTGATTGTTTTGCAGTTATATTTATTTTTCTCTTGCTTTCTTCCTCTTTGATTTAATGAATTTTAGTGTTCTCTCTGAATTATTTTCTTTACGTTTGCATATATATTATAGGTTTTTGGTTGCTGTGAGGTTAATATAAAACCTATTTTTTTAAGGTTTATTTATTTTAGAGAGAGATTGTGTGTGAGTAGGGGGAGGAGAAGAGACTCTCAAGCAGACACCTGCTGAGCATAGAGCGCAGAGTGTGGCTCTGTCCCAGGACCCATGAGATCATGACCTGAGCCAAAATCACAAGTCAGACACTCAACCAACTGAGCCACTCAGGTACCCCATAATAATCTATTTTTAATTGATGATCATTTAAGTATAAGAACAGCCTAAAAGTGCTACATTTTTACCAACATACACAAATATTTTGTTTTTACTTACAATTTTAAGACTCGCCTATGTTACTTATTTTACCAGTGGTTTTCAAAAATCCTAAATCAATACTTCATTTATTATTTTATTATTAAGTAGTATTTAATTTTATGAATGTACTGCAGTTTACACTTTAACCTGTTGATGGACATTTGGTTTGTTTTTAGTTATTGAAAATAAAACTGCTATGAATATTAATATATGTTTTTGTAGGAGTAAAGCTTTTATTTCTTTTTAAATACCTAGAAACAGAATGGCTTATTCATATGCTGTTTATGTTTAAATTTCTTTTAATCTTCCAAACTGTTTTTCAAAGAGGCTGTACCATTTTACATTTCTACCAGATATGCAAAAAAAGTGTCAGTTCTTCCACATTATTGTCAGTACTTGGTGTTATGACCAATGCTTTTAGATATTCCCATAGATAATGCAGTGGTGGTATCTCATTGTGGTTTTAATTTAGTTTTCTTTGTCCAAAAAATATATAGCATTTGGTGAGGTATCAATTCAAATTGTCCATTTTAAAAATTAGTTTATTATAGAATTTTGAATAAGTTTATATATTCGGAGTATCCATTTTCAGACATAAGGCTTGCAAATTTATAAGATTTCTGTTACTCTGTCCACTTCAGATGGTCCCTGCTAAAATAATACTGCAACTAAAGAATGAACTCATGAAGAAAATTATATATATATATATTTATACACACACACACACATAAAATATATATGTATATGTTTATATATAGAGAGATTTTTTTTAAAGACATAAGAAAATGTAAATATAAATGACTATTCTGAAATAGTGGCTTGGGGGAAATTGAAAGTATTATACTAAAACACAAAATGGTAGAAATATAGAATGATGAAAATCTGAGTATTGAAAACAAAGATTTGAATGACAGATTCAAGAGCTCTAACAGCAAATATATTTCCTAGATTCAGTATACTGCTCTGTGAAATTATCTTGTCCTGCTGCCTTCTTTTATAGTAACTTTTTAAGGCAAAAAACATTACCTTTACATACCTTCTAAAGTTATTTGTGTATTCTAGCTTTTCTTCTTGGATCAATTTTGGTTATTTATATTTTGCTAGGAAATCATCTGTTGCATGATATATTTTTTAAAAATCTCTAAACATTTAGAATCATAATAGATTTTTAAAAATGTGATGAAATAGTATAGAACTTATTCTCACAAAAGTTATTTTACTTTGGTTTGCAGTTGTTGTCAACCATGAATAACTCATAAATACAATACTATTTTTAAAGTCATTTCAGAAATCTTGAAAGTGATTTGAGCAAGCATAATCCACTTAATTGAAAAATTGATCATTGGTCTTATATTTTCTGAAATTATAATCTCCTGGAACAGCAGACAATTAGAGTATCTGACTGAAAACATAAGGCTTTCTTTAGAACAAGTATAGAATTGATTTGGACACTTTTGTTTGGAAGACAGAAGTAAAAACTATCCAGGAAACAAACAAACAAAAAAGCGTTTTATATACAAACAATTTTTAACTTAGATTTAACTTATGGGCTAAAGTAATACTTTAAATCAAAATGGTGTTTAAAAACATCACCATTTTTTCTCATCTGTAGTCAAAATCAATGGGAGTCCTCATTTGAGATCATTGTTTTGTTTTGTTTTTAATAAAGCGTGACATGCAAGTTTCAGGAGATCATTAAAATCAGTCCAGGCATTTTACTCTTGCTTATTTTTCTTTATATAAAGTAATATTTTGAAACATTCAAATATCATCCATGAAAGTTTTAGGGTTTTTTTAATCCCAAGTACACTACTAGTACTTTACCAACTCCTATTGGGTGAGTAGCATCAGGGGAGGGACTTTGTGAAGGTCTGTTACTGAAGGCAGGGGAGGCTATCTTGAGGTAACTGAAGGGCAGAGTTTGGAGAGGGCTGCTTTGCGTTTTAAAAACAGAGCTGCCCTATGACTCTGCAATTGCACTACTGAACATTTACCCCAAAGATATAGATGTAATGAAAAGAAGGGCCATCTGTACCCCATTGTTCATAGCAGCAATGGCCACAGTTGCCAAACTGTGGAAAGAACCAAAATGTCCTCCAATGGATAAAGAAGGTATGGTCCATATATACTGGGGAGTATTATGCCCCCATCAGAAAGGATGAATGCCCAACTTTTGTATCAACATGGACGGGACTGGAAGAGATTATGCTGATTGAAATAAGTCAAGCAGAGAGAGTTAAGTATCCTATGGTTTCACTTAGTTGTGGAGCATAAGGAATAACACGGAGGACGTTGGGAGATGGAGAAGAGAAGTGAGTAGGGGAAGTCCGAGGGGGAGATGAACCATGAGAGACTGTGGACTCTGAGAAGCAAACTGAGGGTTTTGGAGTTGGGGGGTAGGGGTTGGGTGAGCCTGGTGGTGGGTATTAAAGAGGGCACGTATTCATGGAGCACTGGTGTGGTGTATAAACAATGAATTTTGGAACACTGAAAAAAATACATAAAAAAATTATTTTTCCTATGGCAAAATGATGAGCAGACCTGTTAGGCTTGAGTAGTAATTGATTTGACCATTCTTCCTTTGCGTTCTGGGCAGAATGAGTCAGAGTTAGAGATCAAAATATTATTAATAAACCTGAATCGAAGATTGAAGCTTGACATAACATCAGAGTTGAACTTCCTAATATTTCTCATTAAAATGAATAAACTTACCTGAAATTTTTTTAAAGACTGAGGATTTCAGGGTAGGCTAGAGAAAAGAGGGGAAAAAGAGGAGAAAATGTGTCAACACTGAGGATGAACTGTTTCCAACAATCAGATAAATCACTTCTCCTTGGGGACGAAAAAGAAAAGGGGTAGAGCCCAAACTCTTTCAGTATACTCCTTTCCATGTAGTGGAAGCTAATTCTATGAAAATGTGAGGATTTGGAGTACTCCCTGCTAAGGCACATATCTAAGCATGAATCTATCACTTCCCTTAAGGGAGTGTAGATTCTCTTTCCCTTTTTTGTTAGTGAAACATTGGGTAAGGTAACATAATGTTGGATGGAGAGATTTTTCTACAGGATGTTTGTAGGCCTTACATACTTAGAATGCTGCAATATATATGAAAATTTAGATGCTTCCTAGGATACTAGAATATCTTACTTGATAGACAATAGACAATATTCCATCTTTCTTTTTTTTTTTTTTCAGTAGGAAGCAACAAACACATTAGCTATATGCCAGGGAGTGTTCTGTGTGTGTGTGTGTGTGTGTGTGTGCTCGTGTGTGTTTATAAAACAAAACATGATCAAAGGCCATTTAAAACACTCTACTCCTGTAGTTATCCCCGTGAATACATACAAACTTTTTAATAGCTGTGTTAATCATACCTCACTCTTCTGTCTCACTCATGGTACCCAGAGTGGAATGCCCTATTCTGTCTTCTGTCTGTGGAATCATTTGGTATTGTCTAAGAGTCCTCCCTAGAACCCTCCAGGATTTCTCTCTTGGGCTTTCTTAGCATTTTCTTTCTGCTAATATATTTTTTTTAAATATTGTTAATTGTTCTATGTTTAAAAGACAAATTCATAGTTTTTTTTAAAGATTTAATTTATTTATTTGACAGACAGATCACAAGTAAGCAGAGAGGCAGGCAGAGAGAGAGGGAAGCAGGATCCCTGCTGAGCAGAAAGCCCAATGTGGGGCTTGATCCCAGGACCCTGGGATCATGACCTGAGCTGAAGGCAGAGGCTTTAACCCACTGAGCCACCCAAGTGCTCCCAAATTCATAGTTTTTTATTTTTTTTATAAAATCTATAGTAAATATAGAAAATGTAGCAGAGGTATTAGCAACATCAATAATTCATTTATATTTACTGAACCTCAGGTGTATGCCAGACACTGTGCTAAAGGAAAACAATGAATATGACCAAAAAGGTCAATACATTCACCAAGAGTTACCATTCCTGTATTTTCTTTGAAATGTTTCAATTAAAATTAATGACTAATTACAGGATTTTGATATGATTTTTATTTAAATTACTTATGATGCATCTTTCCCCTCAACCACATCAAGAATTTCACTAAAAAATGACTATGCATTTTTTAAAAAATTTTATTTATTTATTTGACAGAGATCACAAATAGGCAGAGAGGCAGGCAGAGAAAGAGAGAGAGAGAGAGAGGAGGAAGCACGTTCTCCACTGAGCAGAGAGCCTGATGCGGGGCTCGATCCCAGGACCCTGAGATCATGACCTGAGCCAAAGGCAGAGGCTTAATCCTCTGAGCCACCCAGACGCCCTGACTATGCATTTTTATTCTTATAAACAACCTAGTTGATTTAAATGCCAACCCCTCTTGTTAGTTTTAGTTTTTGTATTTAAACTTGGTTTGCTATATTAATATTGTAACCTTCCTAGTGTTATCTGCAATAGGATCCTAGTATCCATTCTCTCCTTCTTTCTTAATATCAAAGGCTCATTTTGTGATGGCACTAATGTGCCTGGATAAAAATATTTACTTCCCAAGACTCTCTTACATCTAGGTGTGGCTGTGTATCATAGTTCTGCCTAATGACATTAAACAGAATTTCTCTGAGAACTTCTAGAAGAGATTTTGATTTCCTTTTAGAGGCTCTGCTCCCTTTTTTTTCCTCCCTTTTCTTCCTGTTTAGGTATGGAGAGGAGTCTGGGAGTTGGTTAGCTCTCTTGAAATCCAGAGGCAACAAACATAAAAACAGACTGACACTGTTATAACAGAACTAAAACATCAAAAAATCTTTGGTCACTAATAGCATCCTTGAGTTACTGTGACCTGGGCTTTTTATTCCATAAAATAATAGAGTTCAAGCAATTATTTGGGGGTTACTTACTAGCAGTCAAACACAAGTAAATTGATATAACACCATACAGGTTTGTTCAGTGTTAAGGCAGGAACAAGCAATCTTCACTTGGTATTAATACTATAGATTCTTAAAGTTAACTGGAATTGTGTGACTTAAATCAAGAATATAATAAGTTACGGGTTGAAATATATAAATATAGTACAGTCTAAAGTAAGAGTCATCCCCTTTTAGAAGTTATAATTTGGTGGCTAAAGTAATAGCTTGAGCACAAATGGGACTTTAGAGATGAATATCACACATTCTTGGACGCAAAGGTAGGTACGAGTTGGTCCTCAGGAATGGAATAGACCTAAGAATTTGAAAGCCATTTCCCCATTATTCATTTTTCATTTCAGCTTAGAGCATGAATCTTCTCTATTGTTCTCTCTCTGCAACTAATGAAAACTTCTTCATGGTCAACATAGCCTTAAATAGCCATTCCATAGCTCTTGGAGTACAGAATTTACCATCTAGCCCTCGTGAAGTCTGATTCATCTATCTTACATTACATGATTCCACATTTCTGGGAAGTGATCATTTGGGTCAGGTGTCTACTTTAGTTCAAATAGTTATTGTTGGATCAAATTTCAGGGAAGGAAAACTCAAAAGATCAACTGGGGAGAGAACCCAGAAAAACAAAATCATTCACATATCGACGGAAAATGGCACCACTACCTAAGCTTATAAATGTTGGAGAATCACTCTGTTCTTATTCTCAGATTTCTAAAATGGGACTTAAGACTTATGCAAAATAATGCTACTAGCTCTCCTCTCCATCCCTCACTCATGCTTTATTTTCTAAGAAGAGGCTTATGTAATTGAAAACAATAGAGAACAACTAAGCATGTGTATCTCCTGTCCTTCTTGGCTCTTCTTCTTTTCTTGTTCCATCATGCTGATGTTTTTCATCAAGCCATCTGTGGCCTGCTCTGCTTCTGTTTCTGTGCACAAATACACTCAAGCCACAGCTGAATTCTAACTTCTGAAGGCATTTCTGTGGTGTCCTTTCTCACTAGCCCTGCTGTCAGGTTTTAGTAGATGTAACACAATAAAGCAGAAATTCCCCTTGCTGTTTTCTATTAGGTGTGTTTGTTCGGCTCTGTGAAGTTATGTGCAGCTGTGAGCATTAAATGCAATAAAATGAGAGCGACTCTTTAAGTTTATTTCTTTCACATATAAAAGTTAAGAGATAAGCAGGTTGGTTCTTCTCTGGTGACCCTGTAACATTAGGGTCTCAGAGACTCCATCTCTTTGCAGTTCATTTCTCTGCAACCCCCAGATGTTGCACTCATCCACATAGGTCAAAACGGGAGCTACCGTTCATGCCATCATGTCTGTATTTCAAGGATGTAAGCAAAGAAGGGTTAAAAAAAAAGATTATAAATAATTTCTTGAATTTGTTACAGAACACTTCTGTCTTATTGGTTAGCACACTGTTACCTAGAGACTCTACTTAGAAAATATGAAATGGAAACTTTATTCTTGATGACCATGTAACCAACTAAAATCTAGATATTTTATTCTAGGGGAAAAGGGAAAAATACTGGGAGATTGTGCCCAACATAGGTAATGAATAAAAATATTTAATCAGGCAATGTGTTTATCAGTCCTCTTTTAATAGTTCACTATTGTTAAAATATTTGTCCCTTCCACAATATTTATTAAGCATCTGCTATGTGCTGGATATCATGCTTGGCTCTAGGAATACAGAATTGAATTACTTACCACTACCACCCTTGATGATTATGTATTCTAGTGCTAATTATGCTATTATTCACTGTATAATTACATAGGTCAGTCTTTAGGGATTATTTGCCTTCTATTTTTTTAATTAAACAAATTAGACATTAAATTATTCATACTATTGGAATACCTATTTTCTTTGATTTTCTCTCTTCTTCTGCATTCTACAACCATTGGTAGAAATTTCGAAAGAAAACTAAATGATTAGTCCCCTTATTTAGAGAATTGTGAATTCCTCTACCTCTCTGGCTGGAAAGTGCACACAAGAACGTTGCCAAGAAGCCTGTAGGGATTAAATTCATTATCTTGATGAATTTATTAAGCTTCAGATATGGCCCTTTGCTGGCTCAGCACATTGATTTTATCAGCATACCAGGAGTACATTAATATCTCAGAGGTAGAAACACTTTAAGCAAGCTCCTAAGACACTTATAAATTCAGAGTGGTGAATGATTAATTTACTGAGAAATGGAAATGCCATAGGAACAACAACATTTGCACCCCTCATAATCAGCCCATTTTTTTCACCCTAGGTAGACTTATATAAGCTGTCAAGTCATATTCTGAATGTCAACTTCTCTTTCCATAAGACATAATTATCACAGGTACCATATAAAATTCAGGTTTATATGACCAGGAATTGTATTTGATCTGACACACCAAAGTGGGTAATGAGTGCTGCTAATGACAAGCCACAATTAATCTGTGCACAATCACAAAAGCTGGACAGATTTCTTTACCTAATGTATAAAAGGAAAAAGAAAAATAAAAACATTGCCTGTATTAGGGTTCATCATTAATACAAAACCAGGGGTGTGTGTGTGTGTGTGACAGAGAGAGAAAGGATTCATGGAGTCCTGTTGCCAAAATGAAAACCTGCCTCCATCTTCCCCCAAAGACTGACAGCTATCCCAGACCAAAAGCATCTCTTAGGAAACTTTTAGCAACACACTGCAACAACAACAACAAAAGACCTGAGAATGACTGCTAAGAAGGTAATCCTACTAGAAGGAAGACCATTTCACTTGCCTGCAGTCATCCTGTCTCCAAGGCAGCACTACACTGGCTAAGAGGGAACTTCTCAGCTAAAAAGAGCTCCCTTGATTAGAAACAGAAGAATGGGTTGGGTGGCAGTTTCCTCAGACTTTCAGGGCACCACATGAAGGTCTCACCCAGTTTCATTCCAGAAAAGCTGAGAACTATGGAGAGATCTAGGAATAAGATGAAAAGCAGGGGCTACCAATAGTGGTCACATAGTGGGAGCTATGGAGGTTCATGGATCTGCTCTGCAGCCAGCCCTACAGATTTTGCCACTTTAATGGCTAGCAAATGCCTTGGACCCCCTACAGATTTCAACAGTTTTTGTCCCAAGGGCATTCACATTTGTGGGAACCAGCCACCCAAATCCCTCCATTCCCTCTCTCTCTTTTTTCTCACAAGAGCCCAGGTCCTAGCCCAGGTGCCTGTGCGGGTGCTCAGGTACAAACTGCCAGCCTAGGTCCCTACAAGGTGACCCCTACTGCCATGTGCAGATGAGGCTGGCCATTCCAGCTGTGCACATACAGGGCATCAGCCAGCACTGAGCATTCTGCTTTGCTCAGCTTACTAACTTAAATGTTAATTTCATCCAAGGACACACTCATAAATATATTCTATGCTAACATTAGAATATTTGACCAAATATTTGGACACCTGGTGGCCCAAGTCAAATTTGATGCATAAAATTCACCATCACAAGTAGCTATGAAGGGATAGTGCAAAATAAAAACAACAGAAGGGCCATCAGTGTGACTGGTCTGAGTCTCCCACTTTCGTTTACTGCTTATTCCCTGAGAGTAGGATTTAAGTCTTGTTCCCCCTTCCATCACTAGCACCTACATGGGTCCTGGCACATGAAGTGTTCAAAGGTTATATTAAAAAAGATATTATAAAATGACTTGGCATCCTGATTAGCATAGGAAAAAGTATGGCTTCTCTGAAATAAGGTCATATAATCATAGTGCATAGACTTAGATGTGAAGATAATAGCCAAAGATGAAAAAAGGTAAGATATGGAAACATTTTAGCAGAATTAAAAATCGTCTCAAATAGTTAGAAAGCTCAAGTATATATTAGCTGTATATAAAATTATATATAGGTAAACTAAAAATCTTAAAATACTGAAAATATGTTTGAATTTTCCTCTGAGAGATACATAATCAATACAGGAAAAACAGTATGTAGAATTATCAGTAATAATAGCAAAACACGGGGTTAATCCTAGGTATTTACTCTTAAAAGGCTAAGATTTAATAAGAAGTCAAGAATAATATAGAATGTGAGAATGGTAATAATGAGTGTTGACAATTTCTAAGTTCCTTAATTAAAGATTCTGAATTCGTGAACAAGGAAAAGTTCTAAATCCTCACTTAATATGGTAGAGGGTTGTCTTACTCCATTCAGTGTGCCATAATACAATATCATAGAGACTGCCGCATATAAACAGCCCGTATTAATTTCTCGTGGTTCCAGAGGTTGGGAAGTCCAAGATCAAGACAACTAGTAGATTGGTGTCAGGTGAGAATTTACTTCTCGGTCCATGGACAGCCATCTTCTTACTGGGCACTCAGATGGCAGAAATGTTTGAAAAAGCTCTCTGAGGCCTCTTTTATAAAAGCACTAATTCATTAATGGAAACTCCACATTTATGACCTAATCACCTCCAAGAAGGTCCCACATTCTAAAACTATCACATTGGGGATTAGGATTTCAAGGTATGAATTTTGGGGGGACATAACATGCAGTCCATAGTAAGAGTCAAGACGTATGATTCAAGTATTGACTTCCATAAGTTTAGGGTAGCATTTACATGCAGTCTTCCTCTCACACTGGGAAGCCATTGTTCTGAGGGCAATTCCAATGTGAGTCACGGGAGGTCTCCTATAAAAGTGATCTGCTTTCCTGGGATAACCTGCAGTTGCTGTTAAGTGCGCCATCATATTTCTGAGTGTTACGAAAGGAAATTTGTTTTGAAGGTAGAGCATGAAATTTTTGCTAGAGGAGACACAGACTGTAATCCGTTTGATTATTTAATCTTAGGCAAATTACTCAATTTCTCAGCTCTTCAGTTTTCTTATCTATAGAACACAAAACAATAGATTACCTCATGAAACTGCATTGTAGAACAAAGTAGACAATGTTTTTAAAGCTCTTGACATAAAACCTAGTACATTCAAGATATTAACAATACTGATGAAGATTGTGATGATGAAAGAAAGCAGTATTTTTCTGCTAAGACTGCCTCTGTGCTTGTCCCTCCAGATATTTTTCTGCCCATTTTGAGGTTGTTGGTATTTTTTTAATTTTTAAAATGTTGGCAGTGGCTAGTCGCCTGGCTGCCCAATGCCTTCATGTGGTCTGTATCTGATTTCAAAGGGAACAATGCATATTAATTTTTTTCACTGGAAAGTGCTTTCATTTTCTCTTCCTTCCTGGGGGTGTTTGTGTTTTCTTTCCTTCACGCTCCCTCTCCCTCTCTGTGGGCCAGTGAGATGCTTATTGTTTTAGTTCAGAGCATGCTTTCCTTTTGTTTATCCTAAAATGACTGACAGATTTCTCCTTTGTGGTGACTCCTTACCATCTAGTCATAATAGTTAGGTTTTTGTTGATTTGTTCTTGTTTCTTCTGTTTAATTGTGGTAGATTTGTAAACTTGATTTCATAGACTATTATAAGGTGTGTGAATCCAGACAAAAGTGAGGTACATGCAGTG
The DNA here is from genome assembly GCF_010015895.1 of Lontra canadensis. Lineage (NCBI taxonomy): Eukaryota > Metazoa > Chordata > Mammalia > Carnivora > Mustelidae > Lontra > Lontra canadensis. Next base: position 9,779,777 of record NW_022631001.1, read on the forward strand.
AAATGTCGGGATATCTCACAGATTATGAGGTAGGCACTGAGATAACAATTAATTAATTGTAACATTAATTCCATTATAATCCTGTGATGACAGATGATAGTACTCAAAAAGAAGCTGTCTGCAGATGTCTCCACCATTCAGTTTTCTTACCCAATAAATGAGGGTAACATTTTCCCAAGTAACCTTGGGGACTTGATGTGAGCATCTAATAAGGAAATAAAAAGCTCTTTGAAAAGAATAAAGCACTTTTGTTGAGTTTGGGGAATTGTTAATTATGGATGTTGTTAAACCTAATTAGGAACTAACCTTAAATAATTTATCTAATTCTATACATTATGTTCCTTGAAATCTCTGCCATTCTCTCAACAACTCGAATAGTTTGTTTTATAACTGAAGCAAAATTTTTTTCACACTATAATTTAAAATTCTTGCTATGAATAACATTTTCTTTGAATACAAATTGGTCTTTGAAGTCAAGACTCAATATGGGTGATTGCTGCTTGGCATTGTTTTAAATATTCATTTGAAAATCACATGTAGTAGTCAAACTTGCCCATGTTTTTACTCTGATTAATGAATTTTAAGTGAAAAATCTTAATTTATTTTACCTATTAACGCATGAACCTATAAAGATATGTAGTATATTTCTTATGTATAATTTCACAACTCCTCTAATAGTCACAATTTTCTGAGGATTCCAAAAGTGATAAGGTCTGCTTATACTATCTCTAAGGATGAGGTATGATTATTTACTTTAAATTTATTTAGACTTTTTTTAAAAAAGTAATCACTTTTTTTAAGAGTCATATTTTCTTAATTTAATTCAAGTCATGTACAAGGAAATCCATTTCTCTATCACTCACCATATTCACAATTCCAGTGAATTTTGGTAATTTCAAAAAATCCAAATCTTCTTGTTTTGAAAATTGCATCTCTGCATTTCTAACAAGCTCCCAGATGATGTCAATGGCTTCTGATCCACCAGAAACACCAGACCTAAGAAATGGCACCTATGAAATTAGAACCTAAAACTTCATACTCTCATTTCAAATATCCTTGCTGAATTATTACAATACTCTTCTACTTCAGACTGGGGTGGGGGATTGTGGGTCTGGGAGGATTGGGGTAAATCCCAGTAAGTTAATGATAGCTCAATTGGCAAAAGAAGAACTCTGTCCATTGATTGAAAAACAATAATAATAACAACTTAGTGACTATTATTGACTAAACTCATTCGGATTTAATTAGCTAGAAAGTCAAAAGTAACTGTGTTTCAGTACTTTGTCTTTAGGACACATTAAAACAAACAAAATCAACTTTTAGGTGATGTCTGAGATAGTCCCTACTCTGTCCAATCTCTCTCTTTTGGTTCAACCTATACTCCATATAACGATGAGATCTGGCTTCGGTGATGATGATTATGGAACATCAATTAGTTCTTCAAATGTCAAAAATATAATCGAGGGAATCCATAATAAATAGGATTGTGTAATCACTTTTTATAGAGTATATCTTTCAAGGTCAAGGGATGGATATGTATACATATATAATCATGTACATATATATGTTAGATATTGATATAAATAGATTAATATTATATAACACTTATAATGTTTTATAGTACCATTCCAAGTGTTAACTATGCTTTAAATTATTTAATCTTTAAACCTATGAGTTGGGACTGTGATGAATGTACTCGAGAATGAGTACACGGAGGCCTCACTTAACAGGAACTCTGATTTCTAAGGTGTGGGCTTTGTCTGGCAGTGGTATGTGTAAGCATCATGCTGAAGCTGGATCTGGTAATATTTTTAAAAATTATGTACTGGAACCGATGGCTGCTGCCATTTCTGGAGAAATGCCCACAGTAACAGCAAGAAAAATAGTAGAGAAAATGCTGTCCTCCCCTACTTCTACCTCTCAGTCACACTGTAAGGCAAAACCCTGATAGTTCTCTGAAAACAGAAGTGCAACCTGTAGCAGCCCAGCTCCAGCATGAGAGAACTGAGTAAAAGTGAATACTTTTGGAATTAGGAGACAGTGGCTAAGTAACTGGCACCTTAGGGTAATGACTATAAATATTAAAGAATGGGAGTGACCTGGGTGGCTCAGTCGATTAAATGTCTACCTGTAACTCAGGTCATGATCTCAGGGTCCAGGGATTGAGTCCCACCTCAGCTCTCTAATCATTGGGGATTCTGCTTCTCCCTGCCTCTGCCTCAACCCCAGCCTCCCCACTTGTGCTCTCTGCTCTCTCTTGTGCTCTCTCTCTCAAATTAATAAAATCTTAAAGATTATTAAAGAATGTATAACTTTCAAGATAAATTTATCTAAGCTTATATAGCAGAATAAGAATAATAAAAATTATAATAAAAATATAATAAAAATACTTTTTCAGAGAAAAAGGAATAAAGAGAAGTAAAATGCAGGAGAAGCAAATAGGTTTTAATCCCTCTTCTATTTGTTTTCTAACACATCAATTGCATGTTAATATTACTTGGACTATATTCATTTGACAGAATAAAATGGTTAGGATGGATGACAACCTAAACTATATATTGCATGGATATGCATTTAAACTATATATTGTATACTTTAAATATAAGGACATATAAGGATAGAAAGCAAAATTATGGCAAAAAAAAAAGCTCACTAATATTAACCCAAAAACCCTTATGGCAATAGTACTACAAGTGAAAATATGTTTTAAGTCAATAAGCACTAGCAATAAGGCAGGGTGTATGTCACAACCAATATATGTATATTATTGTATATTGTATATATATAATATGTGTATATTGCACAACCAATGCAATGGGAGGATTAAAAAAACTTCTAAATATCCCTCTATCCATCTATGCATATATGCCTATATAACTCTTAAACATATAAAACACAAATTAAAAAATTAGAAAAATTTACATAGTGGAAGATCTTAACATATCCAGTTTAATTATGGATAGCTCAAGCAGATGGAAAGTCAAAAACCTATAGAAAACTTTAAGACAATTAATACATTTCATTATAGAAAGTGCTACAGAGAAGAAAATGCTCTACAGAAGAGTTTCAGAAGAGTTTTTAAAAGATTTTGCTTATTTTAGAGAGAGAAGGTATGTACTGGGGAAGGGGCTGAGGGGGAGGGAGAGAGCAAATCCCAAGCAGACTGTGCACTGAGCATGGAGCCCAATGCGGGCCTCTTATCTCATGACTCATGAGATCATGGCTTGAGCCAAAACCAAGAGTCAGAGGTTTAACTGACTGAGCTACCCGGGCACCCCATGTTGCAGAATATTTTTAAATGAAGTTGGAGGGATTATCAAATTGATAACAAGTCAGGTCATAAAATAGTCACAACAGTTTTTAAATGAGTTAAATTATATAGATTGTTTTCTGAATAGAGTAAAAGTTACAATAAATAATAAAAGATAATAAGGAAATCCTCAAATGTTTGGAAATTGAACAATATATATCTAGATACTATATGAATCAAAGAATAATTCTAATGGAAATGTATTTTGATAATGAGATATCAAAAAATTTGTGGGTTTCAAATAAAGTCAGGTTTAGAGAGAAATTTGTAGCTATAAAAAAGGGTTATAGACTGAAAATCTATGATCCGACGAAGCTGGACAACTTTATGAGAAAAGGGAAGTAAGAAACCATGATACAGAAAACAAACCTGTAATAAAGAATATCAATAAATACAAAAGTTATTTGACTAAACTTGTAACCCAACAGAAAAAAGTGGAAGACCATAGTTGGAAGAAAATGATGACTTGAATACTGATTCTAAAATCATTAAAAAGATAATGGAAGAAAAAAAAGATAATGGGAGAGTATTACTTTAATGTAAAATTTCAACATAGCAAAATTTAAATTTGGATGCAATTGTTGAATGACTAGAAAAATACATTGTCAAAAATGATCAAGATGGATTAGAAAATCTAAATAAATATTATAGCAATGGAATCTATAACTAAGAACTTACCACAACGTTATCTCCAGGCCTAGATATCTTCATCAGTAAATTCCTTAAGCTTTTATAGAGTAACATCAGTCTTATCAGAGTACTGTAGAAAACGGAAAAAAGACCTTAAAGCTCCTTTCATAAACCTTTCATAAAACTTATAAAGATATTACAAGAAAGGAAAACTATTCCGTGAATTCTAAACAAAGCGCTAGCAAATCAAATTCAAGAAATACATTAAAAGGATAATATATCCCAGCCACGTTGTTAATTCCTGAAAAAAAAAATTTTTTTTTAGACAGCTGTGCACATGTTCCCGGAACAGCTTGAACATAGCTTTTAGGAGCAAGAGTAGGCAAAAAGGTCTCTCCTCCAGATTTTGAAGATCTGTTCTCTGATCGCTGATTGCTCCTTCTGATCACAGCCTTCTTTGTGGAAATAACTTCTCATTCCTTTAGAATAATCTGTGAGTGAGTAGAATTGGTGAATAATATGGTGAATGTATAAGAAACTACCAAACTAGTTTCCACCTCATTAGAGTACTTTATACAATCCCCACCAACGTGTGAGGATTCCCAGTTGCAGTACATCTTTGCCAATACTTGGCATTATTGTACTTTTATTTTAGTGTAAAGTAGTGATTAATTGCGGTCTGAATTTGTATTTCTTCTGTTACTAATGATAGTGTGATATTTGCATATGTTTATTGAACATACATCATAAATATATTTCCTTTTTGATATAGGAATTCAAATCATTTGTACATTTTATGGGGTTGTTTTTTTTTCCTGTTTTTGGACTTCTCTTGATTATGGATTACATTTTTTCTGTTTCTTTCCATGTCTTATTTCATGTGTACCAGACATTAATTATGACATAATTTAAAGGTACTGTGTCCATTGTTTTCCTCTGAAACTTTCTGAGTTTTGTTATATTAGGCAGTTCAATAATTGCTGATAAGCTTACATTGTGTAATGTTGGTTTACCCTTTGTCAGGATAAATTTGCAGCAAGTCCAAGTCACTGTAATCGGATTCAAACTCCAGACTTGGTCTTTTCTTAGATCATCTGAGTTTGCCTTGAGAACTTGTTGGGGAGGGGGGAATGTTTAGAGTAGCTTGTACTCCTGAGAGCATCCTTATTCCTAAAGGTAAGCCTTTCTTGTGTTTCAGTTTTTTCTTAGTGTTAAGGAATTCTTTCTGTCCTGATGGGGGCAGGTCTCTGCTGTTACAAATTCTGTCCTATGATGCAACTGCTTTCTACTAAGCCTTGCATAGTCTCACTAGTCTCACTCTGTGTATGCAAACCTAGACTTCAGCTATGGGGGTAGAGGGACCCTCCTGTCCAGTTCTTTGCTGCACTCCACACACGCACACGCTGTGTGTGTGTGTGCGTGTGTGTGGGGGGGTGGGTTTTGAGGGTCATATGTGTACTTGGTTGTGTTTTTTAATGCTAATCTTGTGAAAATGAATGGAAAACTCTAATAGATGCATATTACTGTATGTGGGACTGTGCTTTCTCAAAGTCCCATTAATTGCTCCCTATAATTTTGATAGTGGAACTGCTTTCTATAATTTGATTGTGGGACTACATAAGGTAAAATCTGTCATTTGTGTGGATTCATTTCAGATTTCTGGGGAGATTGGATATACACCTTTTGTCTCAGAAAGGGCAGCAGTGGGAGAAGAGTAATTTGGTACTTAACTGTAGGCCTCCTTATCTAGTATTTTGACTATCAGTGCTGGAAAAAAAAAAATCTATGGGATATTCAAACAATACACTGAGCTTTCTAGATTCTCTCCTTCCCTTATGCTGTGACTTACTTTAACCCACTGAGCCACCCAGGCGCTCCTGTGACTTGCTTTAATGTATAAGGTATGGTCTCAAGGTAGTACAGGTAGCCTGAGTGTCTAGAGACCTTTAGATATAAAGGAATCTAGCAAGTGAGCATAATTCTCATTACTAAACTGCCACAAGGAAGAAGCTTACTTACCCTGTATATCAGAGTCCAAAAAATTCAAAGATGTGCCTAAATAGGTGATAAAGATTTAGGCCAGTCAGAAACTAACAGCAGTTTCAAGTAGAGATGCATGCCTAATGTTAATCAGCGTAGACTCCATTTACTGCATTCTTTTGATCACTAAAATAAAGGCTTCTACAAAATTCAAAAAAAACAAAAACAAAAACAAAAAACAAAACAAAAACAAAAACAAAAAATCCCCATCAGTAGTTACAAAGTCTGATTTCTCATTCTTCACAGCAGAACTACTGTCCTACTAGGACTCCATCTTGCTGTAGACATTTAGAAATACTGTGCAGGATGATCATAAGGCTTGCCTCAAGAGTTCCCATTCTCTCAGGGATTGCATTCTTGGGCTTCCCTGTATAATTCCTGGTGCATTCCTTATCCCTACATTTTCCTCACATTATGATGTCGAAAAATTTCAGGGTCCCAATTCAGGAGATAGGCAAACTTCTTAAGAAATTTACATTCTTGAAGTAGAGTTGTCTTCCGGCATCCTAAACATAGCCTCTCTAATATGCTATCCTCTTCCAGTTTCTCATGTTTATGAATGCTAACTATATTCCAGTGGATTATCTCAGAGTGTGTTGAGACATGATGTAATATAAAAATATACAAAAATTTTAAAATCATGTTCTTTAGATAGTAGATTTATTTGATTTTCCAAGACTAATTCCTAAATGTCCAAATTCTAGTGCAGTAGAATATGATGAAAATGCTGAGAGTCAGTTCCACAAAATGTAAAATACTTAAATAAATTGGAACGCAAATTAATTTTACAGTCCTTTACACAACAACATCCACCATTATGTCCTTCTTATGATTTGCAGATGAAAACTAGGTTTCCATTTTTCTCTGTGATAACTGGTGGCTGCCTTTTTCTGAGAATGCAAATCAATGTGTTCATATGTGTAAGAAAATACTGATGCAACTTTTGACAGAAACCAAAAGCCTAATTTACACTTCAGAAATATTGCACCCTTAAGCAATCGTTTTAGGAGTTAGCAGCTACAGAATCTATAGAGTTTGTAAAACTTCTGGCTATAAATATAACTTTATTTTGAAAAATAAGTGATAAAAAGATATTTCTGTACCCAGAACTATATTTCTTACACTCTCTGTCAAGCAAGTAATCTTCCTGGTGCTAAGTCAGCAGGACATTTATTTTAGTAAGTTATACGAAGCACATTAATTTTCACCAAATCCTTAAACCTAATTCCGGTATTTATATAAGCTATATATATATATATATATATATATATATATATATATATACACACACACACACATATATGTACATAAGAAATTTACATTCTTAAAGTAGAGTTATATATGTACATATATATGTGTGTATATATATATATATATATATATATATATATATACTATCCTATTACATGGTGGTGTAAATTTCCTATAATGGTATTATGCCTCAGAATTCACTTTGGTGGATCAGTGTAAAAATCTGTTGTATCTTTTTATCATCCTGCCTTATGTGAAGTATATTGTCCTCAAGGGACTGCAGGATTTTACAGTATCCAAACCATCATTTTCTTGTTCACTGAAAATAGACAGAATAGCATTTCTTGCAGCCATAAGTAGGCCCAAACTTCCCTGTTGGGTCCCAGAGGATGCAAGCCAGTTTCGATGAATTAACTGTGAGTTGAGAGAGCACCATGGGTAATGACCAGAAAAGATCTCACAAGCAAGGAAAATGTACATTGCCAAGATTAGAAACACTTTCACCTCCTGGGCTTGGCTTGCAAAGTCAGCTTGAATCTCTGGGGACTCAAAAGGAGGTTTTGTTTGTTTGCTTCTCTTGAGAAAATTGGTTTCTCATTTATAAGAGAATGGGTACCAAAAGGTTTATAAAATAGGCCAAATGTACTTTGGTAATTCAGAATTGCTTTACCAGCTCAAAGTTTTGGGGACTTGAATATAGCTGTTAATCAAACCCCAAATCTATGTATATACTCCTATGTCTAATAAACTCCATATACAAAAATGCTGGTTAAGAGAGGTTTCCTCCTCTATATTCTTAACAACCCTCTTGTGAAGACTTGATCTACAATCAACAGCATTATGAGCTTGTTTTCTTTTAGGTGTATTCATTCTTCCCAAGAACAACAAAATTAATATAAAAGCAAGTGAGAATGCAATACTAAGGAAAAATATTTTCTTCAATAGCTTGATTTCTTTGCTCATCTTACATTCTCATCTAGACTTAGTCTGATCAACCAAAATTTATATTGCACTCACGTAATCTCCCAGCCTCCTTTACCTACTCTTTTTCCCACCTAACACTGATTGTATTTAATCTAAAAACTTATTTATTATATTTACTGTTTTTGTCTTAGAGTATAAGCTTCACCAGAAAGAACTTTTGTCTGTCCATTAATTATTGAGAGAGGTCTGCATGGCCCATTTTCAGTTTTTTCTTTGCTGTTTTGTTTTGTTGAGAGAGCTAGTGGGAGAAGGGGCACAGGGAGAAGGGAGAGAGACCTATGAAACAGGCTCCACCCTGAGATTATGACCTGAGCCAAAATCAAGAGTTGGCCACCGAACCAACAGAGCCACCCAGGTGCCCCAGGTCATTTTCATTTCTACACTTCTTATAAGCAGAGGTACTGTAGCCTTTTGATCTGGAATATTTTTTTCAGGGATTCTTGTATAGCAAACAGTCCTGGAAGAAATCATAGATAGATAGCATCTTCCTTGAAAATGGAGGGCAAGTTTTTGTTTATTTGTTTCCCAGTATAATAAATATAGTATCTCCCAGCAGGTCAAAAGTTGGGCATGTTTGCTGGCATCCTGTTATAAAGGATTGGAGTTGACTGAATTTGGGCTTTCGCAGGAGTAATGCAAACCCACTGTGTGCACGGATTGCTCTGAAGCCATTCCCTGCCTCTCTGTATGTCTTTAGGACTAAGGGAGTTGGTGCCAACACACATTTATATTGTCTGATATTCTAGAAATAATGAATTCTTTTGTCTTTGGTCCAGAAGTTCTTCCTTGTCCACATCTATGAAATCATGACAGGTTAACTGATTCGCTTCCAAGTAGGGAAAAGATCAGACCCTTCACAGTTGGCACTAATGTAACCCAAGCTCCTATGAAAGTGTATACTTCATTGAAGGTATAAATAAATAGATGTGTGTTAACGGATGTGTGGGTGAATAGAAACAACTACAGCACTTACGTGGATATATAATAGTATTTATGAAGTGATAGACCTTGAGAGTCCTAATTTTTGAACTAAAATGTATATGTCAACATGATCGAGGTATTGTAGAATAGGATGGTTTAGAGTTTGGGTTGTTATATCAAACAAACATTGCAGTTCTAGAGGCACTTCTTAGTCTCTGTGTGAACTCGGGGGGAAAAATCCATATTACTCAATCCTAATTTCCCATTTGTAAATTAGAAGAAAAAATAATGTAGTGCCTAATCTGTTGTTGAGTTAGATGAGCTAATACAAGAATACAGTAAGTCTCTTGAAATTCATTACATGGCTATTTTGCCCAGACTCTTTCTGAGTCATCCTTATTCTACGAATAATGTTATTTGACAGAGAGATCACAAGTAGGCAGAGAGGCAGGAAGAGAAAGAGAGGGAGAAGCAGGCTCCCTGCCGAGCAGAGAGCCCGATTTGGGGCTCCATCCTAGGACCCCGAGACCATGACCTGAGCCGAAGGCAGAGGCTTAACCCACTGAGCCACCCAGATGCCCCTCTAACACACTTCAGATTCATAAAACTTCTTGCATCTGCAGCTCACTCTTTCTTCCTCCTGAAAACAAAACAAAACAAAACAAAACAAAAAGCTTCAGTCCTTAATATAGGAAGAATTGCTTCAGCTTTATTCTTTATCCTTTTCCCTTCTCTTCCTTCTCTTCCTTTCTCTTCCTCTTCTCTGTCCTTCATATACAAGGTCATATCCTAGAAATTCAGTTACACATTATCACTGACTCTTTAAAATCAGCATCCCCAGTAGCTCTCCTTTCATGTAAATAGAATTTTGTGTTTCTGTGCTTCATCCCCAGTATTTTCGCATGTCCCATCTTGCAGTGCCTTCCTCATCTGTGTCTAACAACTGTTAAACCCTGAAAATTATCTTTTTATTGTTGTACCTTCCTGTTCTAGAAATTTCCTTTCCAAAAAAGTGTTTCCCATTCTCTAACAGATTTTTGACACTTTTATTTCTGTTAACACTTTCAAAATAGTTATTTTTAAATCTCTGTGTAATAATCCTTTATTTCAAGACCTTAATGATTTGTCTTTTCTGTTTGCTTGGATTTTGGCCTCAACTCCTATCCTTAAGTGCCTGATTATTTTTGTTTGAGTCATGAACATTGCGTTTTCTTAGATATAGTGGGGTGAGGGAGACTAGAGGCTAAGTATAATGTTATCTTCCTTCAGAGAAAATTTACATTTGCTTCTGGCAGATGGCTAGAGGCACTAGCCATTTGGATCACATAAATATAATCTCAGGGAATAAGGTAATGTAAATTTTTGCTTTCAGTCCTTAAGGGTAGTTCTATTTGTATCTCTTTGTTAATCCTATAATGTATCCATTTGGTGTTTCTATCCAGAGTGCTTGTGATTTCCCATGACATTCTCCCAATGAATAACCTTCAACTCTACTTTTTGTCCTTAAACATTCAGGACTATTAGCATTCTTCCCCTTCCTTGGTTCACAGATGCTTTCCTGGAATGCACCAATACCTTAGGGACAATATGATCCCATATGTCCCAAAAGCAACATTTCTATATGTCCTTCATTGTGTGTCATTTCTATGTGGCATTCACTTCTATGTGTCCTTTCATTGCCTCGTTAGTTTTCCAGTGTCTTCAAACAGATCTTTACAATCTCAGCTTCTATATGTGTTTTCAGTAGGTGAGTTGCAATTAGTGGAATTCCGGCAGACTCAATTTTTCCATTTTTAGAACTTGTTCTCTATACGGAGCTAAGCAGACCAGCAACTAATTAAGATCAGGGATTTTTTTAAAAATACAAATTACATATTTACACATACATACATTTACACATACGTATTTACAAATACGTATATGTATTTGTGTATGAGTTACTGTAATACCTGGAATTATATTTAAAATGCATTCCATTATATAAGATAGAAGTATAAAAATTTTTGAAAAAACTTCTGGAATAATTAGATTTTCTATTCACACCTATAACCAATCTTGAGAATACAGATTGGTTGAGAAGCTTGAGAATACAATCTTGAGAACCAATCTTGAGAATACAGAGAAATTGTTGGAAGTAGAAAAATGTCAAGTTAAGGAGGAAGGGGTAGAAGGATCAACTTTCAGAGCTTTTAGGAAGGAACAAAATGGTGCACTGAAGTTAGTTCTAAAATTTTAGGTAACCCTGGGTTATCCAGATAAAACAAATATATGCTGGTTTTACGATAATTTCTTCATCTAGTAGATCATAGAGAATGAAGTAAAGGGAGTTGAGAGGGAGAGAATCAATCATGAAATGTGAGAGCCCTGATGGATGAGGGGTCTGCTGAACAAAGTGGAGAGGAACAAGGAAGACAAACCAGGACCACTTGTTTGATCTGCCTAAGGCTGGCAGCTTTGCTCTTACCTGAATTATTATACTCAGAGGGGATAATAAGCTCTCTTTCCACTACATTTGACTGTGGATACAAACTGATAGAATAGTGTAACAGATAAATCTTCATCTCCTCTAAAGCCTCAGTGTCTCGCCAGAGCACTTCCTTTTTTGTTTCAGAAACATTTTTTTGTCCATATTATTAGAGTTAAGAGTACTTAACAGTCTTTAAATCATAATTTGCTTTCCATACCGCTGACTCTGACTTCTGCCCTAAATACAAGCAAAACTAAAAATCCAGCTCACTGACTAAATCATTTAAAGACTACAGTAGATAGTTTTTATATAGCAAATGATGTCAAAATTGCTGTCTAAAATCTGGACTGACTTTTAAAGTATTAGTGGAGAGCAGTCTTTCTCAGTGAACTAAGGAGGAAGTCATATTTTCAATTTTCAGTCATGTTTTAAAAACATATTCCTTGACAAAAATTCTCTTTTAAGAACTTGGCCAAATCACTTCAAGGATGTGTTATGTATTATCTTATACATGTGAAAGGTAATTCCCTTCCCTTCAACTGTTTGATACTTTAAGTATATTGCTGCCTTCCACTGCATTATTGAGATACAAGGATACATAACATTGTGTAAATATAAGGTGTACAATGTGCTAATTTGATATTTGATACAACACTCATATGTTGTAAAATTAGCAGGTCCATCATCTCCTATAAAGGTCATTGTGTGTGTGGTGAGAATATTTGAGATCTTACTTAGTAGCTTTCAAATATATAGTTCAATACTGTTAACTATAGTCACTATGCTGTGGATTAGATGCCCAGAAATTTTTCATCTTCTAATGGTAAATTTGTACCCTTTGACCAGCACCTCCCCATTTCCCCCACACTCTAGCCTCTGGCAACCTTCAATCTACTCTCTGTTTCTAGGAGTTCAGCTCTTTTAGATTCCACATATAAGAGAGATCTAACAGTATTTGTCTTTTTCTTTCTGACTTATTTCGTTTAGCATAATGCCTTCAAGAGCAGTCCTCAGAAATACTCATCAGAAATACTGACCTGTTGTTTTTTGTAGTGTCCTTATCTTGTTTTGGTATAAAGGTAATGCTGGCCTTATAAAATAAGGCCTTATAAAATAAAATAAAATGAATGTATTCCCTCCTCTCCAGTTTTTTGGAAGAGTTAGAAGAATTGGCATTACTTTTTCTTTAAATGTTTGGTAGAATTCACCCATGAAACCATCTGATCCTAGGCTTTTCTTTGTTGGAAGGTTTTTGACTACTGATTCAATCTCATTACTCATTACTGATCTGTTCAGATTTTCTACATGATTCAGTCTTGGTAAGGTATATATTTCTAGCAGTTTATTTCTTGATTGGCTGGCACTTAATTTTTCATAGTAGTCTTTTATGATATTTTATTATAATATGATGTAATATGATAATATTATATTATGATATTTTATGATATTTGATTTTTGTGACATCAGTTGTAATGTATTCTCTTTGATTTCCAATTTGAGTCTTTTTTTCTTAGTGTCACTGGAGATTTGTCAGCTTTAAAAAATAAACAAACCACACCAACTTAGTTCCATTGATCTTTTGTCTTTTTTGTCTGTTTCATTTAATTCCATTCCAGTCCATGTTTTTTTCTTCCTTCTACTAGCATTGGGCTTTGTTTTTCTATAAAGTTCCCTGAGGTATAAAGTTAGTGATTTATTTAAGATTTTTGTTTTTTCTTAATGCAGGCTTTTATTACTAGACACTTTCTTCTTAAAACTGCTTGGTCAACATCCCATAGGTTTTGATATGTTGTGCTTCCAGACCTGTTTGCTAACAGCTTCCCTTTTCCTTTCCCAAGGGCTATGCTAAAGTTTGTGGGTCTTCCTGGCCCACAGGTTCAAGCCAGTTTTTTGAACGTGCTGTCCAACTGTCTACCAAATCTCCCTCTCATTGCAGTCGGGAGTGTGTGCAGGGAGTCTCCTATGGGTTAGAAGAGTTATGAATTAGGCATCCCAAGCACGGGATGGGCCAGTTTAGGGATTCAGGGGCATCCCAATGGCTTGTGTGTAAGTTTCCTAATGGAGTTCATAACACACTTATTAGTAAGATCTGCATGCCTTTGACACATTTTTGAGTCATGGCTGCTCTTCTCCCAGCCACTCTCATCCCACTCCTCAAACTCCACCACCTTCATGTAGCTTTTAGTTCAGTACTCTGAACGGGGGGAGTGGGGGAGAGAAAAATGGGCCTTTCTGGCAGCAGACCCAACATCTAGGAAAACCTAGCCCTTCCATATACACCTTCATGTTCCTTCACTCCTGATGGCCTCTGCGCTGCCTTTTGGGAGGGGTGACATAGTTAAAGTAAAATTGTTCCTCTTACCCTCTCAAATGCACCCAGTCTCAATTTTTATTTTTTTTCCTTTAGTGGGGGTACTGGAACTTCACTGGATGCTGGGTTTCCACAAAGGTTCTCTTGTATGTTGTATGGTGGTTGTCTAAGTCAGTGTTCTCCAGGGGCTTCCAGACTGCAGCTAAGAGAGGCTGGAGCTGGTCCACAGGCTACTTCAGGGTCTGTAGCTGGTACCAAGATCTGTCCATCTATTGTTCAGTGCATGGGTGGGCAAGACTCTAAGTCCCGAGTCCTGTGGTGTTGGATTCCACAGATCCCATGAAGGCACTTCTGTCCATGGAAGGATCCCAAATTTAATTGTCATTGTCAAGTGAAGGATATGTTGGAAGACAACCTACTCAGCTATCTTGCTTGATATATTACTTTTTTAAAAATTTTATCAATTCCTTTTCTTTTCATGACTTCTGAAACTGAATTTTATTTAAAAAACTTTCAGAAATTCACAGAATACTTTTTAATCAAGAAAAATATTTTAAATATGAATATTTATATACATACTGTTCAACAACTCAAGCTCGGCATCTAGAGTGCCTCACATTAAGTACACCTTCTGTTTAATTCATACAGTATAAGTGCACACTCGCTGAATTGCTTAAGCTAATTAAGCCCAAGGCATAGATTCAATTTCCATATAGGCCAGTGCTCAAAAGGAGTGCAATCTTCTTCTAATGTTTCCTGTATCCCTTTTCTTTCTTTTTTCTTTTTTTTAATGTATAAGCACATCCTTTTACTTTTTCTTCCCTCTTTTGCTTCCTCTTTGCCTCCTACATAGATTTCATAAGTTTCCTATAATGTATAAGACATTTTTTTGGATTCCCAAAATATTCACCTACATATAACAAAAATAAGTTGATACACTTTAATTTTTTCTTTTCTCAATACTTTTGCTTCATTACCTTCTACCCTCCTCACTGTGGATTATATATATAACATGTATATAATATATATAGTATATATAAAACATGCATAAGTTATATGTATATATGTATGCATATGTAGGCACATAATTAGCACATCCTGTTTTATCTGAATAATTACATATTTGTATGACATTCAGGGTAGGTTATAAAAACATACAAATAGAGACAGGAATATAAAGTCATTTAGAATAGATTGACCATTAAGAAGAAACATGAGTAAGTTTCCAGATCTGTTTTATTGAGTCCTAAATCAGGAAATACCAAATATTTTTCTATTTTGTCTTTTTATAGAAAAGTCTTTGCTAATTTATATAAATTAAGTAATTTTATATATCCAATAGCAAATGACCTTTATTGACAAGTATACAATGAAAACATCAGGGAAAGTCTTGAAAAATTTGAATCTAAGCCACTGTTATTTCAGGGAGAGATTTGAGATGTTTGTTTTAACTATGAAGTCTGGAGCTATATAAGTTAGGAGCTATATAAGTAGTTACTGAGTATGACTGCCTGTGAAATACAGCTTCTTATCGAATCCATATTTAAGTTTTCTATCCATGAATATGCAGTAAAGAAGAAGAGTCTCAAGATACCTTTCTTAGGCTGTATTTTTCTATTGGACAAATTCAGCACGTTTCAAAAGATATGCATATTTGGCTTACACTATTTTGTGAACATATTGGTGGATTATGAAATAGATAAGTTTCACAGACTGTTTCCCTCCCAGTCTTAGTGAAATGGAGACAGTTTTTAAATAAGCTAATAATATGCACTTATATTTTTATCCTTCTGAACACGTGACCTTTGTTTCAGTTGACCTATAGTACCTCTTCCTGGAGTGTGGATTAAATTTTGTTACAGAAGTCATGAAGAGAGAGAAAAGTAGTATTTATCTGTTGATATTCAAAAATAAAATTTGGAATAAAAGCTAAGCTATTGATTTGAGAAAGTGCATTTTAGTGTTCTAAATGGAGTTTTCTCTGCTTAGTGATCTAAGAAGTTTCAAATTAAGCAGTCTTTTAATACCTATTTAAGGGTACCTATTTTTCTGCTTAAGTCTTACACAGAAAGTTTACAGTCAAGGGAAGGAAAAATTGAGTTAGAGAGAAAGAGAACTTGAGCAAAAAGAGCCCTTCTTTTCTGGCTCCAGAGAATTGTGAAAAGAAAATGTTACCAGTAATGATCTTGTTTCCTTTGAGGACAGAATGTCCTGGTCCCAACCCAGGATACAGCCACATAAACTAGTCTTTAGTATACTTCTCCCCTTTCTTTCCTGAAAATTTGGTGGAAGGGAGAGGGGAGATGGGTAATTCAGAGGAAAACATGAAAATTCCTCTCTCAATTAATTATGCCTTAGGAATTCTGATGTATCCCATGAAGAGGTTGTAACCTTAGGGCAGCAGGTAGTCATTTCTCTCATAGCTTTCTAAAATAAATAATCAGCGTCCCCACCTCCCCTCCCCACACACACACACCAAATTCCTCAATAATGCACTGAGTAGGTCTCTGGAATGATACATGAAAAGTTCTGTGATGAAATGAAAACAGAGGAGGGTTGGAGTTTACTCAAATATATTGAGAAAAGTGCACCTTGGAACTCATAGCCAAGGCAAAATAAAATGGGAAATTATAATTGAAAAGGAAGAAAAATTAAAATGTGAAGCCAAAGGTCTAGGTGATAGGAATACAAATAAAACATATCTAGTTCAGCATCACTATTTAGCATTTAACTTATAAAAGCAGAGCTCATAAAAACAATCAATATCCCAGAGTCACTAGAATTGAATTATGCCTTAATCAACAGCTCTCCCTCTCTCATCTAATTTGATTAAAGCTCTGCGACTGTATTGGCTGTTTTAGAATTAGAGATTATATGCCTCATGCTTAAAATGCATTGATTTAAAGAAAGCCCAGCTACATAGCTTTGGTGTCTAATAGCTTCACCTATAACAATCTCCAGATCTCAAACACAGGGAAGAGTCATAGAATTAGTGACAGATACTTCCAAAACTTTCCCTTCAGAAGAGCCATTCAAACACAATATAGTTTTATACAATCAATATAACAAAAATTGTTGAAATATGGTTAATATCTTTAGAATCTAAGTCTGAGTCAGAACCCTGGAGGATTCCTAGGACCCCATAGGGGAGATGAGGACTTTAGTGGCTTAAAAGTACCCAACAAAATGTCTGGAAATATAGTTTCAGAATGAAGCATTACCTATTCTGAATTCAAAATATATAAAAATAAGTTTAACATAACTTCAAGTGTATCACATTGAATTTCATGCACATTTTTTAGTCATGAAAACAACATAAATGTGTTTCAATGGAGATTTCTAATTTCTATGGACTCATCCAAATGCAGTGCAAAAATGTAATGTTTGTATTCTAATACATCCCTAAGGATGAACATATGCAAATGTGACCAACACATTCCCTGCCCATGTGAAACTCCTAGCCTGGTAGACTTGCTTATAATACCTAAAAAGGAGGTGATAATAAAATTCTTTAGTCTATTTTCCCATCTGCAATGGACCCTCACCTCTCCTTTGCATGTGCTTATTACAAGACCAGCATTTACATTACGAAGCTGAAAGAATGCCTATCATTGTAGTGTCACTGAGATGTCATCTTATTGTTCTTAGCCCCCATAGATGTTAAGTAAATGAATCCTCTCATACACAGAAGAATACATGGCAGTAAACAAGAACTTTGAAAGGCCCTCTGAAAATTTCTGTGGGACTTAAACTGTCGACTTCCTGGGCTGTGCTTCAGGAGTTGTGGGTACTGACACTAGGTGTTAAATTTATCTCCTTTAATATTTCCTGTATATCCTTATGGCATAATATACAAAAATTCATAAACCGGTCTGCATTACTGAAGATTGTGGAGAAAATATATAACAATTATTATTAGGACAAATTCTTATTCTATCACTTGACCATTTAACACCAAATTTTTAATGGTCCTTCATTTTTCAACCTGTTTCAATTTTGCCAGCTCCCCCATGTCCGTTTTCTCACCATTTAGCTCTTTACAAGTTACCTTACTGTGGATACTGTATAGAATGTATCTAGTATCATTTGGGTCAGTATTGTGGTTGTGTGTGTGTGTGTGTGCATGTGCACACACGCCCCCGTGTGTGTTCACACATGGCAGAGGGGAAGCGTGTTTGACATCCCAATATTCAGTGGCTACAAGATAACTCAGGTTCCAAATTTCTTTTGGAATCAGATTGGTAAGTTGTATTTCTCTAGGAATTTGTACATTTTCAAATTTGTTGACATAAATATTTTCTTAAAAGTTTAAATTATATATATTATAAAGTACAGAAAGTACTTTACACATAAGGTGTACACATATATACATAAGGTGTACATGATGAATTTTTGTTTATGTACATATCCATTTAATTACTACCTAGATCAAGATAAAAAGCAAATGCTTTTTCTGAAATTAAAAGAAAAAACAAATGCAGTGAGCCAGCGGATTTTCTCTGGCCCCTTCAGTATTGATACCCATCAAAGGTGATCCCAGTACTAATTTCTATCTTTATAGATTAGTTTTGACTAATTTTGAAATTCATATAAATGAAGTAATAAGTATTTTTTAACCAAGCTTATTTCTCTCAACATTATATCTAAGAGAATTATGCATCATGTGTCTAGCCATGTTTTGGGGTTTTTTAAATTGTTGTATATAGTACTGTTGTCTGACTAAAACTCTCATTATTTTCAAACTTTTTTTATGACTTCCATTTGGTTGCATATTTGAACCTTGAATTAGAATTTTTTCATGAATTATATACTATATAATTATATTATATTATGTAATTATATTATCTAATATATTATATAATTATTTCATGAATTATATATTATAACAGTATCAGGTATTTCTAGCTATGTTTTTGTTATGGATTTGTAGTTTAGTAGTATTGTGGCAGAGAAAATAATCTGATCCTATCAATTATTTGAAATTTGTTTTTTACCCAAGGACATAGTCAATTTTAAAAATGTGCTATTTATGCTTGAAAAGAATGTGTAACTTAGAGTTTTGTAGTTATTCTTTGACTATCAACTTATGATTGCTAAATACTGGTGATATTGTCTATTTTCTTATAGGTTTGTCTGTTTTTTTAATTGAGAAATAATTGGCATATAATGTTTTATAAGTTTAAGGTATCTAACATTTGTATGATACATTTATACTCTGCAATATCATCACCACTTTAGCATTAGCTAATTCTCTATCATGTCGCATAATTTTCACTTATTTTTTGTGAAGAGAACAGTTAAGATCTAGTGTCTTAGGAACTTTCAGGTTTGTAATATAGTATTGTTGTCTATAATTTCTATTTTGTGTATTAGATTTCTAGGGCTTCTATATCTGCTAGTTGAAAGTCTAAACCCTTAAACAATATCTCCTTAACTCCCCTACCTCATAGCTCCTGGTAATGAGAGAAGGGTTTTAAACTCCCCAAATATATTAAGCATTTTACTAAATTTTTATGCATGGTTCCCTGGTTTTTGCTTTATATATTTATGCTAGTGCATTAGATAAATATTTTAATTATTATACCATCTATTGAATTGCAGATATTAAAATTATGAAATTACTTATATATCCCCAATAACAATATATTCCTCAAAGTTAACTTTTGTGGCATGCCCATATAAATTCCTTTGGATTATTATTTGCATTTTTCTAGACTTTTACTTTAATTCCTTGTATTCTTTCTGTATGTTCTATAACTTAGAGCAAAATAGGTCTATTTTTTAAATCCCAGTTACAAATCTTTGGACACTGATGGACACCTGGTTGGTGTGTTGGTGCAGTTGGTTGAGTACCCGACTCTTGGTTTCAGCTCAGGTTATGATCTCTAGGTTGTGGGACTGAGCCCTGTGTCAGGCTCCAGAGTGTGGACTCTGCTGAGAATTCTCTCTCCCTCTGTCCCTCCCCACCCCCATCCCCACACGTATTCATTCACTCACTCTCAAAATAAATAAATCTAAAAATCTTTGGGTGCTACTTTTATGTATTTATTTTTGAAATGTTAACTATATTATTAGAACTCAAGGAACATGACTCCATAAAGTGATAAAGTGTAAATATGGAAAAAATGTTAGGTTTATCAAACTAACATATAACATTTAGATTGAGGCATAATAAAGGTAAATACTCAGCACTGAGTCTTCTATTTGAATAACATGACACTAGTTTTATGTTATGATTAACTACATTGGAAAAAAACAAATAGTCCTCATCTTTTCATAGTTATTTATACCTCTAAACACACATATCAAATTATTAGTATTTCCAGAAATCACTACATCCACATTTTATAACATAAAGGAATCTTTTATCTTTTGAAATGTTAGCTATGATCCTGAGAACACTAATTCCTGATTCAATGATCTCTTAAAAGAACCAAGATTACCTAGAGATCCCCAGGAAACTATAAATTTTTAATAACAAAGCAAGCAGTCCAGTGGTCTGATGTATAATGTAACTGAGAAATAGTGTGTGTCAAGATTTTAAGAGGTATTGTCCAGGGTCATAGGGAAGCTCTATTTTTAATTTCTTGAGGAAATCTCCACACTGTTTTCCAAAGTGGCTGCACCAACTTGCATTCCCACCAACAGTGTAAGAGGGTTCCCCTTTCTCCACATCCTCTCCAACACATGTTGTTTCCTGTTAAAAATAGAGCTTCCCTATGACCCTGCAATTGCACTACTGGGTATTTACCCCAAAGATACAGATGTAGTGAAAAGAAGGGCCATCTGTACCCCAATGTTTATAGCAGCAATGGCCATGGTCGCCAAACTGTGGAAAGAACCAAGATGCCCTTCAACGGACCAATGGATAAGAAAGATGTGGTCCATATACACTATGGAGTATTATGCCTCCATGAGAAAGGATGAATACCCAACTTTTGTATCAACATGGACGGGACTGGAATAGATTATGCTGAGTGAAATAAGTGAAGCAGAGAGAGTCAATTATCATATGGTTTCACTTATTTGTGGAGCATAACAAATAGCATGGAGGACAAGGGGAGATGGAGAGGAGAAGGGAGTTGAGGGAAACTGGAAGGGGAGGTGAACCATGAGAGACTATGGACTCTGAAAAACAATCTGAGGGTTTTGAAGGAGTGGGGTGTGGGAGGTTAGGGGAACCAGGTGGTGGGTATTAGAGAGGGCATGGATTGCATGGAGCACTGGGTGTGGTGCAAAAACAATGAATATTGTTACGTTGAAAAGAAATTATAAAAAAATTAAAAAAAAAAAAAGAGGTATTGTCCATGCAACATCAGTGGCTACAAGCCTTAGCAGAGCCTCACCAAATTTGAATGTGAATTGATTATCCACCAGACCATAGAGGACTATTGTGCCAATGAAAAACACTACAATTTTGATACTTTGGTAAATTTTTCCCTGTGATCCCGGTTTGTCTGTCTGTCTTTCTTTCTTTCTTTCTTTCTTTCTTTCTTTCTTTCTTTCCTTCTTTTCCAGTTGTTGACAGAAAGATGAACCAAGGCTGACTACTAATAACATACCATTATGGCAACCACTTGGCATAGAATTGGACTACTGAGTATATCTAATATATCCCATTAATGTACACCAGGAAAAATGGTCCTATACTTTTGTTCAAATGTCCTGAAGGTTTCCTAGAAATTAGATTCTGTAGAGCCAAGCTACATCCTCAGAATCAAGCCTTTTATGTTCCCTTTACTGATTTAGCTAAATCAGAACCTTCATTTTCATCAAAGGTTTATCATAGAACCATGTTACTGTCTGCTTCTAACATTTTCTCTATAAACCTGACAAGACAGCAGAGAATACTATTGAAATACACTGAGTGTCTGGACCAGAAGAGATAGGCTCTAAAATCTGAGATAGTTCTCAGTGGCCTATAGAAGTTATGAAAGTCCACAGATGAAAGAAGTTTCATATTTCAGGGTTTATTTTTATTTCTTTAGCAAAAACAAGATGCAGACCATGAGGGATGAGAGGTGTTGAACTGTAATGCTCAGAAAATGCATTTGTCATAATGTGTCTTCCACCCATGTGGCACATATTGTGCTGCTGCATTTCTGAGTTTTATTATTTAATTGAGCCACATTAGCAATATTGTATAAGACACCTAAAGATTCAAGTGATTTAACCAAGACATAAGGTTCAGCCAATGGAGTTTCCTAGTCCTATATCAGAAAATGAAATAAAATGAAATTTGATTTGTAAGTCCTTTCTTTAAAATTTTGCTTTCACCCTAAACTTAATTACACAAGCACACTGTATATTATTCACCTAATTTCTAGTATTTTTTATCCTAATGTAGACATTACTTGAATTCTTTAAAACTTGGTTAAACAATTGATCTTTAGTTTATAAAACTATCCATGATGATTTTACACAGAATTTCATGGGAATTTATATTCATTGTTATGAATTTTTATTCTTTAATACATAATTTGCAAATAAAGGAATGGGTTATTAATAGAAGCAGTCTGGGTCAAAAGGATGAAAGGGAAATTATTGAAATAAAAACAATACGATTGTTGATTTATGAAAAATGTTTTAACATATTGAGGTTATAAATATTTTTAGTTTACACTGGGAAGCAAATGATACAAATCCAGCAACTCTCAACATCAAAACTTAACAGCTAGTGAATTTAGGTATCTTGGCTCCTGCACAAAGAGCTTACTTGAGACTTCTGGTCCTGCTTGAAATCTGTACCATCTCTATTTTACTGTGGACTACTGCTTAGACCATCTGATTTTATAACTTGACAAGTGTGACAAAACGGAGCTTTTAATAGTTTTGAATGCTTACTCACTTGGTATCCCATGGTCAAGTGTTCTTTCTCTACTGTGGTCTGGTAACACAAGAAAATCTGTTTATGGAAGGTTGTAAAACATCTTGCTACAGAGAGCATGGCCTTATCTGAAGTCCCAGGGTCCTGCATTGTGACTATGCACTCCAGAAATTTCTCTGAGTTCTAGATTGATCTCTCTCTACCACCAACACTTCTGAAGTTCTAGGTTCTGTGAATCCTATGTCCCAAGAAGAAGGGCTGATTGGATTGTGGCCATACCTACTATAGTGCCTTTCTCTTGGATCCACTTAAGCTAAAAGCCTTCTGTGCCAATATTCCTGGAATACATTGCCTTCTGAATGCAAAGAAAGCTACCAGGCACAATGCTGTTTTCTTCCGGGTGGGTCATGCAAGATGTAGTCATTTATCTTTTACTTTGATGAGGGTATCCTGACCACTGCACCCATAAGAATTGATAGCAGTTGTCATTGATGGCCAGTCTATGAATCTTCACAGGTTTTCTCTCCCACTTTGTCTTACAAAGTCTTCCATTGTACTTGTCACCTTGCTTCTCTTTTCAATCTGCATACTATTGTCAGTGTACACATAAGTGTGATTTCTCTGATCCCACACACAGTTGATTGAGAAGATCTAGATCTCTTCAGATTATTTAATAGAGGATGGAAGTATAAATAGCCCTGAGACAAAAGTATAAGTGAATATTTTCCATTCCATGTGAATGCAAACTGTTTCTGATGCCATTTTGATTCTAGTGGGAAATACATTTGCTAAATTAATAGTCACATACCATGGGCGGCTGTACCTGGTCTAACAATTACAGTACATGCAGCAGAACGGTTGTGATCAGAGCTTCTACCTGATTACATCAATGGTAGTCTGTGTCCATTCTCCAGGATCCATCTGGTTTCTGTGAGGGCCAGGATGGCACATAAAATGGATAAATTCTAGGCTTCATCAACTATGATTGCTTTAGGTCTTCTTATGGTACCATTAGTCTCTGTCATTCTGGCCTATGTTGATGTCTGTGCATGTTGAGTAAGGGCATTTAGAAGTTTTATTTTGACATTCCTTATAATAATAGATCTTACTCCATAAACCTGGTATCTGAAGATCTAAAATTAGAGTAACTCCACCTGCCAAGTCAATGAATTTCAATAGGGCACTCAGAGACTCAGGAAACACACACACACACACACACACACACACACACACACGCACTCCCTGGTTGGGTTCTTGAACAAAGTGCACTCACTGTAACTAGACTTTAAATAAGTTTCCATTTTAAAATTTATTGTAAGACTCTCATAGGCTCCAATTACAATGGGTCATCATGACCCTGTGGGTCTCCAGCTGTGGGTTCCAATTCAGCTTCAATATTCAGTAGTCCTCAGTATATCTTCTCATTTCCCACTTCCACAGGTACAGTCACTTGAGTGACTGGCTATAGGTGTCTATGAGGAAAGACTGGAGAATCTTCAGAGTGTATATTCCCTTTGTTACTATAGGGTTTTTCTCCCTAGATTTCCCTAGGTCTGAAAATCAGTTCAGGTCTTATAATTACACAAGGGATCATAAACTTTTTATCCCCCTGAAATGAGTGCCTTCTTGTAGTCTCTCTCTTTGTTCTTGATTTTTTAAAATATAATAGATATTAAATAACATCTTTGTTCTCTATCTTACCTTTATGGACACTGTATTACATTAACGATCTCAACTCCCCAGAGGTCAAATGCCGTTGCCTGCTCTCTTGACCTTGTTAGTTGTTATGATAATTGAAGATTCCTGGTTCTAGTGGTTAAACAGGACCAAGTGACCCCTCCTATTTTAGGAACTTTTCATCGCCATGTATGTTAATGAGAAGGCTATGTGACATCATTCTACAGCTGGCCCTGACTTACAGAGGAGAATCATCAGAGAACTTCTTTTGATCCTGGCATTACTTTCTCCAGTGCTTTCATGATATTCTTGGTCAGTGATAAGTATCTTGAGCTGCCTTATGGAAGACAACTCACCAGATCTTCTAGCTTTACATCATGTATGTCTTGCAACATGTTCATTTTCCTTAGCTTCTTTATTTCTTCTTCTGCCGTATATCAGAACAAAACTTAGGTATTTCTACTACATGGAGTACTGGCTGTGGTTTTTATCCCCCAGGCTTATAAGAACTATATACACAGTGAATTTGCCCTATCATCTCAGCTCATGGTCAGTGTGTTAAATCCTATATCTCAAGAAAGTATCACTCACTTTATGTTTAAAGTTTTTATTACCTGGTCTTACACTTTGACCCCATTGATCAAGAATCCTGAAAGTCCAATCCTACAAATATTCTTCCTAGCTCTAGCTGATACTTGTAAACCTGCTTAAAAAAACAAGCAAACATTACGCAGCACTACCCATGATAAGTATAGTTGCCATCTTGTTACAAGGATATTTCAGTATTATTTATTATATTTCCCGACTGTACTTCTCATCCCCATGACTTATTTATCACTCTAAGTTTGTACCTCTTAATCCCCTAAGTTTATTTTACTGTCCCTCCACCAACCTCCCCTCTGGTTACTATTAGTTTTTTCTCATTAATACAGAGAGATAATAGCCATTTTTACTATTGTGAGGGGATATTTTATTGTGGTCTTGATTTGCATTTCCCTGATGATTCATGATTTGGAGCATCTTCTCATGTTTCAGCCATTTGGATACCTTCTTTGGATAAATGTCTATTCAGATTTTCTTCACATTTTTAATTCAATTATTATATTTTGATGCTGAGTTGTAAGAGTTCTTTATATATTTTAGGTATTTACCATATTAACCCCTTTTCAGATATATCATTTGGAAATGTCTTCTCTCATTCAGTAGGTTGCCTTTTCATTTTGTCAATAGTTTCCTTCACTGTGCCAAAGCTTTTTAGTTTAATTGTATTCCCAATTGTTTATTTTCCCCTTTGTTTCACATAGCTGGGGAGGCAGTTCTGGGAAAATATTGCTAAGGCTGATGTCCAAGAGTATACTGCCTGTGTTGTAAGAATTGTATGGTTTCCCGTCTTACATTCAAGCCTTTAATTCATTTTCAGTTCTTTTTCGGGTATGGTATAAGAAAGTGGTCCAGTTTCATTCTTTTGCAGGTAGCTGTCCAGTTTTCTCATTATCATTAATTGAAAAGCCTGTCCTTTTATCATTTTATATTCTTGCCTGCATTGTCATATATTAATTGATCACATAAGTGTGGGTTCATTTCTGGGCCCTCTGTTGTGTTCCATTGATCTAGGTGTCTGTTTTTGCACCAGTACCCTACTGTTTTGATTACTATAGCTTTGAAATATAGTTTAAAATTGGGGATTGTGCTACCTCCAGCTTTGTTCTTCCTTCTCAAGCTTCTCTTAGTTATTTGGGGTATCTTGTGGTTCCACAGAAATATTAGGATTATTTTAGTTCCATGGAAATTAATAATGGCAGTTTTGTAGAGATTGCATTGAATCTGTAGATTGCTTTGGATAGTATGGGCATTTTAACATTACTCTTCTAATCCACATGCATGCTAGGTATTTCCATTTATTTGTTATGTCTTCACTTTCTTCCATTGGTGCCTTAATGTTTTTCAGAGTACAGGTTCTTCACCTCTTTGGTTAAATTTATTCCTATGTATTTTTTTTTTCCTTTTGAGTAATTGTAAATGGGATTGTTTTCTTAATTTTTTCTTTTTGGTAGTTTGTTATTAGTACATAGAAATACAATAGATTTCTACCTATTTTGTATCCTGCAACTTTATTGAGTTTATCAATTCTCATAGTTTTTTGGTGGGATCTTTGGGATTTTCTGTATATAGTATAATGTCATCCACAAATACTGAACATTTTATTTCTTCCTTACCAGTTTGGGTGCCTTTTATTCCTTTTGCTTGTCTGATTACTGTGGCTGGAACTTCCAGTATGATGGTGAATAAAAGTGTCATGAGTAGAAATCTGTGTCTTGTGCCATATCTTAGAGAAAAAAACTTTGAGGTATTCACCATTGAGTATGATGTTAACTGTGGGTTTTTCATATATGACCTTTATTATGTTCAGGTATGTTTACTTTATACTTGTTGGGAAGTTTTATCATGAATGGAGGTTGAACTTTGCCAAATGTTTTCTCTGCATCTATTTATATGATCACAGGATTTTTAGCCTTCATTTTGTCAATGTAGTATATCACATTGATTGATTTGTGGATATTGGACCATCCTTGCATTCCTAAAATAAATCTCACTGATCATGGTAAATTAGGCTTTTAAAAACCATGTTGTTGAATATGGTTTACTAATACTTTTTGAGGATTTTTGCATTTATATTCATCAGAGATATTGTTCTTTAGTTTTCTTTTTTCATAGTATCTTTGGCTTAGGTATCAAAGTAATGATAACCTTGTAGAATGACTTTGGAAGATTTCTTTCTCTTCTGTTTTTAGGAATAGTTTGAGAAGGATAGCTATTAACTTTTCTTTAAATGTTTAGTAGAATTCTCCTGTGCTGCCTTCTAGTCCTGGGCTTTGTTGTGAGTTTATGATTGCCAATTTAATTTCACTGCAAGTAATATGTTCAGGTATTCTATTTCTTCTTGATTCAGTTTTGGGAGATTGTATGTTTCTAGAAATCTATCAATTTCTTCTAGGTTGCCCAGTTTGTTGGCATTTAATTTTTCAAAGTAGTCTTTATATTTTTATGGTGTTGGTTGTAATTTCTCTTCATTTCAGATTTTGAGCCCCCTCTTTTTTTTTTTCTTAATTAATGAATCTGGTGAAAAGTTTGTCAATTTTATATTTTCAGAGCATCAGCTCTTAGTTTCATTGGTCTTTTCTATGATTATTTTTCATCTCCATTTCACTTATTTTCCTTCTAAGCTCTATTATTTCCTTCCTTCCTTCTAACTTTGGGGTTTCTTCTTCTTTTTCTGCTTCCTTTAGGTGTAATGCAACTAGTTCTTAAAATTCTTTACATATGTAGCCTCTTTCATCAATTATCAGAACCAGTATATGCAGAACTGAGTTATCTTAGGATTTAACACTAAGTTTTGGTCTGGCAGCTTGGAAAGGTGATGGGGCATGGACCTAAATAGGCCACATACCACCTGCTGAGGGAGAGAATTCTGCAGTCTATTCCATTTCAAAAAATTGACTCTTCCAAGGGAAGTGTTGGCTATCAGCTCAAGCATAGGAGGTCTTGGTGAAGATACATGGTTGTAACATCAACATCCCTAGGAGCATCCATCCATATAAACTTTCCTGAGTTTTCAGGATCATAGCTTTTCCTACCAATGCCCTCATCTTTGCATAATAAACCTGCCTTGACTGAGCATTCAAATGTTTTTTGCAGCTCTATGACTCCTAGCAATTAAGTTTTTAATCTGCCATTCAGTTGCCTGCATCCTTCCACAATAGCTGATGAAGTCTTCTTTATATGTTGCTTCAGAAGCTCTCTAGTTCTTATTTACCCATTATCAACATTGATTATCATGTTTCTCCTATAGAGCATCAATACAATTTAACAATAATCTTCTATTTCCTCTCTCCACATAAGCATTATTTTCTGCATCTTATTCAAAATGGCTGCATCTATCACACCTATCACATTACCCACTTCTGAACAGAAGGCAGACATTTGATATCTACCCAACTGTAATTTGTTGATGATTGTCCTTTTCTAATTCAGCCATCCAGATCATATCCAAATATCTATTTTAAATCAGAGTTGTGAGTGATAGTCCATGGTGGGCTTGCAATGAAACAAGAGACCAAGTCCTTTCAAAATTGACTTGTGGGTTATATGTCAGCTCTTCAGAAGAGACTATTATTCAACCAGAATATGGCAACTGAGGCAAAAAATACAGTCTACTGAAAGCATCTCAGATTCACCTGAGTGTCTCTTTGAAGAATATTACAAGTTATATCTGAATGTTTCAAGTAAATCAAGAGTTTACAGTGTGAGTCTAAGATAGTTTTCTGTGGAGACAGGTATATCTGAGTTTTTATAGATTTCCTATGCTGTCACAGCTCTTCAGTTCATATTTAGAATGCAGTCAGGAGTACCTGAGGTCAGGGTGAGGGTTCAGAAGACCTTGCTGGTCAGAATCAGTAGCATGTTATGTGTATTTAAGAAATCTTCCCAGCAGTGATCTCCCTAAAGAAGAAAAAAACAAGATCATAGCTGGGGAGCTTTCTCACATATAATTAAGTACCTGATGGGATTAAAATTCAGGTGTGTATGGCCCCAAAGTTGATGTCCTTAACTTACACTATGCTATAGTATAAAAAAGTAAGAAGGTTTTTTCTACTTAGAAAGTGCCACAAAAGTAACCCCCCAAAACAAGTGATGAACTCACAATCCCAGATATGGAAATTTATGAGTTGTGAGAATATCAACAGTCGTAGATAATTCAAATTCCTGAGAAGTTGGGATATTTTTTCTGAAGTACAGAGCTATGAAATGAAAGAGCTTTATGACCATCAGAGTCGATCTGTCCTTGTCTAGATGTTAATGGCTTTAATCACTCACAGTGGTGATTCTTACCATTTAATAAAATTCAGGGCAGTTGGGATATGTCTGGCTATGGGTTAGAACAAAAATCTATTAAGCTGAATACCAAAATTGAGCCATTTTTCCTCACATAAAGAATGAGGTTAAAAAAAAAAGAATGAGGTTTATAGACATCCAGATACAGTACAAAGTAAAGGTTATGTTGAAAAATTCAGATTAGATGGGTATGTTGAAGAAAGGAGGTTCAGCTTGATTACTTTGTCAAGGGTAGAAATTGAAACTCAATCTCAGGGGTCCATAAGGGAAGAGTAAATTAGACAAAAGGAATTATATAAATAGATTTCTATATGTGAAGAAGATAATTAACGTGAGCAATTATAAGATACAATCCTAAATTATTAAGGGTTTAACCCAATAGAGGCTCCATTCTCTCTCATATCACAGTCCATGAAGTTGTTAGGCATTTGGTCTTCCGAGTGGTAACTGAGGCGTCAGACTGCCTTTGTCTAGGGGTTCTGGCGTGCCCCAAGGTAGTCTCTAAAATCTCTGTCTTACTTGTCCAATGAATAAGCAAGGAGAAAAAGTATTTAGACAATCTCACAGACTCTTACACTCCAGAATACTCCTCAGAAGAGCAAAAAAAACTCTACCCAGGATAATGTAAGCCTAGTAATCTTACAGATGAACTACCTCCTCTCCCAAAGTTTCCATACAGTATAACTTTTTAATTTTTTCCCCACAGATCTTTTATTGATTTTGATAATAAGAAAATATGAGTATAGGTGAATTCAGAACAGAATAAGTGATTAATCTTTATGTCCTGGAGCCAAAGTGTGCCTAGTTCATTTGTGTCCTTAAAGAGAACTCTGATTCTATAAAATGGAGTGGTATCAGCTAAGGTAGAATTCTGCTGTTCTCTGTACCCAAGGATCTCATTAGGAAGAAAAAAATGCCAGTTGAGATTATTGCAAAATGAAATGATGCATCAAAAATATTTATCACAATGTCTAGCCTATACTAAAAAAAAGTACTCAAAAATGTACTTTTCTTCTACTACTATTAGCTATCAATACTTTACATAAGAAAATATATAGCAAGTATTAATGTTTTAATTAATGTATATTGTTTATATTAGTTTTCTATTGGCTGTCAGTTTCTTTTTGGCTTCTGGCTGCATTACCCTGATCACTCTCTCTCTTCACATTACCTTGTTTTCTGTGTGACTGTCAAATATCCCCCACCTACCTCTTAAAAGGCCACTGGTGATAACATTGAAAGCCCATACAGATAATCCACTATCATCTCCTCATCACAAGATCCTTAAACACCTCCACAAGGACAGTCTTTCCAAACTCTACAGTATTTATAGGTTTTAAGGGTTAGGAGCTGATATCTTTGGGGAATATTTTTCAGCCTACCTACCACAGTGGTGTAATGTAAAATTAAAATAATAGAGTAGGTAGATAACAAAAGATTCTGATTCTGCCATTTAATATCAAGGTAAACTTACATAATAAAATTGTTTGATGTGTGATGAATGCTTACTCTGTACCTGGTTTCCAGGCAAGAAAAGGTTTTATGCATCTTGTCTCATTTATATTCAAAACAACCATGTAAGATAGATATGGTTATTCTCATTGTACTGATGAAGACACTGAATTGTATTCAACTTACAGGTAGTCAGTACTCACACAGCCATTAATATTGTCAGAATTGAAATTTGGGTCTATTGCACTCCAGAGTCCACCATTGTAGGTGTTGCACATGGCTACATTGCTTCTCTACACCGAATTGTGCTAATTACTAGTTTTAGTGCAGGAATTTATAAAACAGTGTTAACACTTGTCTAACATACTCCAAAGGGTATTGTAAGGTCCAACTGACATAAATATATGTAAACTTTGTAAATTGTGACCCTGTAGGTCAAATGTAAAATATTATATATTTTAGAAGAGCAGTTTCCAGTCTTTTGTCATTAGAATTATCACAGTGTAATCATTTGAAATACACCAGCTCTTTGTTCCACAAACCAGAGTTCTCTATTATTGACACTTGTGCAGGGGTGTTTGGTTTCAGAGACTTCTCTTCAAGTCCAACTGTGACCACAAAATCTGAATCATTTTAGAATAGACTTACTTTGTAACACCTTTGTCTAAAACTCTTGAATAGCACAGGTTACTTCTAGGATAAAGGTGCAACTTCTTTAACTGCTATGACACCCCACTTAATTTCACCACTTTACCTTGACCACTTGCCACCCTTTCTTTCATTCTAGCAACAAAACAACTTCTCATTGTTCTCTTCTACAAATTGAGATGCGTAGATGTCTGTTCGCATAGAACACAACTCGATTTTTTTTTTTTAAAGTCAAATAACAGGCCAAAGTAATAAAAGGATGAAAACTAAGCTTAGTTCTTGGCGTTTGCATGTATATAATTACTTGGCTCAACTTTCAACTTGTCAGCATGTTGTTACGTAATCCAATTGGAGTTTTAGACCTTGTAGTCATTTTAATATCATAATGATTTTACTAGACATAATTTGAGATTCTGGAATAAAGTGAAAAAAAAATGAAATGACATCTTCTAAATGCAGGAACAGTAAATGTGCTGCATACATAACTCAATCCATGAACCACCTTGTATGAAAGGCTACATTTCAATAGAATCCTAGCCCTCTTTGCTTTCTTGTTGATCCTAGACAAATTGATAGGTTGCTAAATAAAATCACCACAAAAGTATCAAAGTTACTGTGTTATGAAACATATGCTTTATCAAATAATATTATCTTGAGTAGTTAAAGTCAAGTTTTAAAATAGAGAGCTAAAAATAATTTCAGATTTGATGATATTGCAACTAACAAAATAAATAAATTTTAAAAATTAGAAAGTTAAAAACATTGCAAAAAACTAGGAAAATGCTAGTAACAAATAGGATAAAGATGAGTAACTATTATATACATGTCACATTTTTAAATATACAGTATCTGTAAGGGATGCCTGGGTGGTTCAGTGATTGGGCAACTGCCTTTGGCTCAGGTCGTGATTCCAGAATCCTGGTATCGAGCCTCACATCTGGCTCCATGCTCTGTGCGAAGCCTGCTTCTCCCTCTCCCACTCCCCCTGTTTGTGTTCCCTCTCTCATTGTGTCTCTGTCAAATAAATAAATAAAATCTTTAAAAAAGTACCTGTAAGTGAAAAAGTTTTAAAACTCAAGTTACAGAAAAGAAATGCTATTAATCAAATTTGAAAAAGTTCTACCATATTAATAATCAAATAAATGCATTATAGTTTCTTTTATTTAATTTTACCAATTATGAGGAAAAAAACTTGTTTAATATGCACATGGTATTTATGCAACCACAATAAAACATTAATTCATTGCTAATTTCAATAAAAAATATTTTTGAGATTTTATTTATTTATTTGACAGAGAGAACACAAGCAGGGGGAGTGGGAGAGGGAGAGGCAGGCTTCCCGCTGAACAGGGAGCCCAATGTGGAACTCAATCCTAGGATTCCGGGATCATGACCTGAGCCAAAGGCAGATGCTTAATGACTGAGCCACCCAGATGCCCCAATGAAAAATTTATTTTAATTATAATTTATAGTTTTCTTAATATAAAATGTATGTCTATTGATGACAATCTTGAATATACATATAAGCCAAAAACTAACAGAAAATCTAATTCATACTGCAAATATCTAAATATTCTCAGTTAATTTGAGGGGTAAATAT
Organism: Lontra canadensis; assembly: GCF_010015895.1. Classification (NCBI taxonomy): domain Eukaryota; kingdom Metazoa; phylum Chordata; class Mammalia; order Carnivora; family Mustelidae; genus Lontra; species Lontra canadensis. The sequence goes on from NW_022631001.1 coordinate 9,812,788, forward strand.
CCTTTCTGATACTCCCCACAAAACATGCATGTTTGTTTGTAAATACCTATATTTATACATAAAGAAATATATGTATGATATATATACACTTATATGTAGTGTGTGTATATATATATACTCATTTATACATAGATGCATGTATTTATATACATAAACGGCATATACCTATAGGCTATATAAATGATAAGGTATATATATACACATTTATGCAGATTATATATTTAAATGTTATATTGGACATGCTTTTCCTGATTTTTTTTATTTAACAATGTTATCATGTATTTTGTCTTTGTCATTAAATATTATTCTGGGGCAGCTGTGTGGCTCAGTGGGTTGAACCTCTGCCTTTGGCTCGGGTCATGATCTCAGGGTCCTGGGATCTGGTCCCACATCAGGCTCTCTGCTCAGCTGGGAGCCTGCTTCCTCCTCTCTCTCCCTGCCTGCCTCTCTGCCTACTTGTGATCTCTCTCGCGGTCAAATAAATAAATAAATAAAAATCTTTAAAAAATATATTTAAAATATTATTCTGCCCCATCAATTTAATGACTTTATACTATGGCATGTTAAGGATACATAGAATTCATATAATTGCTATTTGATATAGAATATGATACAACATTTTAAGTTGTAATTATTTTATAGCTAAGTAAGGTTAAGCATGCTTCAAAATGATTATTAGCAATGGTACTTGCTTTCATGAATGTCTTTTTCGTGTCCCCTTTTCTATCCATAACTGTTGATTTGTAAGAACTCTATAGTAGGAAAAGAATTTTCTTTTCCAATAAAATTTTTGCTAATGTTATTCCAAATTTGTTATTTTTTTATTTTGTGATTTCTCTTTTCATGTTGCTGTTATTTTACTTGCAGCAAAATCAGTGAAATCACAAGCTTTGTTTCTCTACTTCTGTGTTTTTAGAAGATTCTTTTGTACAAAAGACTATGCAAATTTACTGCTTTTGTTTTCTTATAAGACATTTTGATTTCATTTGCTATGTTTAAATAATGTAATTAGTTTAGCATTATTAGTGTAAGGGATGAAATAGCTGTTTTTTTCTATTCTTGTTTGATCAAAATGTTATATCAAATTTGCATACATCTTTTTATAATACAACTTGGCAATATTAAAAATAAACAGTTTTATAACCTTTGTTATAATAATTTATCTCAAGGAAAAATTCTAAGCAAAATTCAAGCTTGAGAGCAATATAATGACAGTTGCTTAAATTACTAAGGTCTATTATATGTCAACAACTGTATTAAGGATATGATCTTATGATCTTACGTAATTGCTAGCTGAGGAAGCAAGCTGTGTTTTACCCATTTTGCAGATGAGGAAATTGAGGATGCAGAGGTTTAGCAGCTTTAATGATAGTGTGTATATTATTTATACTATGATTACAACTATTACTTCCAGGCATATCAGATCATTGTAGGCTTAAGATCAAGCCAGGAAGAAGACAGAGGGGGAGAATAGAGAGAAGACAGAACAATGGGAGGATAGGAAAGAGGTGAGAGTGGGAGGAAGGAGGGACTGTATGCAGAAGAAAAGGAGAGAGGAAAGAAAGGGAAGCAAGCAAATACTATAGGAAAAAATACCCAATCCAGGAATTATACAATTGGTATAATGCAGCAACAATGGTGGGCAAAAATTACAATCTTTTTAAAAATTATACTACAGGGGTGTCTTATTACCACCTTTATAGTGTTATGAAATGTTATTGTCTCTTTATAGTAATCAGTAAATGAAAAGGCCCTCTATAATCCCTTTATTTCCAAGTTAGCTAAGAGAGACAGCTTTTTAAAAACCTTTCTTTTTAAAAAGCATTCTTTTAACCTTCCTTTGTACTTTGCCCCAGCTCTGTTGTGATTCTTCCAGACAGTCAGAAGGACAGCTGGAGCAACAGTGGTTTCTAGACAGTACAATGAGTTCAGTTGGGCCTGGCACATTCAGTGAATTTTTTTTTTTCTTTTTTACTTAACACCTGGATGCCAATTTTGTACATACTTTCCTGATGTGCCTTACATAATAGCTGGGCTAAGGGAAAGAACACCACTGCTGCCACCCGTCTGTGTGTTCTGGCAATGGACACTGGCTCATGGTCCTCAATCAGAGGACATGCTGGGCTGCCACACAAGCAGGGGCCTAAGGAGATGGGGAGGTCTCAGGCTTACAGTTGCCACTCATAGCTTGCCTCCAAAAGAAAAGATAATGATGTTTTAAGATTAAGGCTGTGTATGCAGCACACAATAGAGAATGAACCAATTATGGGGTGCTTCAGTTCATTATAATTGAACTAAGTGTGGTTCAGAGCCAAAATTACCTTGGTAATTGTATCTCCTTTCTTTATCTCAGCTGCTCCCCCATCTTGGGTCCAATAAAATTCCATGCTAGTTCCATAATGACACAGATCTCACTGTACTCTACTTACTGGTTCTGTGCTAAACACTCTCTTTCCCCAGGCTTGCTTGCCTCCAGGAGAACCTTGACCACTGACTTTTATTACATATTTTTTAGCTCTCAGAAACTAAAACAGTCTAGTGCATAATACATCCATCCTCAGGAAATACACACTAGTTAAAATAATTTAAACGTGACTTCTTGGAGTGTTTTTAATTTTATTGTGGCTAATAGGAGATGACAACCTAAATAAGGTTATAAACAAATACACTTGAATGGAAGTAATCGCTTTATCTTAAAGCTAGTGGCCCCATAGAAACTAGATAGCACATGATTGAATATATAAGATCTAATTAGAGATTTTTTTCCTTCAATTCCTTCAGCTTGTGAAACCCCCTTTAAAATCACTTATTTTCTGTTATTGTCTTTATTTTGTGAAAATAACATAATATTAACCCCTCTTCACCACCAAAGCCAATTATTGAAGAAAAGACCAAAAATAATGCTATTTAGGGGATAAAAGAGATTTCTGCTAGCTTCCACAGTCGACTTCTTATTTCTCATTAGGATTTACTAAACTTTGTGATGATCAACACATAATTATTTTTTCAATTTCAGTATACTTTTTTGTTTCCCAAATTATATCTTAGCTACTATATATATATACATATATATATATACATATATATACCTTAGTGATATTAGTGATCTAATCTTAGTGATGTTAGTTTTAAGAATATCCTATATAATATTGTGGCTAAATCACCAGATATGTGTTTTGTTTTATTTATTTATTTATTTATTTATTTATTTATTTTTGATCGCTAATGCTGCAACTAAATGTTGGCTTTGATGCACATGTTTACCAAGTTAGGTGGTACTCAGTGCTCTGCCAAGGAAAAATCCTTCCCCACCACAGTATTTTCTCTAAAGGCCAGAGTAGTCATGGATAGGTTAAATCAGTAGAAAATCCCCCTCAAAATTATTAAATCATAAAAATACATTCTAAGTAGGGAAATTAAAGTGGCTTCAAGTCACATAGTTTTCCTATAAGAAATACTTTGAGTCAACGTTCTCTCGTTTCTGTGTTTGAGAACATACTGAGCATCATGTGTGGAGGAACCCTTAGATATTGGAGATACAGAGATGAAAGACATGTTCTCTCTTTTGAGGGAATTTATAGCCCAGTAAGAAAGATAGACTAAGCAATACAAGATCATATGCTAAATATTGCAATACAAGCCAAATATCTACTGTGTTGTTGGAGGACACATTTAGAAAGTTCTTCCAAGACTGAGGGAGAAGTGACTAAATCTTGAAAGTGTTAAAGGATTTAATTAGGTATAAAAGAGGGACGGAATAATTGTAAAGAGAGGAAGCAGAATGGGCAGCTAGACAGGCCTGAGAGAATAGAGCACATCTGAAGAAACTCTAGTGAGGATTCTGTAGGATAGAGAGGAGCCAAATCAAGAAGGATCTTGCACTTAAGCTAGAACTTGTAGGCACAAAGATTCACCAGAGATCAAGTAGGGAATGACTTTTTTATAGTGATTATGACATATAATGCAAGAAGTAATGAGACAAAATGATAACCTAGGGTAGGGCAGCAGGAAAACCTACTACTGTGCCTCGCATATAATCATTGAATATAAACTGCCCTATGAATGAATGTCGGAGAGCTGAAGATAGAGAAAGAGAGAAGAATTTAAAAGAAATGTAGAAATTGGAAATATAGATTAGATAACCATTAAGTCTTTGGATATGGGGGCTGACTTCCAAGTTTGTAAGGTGAATATACAATTTTCAAAACAAAAAGGACTGCAAGAAATTCGAGACTTGAGAGATACTGCATTTAGGAGGGAGGTATTTGAAAACCTGGATATTAACACACTGTCAAGGCTGAGATGTTAGTGCAAGGAAAGAATCTAGTAGAGAACACTTTGGTTAAACAATATTTAAGTGAATGGAGTAGGGCATGTCTCTAAAAATCCCCCTTTTCTCATTAAAAAGAACAATCAGAGAACTATGACAATAATGTTGAGAAAACAAGAAGAGAAATCCCATAAGGAAAGGAATAATTTAAAATGTGTCATGTGCCTGAGAATATTAGGTTGAGATTAGTTCAATAATTCCCTATCATGCGTCTTAAAAAGGAATAGAGGTCCCTTATTCATAGGACTCGAAGGAAGAAAGCAAGAATGAGTATTTGCACAGAGCTGTGGGTATGAGAGGGTTAGTAAAGGGCAAAGAATCTAGTTCAGAATTCCAATTTCTGTTTGAGGTAAGAGACAAAATGGTGTGGGAAGGGGAGGGAGAGACAGAAGTTAGGAATGGGCATAGGGTAAAGTTGGATATTATAGACAGAGGTGACCAGGCACACACAAAAGAAGCTCTGATTGTTCCAAAAGGCTCAGACCTTACTGGAGACAAATAAGTGACAAAAGGTCACTCAAAAGGATCAAAAGTGCTATATGCTCCTTGAGTGACAAATGGCTTTTTTCCTGAGTCCTGATTTTTTAAAAATGATCTGAGGAGTACCCAGGTCTGTCCCAGAAGTCTGGAACAAACTTGGTTCTCTAGGCTGAAATCCACTGATCACAATTTGAATAAGTAGCTCAGAGAGATAAGGACCTGTTTTCAAATACACATAAAGAATCACGTGCATTTTCTTAGAAAACAGCATTCCCTGGGATTATTAAAGTAATGCAATGTAAGATCAGTTGGTTGCTTCTCCCTTTTCCAAGAGGTCAGAGTGCAATTTGGTCGTACTTCTCCCAGTAGTCCTTTGCATTATCTACTATATTGCCTTCCAATTAAATATTTACTAAATAAATGAAATGTTGCTGCTATCAACTTGCTGTGAAATAAAATCTTGTCTAGGATGCAATAAAACAAAAATTTGGTTGACTAAAATTTAATTTACATTGTCTTAGCTGCTTCCAAAGTTGGCACTGCCTACTAAGACCTGAGTATGAATAAAAATTTAGAGACCAAAAAAATGTAAGCTTGTGTGAAAATTCAATATAATAACTGTAATTTTGAAAAGTCCCATATTTATTCACTATTCTTCTCCAAATCCAGAAACTGGAATGATCAAATTTTGAGCCATCCAAAGTCAAAATGTTTTATGGAGCATTCTAGCTAGCTCCTCATGTACTCTGATGACCTAAGAGTGAAATTGGACAAAATTAGAAATATTTTAGAAATTTTCTAAGTGTGTCAGGATAAATGTGTCTTTTATTTGCATTGAAAAATGGGGTAGAAGAAACTAAATTGTGTTTCAGCAAAATCTCTTGCTCCAGTGGTAGAATGAGGTTTGTAGACCTTAGAGTCTCAATGACTTGTGTATTCTCCGTTCTAATCTGTCTTGCCTAATCAGCTAGAACCCCTGTACACATCTGAAGGCTAGCAGTTTGTAATACTTAATTGTCATGGGACAATCAGGAATGGTCTTAGAACAAGTTGTAGATTATCTCAAATTTGGAAATAACACATACAATAAAAATTTTAAGCTATATGATAATTCATGAATTCTTTTGAATGAAGGATTTTGATACAATTTTTTAACACACCAGAAAGAATATTTGAGGAATAAAAAAAAAAAAAAACCACCAACAAGGAATGAAATCTTTACATTTTCCTTCACCCACTTTTACATTTTTCCAGATATACTATAGAACTATGCAGGAAATTAAATTTTACAGAAAATTTAAGGTTCTATGAAAGGTTCTTAAAGTGATTTTTTTATATAATGAAATTTAGATATGCCTATTTTTGGTATATATCTCTTTATCTCTACATGCACACAAAGCACATAAATGTCTCTAAAGTATTTAACTCCAAATGGCATTTAGTATTTAACTCCAAATGGCATTTAGTACAACTTGCATCACACAAAGGTGGGACTAAAATGTCACATTTTTCCTTTATAAAATATTTCACAAGCAGAAAGAAGTGCATTTAATTCAGCGTACTAAAATCAACTCTGTCTTTGTTAAAATTTCTAAGATCGTTCATCTCAGAGTCTGGTTTTAAGTATGGAACCTGGGTTATGTGAGAGTTGGTAAGCACAGGACAATTAGGTGAAAAAATTGCTTATTTGTACACACATAGATGCACAGTCACATTTCATCTCATCACAGGGAAAGGCTGTGTGATGTCCTAGAATCCCAGTCTGACACAAAGTAGATTCAAAGGTGAGTTAATAAGTTTTAGGTAGGCTTAAAGGCATTGGAAAGGCATGCGTAAATGATCTGGACCTTGTTACAGTGAGAGCATTTTCCTTCCCTAGACTTCAAGTGGCAAGGGAGGAGACGATTGCTGGGTTTGTAGGGTTTTTTTTTAAAGATTATTTATTTATTTATTTATTTATTTGACAGATAGAGATCACAGGTAGGCAGAGAGGCAGGAGGGAAGCAGGCTTCCTGCTGAACAGAGAGCCTGATGTGGAACTCGATCCCAGGACCCTGAGATCAGGACCTGAGCCCAAGGCAGAGGCTTTAACCCACTGAGCCACCCAGGCGCCCCTGTGTTTGTAGTTTTAACGGAGGCAGAGAGCTACCCAATAAACAGTGTGGCATCATATAGTGAATGCAGCCACTACTAACTTGAAGCCCCACAAACATACTCATAAGAAAAGTATTCTATGTTTACTGTCCCAACCTCAGCTCTCCCATCTTTTATACCTTGCATTGGCTTAAACCAACCGGAGACTGACTAGCAAGTCAGCAGTGATAAAATTTGTGAGGATGAACTTCTGCACCATAGAATGAGCATGACTAAATGAGGTCAAGTGAATCTCAAGTGGCAGATGAGAATACCCAGCCCTGAAATTGACTGAGATCATGTCCATCTTCAGTTATCATAGTTTTCATCTCCCTTTCCAAACCAATGCCCAAACCATCTCAGTACTCTATATATTTATCGACTATATAAATGTCTGGAAAGCTATTTTTCTCCTAAGTCATAATTGTTTGAGTGTATGTGGAAGAAAGCTCCAGTTGTTAAAAAAGAGTTATCCAAAAACCAGCATCAATTACTAAGAATTTATACTCCATTTTTCTTTCTTGTTGTTTCTGTAATATTACCTTAAAACAACCTACTTGCTATTACTCATTTTATTCCATCTGGAATGGTATCACAATAAGGTTAATCCTTTTTATCTTTTTGAAAGTTTTCCAAATGCCCATTTTTGGAAGTTTTACTTATTGTTTTAGTATGCTTCTGTTTTGTTTTGGGGAAGGTTCAGATTTTCTTTATTTGATAAAATTACTTTCCACCTGTTTCATCATGAGATTTAATATGTTATTCTTTTTTATCTTAAATCTATTCATTCTGTAGATGCTTGATCTTTTATGCACATAAGTTATATTATTACATTCTATTACTCAAATTTCCTTCTCTCCTAAAGATACATGTGATACACTATTGTACAAGATACAATAATTGAAGTGCTTCTATTACACATTTGTGTCCATCGTTGATTGAAGCAAGAGACTGAACACCTTATAATGTGTTATGAGTGTTACCTGCTGTTTTTAGAAAACAATGAGATGAAAAAAGAAAATAAGATAAGTGGTTAATTTGAGTCTTTCTTAATAAACTAAAGACATACTAGAACAGTATGAGAACTTATTGTGAGAAAATGATTCTTAATGAAAATTAAAGGTACCACTTCCACACTTAACCTTCTGAACCCTGGAGTCAATTTAATTTTCTGGCTGAATTCAAAGTGGATTGAAAACTTGCCTAATCTTATAGAATATTATAATTTAATGGAATATTTGTGCTCTGAAGGAAGGATGTTCCTAACCTGAGGTCCGTGGATCCCTCATGGTCTCTGGGATGAGCTTTAATGGTTTTGAGAATCCAATTGAAATTGTATCAATATTTTGCAAACATTTATACACATATATACATATTCTTAAAAGGGTACCTGTCCCAGCCAAGGTTAAGAACTTCTTTCACATGTACCTTAGTGAAATAATCCAGTCCAAACTGTATATTTCATCTATGAGAATATGGAGGTTTCTTTATCAACAAAATTACATAGCCAATATCTGGCACAACCATGACCGGAAACTGATTATCTTGTTTCCTATCTGAATGCTTTTGCTAACTCTGCAACTGTGGTCTAGTTTTATTAAAAGACAAAACCATGTGAGCATCCATTCAGTTCATTTACTTGTTCACTCACTGATTTGGTAAAAAACAAAACAAAACAACAACAACAACAACAACAAAACCCCAAAACTTTAAAGGTTTACTATGTACACATCTGAGTCAAACATACAGTCTAGTGAATTCAAAAAGCCTCTGGTCTCAATTTAAAATCCTGTGAGACAGTATACAATAAATTAGTACATACATAATGTAAAGGTTTTGAGAGTTCCAGTAGGAAAATACATAAATACTAATATTCAAGAAAAACAGGGTAGTTAGTGTATTTTGAGGAGTTGGTCAGAAAGGGCCTTTCTGAGAAAGAGACATGTAAGCCCCATTGTGAGGTATGAAAAGGAACAGGCAGGTTGCAAGTGAGAGAAGAGTTTTCTAAAAATGAGAAAGAAGGTAGCACTCTATGAGGACAGAGGTTTTTCGGGATGTTTCTGAGGAACTGAACGGGAGCCTTAGCTCAGTGAGTGTGGCAGGAAAGGAGAGAGTGAAACTCCTCCCAGAAGCAGACAGTCAGGTACCCCATTGTGGGGACCTTCACAGGGCCCTGGGCAAGCACTACCTATTTTCTAGAACATTGCCACTGATGTTACAGTTGAGACCCATGCAACTGTTCTCATGGCGACCCTTTTGAAGTAGGTGTGGCTGTGCTGATTGTAGAAGTGTCTAAACTGAAGCCTGTTGAAAGTCATATCTTTAGTAAGTGATGGGGACACTCAAAACCAGGTCTTTTTAAATCCAATGATGCCTTCACGCTTGAGGGCCCTACACTGTGCTAAAGTATAGTAGTCTTATTTGTGTATATTTTGCCCAATAAATTGACCTTATCTGATATAAGAGAAGCCATTTTATTTTTCTATTTAGTACATGAATACCCTGTGCCCTACACAGTGTAGGAGTGGGTTTTTAAAATATGTGTCAGAGGATACTTATACATACATGTGTTGGGGGGGGGAGTGTATTATGATGTGATTGGGGATCAAGAGTAGTTTTTTCTATTTCTCACTTTTTCATTCCTTTGTCTTTTCTCTGACTATGCAAATGCACTGGCCTCTTGAATATTAACTAATAAATTCATCTTAAGTGAAACTTGCCATATCCCAGTGACCTGAAAAAGTTTAATTGCTCCCCGTAGAGCCTGAATTTTCAAGCAGCAATTTTCTAGATAGATTTAGCCAAATATATATTAAAATACTTCACAGTCAGGATAAGAACATAAATTTATATTTGTAGTATACTTTAAAGATAGAACATTCCTTGTTAAATTTATATTTTTTGTCCTCATTGGTGAAATCTGGTAGAAAGAAAATAAAATGTGCAGAAGTTACTAAAGTATTTTAGCATCAGGATCACAGCCAAATCGAGGACCATACTTTATAGTTGAGGAAGCTAACCTTGTGTTTTTAATGTCTCATGGAACTTTTGATTCAGTGTAAAAGGCAATGGATACAATCTAAAGAATTGCATCAAGGATCTCACTGGTTTTCCCTACGTAATATAGAACAATTATTTAAAAGAAAGTGGTGGGAGTGCCTGGGTGGCTCAGTTGGTTAAGGGTCTGCCTTTGTCTTGGGTCATGATCCCAGGGTCCTAGGATTCAGTTTCCTGCTCAGCAGGGAGTGTGTGTCTCCCTTTGCTTCTCCCTACTGCTCCCCCTGCTTGTGCGCTCTCTCTCTCTGTCAATTTAATTAATTAACTAATTAAATTAAAGATAGTTGTATCTATTTTTGCTTAAGTCTTAAGACTTTGCTGCTGGATGGTCTCTGAAACTTGAAATTATTATGAAGAACATAACGGCTCCTAACAGAAATGCCTAAATTAGGCAGTATAATAGAGAATGAGATGAATTTACAGATTTACAGGATGTACAGGAGAAAGACTTCAGTTTGGGTCTTACGTCTGCTTCTAAACTTCTGGGTGATCTCTGTCTGTGGCTATAATGCCCTCCTCTGTAAAAGGAGCGAGTTGGTCTAGGTCAATGATCTTATCTTCTAGAGACACAGAAACCTTATATATGTCAAGAGATTTATTGCAGGGAATTAATTTAGAAGATGGGGAGGCTGGCTAGACAGACCACTGAGAAAGTCTGAAATGCCTGGCAGGAGCCAAAGTTGCAACCCCCAGGCAGAATAACTTTTTCTTCAGAACTCCAGTTCTGCTCTCAAGGTCTTTGAACAGGTTGAATTGGGCCATTGCGATCCTCCTGGATAAGCTCATTTACTTCAAGTCAACTGATTACTGACATTAATTACACTACAGAATATTTTCATATCAACACCTGGGTTACTGATTGAATAACTGGAAATGATAGCCTAGTCAAATGAACACATAAAACTGGCCACCACCTGATATAAAAACTTGCAGATTTTGTGGTTTAGTAAAACTTAACATTAAAAAGGAAAGGTGATATTGGTAGGTTGGTTTAAATTTATGTTTGCCATATAAATCTACTTTATTTGACAAAATAGAAGCTATTTATTTATTGAATACATACTTACCAACAACTATTAATAGCAAATAGTTCTTTAAATGGAATATATTTAGCTTTCTGAAAAGGAAAAAAAAAAAACAAAAAAACCTCTATTTTGGCATATTTTACTTCTTTGCCATGGAACAGCCCCAGATTGTACATGTTGTGGCCACTGAGTGATACCATCTCTGTTCCTCTTCCAACTCTAATATAGTTTCTGATCTATGATACCGTCAAATGACAAATAGTTGCTACACAGAGGAGGTTCTAATAGTGAGTGTAGACCTTTTGACTATAAAACACACTGCCTTGGTAACATCATTGCAGCGTGCTTATTAGCATGTATTACAGAGTCCTTAACTTCAGTTATGCTGAGCAACTAAACACCTCTCTGTGCTGGCTTCCCCTGCAAAATGCAATGCTCACTTCAAAGGATTATTCCAAGGATTAAGAATGTCAGGTGTTTCATATTCATACATAGCTTAGAGAAGGTGCTCAATAAATATCGGCTGTGATTTGCAGCTACTATTGCTGCTACTGCGTGCCTCTCAACTAGTTTTACATGATCATCTGCTAGCCTGTTGGGTAGCGAGTATAGCCACACAGACCAAAAAAAGGCTCTATCTTAGGACACCGAGTTTCTGCTATATTTTGGACACCTCGCTAGTATTTTTAAAGAAGTTTATCCTATCCCCACCCTTATCATAAAGCTTTATTACCTACATTTTATAGATTAGGACACCAAGGGGCAAACATTTTAAATAACTAGTTTAAAATTGAAGCAAACTTTGTAAAAGACATCATTATTTTAACCCAAGTATTCTAAATTCAGTCTTGTTTTTGAAGAAGAAGGAATTTTATTTTTACAGCCGATATATTCGGTATACAAAGGTTTGCTGAACAATCTTTTAAGTTAAAGGAAGAAAAATAAAAACAGCAGTTGGAATGCCATATCAAATGATTTATGCCAGCTAGCTCCTGATATCTAACTCTAAATATTTTCTCTACCTATTGTTGATTCTGAAAATATTTGTCCAATTTAGCTGTACTGACCAGTTACTTGAAAACTCTCCTTGCTTCCTTCCCCCATCTTTCTTCCTCCATTTTTAAATGTAGTCATGGGTTTCAGTGAGGTTATAGCTTTTATTGGATGAATTCAGCTGAGGAGGACTGCTAACAGGAAGGGAAGGCATTCCCAGCATCCAGTCAGAACCAAAGTTTAACTACCTTTCCATCCTACTTTTTTTGGTTTCTTATGTCCTTCTCACCCCTTTGGTTATCTTATCTCCAGTAGTTCATGCAGTGTGGTTGATGTGAGAGATCTGATGTATTGTAACAATGAGAATTCAGAGATGGAAAATAACTTTTTTCATTCCTTCCTTAAACACTAAAACTAAAATGTAATAAACCAGTTATTTGCTTTGGACAGCAGTTACTTCAAATAACGTATGACTCTGCAGTAATATAAATAATGCTTAGTAAACTCTCAATTTCTCTAATTTTGAAGTATATCTTTTAAGAACTCCATGGTCTTTTGCAATGGACAAGAAAGCATTTTGAGGGGCATCTGGATGGCTCAGTCAGTCTTTGGACATCTGCCTTTGGTCCTGATCTTAGGATTCTGGGATCCAGCACCGCATTGGGCCCTGCTCTGTGGGGAGTCTGTTTCTCCTTCTCCCTCTATCCCTCCCCCCTCCGCTCATGCTCTCTCTCTCTCTCTCAAATAAATAAAATCTTTAAAAGAAAAAAAATTTTTGGATCTCTGTGAAACATTTACCCAGTCCAGTGTCTTACTCAGCCACATTGATAAGAATCAAGTATAGAAAAGTTAACTGAATACATTTTACCTGAGGCAGATCTGTCATGTATCTGCATTTTCAAGTTGACAAGTTATTATAAGCCATTGATCTTCATGATCTTGATAGTCAATTTTTAAAAAAAAATTATTCAAATGATAAAATGTTTTTAAGCCTTTTTTCTTTTTAATGCAAAGGAATATAAAGTCATTTTACCTATGGAGACAATCTTTTACTGGTTCTCTAAGTTATGTCATGGGCAGTTTTAAAACAATATTTTTCTATTTTAGTAAAAATTAATTTAAAAAGTGGTGCAATTTTTTTAAAAAATGGTTCCTTTGAGATTCGCACTAAGTACATTAGATGTGTTAGGACAGAGAGGTGGACGGGACCTTGAGGATTTAAGTTCCATTTAGCAGGTTATCCTGGTGTCAGGCTGGTCACATCAAAACTACCTAACTGAGCTTGTTAAAAATAGATTTCTGAGCCCTATGCCTGTCCTGCTGAGTCAGAAACTCCCTGGGATGGCTGTATGAAACAAATCCTGATGGCAATTCCTACACCCAGCCAGGTTGGGCAACCATACATCATCTATTTCCTGTTAAATGTAGGACACAGAAATCATCCCACAAACAGGAGACATGATTCTGTTTTCAGAAATACCTTCATCATATTTTTTTTCTTTTTTTAAAAAAATTTTTATTTATTTATTTGACAGAGAGAAAGAGAGACAGAGAAAGAAGGAACACAAGCAAGGGGAGTGGGGAGGGAGAAGCAGGCTTCCCCCTGAGCAGGGAGCCCGATGAGGGGCTCATTCCAGCACTCTGAGATCAGGACCTGAGTCGAAGGCAGACGGTTAATGGCGGAGCTGCCCAGGTACCCCAATACCTTCATCATATTTTTCAATAGCCCTTCTAATATTTTATGACTTACAGATTTCATTATTGTTATGGTTTCTTTAACAACAAAAATGATTTTGTAGTTTTCTTATAACACACACACTACACACACACACACACACAGACACACACACACACACACACATAGAATGCAAGAGGGATGGCAGGAAGGGCGCGCTTCTCTGAATCCATTTATTTCACATACTTCATGTTTTCTGAGAGACAGTTCTCTGCCCAGTGCCATTACTTTCACAAGTCTCAATTATTTCCACTTCTTTTCCTAACAGCTCCTCACTGGAATGCTTCTCTTCCCACTCCCTTTTCCTACTGCTCCAATCCTCTTCATTTTAGCTCCAGAGAAAAGATGGTTTCCTTTTGCTTACACATAGCCCTCTCTCCATTAGAACACATACGATACTGGACTCGTTTCTCATTTTATCATGCATCAGTATCTTATCTGTTTCTATATAGGTACAATCCCTACAGAGTCTGTATTTTCTTTTCTATACATGTGTTTCTATGCATGTGTTTTATTGAGCTAAAATGTACAAATAATAGAATGCACAGATTTTGAGTGTATACTTAGATGAGTTTTGATAAATATATCTACCCAAGGTAACACTACCAGAAAAATAGATTTCTATCAGCACAGACAACACCTTTATGCCTTCGGTTGGCAGTGCCTCCACCAAGAGGCAATGAGTTTTTCTCTCAAAATAGGCTGCATTTATCAGTTTATATAAATGAAACCTAACAATAACATTTTTGTATCTCCAGTTTCTTTCATTCAATATAATATCATTTATATGTATCCATGCTTTGTGTATCTAGAATTCATTCCATTTTCTTATTGACCAATTTATGTAAATGCCACGCTTGGCTTATCTGCTCGCCTTTGGTAGTTTGTGTTGTTTCTAATTTCTCTTACAAAAAAAAAGTACTACAATGCTTTGAGTACAAGTCTTTGTATGTGGGGAGCCTGGGTGGCTCAGTCGGTGAAGTGTCTGTCTTCAGCTCAGGTCATGATCTCGGGGTCCTGGGATTGAGCCCTGTGTCAGGCTCCCTGTTCAGCGGGGAGTCTGCTTTTCTCTCTTGCCCTCTGCTCTCCTCCTCCCCCAACTCATTTTCACTCTCTCTTGCTCTCTCTCAAATAAATTAAAAAAAAAAAAAAGTCTTTGTATGAACATACATTTTCTTTTTTTTTTTTTTTAAGACTTTATTTATTTGACAGAAACAGAGATCACAAGTAGGCAGAGAGGCAAGCAGGGGGGTGGGAGGCGGGAAGCAGACTCCTGCTGAGCAGAGAGCCCAATGCAGGGGTCAATCCCAGGACCCTGAGATCACGAACTAGCCGAAGGCAGAGGTTTAACCCACTGAGCCACCAGGCACCCCTGAACATACATTTTCATTTCTATAGATAAATGATTAGGATGATGTTTCTAGTTCAGAGAATGAGTACATATTTTAACTTCAGTGAACTTGCAGAAGAGTTTTCCAAAGTGGCTGTGTCATTTTACGTTCCAGAAGCAGTGTATGAAAATTCTAATTGCTCCTCATTCTTGAGGGTGTTTGCTATTGTCAGGTTTTTGTTTGATTCTTTGCTATTCTATTGATAGTGAAATGTGGTATCTGCAGATTAATGTGTATTCATTCATATTGGCAATGAGCACCTCTTCTTGTTATTAGCCATTGCTCTGTGTTCTTTAGCGAAGTGTCTTTTAAAATATTTTTATTCATTTGTAGTTCCTTATAAATTCTAGGTAAGTCATTGTTAGGTGTGTGTATTATGAATATTTTCCTCCACATATGACTTGTCTTTTCATTTCTCTTGCTGCTTTTGGAAAAGCAGATTTTTAACATTGGTAAGTTCCAGTGATAATTTCTCTTCTTTAACACTCAGTAATTTTCTTGTCCTACCTAAGGGAATCTTTATCTTCTCTATCATATAGCTTCTATTACAAATTTGATCTAATAAATACACAGCTACTTAGATGTTTTAAATTTCTTCTTGTGTTATATTTGAAAGCTGTGTTTTTCAAATATCTCATTTGTCAAATTATTGTCATAAAACTGCTCATGATGCTTTCTTATCTTTCTAATGTATGTAGTGATATCTTTACAAATGCTATTGACTTTAGTAATGTGTTTCTTCTCACTTTCTCACTTCTTTTACTATTGCTTAATTCTAGTTACAGCTTATCACTTGTGTCATTCTTTAAAGAGCAAACTTTTGGGGCACCTGGGTGGCTCAGTCAGTTAAGTATCTGCCTTTGGCTCAAGTCACGATCCCAGAGTCCTGGGATGGAGTCCCACATCAGGCTCCCTGTTTAGCTGGGAGCCTGTTTCTTCCTCTGCCTGCCACTCCCCCTGCTTTGTGCTTGTGTACTCTCTCTCTGTCAAATAAATAGAAAAATAAAATCTTAAAAAAAAAAAAAGCAAACTTTTGACCCTACTGATTTGTTCTATTATTTGTACTCCAGCCCACTGATTTCTACTCTTTTATTCATTATTTCTTTCCTTCTACCTATTTTCCATTTAATTTGCAAATCTTATTTTTTAGCATCTTAAGATGGAATATATCAGATAATAAATTTTTTAATCTTTCCTCCTATTATAAATATATTATCCTATAAATTTTCCTCTAAACGTGGTTTTATTTGCACTTCACAAATGTTATGTTGTGCTTTCATTATCACTTGGTTAACATTAATTTTCTATTTCTCTTGTAATTTACTTTTTAAACCATAGATAATATACAATTGCTTAGTTTAATTTTCCAAATACATTGGTATTTTCTAGATATAGTCTGGTTATTTAATTCTAATTTACATTAGCTATGATTAAAGAAGACACTTTGTATGACCTCAAGCCTTAAAAATTGAGCATTGTTTAATATTTTATGAGAAAGAAAATGGCCTACCTTTGTAAGTATCCCATGGTCACTTGAAAAGATTATGTTTTCTGAAGTTCTTTATATTTGGTAATCTTTAAATATCAATTTATTTTATTTTTTAGATAATTTTATTTATTTTATATTGCAAATATAGAACTAAATGTTTGTGTTCTTTACTGCAGAAACTAATTTTGACCCCATTTTTGACAAAATTTAAGTATCAGTTTAGTCACACTGCTTAAGAATTGTTCAAATCTTCTATGTCATTGTTGATTTTCTGTTGATGGCTACATTTTTCATCAGTCAACATGAGATGCTTGATAAAATCTGTTACTTAGGATAGTGGATTTGTCTGTACCTCCACTTGGGGTATCAATTTTTACTTCATGTGCTTTGAAGCTCTGTCATTAAGTGCCTAACCATTTAAGGTTGTTATGCTTCTTGATAAATTAACTTCCGTATTTCTATACAATAAACTTTATATCTCATAATGATCTATATTGGAGTCTATATTGTCTGTATAATCACTCCAGCTTTCCTATTATGACTTTTTACATCATATATCGTATTCTGTCCTTTCACTATCAAGCTGTTTGTGTCTTTAGATCTTACTTGCATCTTGTATAGACATTATCTAGTTGAATCTTACTATTTTACTGAGTCTGACTTTGAATCAGAACGTTTGGTCCATTTACATGTGATTTAATGATTGATATGACTGTGTTTAAGGCCATCATTTAGTTTTCTATTTCCCTGTCTTTTTTCCTTTTTCTTCTTTTCCTTTTATCTTCCAGATAAAGCAAATAGCTTACTGTTCTAACTCCCCTTTTCACTTTATATTTCTCTCTATTTTTAAGCAGTTGCTCTAGAGATTACAATATAAATTCTTAACTTGTCACTGACTGTCTTGATTTCACATTATATCATTTCACATTTAATAGCACAAATTCATGCCAGCTATCTTGCCCCACCTAGTCTTTTATTTCATCTACATATCTCATATAGTCCACGTTTATTTTTATGTGTCTAATCTCGTTTTAAGCAGTTATTTGACTTTAAGGAATTTAAGATAACATAGGAAAAAAACATATTTTATTTTTACCCATATATTTAACATTTCAAGTGCCAGTCCTTTCTTTGTGTAGAATTTGATTTCTATGTTGTATCCTTTCCTTTCAGCCTGAAGAATGCCCTTTAATGTTTTGTTTTGTTTTTGTTCTTGTTTGTAGTAGTCCAAGTTTGTTTTTGACAAATTGTCTCAGATTTCAGTATTCAAAGAAAAAATTCTTGTTTATGTTTATTTTGAATGGTAATTTCACAGGATATAAAATTCCACATGGGAAGAGTTCTCTCAACCCTTAAAGTTGTTATGCCATTTTATTCTGGTTTCTGTTATTCTGATGGTAAATCACTTTTCAATATCATTAAACATAATGTGTATTTTTCTTCTCTTGCTTTAATGCTTTTTTTTTTCTTTTTATTAATGCTTTTCCAAAGTTTGACTATGTTATACCTAGGTAGAATTTATTTTGTATTTGCATTTCCTGAGCTTCTTAGATACGTAGGTTCTTCTTTTTCATTAAATTTGGAGTTTTTATTGCCAAATTTCTTCAGAAATTTTGCACTAATTTCTCCTATATTATAATCAGATATGTATTACATTATTTCCGAGTTCTCAACAATTAATTAAGTTTTATTTACTTCCCCCTCTGTTAACTAATATTTACCTGTCTTCCACGTCGCTAGTACTCTCTTCTATCATGTCTAATCTGCTGTTTGTTTCAGACTGTACATTTTTTCATTTCTAAGATTTCCATATAGTTTATTTTGTAGTTTTCAAATATTCTCTGAAAACCTCCACTTCTATTTATTTTTCCCAATAGAATTTCAAAATATATTTATCAGTTATTTTAAAGTATTTGTCTAATAATTCTAACATCTAGATTGTCAGTACATGTGTTTCTACTGAATAGATTTTCTCTTGATTGTGGGTTACATTTTCCTACTTTTTAACATGCCTGGTATTATTTACTGTGCACTGTAAATAAATAATGGGACATTGGAGACTCTGCCTTTTGTTGTCTTCCCCTGATGACTATTAAGTTTAGTTATTTTAGGCAGTTAAATTTCTAACATGTCATTCTGAACCGTTCATAATTTGGTTTTATGTTTTGTTAGGGTGGGTCTATTTTATTTTACTATTATTTTTAAGATGAATGTATTATTTTTTACTTTACTCCTAATGCTTTACTAGAGTTTACTCCTAAGGTTCAGTTTTTTTGTTTGTTTTTGCATTTCATTGGAAAGTCTAATATTTTTAAAGTCCTGCTATTGTTATCATCCAAACTCTTAAATCCCTGAGGTGGGCAGCAATCTCTGCTCTTTTCTTTCAGTCTTCTAATTATTGACTCCTTCTCGTATCCTTATAATCGTACCTGTGCATGCCTAATCAGCGAATCATTTGAAGGATGTTTATTTGTAGATTTTCCTTTTTGGTGCTTCCTTGTTTCATGTATTTCTTCTACAGTTGCAGGCTTATCTGGTTTCTACCATCTCTGTCCCCTAACTTTTAAATCCAAACCACTGCAACTATCGGCTTGAGTTCTGGCGCCTCACATATTGGTTGGTGTTGCCATCAGTGAGAGTGTTACACAGACACATCTCATCCGAAGTGATCCTCTTCTTTCAAAAGTCCAATCCCTTCCAGTTTCCTCCTCTTCTCAGTTACTTTTGTGTGCCTTTACGTAGTTGTTTTTAAATGTTCCCCAGGATTTAGAAGTGTTATCTGTGGGAGAGTTATTTCAATTAAAACGATTCCCCCATCTCCAGAACCTGAATCATTCTACGTGGTTCTCCAGTTGTGAATCTATCTTTACTTCTTGTGTGTGTGTGTGTGTGTGTGTGTGTGCGAATCTCCCCTTGCTCTCTCTTCTCACTCTCTCAATAATAGTTGTTAAATTTATGCACAGTGAAGAAATATTTTTTCTAAAGAAACTCTCTTCTAAACTAGAGGATATGGAAAGGTGAAAGGTATAAAAGCCATTCTGTATTAGAATCTTTGCAATTTATTCAGTCATTTAGAAAAAAAATATCTTGAGCTACAAGACATGCTATATGCTAAATAATAGATATTTTTCTAGTTTTGTTGAGATGTTATATGCTAAATAATATAGATATTGAATTAAAGACAGATAGACATATGAATGAATTAATTATAAAACATAAAATCAATGATAAATTAAATCTATAAATCAGATATCAAATATCATTTTATGTGTGATTGCTTTTTTATACCTGAGATATTTCTGAGATATAAGCATGCTTCACAGTTGCTACTCCTTTTACCATCTGAGAAATGTTAAAAAAAAAAAAAAAAAAAAAAAAAAAGCAAACTAACAAACAAAAACTCAGTTTCCAAGGACCTAGCCTGAGATATTTGGAAATTTGGTAATGTTTATGTATTAAGCTCCCTGGTTGATTATGACTTATAGCTAAGTTTGGGAACCATTGGTTCTTGTTAGATATGCATAGCAGGGTAGTTTTGCCCAAAAGCTTGTTTATTGCCCAAAACTTTATAAGAAACTGTATTGCCCAAAAACATATTTCCCAACCATAGTGAGGAAAGGAATATTCTCCATGTCTGTTTCTTAGTTGTGTGTTGCAAGCTAGCTCTGCCCTTGAGCTAAAAGACTTTGGTATCCTTAGTTGTGATATTACAAAATTATGTGCCACAGTAATGCCTTATTTTTTTTCCTGGAAGTTTCAATAAATCACATAAAAGAATTCTTGGACAATTGTCTATAAATTAGAACTGAAAGGCCCAGTATGTATGAATGTAGTGACCTTATCTGTTTATGACTGGCAGTCATAAGCAATACACACATTTTAGATGAATGAATGATTAAATTAACATTTATTCAACAAATACCTGTGCTGCATTTACTACAGTGGCTATATACTAAGCCAGGTGATGGCATTGGCAGGTAAGATGAAAGAAACATTTTCTGCCTTCAAAGATCTTTAACTGCTAGAATTACTAGTTACTCTAATAGTAAAGTTCTTATGCTGCCATGTGTGGAAAGAAATAAGTCTGTGAATTTGCCGTCTTTTCCCCTACAAAGCTCATCTCCTTAGGTGAATTCAGTGGAGGACACTTCTTTCTGCGTATGTATGAAAGGCTAATTCCTGACCAATCAGGTGGTCAGAGGTTAGGATTATCCTATACTTTTTCTATAGAGTCAAGAAAAAAAAATATGTTGAAAAAGGATGTTTATGAATAAAAAGTGTTTTGGTTTTGCTTTTATTTTCACTGTTTTCCTATACACTGTGGAATTCTCTTTCCTACTTCTCCATTTCATCGCTAGAATCAAAAATCATGTTAAATTACTGTTATAGTTAAGGTGATGTCTTCACTTGAATTTTGGTATTCCAAGAGAAACCTGGACTAGAAAGGTGGCAGCTATGTTTTGTTTTTGTTTTTGTTTTTGTTTTGCCTGAAGTCTTTCTGCCAAAATTGACATTCTGTCCTGTGACTCAAAGAAGGAGCTGTGGTTTGAGTACTGGCTAAAGAACTTTGAAGAGAAAGGAATATATGGTGCATAAGGGAGTTATACCAGACAAATTAGCAAAAGAGGCTCAAAAATGAATGGAGGAATTCATGCCAGGAGGCATGAGGCACTCTGAAGAAATAATTACATAAGAATCTTTTCTTAACAACAGTTAATCAAGTATTTAGCCACACTCTGGATTTCCGTTTAATTCCCACACACACAAAAAAAATCATTCTTTTATTGATGTCCTCTTTGTAGGATTTACTTTAAAAAATGGGCATATATAAGGGACACCTGGGTGGTGTAGTTGGTTAAGCCTCCAACTCTTGGTTTTGTCTCAGGTCATGATCTCAGGGTCACAAGATCAAGCTACGCATCAGGCTTTGCAGTGTGGAGTCTGCTTGGGATTCTCTTTTCCTCCTCCTTTGCCTCTCCTACTTGTGCTCTTTTTCACTTTCTAAAATAAATAACACTTAGAAAAATAAATAAATAAAAATTAAAAATGGACACGTATATGGGGCACCTGGGTCGCTCAGTGGGTTAATGCCCCTGCCTTCGGCTCAGGTCAGGATCCCAGAGTCCTGGGGTAGAGCCCCGCGTCAGGCTCTCTGCTCAGCAGGGAGCTTGCTTCCTCCTCTCTCTGTGCCTGCCTCTCTGCCTACTTGTGATCTCTGTCAAATAAATAAATAAAAATCTTTAAAAAAAATGGATACATATGAGATTTTAATGAGCATATAGTAGGATGAAGCTGTCAAATGTTTATTGCTAAGTTTCCTGTTTTTTCCTTAAAAAAATGCATTATAGGTAATACTTGAGTTTCCTGTAATTCTTTCTTTCAAGAAATTTCAGGGAGGTTAGTTTGAACTTAAGACCTAGACCTAATTGACAAAAGACTACTATGTCTCAGTTATGGCCTTGAGGGTGAAGGCTCCACATGATGGAAATATCTGTTTTTTCTCTCAAAAAAAAAAAAAAAAATAAATAAATAAATACTTAGACACCTAGAACCCGATAACACTTTAGTGGTGGTATGTGATTGTTACACTACATTAGATTTTAAAATCTCAATGCTGGTATCATTTCTATGAGATTCTAACACTATCATCTTTAAAACACAAATAATATTATTACAATAATATTTCCATGATAAACTAATACAAAAATCTGAAAGATAGTTTATATTTTTCCTTATGCGTGTACAACCAACTTACATTAACAGGAAATAAGTCTTATTCTCTAAAAGGAGCTTGAAAGCAGGGGCTACCTACCCATATCCCTTAGAAAAGAATTTCCATTAAAAAAAAACATAAATGAAACAAGATGGGATTGGGAGGGGGACAAACCATAAGTGACTCTTAATCTCACAAAACAAACTGAGGGTTGTTGGGGGGAGGGGGGTTGGGAGAAGGGGGGTGGGGTTATGGACATTGGGGAGGATATGTGCTGTGGTGAGTGCTGTGAAGTGTGTAAACCTGGCAATTCACAGACCTGAACCCCTGGGGATAAAAATATATTATATGTTGATAAAAAATAATTAAAAAATAAATTAAAAAAAAACATAAATCACTTCTAAATAAATGTATTCAATGTCTAAAATTAAGCAAATATTAAACTTAAATACTAAACTTAGGGGAAAAAGTTCAAGAATGAACATAAAATACAGGTATACTAATATTTACTATAATATTTGCCTTTATAATAAGCCATAATGTTACACAAAATTACTGCCACTTGGGATAGATTATATGATATTGAGAAAATGGTCATTTTGACTGTTATTAATTACTATTATCTGTCATAGGATGTCAGAATGCAAAGCAGTGGCTTTGTATTTGTCATTCTAAACATTGCCTACTTAATATGTAACAAAATTCAGTTGGCATATAAGATTAGGAAATGTGTTGTTTAACTATTAAAGCTATTTTAATCAAGTATGTTCTGCCCTAGAGTATTTGGGAAACAATAAGTAAATGAGAATATTATTAAAACCAATAGTTTAAATTCATTCAGGCAGCTCTTCATTCTGGTTTAAGGCAGTTCTGAACTAAAAGAGGATTTTATTTCTGCTATGACTCTAACATCTCCTCATCTTTTTTTTTTTTTTAAGCAAGTAAGTTTATCTAAATGACGATGAAAGTTCCAGTTTAGGTGCAAATATTCAGCATTATAGTTTTGGAAGTTTTTAGTTATAGCCAATCTGTCTTTCCTCATTAGGACCTAATTGGGTGTCATGTAATCAATAAGTACGTATTGCATAAATGAATGCAAATTCCTATTAATTCTTCCTCTAAAATATATCTCAGAATTCACCTGAGGCAGAACAAAGGGGATAGATGTTTATTGAATGCACGGCAAGGAAGTGGCCTGCAGGACAGCAATAGAGAGACTGTCTGCCCGGAGGCAGTGGTGTGGGGCTAGAGTTAAGGGGGAAAGGTGAGGAGGTATGGGAATGTGTGGAATTTTCTCTTATTGGTACCTGTGTCTGGGTGTAAGTAAGCCATTGGTCACCTAGAGCTTATGGATATTTTGAAGTGCGTCACTTAATGGACCCCTTTGTGTTCAGCCAGGGGGTTGGGGTCCCTGTGGGTCCTTCTACCATACTCAGGTTTTCATTGTTCTAGTTGTTTGTCTTAAAGCAGCCTCCACAAACTATCTAAACAACCAGAAAGAGTGAATCATCTTTCAAAAGGCCTTTTTTCACCTCCCTCCATGTGTGACAGCACTGAATCTAGAATAGCAATAAAGAATGAAGAACTGGGTCAGGAATATTTGACAGTGTTTGAAATGAAAATCAGTGTCAGGTGGGTTCAGTAAGCACATGGAAATTCTGGCTTTCACAGATCCCCCATACTCAGAAACACAGTTCAGAGAGAGCAGTCCATGAGGCTGACACAGGTAGATGTAGGAAGCTGGGATAAAAGCATGTCAGGAATTGCACATCCAGGTGAGAATAAAAAGACTAAAGGAAGGCCCTGGAAGAGGCTGGACATTCAGAGAGAAAACCAAGAAGGAAGATCTCATGGAAACCAACCACAGGAGACAATATGAGGTGAAATAAATGGGAGCTGCCAGAGCAGTCTTGATACTGTCGACCGAGAAGGAACTCACAGACAGTTGAAGCAATCCGGCATTTATTGGGGCAATTAGAGTTGCAATTTAGGAAACACGGATTTATGTAGAAACCTGGCTCCTGTTTCAGAGGGGGTACAGTGAGGGGGTGGGAGGAGTTATGAAGATGGAAGTCATAAGTGCCTTTCTCATTCAGGTCTTCTGTGTGAAACAGGGATTGACACAGGGTTAACTGTATTAGTTGGTTCATATGCAAATGAAGGATTGGAACTTGTCAGAGGTTGGCTCCTTTTGAAGTGAAAAATGGAGTGATTCAGGTGTCAAGGTGAGGAGGGAGTGATGTCCACACTGAGGGCTTACATCTGGCAAAGAGTTTGTGGTTCCTCTGAGGAGAACTCGCATGAATTTTTCTCTTATGGCCTCCCAACCCTATTTTACTTTTTATTTATTTATTAAAGGTTTATTTATGAGAGAGAGAGTGTGTGTGCGCACAAGTTGCAGGTGGGGGGAGACAGACTCCCCACCAAGCAGGGAGTGCCACTGGGGGCTCGAT
This sequence comes from Lontra canadensis, assembly GCF_010015895.1. Classification (NCBI taxonomy): domain Eukaryota; kingdom Metazoa; phylum Chordata; class Mammalia; order Carnivora; family Mustelidae; genus Lontra; species Lontra canadensis. The sequence continues at coordinate 9,837,587 of NW_022631001.1, forward strand.
CTTAGGACCCCGAGATCATGATCTGAGCCAAAGGCAGACATTCAACCCACTGAGCCACCCAGGTTCCCCCTTCCAGCCCTGTTTTGAAAAATACTTTCTTAGCTGGTCTTGCTTGCTCCATTTTGAAGTCTCATTTTGTATTACTGAGGCTCCCATCATGAAAAGGCCGGATCAGGAACTTAAGACAGACAAGGTTCTGATGCTACTGGTCATTTTCCCAACAGCATTCTTGCCTTCCGTGGCCCTCACAACAAGGGGCATCCTCTCTCCCACTCAGCAGTAGTTCCTTCAGACCTTGCCTGTTTTCATCCTTACTCTGATCTCTACCCATTCTTATAAATACCATCCTTTGAATTAACTGGCCGGTCCCTTGAAGCCACATCTGTGACCTAAGTCAGAATGACATTTGGTCTCAGGTATTCAGTATTCTGACTTGAATACAGTCCCCGATGATGGGGAGGCTTATTTTTGCCCCTTATTTTTCCATACTTGCTTCATATATAATAGAACTGTGATTCTTAATTCTAACAGGTCTGATGTCCTTCTTTAATAACTTTGTGATATAAAGTCCCCCTTAGAGTTCTAATGGAATTCACAAAGGTTATTAAGCACTTACTCATATTACTTAAAAATCAATATAATGTCTTAACAGTAATTGACAAAAGTAATAAAAAATATGACTGTAATTGCCATTCAATATGTAAATGCATTAGCGTAGGTACATTAGAAAATGTAGTGATAGGACCATTTGCTTGTTCATTTAGATAAAATGAATATTAATGAATCAGCCATAAATTCAAACTGATGGTTGTATTGATGACTCAAATACCCAAAACTGGCATTGCTACCATACTGTGCTTTTTCTAAAGGTGAGCAATTCATGTTAAAATTTCAAGCAAAATAAAATATAATATTCTATTTATATGTTATTATATTCCTTGAAAATTTAATTAAAATTAGAATTTACATAAACTACTGTGGATTTAAAGGTTATATAGAGATGTGTTTTAGGATTATATTTCTATGACCTGTTTTATGCATTAATTTGCACAAATACATTTGAAACTGCCAGGGAATGTAAGGTTTTGTCATGTGGGATAGTCCAAGAGTACTATAGAGATAATAGCATCCTTGCCTATTACTTCCCTTTCCTTGACAGTGGTGCCTTCCTCACTGTGACAATAAAAAAACCCTGAGGACGTTGTGCCCCATGAAGGTAGAATGAGAAGCAGAGAACATGGATTCCCTGCTCAGCCTTCTTGTGTTGCTTGATCCCATCTTCATGCTATCGTTTTGGATTCCCAACTAGAAGAGATTGACTGTGGAGAATAAGAACCCTGGGAAAATTCAGAAGTAAACTGATATTTCTGGCATAGTAATCTATTTCTGAGGCTTAAGTTTCCTAGGGATTGAAGGTGGAAACAGGAGAAGGGTTAATTATGACTAGAGGAAACACAACAGAAAGAAACAGGACAAGTTTGGGATATGAGGTATCGTGGTCATCTAAGTTTATATAGATAGCTGTTTTGTAATTATTGACATGATATTAAGGTCAACATTAAGCTTAGAGTAGGTGCTCAATAAATACTCATTGATAATTAACCAGTGGTTTTAGATAAAAGAGGCAGAATTGTTGTTGACAACTTGTTTAGTTTATATTTGGAATTTCTGTTCAAAATATCAGTAATGAGGGGCATGTCAGTGGCTCAGTTGGTGAAGTAGCAGACTCTTGATTTTGGCTCAGGTTATGATCTCAGGATCCTGGGTTGGAGACCTGCGTCAGGCTCCCCACTCAATGGGGAATCTGCCCAAGGATTCTCCCTCTCCCTCTGTCCTTCGTCCTACTTGCATGGACTTGCTCTCTCTCTCTAAAATAAATAAATCTTTTTTTTGGAAAAAAAAAGATATTTATAATGATAATGATAATCTTGGTAGTCCAAGAACAAGTAATGCATTTTCCAAGGGATGTTGAAGATTATATTCATGGATTTGCCTTCTATTTAAATTCTAATTAGGAAGCAAATGTAAATAAGTTTATTTCTGCTTCATGCCTGAAACACAGGTGTTTTCAGCAAAAAGTGGGGTTTCAGAGGTGAAATACAAAATGATAAAATTCCAACATACTTGTGAAATTCAAAAGGACCTTACTGATTAATCTGCTTCTGAAACGTGAAATAAATTCATAACACAGACATAATAGAACAAGCAAATAGTATGTGAACTAGAAACTGAAACACAAGATAATTCATGGATTTATAATACCTTTATCTGTGAAACTCTTCCAAAAAATTAACCAATCTTTGTAATCTTTTTCTTCCTTCTTTTATCCTTATCCTTATCACACATGTTAAATCCTAAATATTTCCTCAATTTTTCCCAAATAATGTCTCTTTGTGGGAATACTTTTTTTTTTAATTCTGCCAGCTTTACTATCAGTTTTCATATTTCAGTTATGTCTCATAGTATGAAGTACTGTTAGAAAAGCTTGTTTCAAAACTTCACACAAAGGGATGTCTATTGAAGTCATCAGGATGATCAGAGATTGTGAACTTTAGTTTTCAATGGCATATCACTACTCTTCCCAAAAGACCAAAAAGATAACACTCAGGAGAATGTAGCAGATTAGTAGGTAAAAGGGTCATACATCATGGAAACCCATGGGGTGGACATCTAGCCACACCACCTTTAAATATACTGTGGAGTACCATCCGAAGATTAGGCAAGAAATGGATGAAGCAAAAAGAAAATCTAGTCCTGAGTCTTTCAGTCAGACCTGGGATAAATCACTTAACACATGTATCCATTTCCTTGTTTTTAAAATGACAAAATGCTTTTCTTCTCTAAGAAAATTGAGTAACTAGAAGTCTTTAAATGAGGCTCTTGAGTCTTATTTTATTAATAAAGTATTATTTTTCTTCTAAGAATAATGATTCTGCAGCACATATCCCCCAAACCACTATCCATCAGGAAGGGAGAAAGGAATCATAATGGTTGCCTTTATTTCAAATGATTTATTGTTAATGTTGAAAGTATTTCTTAATGACTCCACAGCTTGAACAGTGCTCTGAAACCACAAAACTTGATGTTTGAAATTTATTTTTCTATTCAGATGAAATTTCAAGTATGCTACAAGCTATTAAAGTGTAGGGAAAGCCCTTTGTTCCTATTTAGACGTTTTACAAACTCTGAAAAATATATCACCACCACTCCAATATGGAATGGTCTCCAGCTGGGAAATTATGTTAGAGCAGAACATGGGTACTGAGTCAGATTGGAAAGCTGGCCACAGAAATGACCTAGGAACTTTATGAGGCAACACACAAGAAAGACATTGACATTAGAGAATTTGGACAAAACTGGGTATTACTAGGCAGAATGACATCAGACTTGGATATGAGAGAGAAGCAACAATTCTCATGAAAATTGTCTGCAAAGGAAAAAGCTAATAAATAGTAAAATTAAAAATTAAAAAAAAAACAGAAGAGATTTGGACACTTAATTGGCTGGCCTCTGGGCATTCCTTTCATAGAAAAGAGTTGACTGTAGACCATGGATATCAGGTACTGTGCAGGATTCTCAGGCTGTGCTTGCTGCTTTTATACCATTTCCAGTCCAAGAGCTTACCTGTCCCTGGTTCACCAAACTCATATGAAGTATCTTCATATGTTTCACTGAACAGCAAATTCAGTTAATGTGGGTTTGGGTGATGATTTTTCAAGCAACTCTTCTATTAGATGACTCTAATTGCTTTTTGTCAGTTCACAACTTCAGGGAGCTTCCCAAGTATAATCTGAAATCAGATCTCATATGCTGAGAACAAGAGAAGACTGAAGAAAGAGGCAGGCCACTTCAGACTGGTAGGTGATAGATGTAACAGATCAACTTGTTGACGAGGCTTATCTTGGGTGCTGCAAGATGACTAGGTCTCTGCACCTGCCCACTAGAATCTTTAAAAGATTATATAAAAGATTATATAAAAGATTATATATACATGGGTCCAGTCATGTACAGGAAACCTTAACTATATTCAGTCATATACTCAGTCCAGATAACTTCAAGACCATATTTCTATCTCAAGGCTGTATCCTTGGTTCAGCGGCCAGGAATCGGAAAGGCAAGCAGAACATGCTTTCCAAGGACAGGGGAGTTTGGGGTGCAGGAAGACTGCAGTTGCCCAGGGCCAGCTCACAGATCAATTGGTGGTCATGTCTTCTTGATGACTTCCTATACCACTTTTAAGTTTTTCCTCCCCATTACACACATGTGTACATATTGATTTTTACATTTGGTCTCATTTTGAATCAATGCTAAAAGCTAAAAAACAAGAGCCAAATTTTGAAGACATGAAAGGAAGCCATACCTTTAAGAAGACTTAGAAAAAGAAATTGGATCTTAATTTTTCCAAGTGATTTTCACACCATGTAAAAGAAAGCAAAATATACATAATTTTTAATGTGAATCTCTGTATCAGGTATTAAAAAGGACTTTAAAATAATCATTATAAAGACGAGTGTTATTGGCTTTGAGGACTAGTGATTTGTATTTGTATTGATTTAGGTTTCATATTACCAATAGGACTAAACAGGAAGTTATAAAATGTGTACTAGTAATTATTCAGTAGCAATCTTCTATAAAGAGCTGTGCATAGAAACATGCTGAGCTGAATGAGAGCATCTTGGGACTCTGTTTCTCATTCTATCAGAAAATATCAGAACAATATTGAACAAGTAATCTTCCTCGATTGGCTGATTTTGATATTCACTTCTAACCTTCCTCATTACTGATTATAGCTTATTATATGTGTATAAATATATTTTTGTATAAGAAATGTGACCTCTATTATATTGGAAGATCTAAGAAGTAGAGTCATGTGTTCTCTACCCAATAGTACAGAATTAGTCACATTGAAAAATGCAGATGTTTTCTTTTCAACATTACTTTGGCTATTCGGGATCTTTTCTGGCTTCATACAAATTTTAGGATTGTTGGGATCCCTGGGTGGCTTAATCAGTTAAGCAGCTGCCTTTGGCTCAGGTCATGATCCCAGGGTCCTAGGATCAAGTCCCACATGGGGCTCCTTGCTCAGATGGAGGAGTTTGCTTCTCCCTCTGCCTGCCACTCCCCTGCTCACTCGCTTGCTCACTCTCTCTGTCTCTTGAATGAATAAATAAACAAAATCTTAAAAAAAAAAAATTGGGGATTGTTTGTTCCAGCCCTATGAAAAATGTGGATGGTATTTTTATAGGAATTGCACTGAATTTGTAGATTGCTTTGGGTAACATAGAACTTTTAACAATATTGTTCTTCCAATCGATGAGGATGGAATTTTTTCCATATCTTTGTGTCTTCCTCAATTTCTTTCATAAGTGTTCTATAGTTTTCAGAGTACAGATCTTTTACCTCTCTGGTTAGATTTATTCCTAGGTGTCTTACAGTTTTTAGAGCAATTGCAAATGGGATTAATTCCTTGGTTTCTCTTTCTTCTACCTCATTGTTACTGTATAGAAGTGCGGCTGACTTCTGTGCATTGATTTTAAATCCTATGACTTTGCCGAATTTCTGTATGAGTTTTAGCAATTTACGGTGGAGTCTTTTGGATTTTCTCCATAGGGTATTATTATGTCATTTGTGAAGAGTAAGAGTATGATTCCTTCTTTGTTGATTTGGATGCCTTTTTTTCTTTTTTTTTTTTTTTTTTTTTGTCTGATAACTGAAGCTAGGACCTCCAATACTATGTTGAAAAACAATGGTGAGAATGGGCAGTCCTGTCATGTTCTTAATCTTGGGGGACTGTTGTGTTCCTGACCTTAGGGGAAAAGCTCCCAGTTTTTCCCCACTGAGGATAATATTCTCTGTGGCGTTTTTGTATATGGCTTTTATGATACTGAAGTATGTTCCTTCTATCTCTACATTGCAGAGAGTTTTTATCAAGAAAGAATGTTGTGTTTTGTCAGATACTTTTTCTGCATCTGTTGTGAGGAACTTATGGTTTTTGTTCTTTCTTTTATTAATGTGGTGTAGCACATTGATTGATTTGCAGATGCTGAACCCACCCTTGCAGCCCAGGAATAAATTCCACTTGGTCATGACAAATAATCCTTTTAATATACTGTTAGATCCTACTAGCTAGTATCTTGGTGAGACTTTTTTTTTTTTATTTTTTATTTTTTGGATCATGTTCATCAGGGATACTGGTCTGTAATTCTCCTTTCTGATGGGGTCATTGTCTGGTTTTGGAATCAAGGTAATTCTGGCTTCACAGAATGAGTTATGAAGTTTTCCTTCCATTTCTGTGTTTTGAAATAGCTTCAGACCGCATCAAGATAAAAAACTTTTGCATAGCAGAGAAAATAGTCAACAAAACTAAAAGGTAGCCTACAGAATGGGAGAAGTTAATTGCAAAGGACATATCAGATAAAGGGCTCGGATCCAAGATCTATAAAGAACTTATCCAACACAAGACCCAAAAAGCAAATAATCCAGTCAAAAAATGGGCAGAAGACAGGAACAGACATTTCTCCAAAGAAAACATACAAATGGCCAACAGACACCTGAAAAAAATGCTCCACATCACTTGGCATCAGGAAAATACAGTTCAAAACCATAATGAGATACCACCTTACACCAATCAGAATGGCTAAAATTAACAAGTCAGAAAACAACAAATGTTGGTGAGGATGTGGATAAAGGAGAACCCTCTTACACTGTTAGTGGGAATGCAAGCTAGTATGGCCATTCTGGAAAACAGTATGAAGTTTCCTCAAGAAGTTAAAAATAGAGCTACCCTATGATCCAGCAATTGCACTACTAGGTATTTACTTGAAAGATACAAATGTAGTGATCCAAAGGGCACCTGCACCCCAGTATTTATAGCAGCAGCATCTACAATAGCCAAACTATTGAAAGATTTGAGGTGTCCATTGACAGATGAATGGATAAGGAAGAAATTATATATATACACTCATTTTACTTACATGTATATATTTATTTTATTTTATATATATTATACACACACACACACACACACACACACACAATGGAATATTACTCAGCCATTAAAAAGAATGAAATCTTGCCATTTGCAATGACATGAGTGGAACTAGAGGGTATTAGGCTAGTGAAATAAGTCAGAGAAAGACAGATACCATATGATTTCACTCATGTGAATTTTAAGAAACAAAACAAATGAACATAGGGGAATAGAAGGAAAAATAAGATGAAAAGTGAGAGGGAGGCAAACCATAAGAGATGTTGAGGTCTAGGAAATAAACTGAGGGTTGCTAGAGGAGAGATGGGTAGGGGGGATGAACATTAAGAAAGGAGGGCACTTGATGTAATTACAACTGGGTGTTATATGAAATGACGAATCACAAAATTCTAGCTCTAAAACTAATTTTAAAAAATCCAGGTGTATGTGACATCAGTGAAAATGGGAACTCTGGATGTCCATTCTTCCCCCAAAATACTAAAAAATGAAGTAAACACTGATATAATTAACATTACCACAATTCAGAGAGATATTCAAAGGTTTAGAGCAATGAAGCAAATGCTTAACTAAGAAAGAGACAATTTAAACATAGTAGAAGATCTTCGTGGCATTTTCACTGACCCTAGCTCCATTCTTCTCCTCAACAAAACACAGATGTGCTGCTTGCATTGCATTAAAGATGGCAGCTCCATTCCCAGTGTGCTTATCTGATTTCTAAATGAATGGAGCAGACGTTGTTCCCAAGAAATATTCTTTGTTTCAGCCTGACAGATTTTCAAAAGGACTAATTCAAGGGGCTTTTCTTTGTTTTGACTAACTGAGAATTCTGTCAGGCAGGAGAGGCTATGAAAACATTGAAAAACAAATGAAAAGCCATTGCTTTCCATGGCAAAACATAATAACTGGGACAATTGGCACGTAGAATGTCCAGGAGGAAAATAAGGGAAGTGAGAGTTTTTGGGAATAAGGGCTTTGTAAAGCTTCAGCATAAACTAGGACAACTAGAAAGTCGTGCATGTAACTTGGACAGGACACATGCTCAAAGAAAGATTTGAGGAAACCTTAAGCCTTAACTGGGCTTATCTTTAAGCTCAGCATGAGCAGCAGGTAAAGTCTTAGGTCAAGTTGAAAATGGGCTAGCCGCAACCAAAAATACTTTGCCCAGGAGAGTGGTCAATCAGAACTGAAGTAGAGAATTTTCTGAACAAATGAAGATGAAGATGAAGAGCTCATGATCATTCAAGTGACCTTACAACAAATATTAAAGGGAGTTCTTCAAGCTAAAAGAAAGGATAATAATTAGTAACAGGAAAACATCAAAATTTAAAACTCATTGGTAATGGTAAATATACAGTTAAATTCAGAATACTCTAAAGTGATGGACAAATTACTTATAACTCGAGTCTGAAGTTTAAAAAACAGAAGTATTAAAGCTACAACTACAATGATTTGTTAATGGATACATGATGTAAAGAGATGTAAATTGTGGCCATAAAAATATAAAATGTTGGGGCGAGAGCTTTTATCTTCATTTGAAATAAAGTTGCTATCATCTTAAAAAGACTGTTATAAATATATTTTATGTAAGTCTCATGGTAACCATAAAACAAAAGCCTATAGTAGATACACACAAGATAGAGAAAAAGGAACCAAAGCGTACCAATATAGAAAATCATCAAATCAAAAGTACAGTGAGGAAAAAAGGGAAAAAAATTAAAAACAACCAGAAAAAAAATGTCATTAGTAAGTCTACATGTATCAATAATTACTTTAAGTATAAATATACTAAATTCTCCATTCAAAAGACAGAGTGGCTGGGGCACCTGGGTGGCTCAGTGGGTTAAGCCTCTGCCTTCGGCTCAGGTCATGGTTTCAGGGTCCTGGGATCGAGCCCTGCATCAGGCTCTCTGCTCAGCAGGGAGCCTGCTTCCCCTTCTTTCTCTGCCTACTTGTAATCTCTCTGTGTCAAATAAATAAATAAATAAATCTAAAAAACAAAACGAAACAAAACAAAAAAAACAGAGTGACTGAATGGGTAAAGAAAAAATGACCCTACTGTGTGCTCCCTACAGGAGACTTACCTCAGCTTTATTTATTTTAAAGATTTACTTATTCACTTGAGAGGGAAAGAGAGAGAAAGAGCTCAAGCACACAGAGAGGGAGAAGAAGACTTCCTGCTGAACAGTGAGCCTGATGTGGGGCTTGATCCCAGGACTCTGGGGATCATGACCAGATTCAAAGGCAGACTCTCAACTGACTGAACCACTCAGGTGCCCATTACCTCAGCTTTAAAAATACATATAACTGAAAGTGAAAGGAAGTAAAAAGATACTCCATTCATATGAAGACCAAAAGAAAGCCAGGGTAGCTACTTATCAGACAAAATAGGCTTTACTTCAAAAGCTGTAGTGAGAGACAAAGATGTGTACTATATAATGATAAAGAGGTCAATTCATCAAGAAGATATGAAAATTATAAATATACCAAGTGTTCAGTATCAGAACACCTAAATATATGAATATTTACATGGCATCAAAAGAAAATATGTAGAAATAAAATTAACCAAGGAGATGAAAAATGTCTACTCTGAAAACCTTGATGGAAGGAATTAAAGACACAAATAGATGGTAAGATATTCAGTGTTCATGGATTAAAACAATTACTTTTTAAAATTTTTTAAAGATTTTTATTTATTTGACAGAGAGAGAGATCATTAGTAGGCAGAGAAGCAAGCAGAGAGAGAGAGAGGAAGCAGGCTCCCTGCTGAGCAGGGAGCCTGATGGGCTTGATACCCAGACCCTGAGACCATGACCTGAGCCGAAGGCAGAGGCTTAACCCACTGAGCCACCCCGGCGCTCCAAAGACCCACTTTGCTGTTTTTATTTTACTTATTTTTATTTTCTTTAAGGTGTGTGCCCAGTGTGGGGCTTGAACTCATGATCCTGAGATTAAGAGTTGAATGCTCTACTGACTGAGGTAGCCAGGTACCCCAACAATTAATGTTGTTTAAATGTCCATACTTCTCACCAATCTGCAGGCTCAGTGTCTCCCTATCAAAATCCCAATCGCATTTTTCTCAGAAAAAAGAAAAAATCCTAAAACTTAATATGGAATCACAAAATACCCAAATTGTTAAAACAATGTTAAGAAAGAATAAAGCTGGAGACATCCCACTTCCTAATTTCAAACTATATTACAAAGCCATATTACTCATAACATATGGTTTTAGCATTAAAAACAAGCATGTGTATCAGTGGGACAGAATAGAGAGCCCACAAATAAGCCCAACAGCAGCAAAATGCATATTCTTCTCAACTATACATAGAACATTCTGCAGCATACACCCTATGTTAGGCCACAAAACAAGTTCTAATAAATATTAAAATATTGGAATAATTCAAATTATCTTTTCTATTAGTTAAAATGCAACTAAAAATCAATAATAGAAGAAAAACTGAAAAATTCACAAATAGTGGAAATTTAAAGGTACACTCACACAACTTCAAAGCCAAAAGGGAAATACTTTAAAACAAATGAAAATGATAAAACAGCATACCAAAATTTATGGGATGCAGTGAAAGACCTTAGAGAGAAATTTGTAACAAAATATGCCTATATTAAAAAAAAATCTATAACCAAATTTAATACCTTTAGGAATTAAAAAGAATACAGAAAACTCAAACCTAATGATAGGAATGAAATAATAAATATAAGAATGAAGATAAATGAAATGGAGAATAGAAAAATAATGGAGAAATCAATGAAAATTTATTCCTGTGAGAAGATAAAATTGACAAAATTTTAGCTAGACTAAGAAAAAAGATTAATTACTAAACTTAGAATTTAAAATACAATATTACTATTGATTTAATGGAACTAAAAAGGATTGTAAGAGAGACTATGAACAAGTGTATGGTATCAAGTTAACTTATATGCAATCAACAAGTTCATGGGAACACACAAACTGTGAAAACTTGATTCAAGAAAAAATGCAAAATCTAAATATACCTATAAGAAAAGAAAGAAAAAAATAAATCTGCATCAGAAACTTTCAATAAATAAGTCAAATTCTACCAAATATTTAAATAATTAACAGTCTCTCCTTCTCAATCTCTTCCAAAAAAAATGAAGAGGATGGAACACTTCCTAATTCATTCTATGTAAGTTCTAACTTAATCAATCCAGCCCGATTCCAAAGCCAGATAAAGACATCACAAGAAAATGACAGACCAGTGTTCCTCAGTAATAGAGATGAAAGAAATCATCTACAAAATACTAGTCAGTTGAGTCCAGCAGCATATTAAAGTGATACCGTGACCAAGAAGGACTTATTCCATGAAAGCAAACATGATTCAACATAGGAAAGTCACTCAGTATATAATGTACCACATTAAAAGAATGAAGGAAAAAAGTCATTTTAATTTTTACAGAAAAGCCTTTAGCAATAGTCAACATAACTTCATGATAAAAACACTTAACTAAGAATAGAGGGAACTTTCTCAACAGGATAAAGCCCATGAATAAAAACCCCACAGCTAACATCATATGTGTATAAATTTCCAAGGCTGCTATAAGAAAGTACCACAATCTGGGTGGCTTAAAATGAGAGGAATTGATTCATTCACAGCTCTGGAAGCTAGAAGTCCAAAATTAAGGTGTCAGCAGGGTTACATTCTGAGATTCTGAGTAGAATCTTTTTTGCCTCTTTATAGCTTCTGATGGTGGCTGTCAATCCTTGGCCGCCTTTGGCTTGCAGCTGCACCATTCCTTTGTCACCACATGGTGTTCTTCTTGAGTGTCCTTCTTTACATGATCCTCTTCTGATAAGATCATTGTAATATTTGGTTAGAATTTACCCTACTCTAGCATGATAACATCTTAACTAATTACATTTGCAACAACCCTATTTCCAAATAAGGTCACATTGTGAGTTCTGGGTGTCAGAACCTAAACGTACTGTTGTGTTGTTTTGTGTAGGGGACATAATTCAACTCATTACACTCAGTGGTGAGAGACTAAACACTTTCTTCCTTAATTCAGGAATAAGTAAAGGTTGACAAATACTTACTCCTGCCATTTTTATTCAGAGTTGTACTAGAAGTTTAATCAGAACACTGAGACAAGAAAACAAAAGGCATTTAACTAGGAAAGAAAGAGGCAAAGTGATCTCTATTCAATGACAGGATCTTATATGTAGAAAAGTTTAAATAACACACACACACACATACACAATATTAGAGGTAATAACATGAATTCTTTTAATACATGAATTCTTTTCAGGATTCGGATTAGCATAGAAAAGTAAGTTGCATTTCTATATCCTACCAATGAATAATCCAAAAAGAAAATTAAGAAAACAATTCCATTTACTGTAGTGTTAAAAAAAATAAATTTAACCAAGGAGATGCAAGACTTACACACTGAAAACTACAAGAAAAATTAAAGATCTGAATAAATAGAAAGATTTCTGTGCTCATGAACTGGAAGACTTAATTATGAAGATGGAAATACTTCTGCAAGTGATCATCAGATTCAATGCAATCCCTATTAAAATCCCAAAGTCAAAATAATCTTAGGGGGGAAAAAAGGATATCAACAACAACAACAACAACAAAGTTGGAAGACTCCTACTTCCTTATTTGAAAATTTACTACAAAGTTCCAGTAAACAAAAAGTGTAGTATCATCATAAGGATTAATATATACAGCAATGGAATATAGTTTAGAGTCCAGAAATAAATTTAAGCAATTGTGGCCAATTGATTCACGCATGGATACCAAGACTATTCAATGGGGTAAGGACAGTCTAACAAATTGAATTGGGAGAAGTGAAGATCCAAACCTTCCCTTATACCATAGAAAGAAGTTACTTCAAAAAAAAAAAATAGACTGAAATATAAAAGCTAATATGATAAAACTCTTAGAAAAAAAATACAGGTAAACTTTATAACATTGGATATAGCAACGGGTTCTTAGATATAACATCAAAAGCATAGCAACATGTTGAAGAAGAAGTAATTTGGAGTTCTTTAAAGTTAAAAATTTTTGTTCAACAGGAGATACTATCGAAAGAGTGAGAAGACAATCCATGGAATGGAATAAGCAATTTGCAAATTATATAGCTGGTAAGGATCTAGCTACTGGAAAATGTAAAGAACTCTTACAGCTCAACAACAAAAAGACAACTCAGTTAAAAACTGGGCAAAGGTCTTGAATAAAAGTTTCTGCAAAGAAATATACAAATGGTAAACAAACATATGAAAAGATGCTCACAGAATTATTAAGCAAATTCAAATAAAAATCACAATGAGATATCACTTCATCCTCACTAGGTAGGCTGAATTTTTTTCAAAAGAGGGAAAATTATGTTGGCAAAGATGTGGAGACATTGGAACTCTTACCTTGCTGATGAGAGTGTGAAATGGTGGAGCTACTGTGGCAAATCATTTGATGGTTTTTCAAGTTAAATATAGAATGGCCATTTGAGGCAGCATTTTCACACTAGGTATATACCCCAAATAATTAAAAATGTGTATTCAAGAAAATACTTGTACACTAAGAATCATAGCAGCACTGTTTACAATAGCCAAAAGTGCAGGTGTTCATCAACTGGTGGATAAATCAAATGTAGTGTATCCATGTACTGTAATATTAATCAGACGTTAAAAAAAAAAAGAATGAAATACTTGATACAACATGCTTGAATCTCAAAAACGTTATGCTAAGTGAGGGAAACTAGACACAGTATTATATAATTCCACTTATATGTAATACCTACATTAGGTAAATTCATAGAAAACAGACTGATGATTCCTGGGGCTGAGGACAGGAGGAAAAAGGAAAAAGGAAATGTTTATTGAGTACAAGTTTTCCTTTGGGGTAATGAAAATATTTTGAAATTGAATATACCCTTGGGGGGGGCACCTGGGTGGCTCAGTGGGTTAAAACCTCTGCCTTAGGCTCAGGCCATGATCCCAGGGTCCTGGGATCAAGCCCCACATCGGGCTCTCTGCTCAGCAGGGTAACTGCTTCCTCCTCTCTCTCTGCCTGCCTCTCTGCCTACTTGTGATCTCTCTCTGTCAAATAAATAAATAAAATCTTTTAAAATAATAATAATAAATAAATAAATATACCCTTGGAAATTATATTTTGTATGTTTTAAGTGAAACGTATGTTTTAAGTAAAGTGAAGTTTGCAGCAATTTATTCACCTTTGGCAATTAGTGAGCTTTCTTAGTACGTTTTCTAGAAATTTTGTGTGGAGATATTTTATGGAGACCCCAGCCACTGTATAAAATAATAAATTCCAGTGATCAATTAATCTTATACTTATATAAGGGAATTTTAGTGTGAGCCAACATTAAGGGAAATTACGGAAATTGCTTGAAGACAGTGTATCACAAAGATAAACAGAAATGATATGACAGTGTGCCTATCTCTCCTACAGTCTATAACAAGAAAGGGAAAAAGGGATTTGCAATTTCCATGATAAACTTAAAGAGCAAGCCATCTGCAAGCCAATAATTCATTCTCTCTCTTCCACATGTGGTTTGAGCTGGGACTTCTTCACATTTCTTCATTTCCCACAGAACTGGCAATCTAGCTGGGGCATGTTCTTTGCTTTGTGATGGCAGAAGCACAAGAAAGCAAGTGGAAACCCATGAGGCTTTACAAGTCTTAAGTTTTGAAACACTTCTCTCTCATATGTGCAAGTTCAGACAAGAGACAAGCATCCTAACAATGATAAGGTTATGGTAAGGTTGTGGATGTAGCATGTGGTGACGTTTGCTCCAGAGATTCAATTTACCAGAGGAAGTATAGCACCTTGTTTATTTTTACCCCAAACACAGTATAGTGACTACTACCCAGCTGCTAAGTAATAAAAGTCTGTTTAAGTGAACTAAATCAAAACATTTTTTATTCAATTCTGTATTGAATGTTATTGATCAATAAACCGTGGCTCTGATTAACTTGAAATGGGGAAAATTTGACAAAACTTTCTTTAGCTCACAGAATTGATAGAAGTTTGGGGGGGAAAAGTCTAAAAAATATATATAGGAACCAGGATAACACTAGTGTACATGAGCAGGAAATAATCAGATCCATCTGGGTAGTATTGCTAAAATTTTTCAGTACATGTGGATATTTGCAGAGCATATACTCTGTGAGGGTAGGGTTTTTTAAAATATCTTTCATACATTGACTCTACTCTCTAATGCCTGGCACAGAGTAGAGGCTTAAAAAGTGACAAATACATGTTTAATGAATTAACAAATACACACTGAATGTTTCCATCCCTATATAGTCCAGTCAGATTTGGGGACATAGAATCTGGTTGCCTAAGTTAAGTCATATGCCTATCTCATGACTGCTGACTCATCTTGATTTACCATCCATGGAGTCTGGGGATAGATGTGATTCCCCCAAAGAGAGTTGAGATGCTGTTCCCAGAGATTAAAGGATTATAATGATGTAAATGATACATACATATGCTAAACTGATCATATTACCAGCCTGCTTAAAAATCTGATGACTCATAATTGTATATTTATGGTAGTACATATCTTCCCCATGAGTGTCTTCAAAAAACCTAGTAACATCATTTCTTTCCAGACTCAGTCCATGTCACTGTTTTCTTTACATCTGTGTGTCAAGCCTTTCTAAATGTACCACAAGCATACTACTATTACAAGAAGAACAGTGAATGCAATAGCTCTCATGAGGTAAAATTTTATGTCTCTCTCACATGACAGTATAAATTTAGATACAGAGTGGACAGGGACCGGATCTCTCTTCGGTTAGGTTGCTCATCGTTTCCTAGAGTAGAACCCTCATCTTCATGGTTAAAGCTAACTCATTATCACCTTGTCTGCATTGAAGTATAGAAAAGAGAGCATAGAAGAAGTAAAGAATAACTTTTTAAAAAGTATATAAGCCAGAAGATGCAAACATGACTTCTACTTATCTCCTAATGTCCTAAACATAGTCACGTGGCCACATCTAGCCAGATAAAAATGTTGGAGAACAAAAACAAAAAGGGACTTTTGAAGCCACAGATGTTATGTGTCTGCTAAAAGAAAAAAAATAATAATTGGAGAACAATTATGAGAAGAAAGAAGTGGGATGGATGCTGAAGGGTACTTAACATCTTTGTCACATGTGTTTTTATACATCTTCTTCTCTGAAATGCTATACTTCCTCTATCCTGTGCCTGTGGCATCTATAAGTACCTTCTATTCTGGGAAAGTTGCTCCAACTTCTCATAAAGATTTAGTTGCTGCATTTTAGAACTTTAGTACCTACTTTGAAACTTACCACTTACTCCTCCATTTCCTTGAAGGCAAAGAATTTACAAATATATTTTTTTATTGTGTTATGTTAGTCACCATAAAATACATCATTAGTTTTTGATGCAGTGTTCCAAGATTGATCGTTTATGTATAGCACCCAGTGCTTCTGGTAGTGGGTATTAAGGAGGGCACGTATTGCATGGAGCACTAGGTGAACTTACATATATTTTTATTTTCAGAGGTTAGATCAGTACATTTTTTGTTGAAAAATCATTATGTCTTACAAGTGTATTTTCACTCTTGTTTACCATCAGATCACAAAATGTCATTCATGCTCATTTAAGGTGGTGGTATTTCAGGAAACATTTATTCAGAATGGGAATTACTGTACAAAGAAATTTTGCCTTCAACTATAGTTTCTTAAATGGGTTTATTGAAGCTTAATGAAGACAACACTTTTCTCCTGACATCTCTGTGTGCAAAATTTCTTTGATAAGGTCATTTTGGTATTCTTTATTAAAACCCTGTATTACACATGGGTGCATTGTTAGTAGACACTCAAATGCAGAAGGAATGTTTTAATGTGTGCTTTGAACATGTATAAAGAATATTTCAGGGGGGCACCTGGGTGGCTCAGTGGGTTAAAGCCTCTGCCTTCGGCTTGGGTCATGATCACAGGGTCCTGGGATCGAGCCCCACATTCGGCTTTCTGCTCAGCGGGAAGCCAGCTTCCTCCTGTCTCTCTGCCTGCTTCTCTGCCTACTTCTCTGCCTACTTGTGCTCTCTGTCTGTCAAATAGATAAATAAAATCTTTTTAAAAAAAAAGAATATTTCAGGGACAATGTTCATGATAACTCACTATGCAAAGCAATATACTTTTTCCGAGACTGGTTATATTCCAAAGCAGAATTGAATGGTTGATAACTGAAAATTCATTCTTTGCATTAATTCAATATGGTGAATGCAATTTCCATTGAACATATTATTTTCTCTTCACAACAAAGAGTAACAATTAAAATCCTATTCACTCCTGAGTGCTTGAAAAGTCTTGTTACTTGTTTGTAGTGTAGTTCACTGTGGTTAAACTATTACTTAATTATTGAAGCAGCTCCCTAATGTTGAAGACAACTTATAATACATAATTAATACAAACAGCCTCAAGCTGACATGACGAGTTTCCCCACATCGATTTCCCTCTTCTTGTCCACAAGATAACAGAAACAGAAAAGCAAATATTCCTTAAAAAATAGTAATTGTCAGAAATATGGAGATTATTGCTGAGTCATTTAAGTGATATACAGAATATCTGGATAGAAACCAAAAACAAACAAACATCTACAAATTCGGTTTCATATTGGCCACAAAAAAAGCTGTTGGGCTAAGTAGCTATTGGTACTTTTTATTCATTTATTTTTAAATTCTGGATTATTAAAAAAAATTAAGTGTGAAAATTCATCTGGGTATTTTACAACAGTTGTCTCAGTTACTCATCTTTGTATATCTTTCCCTGTATAATCTGGGCTTCTGAAAAGAAAATATTATATCTTCTTGATTTTCGAACTCTTGGAAGCTTTTTTAATAATATCTCTTGCTGTTTTTCATGGTGTTGGAGACCTTTCTTTATGCCATCAAATGAACAACCCCTGAAAAAATTTGAAAACTGCCACTAGAACTCTGAACCTAATCATAACAAATGAAAGGGGGAAAAAAGGAAGGAAAAAAAAAAGTTTTGTGCTGCTCAGTTTAGTTAAAAATATTGAGCCATACATCAGGGAAAAACAAATCAAAACCACAATGAGATACCACCTCATACCAGTCAGAATGGCTAAAATTAACAAGTCAGGAAATGACAGATGGTGTCAAGGATGCGGAGAAAGGGGAACCCTCTTATACTGGTGGTGGGAATACAAGCTGGTGCAACCACTCTGGAAAACAGCATGGAGGTTCCTCAAAAAGTTGAAAATAGAGCTACCCTATGATCCAGCAATTGCACTACTGGGTATTTACCCTAAAGATACAAATGTAGTGATCTGAAGGGGCACGTGCACCCGAATGTTTATAGCAGCAAGGTCCAAAATAGCCAAACTATGGAAAGAACCTAGATGTCCATGAACAGATGAATGGATAAAGAAGATGTGGTATATATATACAATGGAATACTATGCAGCCATCAAAAGAAATGAAATCTTGCCATTTGTAACAACGTGGAGGGAACTAGAGGGTATTATGCTTAGCGAAATAAGTAAATCAGAGAAAGACAATTATCATATGATCTCCCTGATATGAGGAAGTGGAGATGCAATGTGTGGGGTTCGGGGGGTAGGAAAAGAATAAATGAAACAAGATGGGATTGGGAGGGAGACAAACCATAAGAGAGTCTTAATCTCGCAAAACAAATTGAGGGTTTCTGAGGGTAGGGGAGTCGGGATAGGGTGGTAGGGTTATGGACATTGGGGAGGGTATGTGCTATGGTGAGTGCTGTGAAGTGTATAAACCTGGCGATTCACAGACCTGTACCCCTGGGGCTAGTAATACATTATATGTTTATAAAAAATTTTTTAAAAAGATATTGAGCCATATACAAACAGAATGTCCCAGTTTTATTAATATAAGATTGACCCAATGTTCTTTAAATTCTTAATAGTTATGTATAAATAGTAAGACTTGCATATATCAACTCATATTTCCTCAACAACACATATAATAAACTCATTTGTTTCACATATTAATAAGAGTTCAACAATAATACTTTTTTAGCAATATATTAGAAGTTCAATGTGCTACCCATTGTGCTACAGAACCACCTGTTTTTTAGCAATATCTTAAGGATTAAAGACTAACCAAGAAATATTGAACAGATTCTTTCAGAATTATGTCCCTGTGACTTGTTAGTTGGTGACAAAAAGTTTTCCTAAACACTGTCTTAAGTTTGAATAACATTGAACTAAATAGAGTGAAATGTAAGCACCATTTCAAGACATTTTCCAAGTTCATTTTAGTGTTCAGTTTTACTCATATTTTCCATGTCCTATTCATCTACTTTAATTGGAGTTAATTGGAGATTTTCATTCATAATGTCTATTTGTGTAATACAGTCCAGTATTCTTTTTAGTGTTCTTAATCTTCATTTCCACAGAGTCTGGACTTCAAGTCTGTTTGTTCTCTCCATGTATCAGGATTCAGTCAGTACTACTATGAGTGTGGAATAAGGAGTTCATCATAGAAATTAGAAGATAAACAATTATAGGAGGAACTAGGGAAATAAAGCCATGAAAAAACTCTTGAAGGATCAGGAAGAAGTCACTAACCAACTCTGGCACAGGTCAGTAAGAAAATTTGGATGAATGGGCACATTGGTTGCTTAGAGTGGAACCATGAAGGTAGGTTGATGGCATCAGTACCAGTTGATGGCAGGCACCTAACTCTACATAGTTACTACATTTGAGTTTTCAGTTAAGTGTGTGATGGGGGCCTGAGGTCACTGTGGATAAGCAGAGCTGGAACTCAACAAAGGAGAGATGATTGTGGAGAAGGCAGAAGCAAGGAAAAACTGGAATCCTCTGGAAACTTTGCCCCTAACCAACAATGTTCAGAATACAAAGATGTTACTTTTCCTATACCTGCCCAAACTCACACAAATACAACTTTTACCAACTCCAGCTTGAAACCATAGAGCAAAGGAAAGTCTAGGAAATGTAGTTCCCAACATAATAAAGCTGACAATAGGCAGTCAAACTTAGTTTCCCCTTGTCAATTTGATACCCCAGCATACCTCTTTAACCATACATATTTTCCCCAAAAAGGCACTAGCAGTCATGCTTCTTTTTAACATTACACAACAATCTCTGCTTTTATATAATCACAAACACTCTGGCACTTCCCAAACATGATACCTCAAAACCTCATTTATCTGTCTTTGGATGATTTCCTCTTCTAGCAGTCACACTTTCCCTCCTGACAGCTTATAACATAAATACTGAGACATAATGTTAACTATTGTTAACACATATTAGTAGGGAAATAGGAGAGGTAAAAAATAAAAAATAATCTCTAATCTTTCAATTGATAGATGTGCATATGTAATATATATATATATACACACACATATGTATGTATGTATGTGTATGTATATATATATATATATGTGTGTGTGTATATATATATATATATATATATATACACACACATATATATATATATATATATACCTTTATCTCCTATCTGTCAATCAATCTATCTACCTGTCTGTCTATATTATATATTCATAGACCTTGTTTCTGGTCATAGGTCCTAGTTACTTCCTTCTTCCATTACCCCTTTCTGAATGTATATATTCATACAAAGATTTACTGTAAGGAATTGGTTTACAGGATTAGGGAGGCTGACAAGTCTCCAGATCTTCAGGGTGAGTCAGCAAGCTGGAAACCCAGGAATGCCAATGGTTCAAATGCAGTTGAAGTCCAGACAGATGAGAATAAGAGAGTCAGTACTGTAGTTCGA
Source organism: Lontra canadensis (assembly GCF_010015895.1). NCBI lineage: Eukaryota > Metazoa > Chordata > Mammalia > Carnivora > Mustelidae > Lontra > Lontra canadensis. Next base: position 9,858,363 of record NW_022631001.1, read on the forward strand.
GGTTGAAGGTCAGCAGACTCGAGAACCAGGAGGAGTCAGTATTTAAGCTTTAAGTCTAAAAGCAGGAAAATAGTTGATGCTGCAGTTTGAAGGCTTTGAGACAGGAAAAATTTTCTCCCAGTCGGGAAGAGTCAGGCTTTTTGTTCTGTTTAGGTCTTTAATAGATTGAATGAGTTTCTCCCTCATGTTAGGGAGAACAATGTGCATTACTCAGTCTACTGATCTAAATGGTAATATCAATCCATAAATGTCCTCACAGAATCACTCAGAATGATGTTTGACCAGATATCTGGGTACCCCGTGGTTCAGTCAAGTTCAAACATAAAATCATCATACCCCCAGAACCCAACTCCAATCAAGATGAACTCCTTTTAAGTCTGTTGAACTCTACTACATGTAAAAGAAAGCCTTTTCTAATTTAAAAAAAAATCTGCAAATATGTCATCATCATGACTATGATTCAAGACTCCTCTGTAAATTTTGAGAGAAAACTGTTAGGCTGAGTGGTGGTCCAATTTTTGGATATATGAAGCTACTTTGTTTTTTTTTGTTTTGTTTTGTTTTGTTTGTTTGTTTTGTTTTTTTAATATTTTATTTATTTATTTGACAGACAGAGATCACAAGTAGGCAGAGAGGCAGGCAGAGAGAGAGGAGGAAGCCGGCTCCCCGCGGAGCAGAGAGCCCGATGCAGGGCTCGATACCAGGACCCTAGGATCATGACCTGAGCCGAAGGCAGAAGCTTAACCCACTGAGCCACCCAGGCACCCCCTATGAAGCTACTTTGAACAGAATTTTCCTGTTTCCCAACCATAGTGGCACATCAAAATCACTTGTGTTTTCACACTATTAATGCCCAAGCCCCATCACTTACAGATACTAGTTAATTATTTTGAAGTAGGGCCTGAGCATGGATAGAATTTGAAGCAACTGCAGTGATTATAAAATACAATCCAAGCTGAGAGCCAGCCACTGCTCTATACCCATCTTAAGAGGACAAAAGTTGTTTCATATTCTTCAGAGGAAAGAAGTTGAGGAAACTGGTTCAGTTATCCTAGTTTTAAATAAAATATTTGAGTAAATGGATAAACAAAACTGTAATTATCTTGACTGATTTTTTTTTTATTTTATAATATCCTTGACCAGTTATTCAGATGCAGATTTAATGTTTAATAAGATGATTTTCTTCCTTTTTCCTTATAAACCAAAAGTGCTTTCTTTTGCTATAACTGCCATTTTCTGAGATTTGGTTGAGTGCATCACTGAAGAACCCTCATTAAACTCTACATAGACAAAACCCAAACATCTTGTCGACATGCAATTCCTTATGTTTTGTCTTCTAATTATTTTTGAAACACAACTTACTCTCTTTGATTCTGACACACTTGTTTTGGACTCATAAATTGTAGTGAGATCAAAATTTGGATGGTCAAAATTATTTTTTCAGTGATTGGAAAAAAAATCCCTTTGAATTTTTCTTAAGTACTAGCCTTGTCTGGAGCCCTCCTCTTGGATCAGGACTGAGTCTGTACATTACAACTGATGAAAGGCGAATGCCAGAGAATTCCAAGTGAGTCTTCCACCTGCTGAAGTATTTTCTTTTCATCTAACAATAAAAAGAGGATTTTTGTTGTTGTTGTGTTTGTTCTGCATTGTTTTTCTTTCAGTGCAAATTAAGTAGGTAGCTAAGTAGATAAACAGCAAGGACTGATTCCTGAAAAAAGGAAAAAAAAAAAAAACCATTTGGTGATTTATTGCTTTTAAGTTCAATAATTTCTCCAAAAGCTCCACCCCCATGCTCCCTTATTCTCCAAGCGGGGATATTTGCAGTGAGTTATGAGTACTGACTAGAACTTGAAAATTCTTCCTTTATAATAAATATCTTCACTGGAAGATATTCACCTCCAAAATGTGGCCAATAAACCTGCAAAAAGCAATGACCGTAATATAATTACACTCTTCCTTATTAAAATGTTCAACCATTTGCTACAGATGCACAGTTCATGGTTATGGAAAGGGGTAATTTGTTTAATAATATATTCACCCAGCTACGCATAATGTGATTTAATCAGTACATTATATGCAGGCTTCAAATGTAAAGTATCTCAAATGATCAAAATGAATTATTAACAGTTTACAGTCACTGAACCCTCATGGGGGAGGGGAAGAGATGGAGATTCATCTTCTCCTTTATAAATCTTCTACCTTTCAGCTACATCTAAAGACTAATATTCTGAAAACCACCTACCATATCAAACAACGGAATAACAGCTCCACCCGTGGTAGACAAAAATCAAGTCTATTCTTGTGATTTGACATTGTAAGCTCATGTCAAGTCTATTCTTGTGATTTGACATTGTAAGCTCATGTCATTGGAGAATAATATACTAGTAAGTTCTTATTCAAGCCAAAGACCTTTTTTTCCCTCTCATACTGCATATTGAATTTATCACACATCCCTCAGCCCTGTCTGTAAAACATAATCATAATCTGATCATATTTTTACTGATGCAATCTTAGCCCAGGCCACTGTGCCTCACCTGGATTATTGTGACAGACACGTGTTTTATCTTCCTGCTTTTGTCCTTGCTTCTCAAGCAGATTTTCAATTTGGAAACCAGAATGATGCTATTTAAATGAAAGCCAAATCTTGCCACTACTCTACTAAAAATTCTCTAGTGGCTTTTTGTGTAATAAATAAAAAATAAAAGGCAAGTCTTACAATGACCTGGAAAATCTTTTTGTTGCCTGTCCCCAGCTGTTTTTTTTTTTTTTTTTCCTTCTGACTCTATCTGCTTCTACTCTCCCCACTGTTCCTCCCTGGCCTCTTCTCAGTTGCTCTAGCACACCAAGCATCTTCCTACCATATACCTTATACAGACCTTGCATGTATATGAGATGTCTTTTCCTGAGATAGTCTGATGCTTTACTCTCTCATCTTTTGGGGTGTTCATCAGGTATCACCTGCCCAGTGAAGCCTTCCCAAATGGCCCTATCCAAAATTGCAACACCTGATTTTTCCTATTGTAATCTGCTTTATTTTTTTTTCTTACCATACCACTTTCTATGATTAGATATTTTTATCTGAACAGTTAAATGTTTTATAAGTAGCACCTGGTAAAGAATACTTGCTGAATTAGTGTACTTGGGATCGTGAACGCCAACAACAAACCTCATCTACACCAATACCTTGAATGTGGACTTGAAGCTATTCTTTTTTTGGCAGGATGATAGTAGAGGAGGATTATCCTAAATTTGATGCATATGTTAAGCTTTCTAGTATGCTATATTAATTACCAATTGTTTCACTAATGAATGACCTCCCCCCAAACCAATGGTGTCATTAATGCATCAATAAGCATTTATTTAGCTTTAGTTCACAAAGGTATATAGGTCAGTTGGGTAGTTCTGTTGGTCTATTATTTCAGGTTTACCTGATCTTGACTAGTCTTGCTCATGGGTCTACAGTCCACTGGTTGGTTGACAGGGGATTCACTGCTCTAAGGTAGCTTCATCTGGGATTAATGAGTTCTGTGCTATGTAATCTTTCATCCTCCTCTAGGCTAACCTGGACTTATTTACCTGGTGGTCATATAGATCCAAGCAAGACGGTCAAACACACGTAACCTCTTGAGGCTTGGGATTGCCACACCTTTTTTTTTTTTTTTCCCCCTGACACTTTCTATTAGCCAATAAAAGTCCTGAAGAGGTCGAGATTCAAGGAAGTGAGGAAAAGATTCCATCCTTGAGCTTCAAAGCCACGTTGCAAAAAGTATCTACTGTGTAAGAATTGCAACAAAATTCTTCATGGCCATGAAGCATTAAATCCTAATAATAATATGGAAGGTCCAGGAAATGACCTCTTTGCATACTGCATAATCATGGTACAGTCATTCTTTATTAACTATTAATTGCATATCTATTTTGTATACAAAGCTCTATTGTGACCAAGACTTCACTATAAGTAATACACCTTGATAATTTTCTTGTTCTATTTTCATTCTCTCAGTGGAATCTGTAAGGTTGAACCCTTTCTTAAAGGGGACTAATTAAGGTCAATGACTATTAACTAATATGGAATGATATTTTTTTCAAAGATTTTATTTATTTATTTATTTGACAGATAGAGATCACAAGTAGGCAGAGAGACAGGCAGAGAGGGAGAGAGGAGGAAGCAGGCTCCCTGTGGAGCAGAGAGCCTGATGCGGGCCTTGATCCCAGGACCCTGGGATCATGACCTGAGCCGAACGCAGAGGCTTTAACCCACTGAGCCACCCAGGTGCCCCTTGAATGATATTTTAATGTAACTTTTTATAAGCAACTTTAGCAGGAAATTTGCAGAAGGACCAGAGATGAAGCACACATTGGAATCTTATTAGAAAAACAACAAGGGACACCTGACTGGCTCATTTGGTTAAGTCTCTGCCTTTAGCTCAGGTCATAATCCCAGAGTCCTGGGATGGAGTCCCACATTGGGCTCTTTGCCTAACAGGGAGCCTGCTTCTCCCTCTGCCTGCCGCTCCCCTGCTTGTGCTTGCTTGCTCTCTCTCTCTCTCTCTGACAAATAAGTAAATAAAATCTTTTTTAAAAAGGAAAGAAAAAACAACAAGATACCAATTTACATCTATTAAAAATACCAAAATTTGAACACTGGTAACACCAAATGCTGGCAAGGATATAGATCAGTGGGAATGTTTATCCATTGTTGGTGAGAGTGCAAAATGCTTCAGCTACATTGGCTGACAGTTTGGCGGTTTCTTACAAAACCAAGCATACTCTTACTATGCAATTCAGCAACTACACTCCTTAGTATTCACCCAAAGGAGTTAGAAAATGTCCACACAAATTCTGCACAAAGATGTTTACTGCAGCTTTATTCATAATTGCTAAAGCTTGGAAACAGCCACGATGTCCATCACTAGCTTGGTTAGATATATAAACTGTGGTACATCTATATAATATTATTCTCCACTAAAAACAAATCCACTATTGAGCAGTGAAAAGACATGGAGAAATCTTAAGTGTGTAAAGTGAAAGAAGTCCATCTGAGAAGGCTGCATATTGTATGATTCCAACATTATGACGTTCTGGAAAAGGGCAAAACTATGGCAACAGTAAAAAGATACTGGTTGTTAGGTGTAGGTGGGGACAGATGAATAAGCAGAGTGCAAAGAATTTTTTTAGGGCAGTGATAATACTCCGTACAATACCATCATGATGGATACATGTCTTATACATTTGTCTAAACCTATAGTATGTACGACATCCAAGAGTGCATTCTAAAGTAAACTGTAGAATTTGGGGGATTATGATATGTCAGTGTATGTCCGTGCTTGATAAAAAATGTACCTGTTGAGTGAGGTTGGTAAAGGGCGAGGCTAGGCATCCCTGTATTTTCTTCTCAATTTTGTTGGAAACCTAAAACTGCTCTAAAATAAATATAAAATTAAGAACCTATGTAAAATAATATTAGGGAACTTAATATTTTTTTGATGATTATACACCAGTGTTTTAATGGGGAACGATGATCTTGTAAACAGATGTGACCGCTGTAACTCTTCCCAGAGGAAGTAAATGGCAACACAATATGCAAGTATATGCATTCTATCTTTATATGCATTTAAGCATATGCATTTTGGTTATTGATTTTTTTCTGCTTTTTTGTCTCTTTGATCAATTACCTGTTCTTTACATCCTAATTTTTTCTGCCTTTTCTCTGAGGTTGCCCACAATTCTTTTCTCTTTTTACTTTTCAAACTTGGCATCAGGCTACTCCTCACTTTCTATCACATTCCTTTTTTTAGTGGGTTAGAAGTTTGAGTTTGAAGGAAAGACATAATTTTATTTGCAGATACTTAAGTCTCCTGTATAGTACTTCCCGTTTGTGCTCAAAATGCAAACACAAGTGATGAAACTAGGTAAGCTGGAAGGAATTTTGAGGCCTGTACATAACGGTAAACAGAAAACGCTCTGAAAAGAAAAAAAAAAAAGCAGTAGATTCAATGTAGTTTCTGAAGTATTTCTCCCAGTACTCTAACACATTTATTTATGTTGACCTAGTTTGGGGATGTGGAAGAGGATAAAGATTCTGATCCTAACATTGCCTCTTTGAAATAAATCTATTTTCAGAAGAATCCCCAAATAATGCATAGGCAGCATTTTGAGTGTGAACAGCCCTGGAATTTAATATAAAATAGACCTAACTATAATATAAACAATTTATGCTGACAAATCATTCATATATTCTACACAAATATAATTAGCAAAATTTCATATATGGTAAAACAGTAGCCCTTGCAGAACTCAGGAGTACTGGCTTTACTCTATTAGTAATAGAGTCCCGGATGTCACTGTTCTATTATGTTCCCCAAGTCATTTAACCTCTGTTCAGAGGGCGATTTGGCTGAATTTTCCTTTTTGGGCCTGAAACCTCTTGGGAAAAAAAAAAAAAATACACACACACACACACACACACACACGCATTTAATGATATTCTCTCTTGGGGAAACTATGACTGTTTATGTTATGGGAGTTCTCCCAAGATCTATGGTAATCGTTCTCAGAAAAATAAAATTTATATTACTATAATGAATATAACATGGACAGTTAAAAATATTTTTTAAAAATCATCATTCAAAAGTTGTTGAACAGCTTGCCAATTGTTGCTGCTAAAGAAGAGAGAGGGGCTGGCACATTAAACTCTCTCACTGAGGTAATGGAATTTGTTTGGACATCAAAATTGCAATATGGCTGTCCCAGAGAGATGAGGAAATGGGTGAGAACACTTTTGCCCCTTGAAGCAATTTCTCATGTGTGATTAAAACCCAGTGGGCCTGACTCCAAAACGTCAATGTGACCTAGATCTGCTTGAATGCATAAAAAATAATTATCAAAAGCTAAAAACCAAAAACAAAAATTCTGTTATATTTAAATGTTGTTTAATACTGCTTTGAGTAATGAGCAAAGAGGCTGGTCCTAAGTCCTTTATAATTCTTCCATTTTTCTCATTGTTTGTGAAGATTATATTAGATAATATGTATAAGTGCTTGCTGTGATTCTGTGTCACATATTATTCTTTTTAAAAAGTAGCAATTCATTATAATAATTTGGAACCATTCCCTATCACCCTGTAATTCCAAATTCCAGTTTAAGCTCACAGTGGGCTCTCAAATTTCCAGAACAGCCATCAGTTCAATCTGCTGTCTCTGGGTCACAGGAACTGAAAGTCAGACTTCAGGTTTTGCACCAGACCTGGTTCAGTCCAGTACAACATGGGGAGTCCAGCTTTATACATAAGTTATACGAGGAAGAACCATCCCAGAAGTCCCAGCTTCATTAGAATGTGGAAATGGGGGAACTATTTGCTCAATTTTTCCATGCTAAATTAGATTCTGGCTACCCCACTTCCAGGTTCCCTAGCTGTTTTATTAATAATGCTTCAGACATTCATTGGGCTATCATTTCTAGTGGGTGAAGTTCTTATGCCTTCGAAACAGAAGCCCATCTTCTAGTCTTATTAATGCTCATCTCATTCTACTTGATGCATCTGGATAAGTACACTGGGTCTGTACCCTCTTTTGGACTCAGAGGGTCTATCATCTCTCCCTTGCTTTCTTGCGCCTAATTATATAAATTATTCCAGACCTTGCTTCTTGAAATCCCCATGCCATAACCCACCTGATTTTCAACTTTTTTCCACATGCCACTGACCAGAGAGTATACAGATTCCAAGATTTAGATATAAATGGAATTAACAGGCTCTACTGAGATGTCTGGTTTTATAAGTAGACTTTAACTCAACCTGCTTTGTTTTGGAATACTAACTCAGATATTAATGAAATGGTACTTAGTCATCTACATTCTCTTTTTTCTCGTAGAGTTAGTATGGGATAATTCCTGGTAGAATAGGTTATGCTTTGTGCATCTTTGTGTCTGTATTCATGATATCATTGAATACAATCAAAACCTCAATAAGTTAAAAGAGAAAAGCAGCGGCTTGATATTTGAGTGGCAGATCATAGCTATAAGCCCTTGTGTTTGCACTAAAGCCTTCTCTCTGGATGCCACTATTCCCAGTGTCTAGACAGAATCTCCCTAGCTTACCAACAGTCTCCACTGCTAGCCAAGATCGTGAAATATCTAGCAAAGTAAAAGAGAGCAAAGAGAGAAATGAATGCATATTCTCTACCAGTAAATCTATTCTACACATTTAATTCAACATAGAGATAACTCAAACACAAAAGGAACTGGCTGGCAATTTTTGGAGTATTACCTTGAAAACCTATTCCTTGCTTTTTTTTCCCTATTCGTCCATTTTTATGGTTCACAAGAAAAGCTGTTTGATCAAGATTCCAGAGTGACAATTCTGGGCACTCTAAAAGTGTCATCATTCCCCTTAGAACTCTCAACCAGCCTGTGTCTATCTCGCTGGCCTTGCCTTCTTCCTCCGCTTCCTCCTTGTTTACCCTTTCCTTCTCTTCTGCTGTTAATTCCTTTCTCCTTCTTGCCCATTCCCCTCCTCTCTCTTCCTCCTATCTAGCCTCTTTCTCCTTTCTCTTCCTCTCTCCCCTTACTCACCTCTTCCCCACCTTCTTCAACTCTCTTTATTTTCTTCCATTTGCTTCCTCCTCTCTTCATCTCTTTCTGGTCTTTTCCCTTTCTCCTATTTCTCCTTCTTCTCTCCCCATTTTCAAGAAAAATCCTTCACTTCACTTTTGTTGATCTAAAATTTCAGTCTTGTCCAAAAAAGAATATAAACATCTGTCTTTCAAAAAGAGAATCAACGCTTGTTTATAAATTATATATCATGATTCATGTATCATGAATCATATAATATTTTCAACCAGTTTCAGTCAGTGAAATATACCTGAAGCAAATGCTAATGAACTTTACGATTTTAGTATGGGCTATATTATGTTTCCATGTGAACAATTTCTTAGCATCTTTTTGAAATAAAACATCTCTGCAAACTCTTGCCGATTTAATATAGCAGTAAAAATGAATAAGATTATTGCACCTTTAGCTGACAAAATTAAGTAATAGAGAAGAACTGCAAAACTTACTCAGGATTATGTTTCTATGCATCTCTATTAACGAATCTGGTTAAACTATGCAATATAATCACTGAAGAATCTCCCTCTTTTAAAAAAATAATGAACCCTAATAATGACCTAGTATAGTTGCAAAGCTGAGGTATTTTTATCCATACACTATTTTTACACTATCTTTTCTAACCTTCCCTTTTAAGACATAGTATTATACTGTAAAATATGGAGATAATTTCCCAAAGATCCACACCTATGTGCATCTTTAAAGAAGGAAACACAAGTCACCCCAAAGTCAATAATCTGATGCCACACGAACCAAGAACTCTTAAGCAAGACTTTTAAAAATTTCCCATCTAATAATAATTAACCAAAATCAGCTTACATATTGCTAGCTATGAGTACAAGTCTAGATCACTTGTGTAGTAATTAGGGCCCACTGATGAAGCTGTTGCCTCCAGATTTTACTAAATCTGTATTCTTTACTTTCATAAAAATGTTAAGTTGAAGCTAAAAAAAAATTATGATAGCTTTGGTACTTCAAATTTACATGTGACTCCAAATGGTTTAGGTAATTACAGATTAAGCACTTCATTGCCTGATAACCAGTCCCTATGCAGCTAATAGTAACCCAGGTTCTACCAGAACATTTAATCTTGACTATCTATGAGGCTTCTGGGCTTTCTGTATCGATTATATCATCAAGCATTCATATTTATAAAACTGTAATAAAAAAAGAACAAAGAAGGATTTATAGGCAAACAACAGTTAAAGACTTCTCTGTCTTTGACACACTTTCTATGGCAGGCAGGGAGGTGGGTGTTGCTGGGATGAGTGTGTGTATAAGCCCCAAAGAGGAAAGACCTATTTGCAAATTCCAGACGTAGATTGATTCACCATTTATGCCAGAATAAACTGCTACTTAGTTTCATCTAGCAGCTGAGACAAGTGACAAGACATAGATGGTCCAACTGTAAATATAACTTTAAGAACCACGGCATAATCTTGTGACTAACAGGCAACAGTATTTATAAATGGCTACAATGACTCTATAGATCTGCTGAAAATCTTCTTCCTGCTTCTCTTTTTCCTTAATGACTTCTTTTCTCAGGTTCTTTCTATCTCTGTGAGCCTTTGCCTTTCCTCTGCCTTTCATCTCCTCTTCGTTGCTGCTACCATTCTTTAACAATTCAGTTCTCTTCCCTTTCTTTAAAGCTCCTACTTTTAAAGTTGAAAGAATCAATATTTTTACAAAATAGGTTATTGCATTTTTTTCTAAACTTGAAAAATAGATAATTATAGAATTCCAGAAGTTTTCTAAAGCTTCCCTTTACTCACATACGTGAGGAGCTAAAAGCACAGAACTTGACAAGTATTCAACGTACGGTGTTGGTTTATTTTGCTGTGGGTATATTTCCCAGCTACGTTTTTTCCCTTCTTCATGGATCCAGAACCTGCAATGGATCTTTTTTCCCCTACGTATAGGTATAAAGTATAAGTAACTACTTTTGCCCAGAGGTATAAAGTACAACCATAAGGCATCTCAAAGGCATCTGCCTCTTAGATGGGAAGAGTGTGAGTGTGTAACACACTATCACTGATTTTTAGCAGAGTTGAAAAACTTTATAAAGCTGACTTCTGTTGATCTCAGCTTAGGATACTATGAAAAGTTTCTGTTCACAATGTCCTGAAGCTCATATTCTTTTTTTTTTAAATTGAAGTATAGTTGACATACAATGTTACATTAGTTTCAAGTGTACAGACCAGTGATTGGACAAATTTATATGTTATGCAATGTTCACCAGAAGTGTAACTACCATCAGTCACCATACATTGTTACAACACCACTGACTATGTTCCCTGTGCTGTACCTTTTATTCCCATGATTTACTCATTCCATAATTAGAAGCTGATTTCTTCCACTCTGCTTCACCCATTTTGCCCACCCCTCTGCCACTGGCAACCACCAATTTGTTCTTGTATTTATGTGTCTGTATCTGCTTTTGTTTGTTTTGTTTTGTTTCTTAGAGTCTACATATAAATGAAATCTTATGGTATTTGTCTTTGCCCTGTATGCATAATTCTCTCTACATCCATACATGGTGTTGCAGATGGCAAGAATTATTTTTTATGGCTGAGTGGTAGTCCACTGTGTGTGTGTGTGCGTGTGTGTGTGTGTGCGTGTGTGTGTGTGTGTGTGTGTATCATATCTTCTTTATCCACTCATCTATCAGTGGACATTTAGTTTGCTTCTGTATCTGAGCTATTATAAATAATGCTGCATTAAACACAGGAGTGTGCATATCTTTTTGAATTAGCATTTTCACTTTCCTGGGTTAATACCTAGTAATAGAATTACCACACAGTATGGTGTTTCTATTTTAAATTTTTTTTTTAAATTTTATTTTTTATAAACATATATTTTTTTCCCCGAGGGTACAGGTTTGTGAATCGCCAGGTTTACACACTTCACAGCACTCACCATAGCACATACCCTCCCCCATGTCCATAACCCCACCCCCCCAACCCCCCTCCCCCAAGCAACCCTCAGTTTGTTTTGTGAGATTAAGAGTCACTTATGGTTTGTCTCCCTCCCAATCCCATCTTGCTTCATTTACTCTTCTCCTACCCCCTTAACCCCCCATGTTGCATCTCCTCTCCCTCATATCAGGGAGATCATATGATAATTGTCTTTCTCCGATTGACTTATTTCGCTAAGCATGATACCCTCTAGTTCCATCCACGTCATCGCAAATGGCAAGATTTCATTTCTTTTGATGGCTGCATAGTATTCCATTGGGTATATATACCACCTCTTCTTTATCCATTCGTCTGTTGATGGACATCTAGGTTCTTTCCATAGTTTGGCTATTGTAGACATTGCTGCTATAAACAATCGGGTGCACGTTCCCCTTCGGATCACAACGTTTGTATCTTTAGGGTAAATACCCAGCAGTGCAATTCCTGGGTCATAGGGTAGTTCTATTTTCAACATTTTGAGGAACCTCCATGCTGTTTTCCAGAGTGGTTGCACCAGCTTACATTCCCACCAACAGTGTAGGAGGGTTCCCCTTTCTCCGCATCCTCGCCAGCATCTGTCATTTCCTGACTTGTTAATTTTAGCCATTCTGACTGGTGTGAGGTGGTATCTCATTGTGGTTTTGATTTGTATTTCCCTGATGCCGAGTGATATGGAGCACTTTTTCATGTGTCTGTTGGCCATCTGGATGTCTTCTTTGCAGAAATGTCTGCTCATGTCTTCTGCCCATTTCTTGATTGGATTATTTGTTCTTTGGGTGTTGAGTTTGCTAAGTTCTTTATAGATTCTGGACACTAGCCCTTTATCTGATATGTTGTTTGCAAATATCTTCTCCCATTCTGTCAGTTGTCTTTTGGTTTTGTGAACTGTTTCCTTTGCTGTGCAAAAGCTTTTGATCTTGATAAAATCCCAATAGTTCATTTTTGCCCTTGCTTCCCTTGCCTTTGGCGATGTTCCTAGGAAGATGTTGCTGCAGCTGAGGTCGAAGAGGTTGCTGCCTGTGTTCTCCCCAAGGATTTTGATGGATTCCTTTCTCACATTGAGGCCCTTCATCCATTTTGAGTCTATTTTTGTGTGTGGTGTAAGGAAATGACCCAATTTCATTTTCCTGCATGTGGCTATCCAATTTTCCCAACACGATTTATTGAAGAGGCTGTCTTTTTTCCATTGGACATTCTTTCCTGCTTTGTCGAAGATGAGTTGACCATAGAGTTGAGGGTCTATTTCAGGGCTCTCTATTCTGTTCCATTGATCTATGTGTCTGTTTTTGTGCCAGTACCATGCTGTCTTGATGATGACAGCTTTGTAATAGAGCTTGAAGTCCGGAATTGTGATGCCACCGACTTTGGCTTTCTTTTTCAATATTCCTTTGGCTATTCGCGGTCTTTTCTGGTTCCATATAAATTTTAGGATTATTTGTTCCATTTCTTTGAAAAAAATGGATGGTACTTTGATAGGAATTGCATTAAATGTGTAGATTGCTTTAGGTAGCATAGACATTTTCACAATATTTATTCTTCCAATCCAGGAGCATGGAACATTTTTCCATTTCTTTGTGTCTTCCTCAATTTTTTTCATGAGTTCTTTATAGTTTTCTGTGTATAGATTCTTAGTCTCTTTGGTTAGGTTTATTCCTAGGTATCTTATAGTTTTAGGTGCAATTGTAAATGGGATTGACTCCTTATTTCTCTTTCTTCTGTCTTGTTGTTGGTGTAGAGAAATACGACTGATTTCTGTGCATTGATTTTATATCCTGACACTTTACTGAATTCCTGTACAAGTTCTAGCAGTTTTGGAGTGGAGTCTTTTGGGTTTTCCACATATAGTATCATATCATCTGCGAAGACTGATAGTTTGACTTCTTCTTTGCCGATTTGGATGCCTTTAATTTCTTTTTGTTGTCTGATTGCTGAGGCTAGGACTTCTAGTACTATGTTGAATAGCAGTGGTGATAATGGACATCCCTGCTGTGTTCCTGACCTTAGAGGAAAAGCTTTCAGTTTTTCTCCATTGAGAATGATATTTGTTAAGGGTTTTTCATAGATGGCTTTGATAATATTGAGGTATGTGCCCTCTATCCCTACACTTTGAAGAGTTTTGATCAGGAAGGGATGCTGTACTTTGTCAAATGCTTTTTCAGCATCTATGGAGAGTATCATATGGTTCCTGTTCTTTCTTTTATTAATGTGTTGTATCACATTGATTGATTTGCGGATGTTGAACCAACCTTGCAGCCCTGGAATAAATCCCACTTGGTCGTGGTGAATAATCTTTTTAATGTACTGTTGAATCCTATTGGCTAGTATTTTGGTGAGAATTTTTGCATCTGTGCTCATCAAGGATATTGGTCTGTAGTTCTCTTTTTTGATGGGATCCTTGTCTGGTTTGGGGATCAAGGTGATGCTGGCCTCATAAAATGAGTTTGGAAGTTTTCCTTCCATTTCTATTTTTTGGAACAGTCTCAGGAGAATAGGAATTAGTTCTTCTTTAAATGTTTGGTAGAATTCCCCCGGGAAGCCATCTGGCCCTGGGCTTTTGTTTGTTTGGAGATTTTTGATGACTGTTTCAATCTCCTTACTGGTTATGGGTCCGTTCAGGCTTTCTATTTCTTCCTGGTTCAGTTGTGGTAGTTTATATGTCTCTAGGAATGCATCCATTTCTTCCAGATTGTCAAATTTGTTGGCATAGAGTTGCTCATAATATGTTCTTATGATTGTCTGTATTTCTTTGGTGTTAGTTGTGATCTCTCCTCTTTCATTCATGATTTTATTTATTTGGGTTCTTTCTCTTTTCTTTTTGATAAGTCTGGCCAGGGGTTTATCAATCTTATTAATTCTTTCAAAGAACCAACTCCTAGTTTCGTTGATTTGTTCTATTGTTTTTTTTGGTTTCTATTTCATTGATTTCTGCTCTGATCTTTATGATTTCTCTTCTCCTGCTGGGTTTAGGGTTTCTTTCTTGTTCTTTCTCCAGCTCCTTTAGGTGTAGGGTTAGGTTGTGTACCTGAGACCTTTCTTGTTTCTTGAGAAAGGCTTGTACCGCTATATATTTTCCACTCAGGACTGCCTTTGTTGTGTCCCACAGATTTTGAACCGTTGTATTTTCATTATCATTTGTTTCCATGATTTTTTTCAATTCTTCTTTAATTTCCTGGTTGACCCATTCATTCTTTAGAAGGATGCTGTTTAGTCTCCATGTATTTGGGTTCTTTCCAAATTTCCTCTTGTGATGGAGTTCTAGCTTCAGAGCATTGTGGTCTGAAAATATGCAGGGAATGATCCCAATCTTTTGATACCGGTTGAGACCTGATTTAGTACCCAGGATGTGATCTATTCTGGAGAATGTTCCATGTGCACTAGAGAAGAATGTGTACTCTGTTGCTTTGGGATGAAATGTTCTGAATATATCTGTGATATCCATCTGGTCCAGTGTGTCATTTAAGGCCTTTATTTCCTTGTTGATCTTTTGCTTGGATGATCTGTCCATTTCAGTGAGGGGAGTGTTAAAGTCCCCTACTATTATTGTATTATTGTTGATGTGTTTCTTTGATTTTGTTATTAATTGGTTTATATAGTTGGCTGCTCCCACGTTAGGGGCATAGATATTTACAATTGTTAGATCTTCTTGTTGGACAGATCCTTTGAGTATGATATAGTGTCCTTCTTCATCTCTTATTATAGTCTTTGGCTTAAAATCTAATTGATCTGATATAAGGATTGCCACTCCTGCTTTCTTCTGATGTCCATTAGCACGGTAAATTCTTTTCCACCCCCTCACTTTAAATCTGAAGGTGTCTTCGGGTTTAAAATGAGTTTCTTGTAGGCAACATATAGATGGGTTTTGTTTTTTGATCCATTCTGATACCCTGTGTCTTTTGATTGGGGCATTTAGCCCATTAACATTCAGGGTAACTATTGAGAGATATGAATTTAGTGCCATTGTATTGCCTGTAAGGTGACTGTTATTGTATATTGTTTCTGTTCCTTTCTGATCTACTACTTTTAGGGTTTCTCTTTGCTTAGAGGACCCCTTTCAATATTTCCTTTAGAGCTGGCTTGGTGTTTGCAAATTCTTTCAGTTTTTGTTTGTCCCGGAAGCTTTTAATCTCTCTTTCTATTTTCAATGATAGCCTAGCTGGATATAGCATTCTTGGCTGCATGTTTTTCTCGTTTAGTACTCTGAATATATCATGCCAGCTCTTTCTGGCCTGCCAGGTCTCTGTGGATAAGTCTGCTGCCAATCTAATATTTTTACCATTGTATGTTACAGACTTCTTCTCCTGGGCTGCTTTCAGGATTTTCTCTTTGTCACGAAGACTTGGAAATTTTGCTATTAGGTGACGGGGTGTGGACCTGTTCTTATTGATTTTGAGGGGGGTTCTCTGAACCTCCTGGATTTTGATGCTTGTTCCCTTTGCCATATTGGGGAAATTCTCTCCAATAATTCTCTCCAATATACCTTCTGCTCCCCTCTCTCTTTCTTCTTCTTCTGGAATCCCAATTATTCTAATGTTGTTTCGTCTTATGGTGTCACTTATCTCTCGAATTCTGACCTCGTGGTCCAGTAGTTGTTTGTCCCTCTTTTGCTCAGCTTCTTTATTCTCTGTCATTTGGTCTTCTATATCGCTAATTCTTTCTTCTGCCTCATTTATCCTAGCAGTGAGAGCCTCCATTTTTTATTGCACCTCATTAATAGCTTTTTTTATTTCAACTTGATTAGATTTTAGTTCTTTTATTTCTCCAGAAAGGGCTTTTATATCTCCCGAGAGGGTTTCTCTAATATCTTCCATGCCTTTTTCGAGCCCAGCTAGAACCTTGAGAATCGTCATTCTGAACTCTGGATCTGACATATTACCAATGTCTGTATTGATTAGGTCCCTAGCCTTTGGTACTGCCTCTTGTTCTTTTTTCTGTGGTGAGTTTTTCCGCCTTGTCATTTTGTCCAGATAAGAGTATATGAAGGAACAAGTAAAATACTAAAAGGGTGGCAACAACCCTAGGAAAATATGCTTTAGCCAAATCAGAAGAGATCCCAAATCGTGAGGGGGGGGGGGAAGGGGATAAAAAGAGGTTCAGAAAGAAAAAAGAAAAAAGAAACAAATAAAAAAAGAAAACCAATAATGAAAAAAATATAAAAAGGAAAAAAAAATATATATATATATACACATTAGATAAACTAGTTAAAAAACATTAAAAAAGAAAAGGGTAAAAGTTAAAAAAATTTAGCAGAAGAAGAGAAAAAAAAATTGAAAAAGAAAAAAAAATTAAATTAACTGCAAGGCTAAAGAATCATGGGGAGAAAGCCCTGAGTTCCTTCCGTGCTTTGCTTTCTCCTCCTCTGGAATTCCGCTGCTCTCCTTGGTATTGAAACTGCACTCCTTGTAAGTGAACTTGGTCCTGGCTGGGTTTCTTGTTGATCTTCTGGGGGAGGGGCCTGTTATAGTGATTCTCAAGTGTCTTTGCCCCAGGTGGAGTTGCACCGGCCTTACCAGGGGCCAGGCTGAGTAATCCGCTCGGGTTTGCTTTCGGGAGCTTTTGTTCCCTGTGCGCTTTCCGGAGGACGGGAATTAAGATGGCGGCCTCCCAGTCTCTGGCCCGGAGGAGCCGAGAGCTCGGGGCCCCACTCCTCAGTGCGCCCTCAGAGAACAGCACCCAATTACTCCCGTCACCCTGGCCTCAGGCCGTGCTCCGAGCTGACCAAACCTGCGACCAGTTCAAGATAACCCCGAGCTAAGAGCTCCCTCCTCGGCTCTGTCTCTGTAGCCGGCTTCCCCGGTCTAATACCTGTAAGCTCTGCGACACTCAGACACCCCCGATCCTTCTGTGACCCTGCGGGACCTGAGGCCACACTGACCCCGCGTGGGCTTCACCCCGGTTAAGCCTCTGGAGCGATGTCCCTCAATGTAACAGACTTTTAAAAGTCCTGATTTTGTGCTCCGTTGCTCCGCCGCTTGCCGGGAGCCAGCCCATCCCCCCGCGGTCTATCTTCCCGTCGCTTTGGATTCACTTCTCCGCCAGTCCTACCTTTCAGAAAGTAGTTGATTTTCTGTTTCTAGAATTGCTGTTCTTCTCTTCGATCTCCCGTTGGATTTGTAGGTGTTTGCAATCTTTAGATAAGCTATCTAGCTGATCTCTCGCAACCTGAAGTAGTCTCAGCCTGCTACTTCTCCGCCATCTTGACTCCTGTCTATTTTTAATTTTTTGAGAAATCTCCATACTGTTCTGCACAGTGGCTGTACCAATCTACATTCCCACCGATAGTGCACATGGCTTCCTTTTTCTTCATATCCTTACCAACATTAATCATTTTTTACTTTTTTGGTATTAGCCATTCTGACAGGTGTGAGATGATATCTCATTGTGCTTTTGATCGCATTTCCCTGATGATTAGTGATGTTAAGCATTTTTGCATATTTCTGTTGACTTATCTGTATGTGTTTTTTGGAAGAGTGTCTATTCAGGTCCTTTGCCCATTTTTAATCAGATTATCCCCCCCCTTTGGTATTAAGTTGTGTACATTCTTTATATTCTTTATATTTATATACTTATTTATATACTTATACTTTATACTTACTTATACTTTATATTTATATTCTTTATATTTATATATTTTGGCTATTAACTCTATATCAGATAAATTCTTTGCAAATGTCTTCTCCCATTTAGTAGGTTGCCTTTTTTGTTTTGTTGATGGTCTCCTTTGATATGCAAAAGGATTTTTTTTTTTTTTTTTTGGTGTAGCCCAATAGTTTATTTTATCCCTTTTTTTCCCTTGCCTGAGGAGACATATCTAAAAAAATGTTACTAAGGCCAAAGTCAAAGAGATTACTGCCTGTGTGTTATTCTAGGAGCTTTATGGTTTTAGGTCTCACATTTAGTTCTTTAATCCATTTTAAGTTTATTTTATGTAAGATGTAAGAAAATGGAATTTTTTTTCTTTTGCATGTAGTTGTCTGTTTTCACAGCACCATTTATTGAAGACACTGTCTTTTCTCCATTCTATATTCTTGCCTCCTTTGTCATTGATTAATTGACCATGTAAGTGTAGGTTTATTTTGGGCTCTCTGTTCTGTTCCATTGATCTCTATATCTGTTTTTGTGTCAGTACCATCCTGTTTTGATGACTATAGCTTTGTAGTAGAGTTTACCACATGAGATTATGATGTCTTCAACTTTGTTCTTCTTTCACAAGATTGCTTTGGACAGGTTTTAGATTATTCTAGTTCTGTGAAAAATGTCACTATGATTTGTGTGTGTGTGTGTGTGTGTGTGTGTGCGCGTGTGTGTGTGTGTGTGTGTTTCAATAAAACTTTATTTACAAAAACAGATGGGCCAGATTTGGCTGCCAGCCAAACTTTCTAGAACTTGATGTTCTGCTATAGCATTTCTTTTTTTTTTTAAATTTTTTATTTTTTTAAATTAACATATAATGTATTATTTGTCCCAGGGGAGTTGCTGTGATTTTGATAGGGATTTCATTGAATCTGTAGATGACCTTGAGCAGTGTGGACTTTTAAACAATGTTGATTCTTCAAATCCATGCACATGGAAGAGCTTCTCAATTTTGTGTGTCAGTCTGAAGCACATAAAGTAAAAATACAGATCTTTAAACATCCCTCCTCTGATGTTTCTCTTTTTTTTTTTTTTTATTTAAGTGTTAGTTATACTGTGTAATATGTTTCTTTTAACATTATATTATTTGGATTTGTTAGAGATTCTATATTAATTATAAAATCTAATAGGTACTAGAATTTCAATATTAATGAAATGTATCTATTTGTGAGACCTCAATGAATTTAAATTTTGATGCAGTACCTATATTTTCCCATCATATTTTTAAAAAGTGCTTCCTACTGGATCCTCATACTCGAATCCCCCATGGCCATGTTTGTGTCCTTCCAGCTATTAGTGTTTAACAAGAGAGTGCTTACTATATTGCAGGTCATCTGTTAAGGAACTTAGACTCACTCTATTAATCCCCACAACCATTCTCTCCTACATAGATACTAGCATTTCTCCTGACAACTGAAAAATCTGAGGCTTTGCGAAATTAAGCAACTTGATAAAATTCACAAAATCCTATCTTGAATCTGATTGTACTTGACTCATATCTTTTTCCTTCTTCATCTCCTTGCTTTTGAATCTTTTACCAACTTGATTATAACTTAAGTTATGGCTTATTATTTCCGATCATTAAGGAGTAAAATAGGATTGCTCTAATTATCGTGGGCCGGTGGTTTTCCCTCAGGGACAATTTTGACTACAAGGGAACACTTGGGATATTTGGTTAGGACAATTTGGTTGTTGCTGTTAGCTGGAGTTGAGAGAAAAGGCTGCAGAATACCTAGTGGGTAGAGGACAGGAATATTGCTAAACATCCTACAGTGCATAGAACTGCCCTCAAAACAAAGAATTGTCTGGCACACATCAACAACAGCATCAGTGTTGAAAAACCCTCTTTAGGATTTTAATAAATGTCTAGTCCTTCTTCCTAATGACTCCCTCCCTGACTCTCCCTTCACACCACAATATATCCAAAATGCAGGTTTTATGAGAGAAAGTTTTAAGAAACAGGAGTCAAAGGGACTGAAAAAAAAAAAAAAAGCTTTGACTATTGATTTTTTTGAAGATATATATTAATAATGTTCTTATTTTTTTTGTCTTGTCTTGTCAGAGATACCAGTAGTATGATATTCTGTGTGATCTTTCCTGAACTTTACCCCAGAAAATTCGTTTCATGGAGTTTTCATAGGTAGAATATATTTCCCTTTCCTAGTTAGTATTCTTGAGAATGTCTGAATTATAAAATAGGTGTTCTTGTCATAAAGTTTTATAAGTGTATTTAATTAATAGAAAATATAATGTATGTATATCAGTGAGTCTTCAGGCTATATAAAGGCCTTAAATATGCCAGAATGACTGAAGTATAAAAAGTCATTCAAGTGACCCATAAACACTGAATAGATTCTTGGTGGGGTGGGTGGTGGGGAGAAAAATAAATCAGGACTTTAAGGTTCAGTTTCTTCAATTTTCAGCCTCATGGAATTTTCTGAAAGTTTACTGCATAGACTGTATTCAGAAAGCTGTCAGGAATTCCCTTTTAGCTCCAGCTGTGTGTTCTCTTTTCTGTGGTGCTATTTTTTCCACGTTCTTGCATTTGATTTGTGATCTCTTCATCTCCTGTCATTCAGAAGGCAATGTCGGGACAGTACCCTGTGACTTTCTAGCCAATACACCACAGGCTTTTAAATTATGGGAATAGCAGAGGTGGGCTACCCTTCTCTGGGATCTGAGGATAGGGAAGGGCAGAATCACAATCTTCCTGCTGGTCATTGCCTCCTTATTTCTTCTCTTCTTCACTTTTCCTGAGAGTCATTTTCTACTGTCCATTCATTCTCAGATGAACTCTCTGTTTAGTTAGTCCAATATCCCTAATTTATCAAATCTCTGCATTATTGTCTTTTTTTTTAAGATTTTATTTATTTGACAGAGAGAGATCACAAGTGGACAGAGAGGCAGACAGAGAGAGAGAGGAGGAAACAGGCTCCCTGCGGAGCAGAGAGCCCGATGTGGGACTCGATCCCAGGACCCTGAGATCATGACCTGAGCCGAAAGCAGAGGCTTAACCCACTGAGCCACCCAGGTGCCCCTGCATTATTGTCTCGATACACTACTAAAACAAAGGCTTGTATCATGAGTCTAGTGAATGGAAAAACTATCTTCAGAAGAAACCACAAGGCAGAACATTCAGAGGTATAGTTTATTACTTACCGTTAAGAAGATCTCAGAACTACATCCCTAAAACAAGCAAAATTAATGTATAACAAGGCCAGATCCACCTGTAATCACAGTGTAACACTATCAAAAATCAGTTGTGTTGGGGCACCTGGGTGGCTCAGTGGGTTGAAGCCTCTGCCTTCGGCTCGGGTCATGATTCCAGGGTCCTGGGATCGAGCCCCGCATTGGGCTCTCTGCTCAGCAGGGAGCCTTCTTCCTCCTCTCTCTCTGCCTGCCTCTCTGCCTACTTGTGATCTCTGCCTGTCAAATAAATAAATAAAATCTTTTTAAAAAAATGAGTTGTGTTGATATTACTGAATGTGTTCTAAGAGTTATATAAAGAAGACTTCAGGATCTGATTCCCAGCATATTACACCAACACAGGTGCCCAGTAGAGAACTAATAGCTTAAGTGACTGTGATTATTCCAATAGAAAATTGATGCAGGGTTTCTCCAACTACATTTATTTGTTGGAACATTAACAGCGTGAACTATAGTAGCAATTTTAAACTGGTTTTATTTCCAAGAAATAATTTTAAAATGATTTTAAAGAAATAACTTTTGAAACCTTATTTCAGTAATGTTGTTTTATCTTTTAAATAAATTATTGCATCCTATCATTTAGAAAATATATATATATATATATGGATTAGAGTCACACTATTTACAATGGTATTTGTTCTATAGTTAAAAAAAAAAAACCTCTACAAATAGTAATATCCCTTTTCACACTGTTTCCCTCCTGCCCCCCACATTCTCAAATTTAAATTTGTATCTGAAATTCTTAACTTTTCTTTTACTTCCTTTGCTTGAAAGGCTCAAATTGATTAGCTTTTGCTAAGCTAGTATCTTTTCCATAGAAAAGGAAGAAATCATTCAAAAGAATGAACAATGAAAGTGCATTTTTATCAAAACCCTTTGGTATATTGAAGCTGGAAGATTTCGATTTGAATTAATGAGATTTATGTCATTCAAATGTATTATTCTTTGGGAAAATAACTACCCTGAATTTCCAAGTGCCTTCATTTTTTAATTGTCTGATAGAAAAATATTTATAGTTTCCTTTTCTTTTTGTTTGTTTATGGAGAAAAAAAATTACCTGATGTAAAAAATATATATCTTTATTGAATTCATGCAGGTGTTTTTTGGTTGGTTTGTATTTAGTTTACTTAGCTTATAACAACTAATTTAATGAAAATTAAAAGTGCAAAAAGTTCATTTCAATGAAAGTTAATAGTGAAAATAATTGTTTTTTTTCCCGATTAAGCTGTGAAATGCCTTCTCTAAACCTTCCTTTGTTGTACCCCTTTTATTTATTGTGATCAATAGGACATGTGGATAATAACTAACTTGAGCAGACAGGGGACCATTGCTTGGAACATTATTAAAGAGATTATCTTACTTATAAATATGGAAAAAGACAATCACATAAACTAAATCAACATTTCTTGGTGGCAAAATTAAATGAGAAAACTTATACATTGGAACATGAGTTAACGTTAATGAAAAGATCTCAGTATGATCTATTCAACCCAACATTTATTGATCAAATACTATGTTACCAGGCTTTAAACAAGGTAGTGGAAATACAGAAATGTGAGCAATACAGTTTCAGTCCTCCAAGGGTTTATGATATGAGAGTAGTAAAAAACAATAATTGCTGACATTTATTGTCTTTACAAAGTAGTTTGCATTCTTGTAGACAGATCATTTTATTAATAGGAAAAGTGAGGAGTAAGTAGTTTGCTGTAGCTGAAGCAAGTTATTGACTTAATTTAAGCAGTCATAAGTCAGCACCTTTTTAAAAAATAGGTATCAGTACAGTATACTAACACATCCTTTCCTATAATCACTGCTTTTATTACCTGTTTTTATGAGTGACACTTATTGACTTACACCTGAGTCAAACCAGAACCCAAAGTGGCCCATTTTGAGTTAATTTTTGTGTCAAGTGTGAGGTTTGGGTCAAAGTTCCTTTTCTTTTGCTTTTTTATGTCCACCTTCTCTAGCACCATTAGTTGAAAAGTTATCCTTTCTCCATTAAATTGTTTTTGTACATTTTTTTTATAAAAAGAAGAAAAAAAGAAAGGTTCCTCTACTTGTGTGGGCCTTTATATGTGTTCTCAATTTTACTGTTGATCTGTATGTAGGTCTATTCTTATGCCAATACTGTCTTGATGGCTAACTACACAGGAAGTCTTGAAACTGGATACAATGATTTCTCCTCCTTTACTATTTTTCTTTCAGAATATTTACCTTTTCTAAGCTGATACAAATTTTAGAATAATCTTATCTATATCAACAAAAATATTACAGGGTTATAAATTTGGCAAGAGGTAAGAAGATATTGAGTCTATAAACACAGTGGATTGCTCAATTTACTTAGAGCTTTTTTGTTTCCTTTCATCAATGTTTTGTTATTTTCAGCATATAAGTCCTATGTGTGTTTTGTTAAATTTATCTCTAAGTATTTCATTGTTTTTGAGAAACTTTGTAATGACATTGTATTTTTTATTTTAGTTTCTCATGTTAAGTATTACTGTGCAGAAATAACAAATGATTTTTGCATGTTGCCATTGTATAATGAGATCATGCTGAACTCAGTTCCCAGAATTTGGGAGAAGGCTCTCTAGGATTTTCTTTTTAGGTCATATCTTACGCAAATAAGGATTGTGTTATTTATTCTTTTCTGGCTTACCTGTGTCTTATTTCCTTCCAGTACTTGTTAAATAGTAGTTATGAGAATGGAAATCTTAGCCCTGTTCCCAGTCTTAGGGAAACAAATCCAATCTTTCACCATTACATTTGATGTTAGCTATAGACTTTTTGTAAATATTTATTATTAAGCTTAGGAAGTTCCACCTTTATTCCTAGTCCTCTGAGTGTTTGTATCATTAATAGTTATTGAATTTTGCCAATTGTTTTTTTCTGCATCAATTCATGTGATCATATGATTTTTATTCTTTAGTTTGTTGTTATAGATTGCACTGATTGACTTGTAAATGTGGAACCACTCTTAAATCCTGGAATATATCCCCCTTTTTCGTGGTATATAATTTTTTTAATATGCTGCTGAAATTTATTTTTTATTTTGTTAAAAATATTTGCCTCTATATTGATGAAGGATGGCAGTCTTTAGCTTTCTTTCATTCCTCTTTTCTTCTCAGCTGCCTTTGGGTTTTTTTTGTTGTTGTTGTTGCTTTGTTTTGTTTTTGGTAGCATTATAAAATAAATTGGGAACTTTCAGTCCAGACAAAATGGTATAGACCCAACTCTCTCTGATCGTCTCTGATATATACTTACATGAAGCTCATAACTAATCAAGATGCAATCATAGAAAAACCACAAAATGAGGAAAAAATAAGATATAACTGATTAGGGACTCCAGATCTGAAGGAACAGCATAGCCGTAGGTCAGCCTCCTACTCAACAGCAGAAGGTACCCCAGACTTCATGTCCCTCACCCCCACCCCAGTCCAGCAGCACACTAAGGGACACAGGTAAGCTCATATCTCCCCTAGACTGGTAAGGAGGCTTCATACAAAGTGAGCCCAACAGAGCCATCAGGGGGAACTAAGTGAAAGCTCTACTGACAAGAAACCTGGAGGGGAAGCATTCTTCTTCACTACTAGTGAGGAAGCCTAAGCCTCTCTCCCACTCAGAGATAGCACACAGCTCACTCCTTCTGTTGACTTTTGCCAGACCTTTATTTCTGGGATTCATCATAAGCCAAAAGATTTTGAAAGAAGGGGCCATCTGACATATTATTAATAACGAGGAAAAAATATGAACCGGCAGGACTTTCAGACCTGGAATTTTAAAAACTAGGGGTTAGGCTTTGGGAGAGCTGGGAGGGTGACAGGAAGCTGAATGCCTGCCCTTAAAGGGACAGCACTCACACAGCCCATGGAGATACAGTGTGGGAGTAGCAGTTTGAAACCTTTTTAATATCACAATATTCAGGAGTTACTGAGTTCAACCCAAATGCCAAAACTCAGGGTTACTTTCTTTTTCAATATCATACTACTCTCCTTCTCTAGCAGAAATCTGAAGTTGCCTTCAGTTTTGATCAGGAAAAAACAAACTAACCAAACAAAAAAAACGAATGTCTGGAATGTAATTAGAGGGTCAAAATGAATTAGGATCCTGAGACTTTGGGGAAGGCATGGGATTGTTGGGGGGTGGTTCATGAGGAAATAATGAAGAGGTAGCATTCTTTAGAAAAATGCTCCTGTACTCAGAAAAAGTGTTGAAAAGCTTTAGGAAGAACAAGTGAGGTACAAGTGTACAAGTGGAAAAAGCTGAGTTAGGTAGAAGTGACATTCCTAAACCCTCTTCCAAAGTTAATGTCCTAGAAATTGTATTTTGCAACTGGTGTCTGACGTAAAGAACCGTACTTTCTTAGATTATCTTTGTGTTAATTTGGCTAACAACAATAGTCTCTTTTTCTGTCTTTTTTTTTTTTTTTAATGTAAGGCTATATTAAGAAGCCTCTAGGTATTATGAGCAGAGTTAAATGGGTCCATAAGAAACACAATTTTAAATTTTACTATTCTTGTTGAGGTAGTGAATCCTTGACATTTGGAGATATCTGTTTTCAGGCAATGGGGGTTAACATTAATTCATGCAGAAATAAACAAAACAAACAAAACTTGTATTTGTAGAAAATGTAAATAATTAAGGGAAATAAACTTTAGAATAATTTGAATAGGGAAAGTTTAATATAAATAAATATTTACTGTAATATTGGAATAACTGTAAAGATGTAAAGAAAACTCAAAAGAATACCCTAGAACTGAGTGAGAGAGCAAGCAAGGAAGGGACAGCAAAGGACAGGGGCCCTCCTGTAAGACTGGGAACCAGACACTATTGGAGATACGGTTATAGTCCACTTCGTGGTGGTGAAGTTCACTGGGTGCCTATGCCAAAATCTGCC
This sequence comes from Lontra canadensis, assembly GCF_010015895.1. Lineage (NCBI taxonomy): Eukaryota > Metazoa > Chordata > Mammalia > Carnivora > Mustelidae > Lontra > Lontra canadensis. The sequence goes on from NW_022631001.1 coordinate 9,884,655, forward strand.
CACAATCACTAAGCAGGGAGGAAACATCCTTCTGGAATGTGGGTGGACCAAGATTGTCAAGCCAGCAACAGAGGGAGTGAAAAAGATAATAAAAAAGACTGTATGCTATGATATGAAAGAATCTGAAAATAACTATGTTGAGTTAAAGAAGCCAGATGAAATAGAGTGGTGTGATTCCATGTATACATATTCTCGAAAAGGCTAATATTTAGTTCCAGAAAGCACTTTATATAAACGGATGCTTATGAAGGGAGGTAGTGGAGAAGGTGAGCATACAGGGTCCCTAGGAAATTTGGGGGGAGATCTATGTGTTCATTATCATGATTGTGTCGATAATTTCACAAGTATAAACATGCATCAAAGTTATCAAATTATATACATGAAATATGTGTGGCTTTATATATGTAAATTGTACCTTAATAAAACTATTAAAAACAAGACACACTTCACCAAAGAAGATATTCAGAAAAGTATGGGAAATAAGCATTTGACATGGAAAGTGCAAAGTAAAACAATGAGATACCAGGACATACCTATTATCCAGAACAGTATCCAGAACCAATATCCAGAATAGCAACACTACCAAATTCTGGCAAGGATGGGGAGCAACAGGAGCTCTTATTCATTTCTGATAAGAATGCAAAATGGTTCAGCCAGTTTGCAAGACAAATTTAGCAGTTTTTTAAAAAAGAGTTAAACATACTCTTACCATATAATTCATCAATCATGCTTCTCAGGATGAACTCAAATGAGCTGACACCTTCACATGAGGTTTCTAGTAGTTTTGTTCTTCATCGCCAAAACTCAGAAACAACCAAGACGTCTTTCACTAGGTGACTGGTTAAATACGCTGTGGTACATCCAGACAGCAGAATACTCAGTGCTGAAGAGGAAGGAGCTCCTAAGCTATTAAAGACAGGCGTGGCAGAAACTTGAATGCATGTGACTCAGTGAAAGATACCAATGTAAAAAGGCTACCTACTGTGTGATTCCAACTATATGATATTCTGGAAAAGACAAAACTGTGGGGACAGTAAAGAGATCAGTGGTTGCCAGGGGTGGGAGTGAAGGAGTATGAACAGGAACAGAAGAGAGGATTTTTAGGTCAGTGAAAATACTCTCTATGACATGAAAATAATGGACAGATGTGCATTATACATTTGTCCAGCTCCAAAGAATGTACAAGGCCCAAAGTGAAATTTTTTTTAAAGATTTTATTTATTTATTTGACAGACAGAGTTCACAAGTAGGCGGGGGCGGGGGCGGTGGGGAGGCAGGCTCCCTGCTGAGCAGAGAGCCCAATGCTCTCAGGACATGACAGAGGCTTTAACCCACTGAGCCACCAGACGCCCTGCCCAAAATGAATTTTAAAGTAAACTGTGACTCAGAGGGATTAGAATGTATCAATATAGGCTCATCCTTGAAAAAAAAATTATATGTGTGTGTGTGTGTGTGTGTGTATACATACATACATATATACACACACATACCATTCTGGTGAGTGATACTGATGATGGGAGAAGCTATGCATGTTTGGGAACAGAGATTATATGGGAAATCTCTGTAACTTACTCTCAAATTTATTGTTAACCTAAACCTTCTCTTAAAAATTATGTTTAATTTTTCTTCAGAGCACAAAGTAACAAAAAGACTAAGTATCTTGGTAGCTCCCAGCAACATTCCTATTCCTACTTATGATTCAAGTCAATCCTTCAACATCTACTTTGAAAACCCTTTTCTAGATTTCCCAGGTAAAGTCCTTTTGTCTTATGTCCTGTTATTTGTTTGTACCCAGAAGACTGCGATAGTATTTATTCTGTTCTCTCCATGGTTGCTCTTGCTTTCCTTACAATATTTTCTTATAGCACCCAGGGTAATAAAACCAGATTATGTCACTCCTCTGCTTCAAAACTGTCAATGACTTTCCTTAGCTAATGACTTAGAATAAAATCAAATTCCCTCCTAGAGTCTATAATAATCTACAGGATGAGCTCCTGTATGCCCTTCTGAACTCATCTATTTTTTTTTTGTGGTGTTTATTGGTGTCCAACTTCCTTTTTGTTTTATAAATGCTTTAATCTTATAAAAGCTTATATTGTCTTTAATAAATAGCTCCCAGAAGCACAGGGCATAAATGAATTACATTAAATAGGAATTCATTAATTTCATGGGGATTATTTACATGGCTAGCTCTCTTGTAGATACTAAGTTTCTAAAAATACTCTTTTGTCTTTATTCTATAGCCTTAGCAGTATGTCTACTAAAATATTACTGACAATATGAATGAATAAGCATATCATTACTCATTGAATGAATAAGCGTATCATTAATGTTTAATTTGTCACTTGTAATCCTTAAAACTCCTCAGCATCCTAATTTTCTTCTTGTTAGAATGGTAGCAGGGATATCCCATTGCAAACCCAAGCTTTCAGCTTCATTTCTTGGTAAACCTGTAATTCAACTTCATAGTTTCCTCAAATTTAAATCTTTCCTTCTGAATTGATAATTATACCAGCTAGTAGCTGTCATAGATTCCCCCTCATTATAATTCTGTATCTCTAATATTTTCATTTTTGTTTTTATGGCTACATATTAAAATGTCTTTAGAATTGCCTATATTGTCTCTTCTACCTGTTGTAACATCTCACTTATCTCAAAAATATGGGCCAGGGCGCCTGGGTGGCTCAGGGGGTTAAGCCTCTGCCTTCGGCTCAGGTCATAATCTCAGGGTCATAGGATCAAGTGCTGCGTCGGGCTCTCTGCTCTGCAGGGAGCCTGCTTCCTCCTCTCTCTCTGTCTGCCTCTCTGCCTACTTGTGATTTCTGTCTGTCAAATAAATAATCTTTAAAAAAAAAATATGGGCCAGCACAATTGTTTTATTTTCTATTTAGATATCTATAAAAGTGAAATAAAAATAAAGTTCTTTTATTATTCTAAATTTTTGGTGAACATGAGTTCAATTCTATTTTGTTCTTTCTCTCCAATGTACAGTAACCTTTTATGGCTTCATTGTACTTTTCTTCTCTTTACTTCTTGCCAGCAGGAGCTCTGTTAGTGATTCTTAATGGCATCCTTATTTTGATTTAGAGAGAGTTCTTTTCCCATGACATAATAAGCATGCAACTTACATTATTGGAAAAATTGTCAATTTAAGATGACCCATTTGCTAACTATCAAAATCCAGGGTTGGGGAATGTAGCAAATTCCTCAAGGAGGACCTACTGCAAGTGTGGTTTCTGTTATTTTGAGAGCTTGTTACAATTTGTAATTTTATCTCTGACCCATATCAGTGCGATAACTATATTCACACAGTAGCTACCTGTGTCTGATCTGTAATTATTATGTACCGTGCTCATTGGTCTGCAATTCTAACTTCTCAAATGTCTTCCTTCTGATTTTTCTGCCTACAGAAGTTGATGTTTACAAGTCTGCTTTGGTAAATGACTCACAATTTTATTTTTTATATTTTTAATTTATAACAAATCTTTTAAAAAATATACAATTATACTAAATTTTTAAAGAATGGTTTAACATTCATACATTCATCACCTAGGTATCAAATTTATTAATATTACCCATATTTTTATCTATTTCTTCTAAAATATTTTAAATTAACTTTTAAAAGTTGAAGACATCATGATAATCACCTATAAACATTTCATTATACTTTTCTAAAATACAATGAAAATTTAAGTTAAATTATCCTACACACACAAAAAATTTCATTATTACACAAATAAAATGAATAATAGTTCTTATCATGATTTAATAAAAACTTCCTACCCAAATTTCTCCAAATTTTCTTCAATTATCATAGGTGATTTGCCTTTGGTTATGCTTCTTGAGTCATGTGTACTCTAAAACAGACCTACAGTTTTCGTGACATTGATTTTCACTAGTCAGTTTTTTCCTGCAGAATGATCCAATTCCTGAATCTCGATGACTGTTTTCTTGTGGTGTCATTTCATTTGTACTTCTGTCTCTTGTATTTCCTATAAATTGGAATCAAATCTGAAGACCTTGTTAGTTTCAAGTTAAATAGTTTTGTCAAAAATAGTTAACAGGTGATTCTGTATAGTTTGTTTTGTATTTTAGGAGGCACATGATGATTGACTGTTCATTGCTTATACTGATGAGTGGATTTAAGTGGTAGCTGTTCTATTTATTTTTATTCTATACATTTTAATTTGTCTATATTTTCAAACATCAGGTAGGCTGCAAAGAACAAAACAACATATATATAAACCTTTTACCCAGATTCATCAATTAACCATATTCTGTCCCTTTTTGTTTTGTCCTTCTCTTTCTTTATACGTGTACACACACACACACGTTCACACATATATGCACACACATATTTATATGTAAAACATCTATCTGAGCATTTTCAGAGTAAGTTGGAATATCCCATTACTTTGCCTCTAAGCTGTGGAGTCTAACCGAACTATATTTTTATCCTGGTTAGGATTATCATTGCGATAAAATGACCTATTATTTTTGAATGTCAATATTTGTTCATCTATAAAAGAAACAACATTGCCTGTCTTATAAGATAAACGTGAAGAATATAGAGATGTTTGTCATGTATACCTAAACTTACAGGCATTGAGCAAATGGTAACTATTACTACTTTTATTACTTATTAGACTATGCTCTAGGAGTTCTTACTTTGAATTCTATTTTAACATTTTCTACTAATTGTGACTGAGATGTGATGTTAAGAAAGCCACACCAGAAAATACATAGGAAACATGCCTGCACAAATAGCTATACAAAAAATTGTTGTAAGTCAATCAGAAAAGTGTAGTATGGAAAATATACAATTGTCTACCCCCAATTCTCTTATTCCCTCCAGCTTTTTGCTAAGCATTCACAGTACAGAGGGTTCAGTGTTGCTTCTAATGCTCTCAAAACAATAGCCCTATTTCTCCTTCTCAAAATCTCGCTGTCTTTTGTGCTTGCCAAACTCCTGCCACCTGCATCTTCTCAAACACACCAGTAATGTTGATTTCCTAGTCTTGAACGGTATGCAGAAAAAAATAAATAAAGCCCAACTAGTGATAAAATAGTAGCTAATATTCAGGTGCTTTAGCTTTCTATTCCTCAATGTCCATTTGCTTTGGACCAGGATTACCAAACTCTACTGATCCCAAGATCAGTAGTGAAAACTTCATATCTATTAAGGCCTCTATAATTCACAAAACTCTTTCAAAGATATTATTTTACTTGATCCTCAAATGTGGTTCTCTGAGATGCTCAAGGCAGAAATTTCTGTACACATTTTAATGATAAATAATCTCAACCCAGGAAATTTCAGTGACTAACATGAAGTAATGGAGCAAATAAATTGATCAGGGCATGAAACCTTTCCTCTAACTCCATGTTCCTTGCTATTTCCACTGTGCAAGCATGCTTGACTGCTTTATGGCTGTAGTTAGGGCCATAACCTTCCTAAAAGGAGTTCAGCGTCCCTGATGAAAGCACATCTCTCAGGGAGAGCAGGTTGGAGTCAGCCACATTCTTTGTGAGGACACAAAGAAGAAATGGGGTTCCTTCCTCCTAATTTTTCTAACCCTAATGATGTATTTTTATCTATATTATTCTTTTTCTTAATCATCTCTTTCCCCTATGTCTGAATCTTTAAATCTAGTTCATTGGGTCCTCTCTACCCAGCTTCACATCATTTAAATGTAGAAAAACTTAATGACAGAAAAATGTATTAGGCAAGATAGAAATTGACTCTAATTTTTTAGATCAAAAGGCAAATCCCTGGGGTGCCTGGGTGGCTCAGTAACTTAGGCATCTGACTCTTGATTTTGGCTCAAGTCATGATCTCAGGATCATAAGTTTGATCCCCACTTTGGGCTCCATGCTCAGCCTGGAGTCTGCTTGGGATTTTCTGCCTCTCTCCCTCCTCCTGCTTACATGTGAGAGTGTGTTCTCTCGTCCTCTCTCTGTCTCTCTCTCAAATAAATTTAAAAGAAGAAGAAGAAGCAAATACCTTCTCTTACCTACTTTTATTCATCATCTGGATTATTACATTAGGTTTGTAGCTTTAAATACCATCTCTCAGATAATAATACACCGAAGTATATTCTTAGCCCCAACACCCAGGAACTCCAGACTTGCATGCTCAACTGTCTAAGTGACACTCTAACTGTACATTTAAAAATGTCTCAACATTAAAATGCCTCAAAACCACCTCCAAAATTGGTATCCACCTCCAAAACTGCCTTTCTTCCATTTTTTCCCCATGTCTCAGTAGATGTTGATTCTATTGACATTGATTCCATGACCTGGTACTCAGGCCAAAGATGGACTCACACTATATTCTCAATTTACCACAAATTCTGTCTGTGAGATCATCAGAATATTCAGTTCCCAAATCCACTTCTCAGTAACACCAGTACCATGCAGGTACAATTCAGTATCATCTCACACCTGGGTGCAATGATCTTCTAAGATGTCTCTCCGTTTTACCCTTGTTCTCACCTTTAGTTCAGTTTCAATTCCAAACCAAATTGATCCTTTTGAAATAAAAATATGATTATGTCAATTCTGTATGGAGAAACTCCCAAGTGGCTTCTCCTCTCATTCAGCAAAAGCCAGAGTTTTTCAGGTGGCCTAGAAGGTCTTTTTAATCTGCACCCCTGACCAGTTCTTTGTGTAACCTCATCCCCTCCAACTTTAATTCTGCTTAAATCTGTTTGTTTCATTGAACATACCAAGCACATTTCTGCTTTAGGACACTTACACTTGTTCCTTTTGAGTGGACTTCTCAGGATTTACTTCCTTACCTCCCAGGATATGCTCAGCATTTACTTCTTCACCTTCATTTAGTCTTGGTTCAGATATCACCTTATCTGTGAAGACTATCCTAACTGTCCTATTAAAATGATTAACCTCAGTGCCTCAAATCTATCTAATTATTTAATTCTATTAATCTCCATAGCACTTTTCACTACCCAAAAAATAATATTTTATTTATTTGCTGACCTTTTTGCATGAGCAGAATTAAAATTCCATGTGGGAAGAATGTTTTCCAATGTGTTTTCAGCTATTAGAAGAATAGCTAGCCCATAGTAGGCACTCAAGAAATTGTGTTTGAATACATTAATTTAATATAAATACTTTCATTATGCATTTTACCAATGAGAAAACATATCAAAGATAGTGGCGACCAACTACTCAAGGGGATATAGGGCAGTGACAGCGCCAGTGCCAGGGCTAATAAGAAAGAAAGGAAATCCTAGTTCGTGAGGACTGTTAGCTGAATCAAGCCGAGGTGTCCCTGAGCCCAGAAAAAAAAAAAAAAAAAATGCTTAGACTTGATTCAGTCGGTGAAGGTCAGTGGTTAAATGTCTATTCTCATCACTTCTATTGAGTTTTTTATGAGCTGTGCTAAATTAACATTGAGTGGTACAATGGCAATAAAAAAATGTTATTTGAGTTTAGTAGGCAATAGTTGCATATTAAAGCATATAATAGTTGTTAAAGTCCAAATCAGACAATACTTACTCAAAGCAGACCACCATTCAGAGAGATTATTAGTTTAACATTATTTAACCTTGAGGCTATGATGGCAAAGGAAAAGAGTATATTTAGACAAGTATTTTAGAATTTTATATAAGAAGATCTTAAAGCAGGAGACCAGATATGCTTTCTTTTGGGAAAAAAAAAGAAAAGAAAAAATTGAATTTCAAAAATCTTATGATTTCTGTTAAGAAATGAGTGGCACAATAGCTTCTGTGGTGAAGTTCTCAGATGGTATAGGTATCAGGTAAACGCTAGTGTTCTCTTACTGCCAGAACTCACTAGACAAAGACACAGTGACTGCCACAGAACTCCTGGCTCATCAGATGAATATGCAAATTGTTCATGGAACAAGGTTGTTGGTGACACTTGGTGTGAAATACTAATTTATAAGTATAGAATAATGAATCAGCTATAGATACAGGAGAGTAAAAGATAGTTCCTCCAGTAAAATTCTGTAACCCTGGGATTTAGCAACTATAAAACTGAAAGAGCATTTTAAGCTCATGGTTCAAGATGGCCACATGAGCTTAAGCAGTTTTCTCTTTTCTCACTTTAAATTTACATTGTTGGATTTTTTTTTTTAAGGGCAATAAATCAACAACTGAAATGAGAAGAGAGTTCTGAGGAATAAGACTACTTACTAAATGTTTTGACATTGAGATGAACGGTGAAATATTGTCAAGGTGAGGGGCACCTAGGTGGTTCAGTGGGTTAAGCCTCTGCCTTCAGCTTAGGTCCTGATCCTGGGATCCTGGGATTGAGACCCTCATTGGGCTCCCTGCTCGGCAGGGAGTCTGCTTCTCCCTCTCCCTCTGCTTGTGTTCTCTCTCTCAGTTGCTTTCTCTTTCTCAAATAAATAAATAAAATAAAAATAAAATAAAAATAAAATAAAAAATATTGTCAAGGTGAAGCTACCACCTCAATATGTCCAAACAGTGGTAAATGGGAAAGGGGCCATCTGAAGATTCTGAACTGGGAATCTGCACATGTGGTGAAAGGCAGAAGAGAGAAAATGGGCTGAAAACAGGACAGTTAAATATCAACATAGCAAGAAATCAGATGTTAACTTATGTAATTTTCATTGTAAATGTATTTTACGCAAGTTTCTTAACTACCATCTTTCTCAGTCTGATTTAAGTAGACAATGAATGTGTAGGATAGAATTTCTGAGAAGGCTGGAGAACCAAAAAATGGTGGTGGGGGGGAGGATAATAGCACAATAAAATCCCAAGGAGTTAGAACCACAGAAACCTATCTTGAATGTTCTCTCAGAATAAATACAATCTTGTCATATTACCACTGAACAGCAAATGCCAGGGCTGCCCTGATGCTCCTGCTGGCTAAGGTTGATGAAGCCTCCAAGAACAAACTCTCCATTTTCTGATTCCTAACTTTATTAACCTCATAATCAAAACTCCAGGATGGTGGAGCTGACCAGCTAGGCTAAGTTCACATGTGTATCCCCTTGCTGCCAGAGTTACAGAGAAAGTCAGATCTGTTTTTTGTAGAGACAAGCAGCTTCTGCCACCAGTATTTCTTTACTGAGTAGAGCTATTGAGCAAACAAAAGAACACAAATTTTAAACAGTACAAAACAACCAGTAATTGTTAGAATTGAGAAGTAAATGGGAGTGTATACATTGTATCACTGTGTGTAGTAACTGTCCATACAATTAGACAATTTTATATAATCTTACAAATATATATATTTAATCCAAAGAACTAAAGCTAGAAAAACTTAAAGATGAATTTGATTTGGTGTTTGGGATGGAGAAGGTAGAGGAAGGAATGGATGGCTTTCATTATAAATTCTTTCCTACTTGACTTTGTCACATCCATGTATGTGATAAATTATAAACTTAATTTTAAAATAGTGCATTCTGACCAGAGAATCATGAACTTATACAAAATTAAGGGAGATTGAGCTAAACGCTGTCCATTTCTAAGATTCTGGTTGTAGATTTCATGATTCTGTGGTTTTAGGGTTCCCAATCACACAGTACAGATTCCCAAGTAAACAAACAGTCCCAAGAGCAGAATCTGTGGCAGTTTCTGGAAGACCCATCTTCTTATCTGACATCATTAGTTGGCAAGGAAACATGAATCAAAACTGCGGCGAGATACCGCTTCATACCGCTAGTATGACTATAATCAAATAGTAAGAGAATAATAATGTGAGAATGTGGAAAAATGGAACCCTCTCAAACTGCTGTTGAGAATGTAAAACAATTCAGTCACTTTGGATAACAGTCTGGCAATTTCCCAGATTGTTCAACAGAGTTACCATACGACTCAGGAATCATACTCCCAAGTATATACTCAAGAGAAATGAAAATATATGTCCATGAAAGAACTTGTACAGGAATGTTCATAGCAGCATCACAGCCAAAAAGTGGAAAACCCAAATCTCCAACAACTGAAGAACAGATAAATAATTAACGGTATGTCCATACCATTGAATATATTTAAGCTCCATAAAGGAATGAAATATTGGTATGTGCTACAATATGGACAAACCTTGAAAACATTGTGTAAAGTGAAAGAAGCTGGCCATATAAAACCTACATATTGCATAATTCCTCTTACATGAAATAACTGGAGAAGTAAAATCTATAAACCAGAAAATAAATTAGTGACTCTCTTCAGGGTTTGAAGTTATGGGGGTGGGAGGTATATGTGATATCTAAAGAGTATGGGGCTTCTTTTTGAGGTAATACAAATATTCTTAAATTGACAGTAGTAAAAATAATTGACAGTAGTCATAGTTGAACAAATCTGTGAATACATTAAAAACTATTGAAGTATATACTCTAGATGGGTGAATTGTGTGATGTGTGAATTTTATCTTGAAAACATTATTAATATTAAAAATAAATATATTTTTTTAAAAAACAGGAAAAAGTGCCCTGTGGTGGGTCATGCGACATATTTCATGGAGAAGAAGATCAACTGGCAGTCCAGGCACTTGAAAAGAAAGTTGAATATTTTTCAGAATATAGACAAGAAAAAGCAATCTGAGGGAGTAATTAAGCAGTTTATTAATGATTTGATTCTCACATACTTGTGAAAGTTTTAGAATGGAGTATTATGGAATATTAATTGAAGGCTTAGACTAAGTCAATTTCAAGGTGGTACATATCATTGCCTGGGGTCCTGGTTTAAAGACAAGGCCCCCTGAAAGAGAGAAGAGTAGAGGAACCTGCGAAGTTTTGTGTTCTGGAAGGGAGTTGAACTCTGAGAACAGTAAAAATATACACAGATTTTTTTTTATTAATTAAACTGATTCTCAGTTTATCTTATTAAAGTAAGAATAGCAAGGGGGTAATCATGGAAAGTTATTCTTGTAAAATGTTGAAATGTGTTACAAAGTCATAACAAAACTTTTTTTATGAAAATATAACTTTTTGTGCTCCAGTGTTCTTGTATTATACAGATACCTGACTTAGTCTTCATTTCTATATAAACTGAACAAACATAAAAAAGTATAAACAAATCAGCAATACTGCTGGAAAATCCCTCCAAGCCGTGAATCCTTATTAAAAATGTATGTTGGGATGACAAAAGTCTTAAATCACTATACTCTGAAAGTTGTTAACTGCAGCAAAGTGTTAATGTTTAAAGAAGCAATAAAGAGCAAAGTGATATGAAATAAAACTCGTGAATTGATAGGTCAGTGGAACTGAAGAGAAAATCTAGGACAAACTCAAGTATATATGGATATTTAGTTTTTTAGAAGACATTTTAAATCCATGGGAAAATAGGAATTAATCAACAAATGGCATTCAAACAATTGGGTAGTCATTTAGAAAAGAAATTAAGTTTAGATCTGTTTCTCATAATTTCAATATAAATTCTGGTTTGAGTAAAAAATTTAAATGCATTTATATAAATACATAAATACTTTACATAATATACGTACGTGTTGGTATATAGAGATAAATTTAAAAAGTTCAGTGCATAAAGAGGACAAAAAATAAATCCAAAAAATATCAACAGAAAAAAGGAGTAAACGTAAATACAGACAGCTCATTATGGAAGGAGAACACTTTGAAGATGCCTGATGGATTGAAAGGAAGAGAATAGTTGGTTGAGAATTGAAACACAGAGAGAATATGGGAGAAGAAGAAGAACCATTTCAATCTAAGTAAAGGGCTCCTTCTTTCCGAGGTAATGACTCTGACCTTAATCCATCCCCAAAGATAGGTAGGTAGTCAGCCTCAACCTATCATTCTTAAGCAAAAAGGAGAATTTGGGAAGTAAGGATTGGCTCAGGAATGCTGCAAATTAAAAAGTATTCTATTTATATGTTTTCATTACTTATAAATGCAGAAAGGTATACACACATTCTGTTCTTGTACCTGTGGTGGTTTATGTTTGCATATTTCAGTGTATATAATATTATATATAAGCTTCATTTTCTTCAATAACATAGCATAAAAATCTGCCAAGTAAATTATCTAAATTTAGAGCGTTTTGATTTTTCATCCTTTTCCCCCTATAACAGTTGTGATTCCATATCTGTCTCTGGAACAACTAAGTGGTAAAGATGCCACATACATTTAATTAAAAATAAAATGTTGCTTATTTAAACGGTGAAAGTTTTTTGAAAGTCACGTGTTTTCGGGATGTTAGCCATTCTACATCAACGTGCATTTTTGTATTTCTAGTACCAGGGCTCAAGTCTAGTGGTATGTTAAATGCTTTCCTGTCCTCTGTTTATGCTATTTTCCTGGCTGCTTTCACAGATTCAACACCTAAACTTACAGTCAAGTAGAGGGGTCTGTAAAATGTTGTCATTGCTGACACAAGGAAGCAGTGAGGGATGCCATCTAACATCGTTTGTGACAGTCTCACGGCAGGGGTCTGTTCACATTTTACTCTGAAGACACTGGTAAACCTTCAGAAAGTGGGGTGCTGGAGTCAACCTAATAGCTCCTCCCTTAATGATACCCAGTTTTAGAGATGCTGACTACTATGACTTTTGTCGAGTGTAGAGGTTAAGTGTCTCCTATGTGAAGCTAGATTGGCTAGCTCCGAAACTACTAGTTTTTGATCTTGAGCCTATTCATTAACCTTAGTGTAATTCAGTTTCATCATTTACAAAATGTTACTGATTAGTTTTTTTGCATTATGTTTATGATTAATATTCATTAACATTATTAACATTAATAACAGTCATGTGTTTAAAAGGCCTAGAGTGGTGCCTACTAATAGTGTAAGATTAAGGAATATTATCTGTGTAAGAAAGAATGACAAAGCATTTAGCACCAGATAATGAAATCTGAATAAACAGAGGAGACTGCCTAGGTGGGAAAGTCTCCACTAGCATATTTTGGAACTTGAGTTTAGAATGCCATCTAAGCAGAAGCAGGGCTAGTAAGAGAATGATCTTCCGAATGTTCAGGTATGATTCTGATGTCTACCAGGTATGTGGCTTTAGACAAGTGGTTTTTAATTAATTTAACTGTTAACTTTGTGTTTATTATGTCCCAACGATGGTAACAGATGCTGGGAATAGAGAGGTGAATGAAAGAGATAAAATCCTCCTCTTTCCCAGAGCTTACATTCTAGATGAAGACTTTGTGAGATATCTAAGATTCCAGTGACTGGGGGGCTTGCCATTTCTAACCCCAAAGTTTCAACCCTGGCAGATCTGTACACACTGAAATGCTGTCTCGTGTCTGTGAATCTGGATGAGGGTGCTAGCTATCTCTCTTTGCTTTTGCACAGTTCTGGAAAGGATTACTTGCCGATCACTCTGATGCCGAGCAAAATGTAAAGGAACCAGGGAAGGAATGTATTCATATGATGGACATTAAGAAAAGAGAAAGACTCTACACAATGGAATTCCCTTAATCAAAATAATTTGTATTCTATTTAACACATATTAGGGGAACTAATATACAGAGATGGACAAGCCAGGATCTCTGGCTACGAGGAACTCAGAGACTAGTCAAGTCATAGCTTAGCATGCTCACCCTGGCAGACATATGGACAAAGGAAAGTATTATAGGAACACACGGAGTAGAACTTCTCTTTTTAAATCAGGAAGACAGATGGGAGTAACATAGAGAGTTATATGTGAAGCGAAGGAACAGAAGTACAGGGATTCTTGGGCAAAGACGGAGCATGGAACCTTTTAGACAGTGACAACTTGTGCAAAGCATCATACACAAAATGCCAGGTGAACTTAAAAATGATGAGAATGTACAGTGACCCACACCCCTTGTTTGTTTGTTTGTTTACATCCAAATGCTCCTTAGATTTTTTTTTTAATTTAATTCTTTTTCAGTGTTCCAACATTCATTGTTTATGCACCACACCCAGTGCTACATGCAATACCTGCCCTCCTTAATACCCACCACCAGGCTCACCCAACACCCCAACCTCCCACCCTCCCTTGTTTTACCAAACACCTGACCCCACACAACTCCAACTGTTTACAACCTCATCAAAAGGAATTAGCTGAATTTGATTAAAGCATGACAGTGAGTTAGAGAATAAACAGCTAAATCTGGAAACTTCAGTTAGGCCCAGATTATGAAGTTGGAGCATGCCAGTTTTAAGAGTGGGGAATCTTGTCTTTCATGGAACAGGATGTCTTAGAAGGTACATAAGCTGAGAAGTAAAGACCTTAGAACTGATTTGGGAGCTACAATCCTGGTAGCAACCAGCTTAATAGAGAACTAAAGAGATTGAAGTCGATATAACCAGATGCTGATGCAAATGTTTAAAAGAGAGAGGTGAAGTCTTGGGAAGGTCCTATTTTATTTATTTAATCCATATTCATTGAGCATCTATGTTATGCCAGGCATTTTCTGTTTTTTTGGAGATTTAGCTAAATAGAATCTCTTCCCTCCTGCAACTTCTATTTTGGTGATCTGAAAACTAAGGAGACATCTAGCATCTGACATGTGTGTAGGAAATACTATTAAATGAATGAATAGAAGGTTTTGATTAATTCAAGGAGATAGAGAATGACTTCACATAAGAAGATTGACTGAATAATGAAACCTTAACCCAGATGTGGTATATGCTAGGCACATTTACTATCATTGGAGGAGAAATAAAACTAAATACATTTCTATGCCTCCCTTCAGAATATTACTGTCTAAAAAACCTGGAGGTAAGGTGTACGTATGTGAGAGACAGAGAGATATACAAAGTCAGAGAGAGACAGAAGAGAGGAGAGAAAGAATGAAGTAGCAACTTAACCACGTTGAAATGTTAGTGCCAAATAAAGGACCTAGAATGTTCTCTAGTGCTTCAGACTGGGTAAGAGAGACATATGCTAAGAAGGAAGTTTCGAAGATGAAATAGGATTTAAATGGTGATCGGGATTAAATGATTACAGAAGCTACAGATGGGAAAATGCATACCAGATGGGAGAACAATTGTGATCAAAATACATGTGGAAAATGTGGGGAATAACCAAGTCCATTCTTGGGGCAGCAGAAGGAAGCTAGTCTGGGGAAGGAGAATTCCAGAGAGAACTGAGAGATGCAGCTGAAAATGAAATAGGCAAATTGCAAAGGTGGTGTTGATGAAGAGAGACTTTCTTCCTCATAAACCCTGCTGAAATCCTCCCCTTTCTTTATTCTTAGACTGAGATAAAGCAGACTGTGACTGTGTCCTATAGGAGAGAAGAAGATTTTCTCAGCTCTCTTAAGGTCCCTG
The DNA here is from genome assembly GCF_010015895.1 of Lontra canadensis. Lineage (NCBI taxonomy): Eukaryota > Metazoa > Chordata > Mammalia > Carnivora > Mustelidae > Lontra > Lontra canadensis. The sequence goes on from NW_022631001.1 coordinate 9,899,867, forward strand.
GCTAGGTCTGAAAAATAAACTGTTAGAGAGGAATTAACAGGAGAAAAGCATATACATTTATTTAATTTATTTAATATAAATTTTATGTGAGGAAGGCCTTTGGAAGGAAATAAAGATCTGATGAAACAATTAGACCTGAGTGCTTTTATCCAGGTGAGATGCACAGTTGGCAAGTGTGGAACTATATGATGGGGAAAGAATATGAGCCATATGTAGTAAACTGAGGAAACCATGAGACCTGTTAGTTCAGGTTTTTCTCTCTCCTTTCAGAGATAAGGATATTCCTTTCCTCCCAGGAAAGATATGGGGAGAACACCTCTCACTGAGGGTCTTAGGATCTGCTTCAGAGAAGGACAGAGGGAGGTCAGAGAGCTCTTCCTGCTTCCACCATTTTCTCAAACTCCTTCAGCTGCCAAAGTACCACAGTTGAGGTAGCATGTTCTGAACCCAGCCAGCCCTAAATGACATCATGCATCAGCCTCTGCCATCCTTTGCTGTTTGGCAACCACTACATCTTTGGTAGCTGAAATGTAGAGTCTGTCATTATGATGTCACCAAACAAAATGTGGGACTACACAGAGAGCAGTTACATCTGGATTCATAAACAACAGATACATTTTTTAAAGATTTATTTATTTATTTGAGAGAGAGAGAGGAGAGAGAGAGAAAGAGACAGCAAGCAAGGGGAGGGGCAGAGGGAGAGAGAGAATCCCAAACAGACTCCAAAGGCAATGCAGAGCCCAACCTGGGGCGCAACCTCACGACCCTGAGATCATGACCTGAGCCAAAACCAAGAGTCAGACACATAACCGACTGAGCCACCCAGATGCCCCAACAGATGCACTCTTCATTTTAAGTCTGTCTCATGAAATATTTAGGACATTCTTACACTGAAAAATATCCGTTGATACTGAATTTCAAATTTAAATTCAAATGTAACTGGATATCCTGTATTTTTATTTGCAGAATCTGTGAACTCCTCTTAGAATTATGAAATTGGACTCTGAGCAGTTCTTACCCTGTTCGTTCTAAGGATTTCAAATGAGAAGTTGAGGATCTGTGATATCCCTGTTTAAATTAAGCCCATGTAATGTTTCACTTGTGTGAAGGGAAAATTATTTCTCCATAGGAGTTATCAGTGTAAAACTTTGTACAGTATTGTTTAGTTGCAAAGGCAGGAGAAAAATCAAAGAGAAAGAAAACAATTGCCCCCCCTCCCCCTACCGCCCCGTTTCAGAGAGAAGTGATGTACAAATGTCAAGTGCCTTCTGTGACTGCCAGTTCCTCTTCTCAGGGTGGGCTGAGCACATGAAGGGGTTAAGTCTTAAAGCTGCCTTTAGCCCTACGACTCCTATTTACTTTAATGAAAATCGCTTTTCCAAGGCACCTTGCTGGTTCTGAAAAACCAGGTTAAAGGTCATCCTGCGACTCCCAAGAATAATAAATTTGCAATTTGTACTCTTCTGACCTCTAGAAATATTTTTAGGTGTTTGAGGCCAAAGAAAACAAAGCAGCTCTTTGAAAGGACTGGGGAGCTATCAATTGATCAATTTAAGTGGGATTATCTGATAATTGGGTAAATACATTGTTATTGATGTCCAGAAGGAGGAAGATGTGCCAAGAAAACACTAATGCCTAGGCCTAGATTTATCTGCTAATCCTTGAAGGAGGCAGTTTACTGAGGACATGAGTAATTGCTCTGCTAACAGATTTATTCCTCCTTTAAGCCCCATTTGGGGCTTAAATCCTCCCCTCTTTCCAGCAGTTCAAAATGTGGCCTGAGTCCTACTGCCTCAGGGTCACACTTTGCAGCCCCTTCTTAGGCATGTTCAGACTCCAGTTTCTTTGATTTGACATGCACTGCTCTAGCAAAGGACTGGCGCTCCAGCCAGATGTGCTTTTATGCAAGTGAACTTTGAGGAATTTTACATTTGATTGAACAACTGGAAAGACTTGCTTCTTCTCTTTAGCTGTATTTTTAACCAGATTACTTTTAAATAGAGCCTTAATGACAATATGGCTCAGTGGGAAAAGGCCAGGACTGGAAACCAGGAAACGAATGTTTTAATCTTGACTCTGTCTATAATTAGCTTTGTGACCTTGATTAATCTTATTACATTGTCTAACTCTTTTGGCCTCTAATTTCTCATTTGTGAGTCAAGGGAATAGAGCTGAGATTGCTTCCAGCTCCAGCTATCAATGAAGGGATGAAAGTAATTGATCTGTATTTTGTGTTGAGCATGTAGACCCAACTACCAGAATTTTTTTATGATTTTCCTTTCTGTCATCTTTTATAGAGATACATGTTGTCTCTACAACACGAATGCTACTTGGGCTTTCTTGAAATTTCTGCTAAGAGAGGTAAGATAGTTGCAGAGAGCAGGGTAATTATTTATCCAAAAAAATATCTATGTAGAATTTTCCTGTGATTATTACACTATTCTGAAACCTTACTATATCCAACTCATTTTAAAACCAAGGTCATTTTATTAAAATGAGTTCCGAATCCAAATATATAAATGTATGTGTTTATATAGTCAAAACAACATATATTTAAATATTTCCCTATATTCTCTTATGTAAATAGTTATGTCTTTAAGATTATAAAATAATATTCTCTCATGATTATCCTTTCTTTTCATGGATTTCTTGATCTGTTTGGGCAGATTTCATACCTTAACTCCATAGCCAACCTTTCCAGAGACTTCTACAGTTAAAGTAGGCAGTACTCAATTTAAAATCTCTTCATTTTTATTTATATGTTTACTTATTTTACTATAAATTGGGTTTATTTTATTTGGAATCTTTAAAGCCATCTTCATCTTCAAGGACAGAGTTAGTACCATGATGTTGAAGGTTCTTTTTCAGCATATATCTTATTTGTGAACAAAGGACCTTGGCAAGATTCACATTTATTTTGAGAAAAATCAACAACAGCCCATCAGACAATCTATAAAAGAAAGAAAGAATAATCATCCCAGGTTCATTTAAAATACCTTAGAGAACATATTAGTTATAGAGAATGTATTAGTTATGGTGTATGCTAAGCTTCTCAAGAAATATGAGGTAAGGAACACTGTGGATCAAATAAAATAGAAATTTCTGTCCCTAATAACTAGGTTAGCAGGAAGCATGAGCAGAAGGCATGGTTGTGGCGAAGCAGCTAGGCATATGCAGAGAGCAGGTAAAAGGAAACTTGTCAGAAGCCAAGGCTGTGGTCATCATTAAAAGGGAATATGTATTTCATGAGGTGTCCTGTTGCTCTGCATTCATTAGAATGTTCCATCTACTTGGGTCATCACTGGGTGACTTTCATTCCAGCCACACATTTCTTCAGCTGAAAAATATAGTCAGCAGCTTCTTAATACGTAAGTGACTCAGAAGGTTCAAACATCACTCTGCTCATGTGTCATTGCAAAAGCTGCTTCACATGGTCACTCCTAACCACAAGGGAGGCTGGGAAATGTAATCTGACTGGGATGGCCATGCGATATGCTTTTATCAAAAGTTCTATTACTACAAAAGGAAGTGGAGAATGAATATGGGGGGCTTTTTAGCAGTCTCTCCTACAGAGATATCATAGTCTAATATTTCTTTTTTTTTTTTAAGACCTATTTATTTTAGACAGAGAGAGTGGGGGCCAGCAGAGGGAGATAATCTTCAAGCAGACTCCCCACTGAGCTCAGAGCCCAATTCAGGGCTCCTTCCCACCACCCATAAGATCATGACCTGAGCCAAAACCAAAAGTCAGACAATTAACAGACTGAGCCACCCGGGTGTCCCTCATGGTCTAATATTTCTATTTCTAAAGATCCCGCTAACAGTAGACAAAACATTTTATAATAATTCCATATGAGCGATTCAGTCATCACAAAATCTTAGTGATAATGTTTCAAACACTTGTTTTAAACTTTCAGTTCATGAAAAAAAAAAAAATGTAAGGACAAATACTTGAGAACTTTCTTGCCAACATGAAACACTCCAGTCTAAAAGGAGGTTTACTTTTAGGATAGTCTTCTCAATGTTGCCACATCTTGAATTCTTCTTGAAGGCCTTTTCAAGCTCAGACACATTTGTGGATTGGGATTGAGACAGTCTACCCTAACTGGGCAGATGTTAGACATATCTTACAGATTAGAGACTTATTGGTCCTTAGAACAGGAAAGAACCCAGCTCTAGAGATAATAATTTATTTCTCATTTAATTTATCGTAGTCTTATAATGATTTATCATAGTCTTTCTCATAGCATCCATGTCCGTCTCTGTGCATACTCCCCAAACCTTTTCTGTTCCCTCTGAGCAGTCTTTACTTAGATTCAATAATAAAGATTTTAGAGAGAACTAGTCAAGTTCATCGAAACGGATAACACAGAACAGAGGTCTCTCTTGTTGACCATCTCGTGGTAACTGGCCAAGTTATGGAGTGACTGGCTTTGGGCCAGGTGTAATTTCCAGAATAATTCAGGGCCACTTCTGAACACATACCAGTCAACAACAGAATCCTTAAACAGGTGGCACTTTTATCTGGAAAGCAAAGGTGAACACTGCACATACTGTGATGAGTAAAGCAAGGGTCATGTTTAATTTTATATATCCTTGATTTTAAGGCACATGATCATTTATGTATTTACAACATACAAAACCATGCTGCTGCATAAAACACGATTTAGTTTGACAGAAGGTGAAGAGTGAAAACCTGGTGCATCATGTGACTGAGAAGGTAAAGTAACCACATTGTTTGTAATAATAGAGATGATAACCAGCAATTGTTAAGCACATATGTGATAGAGATGATTTTTAGGTGATTTGCATGAATTAAATAATTATCGTAACCATTGTTATGAAGAATACATGTTATTAAATATAACCAATTGAAAATCTCATTTATTACCTCATTTTATACTTAAAAAAAAAACAAAACAGGACACTTGGGTAGCTGAGTAGGTTAAATGTCCTATTCTTGGCTTCAGCTCAGGTCATGATCTCAGGGTGGTGGGATGGAATGCTGCATTGGACTCTGCAGTCAGCGGGGAGTCTGCGATTCTCCCTCTCCCTTTGCCTCCCCCACCCTGCCTCAAATAAATAAATCTTTAAAAAGCAGGGAAGCACCCTACCTCACATAGCACACCATGTATTTTTGTAAACACTGAATCCATTTGTTTATTCTTTTTCAGTCTTATTGAGATATAATTGCTGTGTGACATTGTATTAAAGTATGTGACAAAATGATGTGACATATATATATATATATTGCCAAGTGATATCACAATAAATTTAGTTAACATTCATCCCCTCACAATAATAGTTTTTTCTTTTTCTTGTGATGAGAATTCTTTTAAGATTTACAGCCTTATGAACTTTCAGATATACAATATGGTACTGTCAACTGTAGTCATCATATTATACCTTCAATTCTCAAAGCTTATTTTTCTTATAACTGTGAATGTATGCCTTTTGACCACCTTCACCTACTCCCCTAATCCCCAGCCACCACTCTGGCAACCACTAGTCTGTTCTCTGTTTCTAGGAATTTGTTTTTTCAGATTCCATGTATAAGTGAAGTCCTACAGTATTTGTCTTTCTCTGTCTGACATAGTTCACTTAGCCTAATCTGTCAGGGTCCATTCATATAAATGTCAAGATTGTCTTTTTTTTTTTTTTTAACAGAGAAGTAATAGTCCATTGTATATGCATGCTACTTTTTTTTATCCATTTATTTTTTTTTTAATTTTTTAAAGACTTCATTTATTTAACAGAGAACAAGCAGTGGAAACAACAGGCAGAGGGAGAGGGAGAAGCAGGGTCCCTGCCAATCAGGGGGCCCAACATGGGGCTCCATCCCAGGAATTTAAGATCATGACCTGAGATGAAGACAGACACTCAACTGATTGAGCCACCCAGAAGCCCCTCTCCATTTATCTGTTGATGGACCCTTAGGTTGTTTCCAGGTCTTAGCTATTGTAAGTAATCTTGCAATGATCACAGGGATGCAGATATCTTTTCAAGATAGTAATTTTGTTTCCTTCAGACATGTACCCAGAAGTGGAAATGCTGTATGATATGATACTTCTGTTTATTATTTTTTGAGCATCTTCCATAATGTTTTCCATAGTGTCTGTAAAAATTTGCATTCCCACCAATAGTCCATAAGGTTTTCTTTTTTCTTCTTTGCCAACACTTGTGTCTTTTGTCTTTTTGACAATAACCATTCTCACAGATATAAAATGATATCTCATTGTGGTTTTTCTTTGCATATCCTCAATAATCAGTCATGATGAGCACCTTTTCACATACCTGTTTGCCATCTGGATGTCTTCATTGGAAAAATGTCTATTTTGTTCCTCTGTCCATTTTTAAATTGGATTTTTTTTTTTTTTGCTATTGAGTTGTATGAGCTCTTTATATCTATCATATGTTTACCCCTTATCAGATATATGACTTCCAAATATCATCCCCTATTGATTGCCTTTTCATTTGTGGATGATTTCCTTTGCTGTGCAGAAGGAAAATTTTTACTTGATCAATCCTGCTTGTTTATTTTTGCTTTTTTTGTTCTTGCTTTTGGTGTCGAATCCAAAAAATCATTGCTGAGACCTATATCAAATAGATTATCCCCTATGTTATCTTCTAAGACCATTCATTTTTGAAGGCTTTATTTTTTTAGATAGTTTTTCCTCAAGCTGAGTAAGTATTCTTACCAGTAGGTTTTCAAGAGTACTGATTTTATTACTTTAATGAGTAAAGTATCCCAGGTAAAATACTTAAAATCTGCCATCATGCCACCCTTCAAACCCTCTGCGATGATCCTGCCTAGGCCTTACAGACATTTTTCAGATAACATGGCTGCCTGACTCATTGTGATTCTTTTTACCCTCTTCGAATCAGGATCTGTTAAAACCTCCAGCTGCTATGTAAGGCTGGCTATGGAAGTCTCATACAGGGCTGGCTGACTGCCTGAAAAACTAGTCCTATCTCAGGGGTTATCCTAGAGCTCTACTATTCAGTTCTGTGCTACAGGGACACAGGTTACAACCTTCTTGCCACCTGGGAAGGAGTCATCTTTCGATAACTCAAGTTGCTTGAGTTGTAGAGGCCACAACAGAATCTGTAGTATATCAATCATCTTGATAAATGTTATAAATATATTTCTAACCTACACAAATTAAATGGGCTAAAAATAGTGAAGTCACTGTTACCTGTGGTTGTCCATCTGCATGGCAACAGAAGAAAAAAATATATAAAACATAACTTTGAAACTAAGGAGTTATAACCTTTGAATTAATTAGAACAAATTATGCATGCAGATCCAAAGGTACCAGGACGCTTGGGAATGTTTTACTTAAATGAGTCTTGTATGAGGTACGTCATGATGAAGGGGGGAGTAATCTGTATGTTTCAAAGCCTCTGAAATTGAGAAAATAAACTCAGAATTAGGTGATATGGATTATTTGTCATAATAAATGCCACCCAAATTGTTATATCTTTTTCTTAGCCTCAAATTCCTCTTTTATGATCAACAAAATAATTCTGCTCTGTACCTAACAATTCCACAACCAGTTAATGACTCATTAAAATTTTATCATTTTGGTGACATGTTATTTAACCTGGCCTCCTCAGGAGGCTGGTCCAGTGATTACAGGAGTAACTAGCAAATGTTTAATCACCCACTTTATTATCTTCCTATTAATAATAAATATCAGGAGGTAGGTATATATATAAAACTGTCTTGCTAGTTTAAGATTAGCATAAAAACGGGGCACCTGGGTGGCTCAGTGGGTTAAAGCCTCTGCCTTTGGCTCAGGTCATGATCCCAGGGTCCTGGGATCAAGCCCCACATCGGGCTCTCTGTTCAGCAAGGGAGCCTGCTTCCTCCTCTCTCTCTGCCTGCCTCTCTGCTTACTTGTGATCTCTGTCTGTCAAATAAATAAATTTTAAAAGAATCTTTAAAAAAAGATTAGCATAAAAACTGAAAGGTTGCAATATTAGAATGCTAATTTAATTTGAACAGAATCATGGTATTTGGAACAACAGCTATGTATAACTACAAGACAATATAAATCCCTGTATTTCAAGCTAGAAGAACTCATTGATAAATTTGATAATGCTCAATTAATGTCATCTTCATGGAACCTGGAACCCTTCTAAATAGCACTATTTCCTTAAAGTGTTTCACAGTATTGTCTTTCGGATGATTTGTGACCTCCAGTAATTGAGAAGTTAATTGTTAAAATATCTGTCTCATTTATGTCACACATCCAGGGGCTCCAAACAAGGATTATCCCTCTAAAAACATCTATTTACCTGCTTAGTTACCTCAGTCTCCTGATTATTAAATGTGGATGGTATCAAGACTGAATTCTGAGTAAATATGTATGTTTCTTTCTGGTGTCTTTGAGAAAATGAGGCATTATCGTGTTTACTTCTAAGAAAAAGGATTACCACTAATAATCTGCTCAGGCATGAAGGATTTCTGTAATCACAGCCCACCCTTTGCATTGGTCAGATATCCTTTTGGTCAAACAGCAGGTATTTTCTTGAGTACCTGCTGTGTGTCAGGCACTGATCTTTAGCCTGAAAATGCTCAACTTGGACACTGGTGTGGCGTACATTAGAGATGCACTGGCCTGTAAGACACACCTCCCATGTGCAACGCACAATATGCCTGCCATTGCTTCATTTTCCTCTGGCACTCAAGAGAGAGTATCAAGATGTTACTGAGTATTGTTGTTATACAAATAATACTGAATATTGACCTTACTGTAACTTAAATGACATATTGGATACTTAAAATCATATTAGTATCAAATTGCTCATGACATGCCAAGACTGACTAGAATGTCAAACTCCACTGCTCAGAACCAAAGTCTTCTGAATCCTTTAAGTCCAAATGAACTTCTCATGGTCTCTCTGTACTCTATCCATCCTTCCAGTCACAATTCAAACCTTCTCTTATTTTCCTTAACCTTTCTCCAATCATTTCTGCAAGTGAAATCTTCTCATTCATTGAATTCCCATTTTAAGTATTTATTGTACATCTATAATGTACAAAGCATGCTCTGACTGCCTGTTTGATTTGTGTCAACCAGCACTACTTAAATATGTTTAATAGGGTTTTCTTTATTTCTGTACTGAAATGCTAGCCTAACTTTTTTAAAAACCATAATGGAAAGGAGCCACACATGTCTTTCTTTCAGAGTACATAGCATAACTTAAAAAATATATAGCACTTCAAATTCATGTTGATAGATTGGTTTATGCTGATGATAGTGTTCTCTGGCCATCCATGCTGATATGTCTAAAAGGTAAATTAAAGGTGAGAATCTCAGTAGCACTTGGGAGATTAGAAATGCAGAATTTTGGAAATCATCTCAAACCTACTAAATCAGTTTTGTATTTTTAAAAGACCCCCAGGTGATTCTCATGTATATTAAGTTTATGGAGCCCTGATAAAACTGAAGCTCAAGAATTTTAAATTTTACAATATTCAGGATATATAGAATATTTACTACTTGGGACACAGAATATTTACAGCATTTGCTTAATGGTATTACTCAAAAATAACTTTTTGCCAAAAACAAAAATCTAAAGGGAAAAGGATTATATCCTGTTATTAATCCCCTATTTTAAACATTAGCAAGCATGTCATATCAGTATTATACATGCACTGTATAACATATAGTGCCCAATATATTCTTGTATCAATGTGAAGCCTAATGTGTAAAAATGATGATTTGTCAAAAGGCACAAGGCCAGTGACCTACATGTCGGATTTTAACCAGTTAATCTGTTCCATTTTACTTAATATACTTGGAAAGCCTATAAAGTACGTAGTATTTTAGTGATGAAGAAACTGAAGTCTAAAGTGATAACTAAATGTCCTTTCAATCATTAGAGCAAATAAATAATCAGAGATTCCTATATAATATCTCTGTTATTTGACACCATGTTCTTAGGCATGGTGTTCAGGGATCACAACCTACCATAGAATAGATTACAAAAGACGCGAAATAGAGAACAAGCATGGCAAGTCAAGGAAGTCAAAGAAGTTAAATTTGGAAAAAGCATGGTGGAAAGTAATGTATATTGATGCTGAAAAGGAGGCAAGCTTCATTTCATGGGCTAAGTTATAAATTTTATTTTTTTCTCAAAATAGTACTGAATCATTTTAAATAAGAATGTGATATAAATACATGTTTTGTATTTGAACAGACTAGGAGCATTATGGAGAGCATATTAGAAAATAGGATGAATGCAAGAAGGCTAGCTATTATTTTATTGCTGAATTCTAGGCCAAGAATAATGGCAACTTGGATTAGGAGATTCATCATTAAAAACATGGAGATAAGCAATTGAATTTGAAGATGAGAATTAAATCAATGGGAATTGGAGATAGATTTGGTATATTGAATAAAGTTAGAAACAAGTCTCAAAGAAGAGTTTAAGGTCTCTTGTCTGCTGTTTGAATAGATCAAGTCATCATTCACTGAGATAAGAAGCCCTAAAATAATAATTGGTAACAGACTCTGAAAAGACAATACTGAGTTTAAGGTACATTTGAACAATTAAAGTTGAGGAGATACTTGAAAATATAGGCCAGGTCTTAGAGGGGACTTTGAGCTAAACATATTAGATTGTGAATAGTTTGTGTATAGAATGGAAAGTATCGTGGTCCTAAGATTGAATGTTGAGTAATGCCAACACTAATAAACCTGCAACAGAGAAGGAAAAGTAGCAGATACAAAAGGAGGCAGGAAAACATATCACCTTAGAGACCAATGGAAAGGCAGCTCTTTCAGTAAGGAAGACCTGTGTAAAATTAAGAACTGAAATATGTCCATTGGATTGAACAATATGGAGGTCACTGGGGATTGTATTGAGAGCGATTTTGGAAGAACATTGGGAACAGAACCTAGAATTGAACGGATTTAATAGTAAATGAGATGTGAGTAAATTGAGATATTATATATGGAAAATTCCTCCCAGAAGTTTGTTGATGATGAAAAGGAAAGGCACTGAAGTGGGTAGAAGATAGGATATAAAAATGGGATTTTTTTTTCATTATATACTTAAGATGAGAGATATATGGGAGTTTCTATATGCCTATGGGGAGGATTCAGTTAAGAAAAAGAAAACTAGGATATGTATATGTATATGTGTGTGTGCGTGTGTGTGTGTGTAGACACACACATATAGTACACATACACACACATGGCAAAAGGAAAAACTGATCTTGAATGATTCCTGAGAAAGAGAAGGAATAGGAAAAGAAGCCTAGGTTTTTTGCATTGCTTCATTCTACCAGAGATGTTATGTGCTGCACAGAAATGGCCACTGGCTTGATATGGTTTGTAACATACTTTGGTTGATCTGCATTCACTTCTATAGCTTTTGGTGTGCCTGATTTATGAATAGTAGCAATTCATTACAGTTTTTCAGTGTGCTGTGCGCCACACACATACATGACCTACAACATTTTGTTTTGAAATAATTTTAGGTTTTAGAAATTAAAAATTAATAGAGATTTCCCATATACAATTCACCGAGCTTCTCTTAATGTTAACATTTCACATACTGAAATTGCGCTTACCAAAAGTAAGAAGTTTACATATATGGTATCCTTTACAAATCACAAAATAGCGTGTGGTTATTTTAGAGGTGAAAAAATTAATCCCAAGTTCTACAGTTAAAAGTTTGTTGGGGCGCCTGGGTGGCTCAGTAGGTTAAGCCTCTGCCTTTGGCTCAGGTCATGGTCTCAGGGTCCTGGGATCGAGCCCTACGTCGGGCTCTCTTCTCAGCAGGAAGACTACTTCCCCCCTCTCTCTCTGCCTACTTGTGATCTCTGTCTGTCAAATAGATAAATAAAATCCTTAAAAAAAGAAAAAAGTCTGTCTAAAAGACCTGAAATTCTAACCTCTGTATCAGTGTTTTCAAAATGTCAATGTATGGACTGTTGTTGGTTTTTAATGATGTTTCTAAAAAACAAAAACAAAAACAAAACCAACAACAAAAAAAAACAAATTTATTCTATTAAAGGTCTGGTCTTTATTCTGAGGTTTATTTTTATTCCATCTTTTGAGTGTGAACACATGCGTACACACACACACATATGAAATAGTATTGAGAATTGATAGCTTTCCTTTAATACTGTTTAATTGATAAATATTGGCAATAATATGCTGGACACATTCACTTTTTTTTTTAAACTTCCTTGAAAATCCCCACAATTTGGACACCATTTGGTTTAGTTTATCTTCTGATCCAACATCATTTCAGAGCACATAATGACTCTAAAGGATGGTTCTGGGGTATGACTGCATATTTTTGTGTGAGCATGTGTTTGTGGAGAGAAACATATTGTGTAAAGATATATTTGAATGATATTCCACAAGACTTTTAAGTCCGATGCCAACTTGTTAACTCTCCTAAAACTATGGGCTATAAAAACAAGAATTGTGACTGCAAACAGTAAAAACTCAGCAATATTTATTGAGTAGGTGAATAAATAAATGCATTGTTTTCAGGGGTTTTTGTTTATTGGGATGGAGAGTGGCACACTTGATTAGCTAGGGATCAGGAAAATTTGTCCAATTCCCTCTCTGGCAAGGTCACTCATAGGACTCTCCAGGAGGAATTAAAGAATGAGAAACATTCATCTGTTAACACATGATACAATACATTTTGTGTACATAGAATTCTACTGCAGGTGACAGGAATATAGTAATCCTCAAAAAGAAAGAAGTTTCCCAGTAACGACACGTTCTGCAGGGTGAACAGATAAATGCTCATGAATTTCCCTTATCCATCAAATGAAGCAGTCTTAGAAAATTAACCCTGTGCAGTTTAAGAGAGGAAAGCTAAAATAATTCGATTTACTTCTTGGAAGTGCTCAGAAATACATCATTTCCTATCAAAATTATGCTACTTATCTCCGAAGCATTGCCAATCCAATAGCTAAAGAAGGTGGTGGCTTACTATGGTGAAAAGTGATTGTTTAATTGATTTTATCCAGGGCCTTTGAAAAACTAAATTATCAAGTTCCTCTTTTTTTTTTTTTAAATCATATGTGATCACTAGACTCCCTTTTATATGTGTTTTCGTTTTCCTCTAAAGTTTCTCATAACTGATGATTACCAGGTTATTTGTGTATGGGTAAGAAGTCCTTTATTCTATAATCTTCTTTCCTTCTGGCCTGATTTAGTTAATGTTTGCAATATCACATTTTATCACCATGGAGATAACTATAATGTGACAAATATTAGAACAAATCAAATAGGAAGAGCATGATTAGAAAGCAGAATTAATTTTGTTTAAGTGAACAGCCTCACAGTAATCAACTATATACATATATATATATATATATATATATATATATATATATCAGTTTGTTTAAAATAAGTTTTTTTTTTAAGATTTTGTTTATACACTTGACAGAGAAAGAGAGCAAAAGCAAGGGGAGCAGTGGGTGGAGGCAGAGGGAGAAGCAGGCTCCCTGCTGAAAAGGGAACTCAATGTGGGACTTGATCCCAGGACCCTGGAATCATGACCTGAGCCAAAGGCAGACACTTAACCAACTGAGCCACCCAGGTGCCCCTAAAATGTATTTTTTAAAACATACTCACCTCTTTTCACTAAAAAAGACTTTTGATCATATGGCATTAATGCGTATCCAAGTATAGATTCCTCTTAGAATCTATTTTGTATTTTACTTTTTTCACTTAGTGACCCAGCTCTACTTGTTTAGTAGAGTTAGTCTTTTCTTAAAGATTTTCCTTTAAAATTCTAAATAAGTACAGGAAATTGACATGTAAATGTACATTTGGAATTGCTTCTTAACCTGCTGAGGTAGTATGATATATTAGAGAATATTAGGGAAGACTTGAGTTTCAGTGTTAGCTCCACCATTCACTAGATATACTAGTTTTATAATTTTCAGAAAATCCTTTTGTATATGAAAATCAGATTAAGCTATCTGATTATATCTATGGAGCACAGAGACTATAATTCTCATAAATACTACATTCTGTGTGTTTTACTTCTGGGTTGAGAGAGGAAAAACAAAATCCAATTATGTTCCTCCATTCTATCCCTATTTCCTGACAGAGATGATAAATGTCGATCAATCCGAGTCCTTGAATGGCCACGTGGATCAGATCACCCCTGGACATATAGGGCGAGTACGTGTCGAACCATCACGGATGCATAGGGTAAGTAAGAGACAAATCTTTGTTATATGAAGTCACTGAGGTTTTGGATTGCATTTGATATAGTTTATTACAACTCTAGTAGTTATTGCCTATAATATTATGTATCCCACAAAATATGCTTGGTAAAAAAATGAATCTCAAAAGTACTTTAAATATATCACTAATTATATATTTATACATATTCTTGGCTCACCTTACTTCTCATCTCTCGGTATTTTCAAGGGCTGTTACTTTCTCCATGTCATTCTTGTTGTGCATTCCCATGAGGGAGAGTTCTATTGACTACAGAGAATGCACAAAACATTATTAATCTCCTTCCACTTGTCACCCTATATAGCTGTAAAATACATATTTGTTGTATTTGTCTTTATCTAGTTACCAGTCATTAAAATATATTTAACTTGCACCCATTTATTAAAAAAAAGAAATAATTTAGTTATGTTTTAACATCCTCCTCGTACTTCAAATACATCATCAGATTAAACTCCTTCAACGTAAGATTTTTATTTAATGATTTTGTTTACACTATGGAAAATATTAGTGGAAAACTGAAGTTTTTACCATGATGTACAATAAGTATTAATATCTTTGAGTTTGACAAAATAAACATTTTTAAGAATCATCTTTTAAATCACATTAGTAAATTCATCTTTAGGTCAGTTGGATTAGGAATACCAGGTAATGACTAAATTTTATCAATGAAGTAATATCCCTTAACATTTTAATGTACCTGCAAATATTTGTTTTTGTTTCGTGATGTGTCTAATAAGACAAAAGTAAGCATTAACTAAAATAACATGTTGAAAGCACTCTGCCTGTAAACAATGTTATTGGTATTATTGAAAGACTTCAAATATTATAGACTTCATGTAAACACTTGGGAATGAAGAAGGCAGCCATTGCATTCTCGGTGCATTCTATCATACAGAAAGTCCTTTTTTGTTTGTTTGTTTGTTTGTTTGCAACAGTGTTTGCAGCAATAAGATTGTCAGGCTTATCAATAATCACAGACCACCTGATCTTTGTTTTCTAGGGATATCCAGTCAGAAAAAAAGACAGAGTAGTTCAGAAAGTAGGACTCCTCCAATGTCTCATTTTAGTGACTAACAAACTTCTTTCTAGGTTTTCTTTTGGAACAGAATTAAAACTTATTTCCCTCTCCTGAATAAAGCTTAACAAATCTGAATTTCTAACCACTCTCTGTTTGCCACTAAAGTTTCTTCATTTATTCTCCAATTAATAATTCTGGAAAAATTTGGAAGTGCATTTGGTGGCACACAATCCAATCATAAGAGCATTATACTTGGAGAAACAAGCCAGAACTTTTTTTTTTTTTTATTCCAACCGAATGGTCTCATGATACTAACTAAGCAGTGTGTGCTCTCAAGTTGCAGGAGAACTGTGAGAATGCATATTCTAATGAGCCCAGATTAGTTTTCATGTATACCTGCTGACATAGTGTTCCTTCACATGCAGCATTTGTCCTAGATTTTCCATTTATCTAAGACATGGTTATATTCAAGACTTTGTACAGTGCAACAGGATATAAAGGTAAATAGGAATGGTTCTTCATTCCAATGATCCCATTCTTGCAGGAAAGGTTTTATGTACATATGATGCTGCCTGAAGTTATCCTTATCCCAACTCCTTGAATCTCAGTGGAGGTGACTGTAGAAGCTGGCAAAACAGAATAGATTCTGGGATATTAGTAGGATTGGCTCATGCTAAGTCTTTTAAAAAGATTTGAAAAATCTATATGCCAGTTCTAGAACAGAAGGAGGAGGCGATAAACAGGCAGTGAGTTCAGAAGATCACCAGTTTAGCAGACTGCATATGGAACATAGTAAGTAGAAGCATCTTTCTGCATAACTTTGAGAGAATCAGTGTATGGAATTTATGGCTCCGAATCTGTGATTTGGCTTACAAGGTAAGTGACCCTGGAGACAGTGGAGACACATGCGTGTGGGATGAGATGTGACCACAAGTGCTGAATGATTAAATCCTGGATTGAAGAATCAAATAGACATGTTGGGATAAGGGCAGTGGTTATCAGCTTCATGAATTAGGGCAAATTATTTAATCTCTCCTTAATTTAGATTCCTTATGTGAAATTTGAGTATATGAAATAATGCTTACATGAGGTATAAATTAGATAAAATACAACAGTTTATGCACTGTGTCTAAATATACCAACTATTAATATATACTAGTATTATTATGGAAGAGAAAATATGAGATGGAACCATATATAAAACCAGTCATTCTCATGAAAGCTTGGCCTATGTATGACCTGATTAGGTCTCATCAAACTTAACTTTCTGAGAGTAATAACTTTGAATTAGGAAGTATTTGAAAGATGGGGCACAGTGACTCTGGTAATTAATGGAATAAATTCAAATAGAATTTAGCAGTAATTGTATTTGGTATTTAAATGTAGATCATCTTTCAATTGCTTTGCCTTCTCACTAATTGCCCTCTGGTATGTGTAAAGTATTGTAAATCTCAAGAGTTCTGGTGACTCATATTATGGAAAGAAACTTAGGATTTTATCTGGATTTAAATGGGTTCTGAAAAAGGTTTCTGAGCAGAAGCATAAATCAAACTACTGTTTATCTAGACTGGTCAGGGAGTATAGTATTCTGGTAGATTGAATATTTAGGTTAAAGGCCATTAGCATACATACATACCATGAACTAATTATGCATTTCAACACTTAGGCTAAAACTAAAGTAAAAAAAAAAATAATAATAATTTTTTGTATGTTTAGAGGCCATTTGGAGTTCTTACTAAGTTTTGTATTTACCTTGTGGGCATCACTCATTTTTTAACCTTACTTAGACCTTCTCCAAGCTGAGTTAATGTAGCGTGAATTGATTTTTTTTACCTGTAATTTCAGTCTCTGTGCTTGTCCAGAAATTCTCCACTGCTGCATCCATATAACAAAGCATGGACTCTGCCCTAAACTGCAGTTGCTCGGCACTTTTCCAGGGGAAAAAAGTATCGGGAAGAATAGCTTTCAGTATACATTTGTGGTATCCCATAATGGGCACATCCTCAATATTACTGATGATCTTGATTTTAATAATTAAGGAGACTGCTTCTTCTCCGTGCTTCTCAACGGTTCTTCCCAATGTGCACTTTTCCTCAAGTCCCCTGCAGCCTCCTGCCATCATCTCTGCCAAAGGGTCACGTGGCATTGTTTCACTGTTAGAGAGCAGAGATTATGTGAGATGAACACAGACCACCTCCTAAACCCATGTGCTAAAGGAGCACATGCATCTGCTCCAGTTATTAACCCTTTGCAGCCTTCTTAGAGGGAGGGCTTACCCTGTTATTGTCCCTAGAATCTGCTTAGAAAAAGTTTTTAAAAAATTACTCTTTGTTCTCCCAGTGAACCTAAACATTTATGACTTATTCCAATAAGGCAATGCTTACCATAGATGGATAAATGATTATTGCACTTACACTAGTTTATTAATTCCTTTGGAGCTGTGGGTATTGTATTACATATGAAACTGAAAAATATATTAACACATATATGTATTTATAAGAGGAATTATTCTGTCTTTGAAAGAGGATTAAATATGTAAAGTATGTATTTAATAAAAAGGGAGAAAGGAAAGGAAGAAAGAAAGAAAGCAAAAGAAGAAGAGAAGGAGAGAGAGAGGAGGAAGAAGGAAGGAAGAAAACAAAATTTTTTTTAAAAGATTTTATTTATTTGACAGAGGGAACACAAGAAGGGGGAGGAGAAGAAGGAGAAGCAGGCTCTTCACTGAGCAGGGAGCCCAATGTGGGGCTCCATCCCAGGACCCCAGGATCATGACCTGAACCAAAAGCAGACATTTAACTGACTGAGCCACCAAGGCACCAGAAAACTTTTTTCTTCGTTACATAATGTATAGTTACATGTCTGTTTCACCTGTTCTTTCCTCATTAGCAAATTGAGAACAGTTCCCAATCTACCCATTTGTTAACCTTCTGTTAGAAGTAAATTTTCTTAAAAGACGTACCTTTCTAAATTATTTCACCGTACTTTGATCATTTATAACACACTTTATATGAAACTAAATAGCACTTTTCTCAATAAATATTTCTCATAAACAAAATTACATGATAAGAAGTACATGAATAATATTTTTTTCTTTTCACATACCCAACAGCAGCAAGTACTATTTTTTGATTAAACACTCATTTAAGCCTAACCATAAGTAAATGACAAAATAAAAAATTTATTGGACTTGGGGAGAGAAATGCTTAGAATTTCTATAAAAGTTATTCATCTCAGTAAAATTAGTAAATCTTGTTGTGATGTTTTAGTGATGAAAAAAATTCTGGCAAGCTGCTTTTTACTGCAGTGTGCCTTGTGATCTGTGAAAATGTTGATATAGGAAATGAGTTCTTTTTAGAGATTCATAACTGTTAAAATTATAGCAAAAAGATTAATTATGTTAGTAGTTTGAAAGGTCTATTCAGAGTTCTTATTTCCATGGCAAATTTGACTTACTTAAATAGGGGAAATATATTGGCCAGTACGAGCTTGGAGTCCCATTTCTCCTAATTTAATACACCAAAAACTTCATTCTGGACTGTGTTCTGCTTGGATCTACATAAAGCAGCTTCTGACTTTTTCACTTTATTCAGAAGAACAGGCATATATTCTAAGATCTATTTGTTTCTACCCAGAATACTGACACTGACTGATTTCTATGGCTTTCATTTCCTTTATCTTTTCACCCTAATGAAGTGAAGGTCTTGTGGGTTCTGAAAGGAAAACATTGTTTTAAAACCTCATCAGTTTGAAGTCTCAAAGCCCTTATTATAAATAAATATAAGGGACATAGTGTTATGAAACAGATTCCAAAATTAATGTCGGTTTGATTATTTGTTTTGTAGTGGATATTGAAGAAAGCCACCGGAATACTACTGCAGAAGTCAGTTTTCAGCTGCTAAATGTATTGGCTCTTGATGTATCACTTTTGAGTACCCTACTGGGAAAGCCATCCTCATCCATCAACTGACTGATTAAGGCAATATGAACAGATCCTTGTTTGATGGAGCACAGTTCTATAGGGCCATCCCTATATCATAGGGGATGAATCAAATGTATGAATCCCCTTACATTTGACTGAAACCACCAATACAAGTATATGTAGTTCAACTTCTGCCTTTGCCAAATCCTGCTTTCCTCTCTCCTTCCCTTACATGGTTATTCTAGAGATAACTCCCTAGTAACTCCTCAGTAAACCTGCTACATGCAAATCTCAAAATCTCAAAGTCTGTTTCCCTGAGAAATCAACCATTTGGTGTCCAAAAGGGGTTGTAGGAGGCAGACCCTAAAATGACCTTTTGAAGTTGGATGATAATTAGGAAAATGAATTAAACTGTTAATGATTATGGACTTGGGTGAGGCAGTGAGAAAAGGAACTGCACTCTCAGGCAATTGAGAAATACTGAAGGTAGTAATTATAAGAACCATATTGCTGTTGCTGGGACAACTGATACAATAGAGAAATAAAATGAGAGGTTGAAGGTGATTAGTCATCAATTCCAAACTCTTAGTCTTCCAGTATCTTTCCAATAAAGATATTTTTATCTCCTTTAGCCAAAGGACAGAAAAGCTTCAGAACAGGTCTGGGACTTAATTATAGTTATAGAAGACTTACAGAAAAGGTTGAATTCTCAGACTCTAAAAATTAGAGACACCAAGGTCAGGGACAGGACTGGGAAGTAATGGAACTCTGAGACATTGGGTGAACACATCTGGGTGAACATGCTAAGAATTTTAAATCCTCTGATTAGTCTTGAATCCTCTGAGACTTTTGAAATCACTCACTGCTTGTTGCTAAAGAATGATTAATCCCAGTGGTATTCTGGCCAATGTACGACCACAATCTGAGAAGAAAATCAAATCAACAAATGAGCAAAACCCTGCTTGGTAACATTTGCTAACTTGCATGATATAAACACTCACCCTATGATCCATTTCAAGCTACCAACAGCTTGAACAGTGGCTCACAAAATTCCTGGAATATTCAGCAATTGTCTCTCATGAGCTGGAGCAAACCAGCCCTGGTACATCACAGAACCAGCTAATAAGTGTCCCATTCATGATCTCTTCCCCTCACCACCACAAAAAATAGAAAATGACACCAAGTTAAGTTATAATATAACCTGACTGGGGATGTGCTTGGTTAAGAAAGGAAAGGGACTTTGTCTTGAAGGAGCTGCTTGATTTTGGCAATAGGTACAGTCAAGCACAGAGATTGACTAAATAGCACTGGCTGACCATGTGCTGACAATGGGACTAGATCTTAGGGTGTCAGGACACAGGATGATGGGCCAGAACATAAAGTTGGACGGAGAGTATATTGATACAGGAACACTCTTCAGTGATAACACAATTTATCATTCTGGAAAGGACCTTGAAAGGTGGCACTAATTCTTTGCTGGCATGGTCTTAGATGTTTGGAGAAAGCAAAGACCCGCACAAAATGAAATAGAAATTTCAGAACTGCCATGGCAAACAGGTGAATCAATGATCAAGAGACTTAGAGAGATGGACATACCCTACATACCATAGTATTGTCAGAATAAATGATTATGGACTATGGAAGAATCCAGAAGATACTCTATTTTCCAAAGTGATCATGGCACATTGGTGAACTGGACAGAAATACTCTTCAGAAACATGAAAACTCTTCCAGAAACTTCTCTGGAGACCAGGACAACTGCCAGGAAATGCTGTCGTAGGAGTGGTCTTCCTAATAACAATAAAGATCATAGGATTGCAAAATAACTATAATTAAGTCCCAGACTGGTGACATTTACCTGACAAATAGCAAGGATAGAGTGGAAGCTTAGGTGTCAGAACCACAGAAAACTATGGACATGCTTTATAGGAAGTGTAGCAAGTATACTGGAGAACTTGATAGGACATTCTCTCTAGGGATAGGGTGGTATTGATAGATACTAAGAAGATTCAGAGGCCTGTCATATCAGAGAGTGTTTTACATGTACACTGGTCTGAGACTTTATAGAGCATCCTGTTTAAAATTAAAGGCCATGCCTGGTAGACCTCTTCACATTCTGGAGGCATGAAATTCTACCCTTTGGAAACTTGATAGCATTTGCTAACTTGCATGATATAAACACCCATTGACTGAATGATATGAAAGATTGCCTGGTTTGAGTGTAAATTGGCCTCTGAATCATACCCAGGCTGTGATGCAGGACACTCTGCCTCATGGGCCATATGACTTAGTCTTCTGTATAGTTTTTGAGATATTTGTTATGGGGGAAAAACCTTTCATTGAATTTATAGCAAGCACCAATAGAAGAATCATAATGTAAACTTATGAGATTCTGGAGTGGGACATTACAATCTGTAACAGATCATCTCAGACCAGAAAAATAGCTTGTAGCATTGGCAGGACCCTGATGGAAATGGAGTGCCTGGCCATTACACATCCAGAGGCCATGTAGCTGGAATGGCTACTGTGGGATGGATTCTGTTAGTCCCACTGAATTATAAGCTGAGCAAGCCCAGTAGTATCCTTCATAAGATGGAAGTAGTACATCTGAAATGAAGGTCAAACGTAGTTGCATGACTAGGTGGCTTGAGCTTCTGTGTTATCCACCACAATTGCACCTGGGCCTCCCTTGCAGTTCATACATATGGCCATTTTGTGGGAAGGTTCCTTTATGAGTGGCTTGCAGAAGAGAAAAAAAGCTAGGCATGGGTCATGGAGTTCAGTATGTGAGTAGAAGCTGAAAAGAAGTCTGTGGCTATACTCAGCCTTACTCATGGGTGTCTTTGAAAGATAGGGTTCAGGGAATATCATCTTAATAGGCAGAATTTTGGTCAGTGAACCTGGTTATCCAAATTGTGGTGAAAAAGAAATATTTTAAGATAATATATGAAGACTCCTAGTTCTCAGTGGTTTGGTCCTTGAAGACTCAAGGACTTAGAAGGAGAAAAATGGGGAGAATGGGGACAGAGTTTGGGAGAAGATGCATATTGATGGAACAGTGGTAGTAGGTATGAAACATAAAAGCATCTACCATGGAAAAGACATTTTATATCCAAGTAAACTAAATGTCTCAACAAGTTGATTTTAGCATCTGGCTCTCCAGTGCTCACACACTAGGCTTATCAACACAGTATCCATCGTGTCAAGAATGGAAGCTATGCATAGGCCCACTGATATGTATTTCCACAGCCCTCCCCCCAAGATTTCTCTAGCTCTGCTGCTAAACATCCAAACTTCCAACAAAAAGGAACAGTGCTATACCCTTGAAATTATCCCATTCTTTAGGGAAATCAACCAGTTATGTTGAGGCAAGCTGACTAGATCATTTCACCCTGAAGTCTCAGTAGTTTATCTTGACTATATTCAGCATAGTTTTCCCTGCCCTCCCCACCCCCACTCAGGCCTCAAGTAGCACCACCCTCAGATACCCTAAAACATTTTTTGGTCTGCAAGCACATGATACCACATAACCTCACATCAGACCAAGGGATCCATATTACAGTCAAAGCAGTATGGCAGGGGATACATGACCAGAGTATACACTGGTTCTATCTACACATACCAAAACACCCCAAAGTTGCCAAACTGATAGAGCAATAGAATGATCGTTTAGAAGTACAGATAAGGTGCCGTCTCGGAAATGGTAACTGAGAGGATGGGGAGCTGTCTCCCAGAATGTACAATACACCTGAAATCAATAGTTATTGTGCAGTGTTTCCAATAGTAGTGTCTATGTTCAGGGAGTAGGAGTAGGAATTGTCTCACTTATCATCACTCCTAATGGTTGGGTGTGGGCTGAAACTGCCATCCACAGGTACAATGTCTTCTTTCTCAAGGAGGCCTTGGCTCTGTTTTTAAGGCCTTCCAAGTGGTTGAATCATGCCCACCCAGAACACTGTGGATCATCTCCCTTAAGATCAACTGATTATGGGGGCACCTGGATGGCTCAGTGGGTTAAAGCCTCTGCCTTCAGCTCAGGTCATGATCCCAGGGTCCTGGGATCGAGCCCCACATTGGGCTCTCTGCTCTGCAGGGAGCCTGCTTCCACCTCTCTCTCTATCTGTCTGCCTCTCTGCCTACTTGTGATCTCTGTCTGTCAAATAAATAAATAAAATCTTTAAAAAAAAAAGATCAACTGATTATGAACATCCACAAAATATCGTCAGAGCAATAGCTACAGTAATATTTGACTAAACAGCTGAGGACTTTAGACTATCCTGTTTGGCCCATAATAGCCACTCTTACTCTATTTGGAACTGAGGAAGGGATGTTGCTTATGAGGGTTAAAAGCTGTAGCCAGGCATTGCCCTCAGCCAAAAAGCTGCTTTGCCTGAGACTGTGTTCCCTTTCTGGTAGAACCTTCCTCCAATGAGTACTGTTTGTGGGAATGCAGTTTTAGGACTCCTTGTGTACAAAACTTTAGGGGAAATCTCTGAGAAACAACACCACTGAGAGACAAAGGAAGCAGGGGTATAAAGAGGGAGAGATTGAATGCCCTGCAGTGACAACAGACCTTAGTCACAGATACGGATAAATGATAGGGCATATGGAACATGCTGACTGTGGGGAGATGTTAAGGGGGTAAAAAAAAAAAAAAAAAAAAAGAAGTTGGGGTTTTTTTTTTTTTAATGAAATCTCTGTTTTTGATGAAAATAGAAAGGCTAACCTGAAACAAGTCTCATAGGCTTATAAATTTGCTCACCTTTCTTAGAATCTAGGCCAGTAGATTCTTATAAATAAATAACTAGCTCAACAGTAGGTAAAGACTATGATGTTGTAAAGGAAATCAGATAATATTCCCTTTCTAGAAACTATTTTAAGACTCTTATTGTAATTTCCAATTCGAACTTGAAAGCAAGCCATAGGGTGACTCTTCGTGGCATACATACAGAGGAAGGCAGGCAGGCCATGGAGGAAGGGTCCAACTGAATGCTTTCCTCAGCAACAATCTTATCTAGAAACCCAGTATTTCTCCTCCCCTCCTGTTTCTCTTTGACAAAAAATAAAAAATAAGAGTGAACTCTAATATATTTGGAAGTTAACAGAATCTAATCTGAGCTTGATTCATTATGACAGACGGTGGGTGGTATAAATACCGGGAAAGATGCTATATTCATGCAAACTGACAAATCCTTAGCTTTACCTCTAAACTCATGTCTCCCAGCTAGCTCACGCATCCTGCACTCAAGTTTGAATCATATGCATCCCTATCCAGTAAGTTCAGGAGAAAAGCTTATTATTCATGAATAAAGATAATTACTTTCATAAAGTTTCCCTCGCCAATGCAATTCATTAGTCTATCCTAAACAGAGGAGCCACCAACTGTGTCCTTAGACAATTATTGACCTATTCCATGAGTTATATATACATTATTTGTGCACGTGGCCATGTCCTGTAGTTTTCATAGCGCAATGTTCTATTTCTCTAACTCAAATCATGATACGGAACAGAGAGGAAATCTTGATTCAAAAACCATTGTCAGGAACCACTTAATCTATTTGAATTATTTCATAGCATAGGATTTTTCGCTTGGTAGGCTCTAAATCTTAGGCATCCTCAAAGTGACCAGTATCTTTAGACTACAGTAGTAGCACTTTGAGTTTGCCATTCCCTAACACTGCCATCAGGACAAGTAAGTAGGTGCTTTCCTGGCAAGATACATGAAGAAGCAATGATTCCCCATGTTAAGAAGAGCTATAGGCTATCAAGAAAGAAGGTGCTCTTTTATTTATTTTGGAATGGTGTTTAGGTGATTTTCAGAAAACCAATATTAACTTTCATAAAATACCCATAAGACTTGTCAGAGAAACAATACTATTAAAATTGCTTTAACTGTGAGGAGCTCTTAGGAAAGAAAAGGAAAATTATAGGCTAGTAATTAATATTACATGGAGCAGTTTCAGGGAACCATAAAGTAGATTTTATAGAGCTTGGGAAACGCTTCAACCATGACAGTTGACATCAAGGATTTTATGACAATACGGAACCAAGTTGTAAACTCCTTAAGAGCAGAGACCTTGAAAAGTCTCAAACAGTCCACACTGGGCTGGGTAATCCATTGTTCTCAGAGCAGTCACCATAAAACTGTGTCTGGTCATTCCCAGATGACCCATCTCCCTATGGTTTCGATGATTTCCAATGTGAGAAAGATTTGATCCAAGACTGGCATTCTTCCACCTTTAAGCAAATGCCCTATAAAAAAAGACTCCTCTTAGGAAACTTTAACCACCTTTTTTGTTAACCTCAGCTCAAGGGCCTAGCTCTTCTCTATCACCCATAAACTGTAGTTCACAAGAAATTTCCTTTCACATTTAAACCAAAACTAATGTACAGACCCTTCCCCTATAATCCATAACACAGGAGACAGTTCTATCTGCCTCTTCCAATGTGACCTGTGACTGATATATAGCCCCTGTGTAAAATAATGTGGGTTTTGGTTGTTGTTTTGGTTTTTGTTTTTTGTGTACTGTCCTGATCCAGTTTTGAAGCACTGGTTAGGGGCTAGCCAGGACTCTTCCTGATCAACTGATGAAGTCGGCACCCCAGCAACTTCCTTCTGACACTCTAGGCCACTGTGTACCAGCCCTGATCTTCCCAGAACCAGATACCAGACAACTAGGAAGAACCCCATGCCTTGGATCCAGAGAAGTTATTCAAGTTAGTCAATGCACAGGGAGCCTTTAAAACCTAGCTCGCCCCACCCCACTTGTCATAGCTATGCTGCCCCTTGTGGTTCCTGCTTGCTGCTGCTTGTCCCTCGCTGGGTAGAAGCCCCTGTGAATGGGCTCTAGTTTGGTAGCTGACTCTTCATCGGAGCTGTGAGTAACCGAATTCTGCCTTTCTTTTATCCAAGTACCATTAGGTTGTGTCCTACAGACAGAAGAATCTTGAAATCTTATAAATCACCCTGCCACCAGCATCATAACCGTCAAAATTTAAAGTCAGCCCTTCCCCTGCCCATAATCTGCCCATAATCTTCCCCTGCCCATAATCATCACTCAGTCCATTCATTCTAATCTGTAATGCTATCACGGTAAAATAAATATGTTTTTTATCATTTATATTCATATTTTCTCATATGAGATTTTTACTTACAGTATATTGCTGATAACTATTGATGCTTGTTGATTCTCCTGGTCATCATCTTCCCATGGAAATTATGTAGTTGTATATAAAACTAAAAATAACCTTTTAAATAAATATAAGGGTTTTAACTTTGGTCTCTTACTGAAAGACGTAACACTGCCTTCTACCTCTCTTTTCCTAAAATTATCATATAAAACTACTTTATCCAGTTATCTTTTCCTGTAATTTGTGTTCCTTCATTATATTTTTCTGTTGTTTCTTCTTCTCATTGGTAGAGATCTGAAAAGTTTTTCATCAGTTGTTTATTGAGTATCATTCTCATTCAATGAGTTCTAAGCTTTTACTGTGTGCTAGATACTTGAGTAGGCAGAAGATAAGAGGTGAAATAGAGACCTGTAATTTCTGCTGCTAAGGTTTATAAGCTGGTGAAGGAACTGGGGATTTACTGTCAATGCCCATTGTGTTGGAGATATCATCTCTCTCACATCTTAACTTGCTTCCTCATAATTCCTAAACATCCCTATTTTATTTTCTTCTGGCTTATATTTTTCTTCATTCATTCATGCATGCATTTATTCATTCATTCTTTTTCTTCCTTAGAAAAGTTCTTATAGTCACCAATTTTCTTCATACTAACAAAGCATACTGCTTTTTTCTTCTTTTTTTAAGTTCTGTGAGCTGTCTTACCTGTCTCCAGAGATTTTCTTTTTCTCTGTATTTATTCTTCCTTTTTCTTTTATTTTTTCCCATCTGAAATCACTTTCCCTCCATCTTCTATCTCCCCATGTCCAAATTTGGCAAAATCTCAAAGATTGAGTATAAAATATCATTCATATAACTCCTTGCATTTGCTTAAATACTACACACAAATTGGGAGTTCTTTCTTCCTTTTCTGAAAACCAATATTATGATCCGGGTCATACACAGTATACTAGTTACTCCATTTTTAATTATTAGAGTTTCCAGTTGTGTGAACGTGGGTGTGTGGATATGGGTGTGTTTTTCTTGCATATCTAGCTCTAAGGGCAAGATTTGTCTGTTTCTTCATTTCCCCTCTCGGAGATGTGCTCATTGGCAGATAGCTCAATCTTTTAGTTTAAATTTAGTTGGTACTCAGTACATATTTGTCGAGTAAAGAGATCTATGGTTCTTATCATTTTTCACTTTATTCTGAGTCAAACTGAATTCACAGATAAAAATTGGCTACTATCAAATCCTTACAGCTATATTTCACACAAAGAGAAGTTGTCATGTGACCAGTGTTGGTCACTTGTTTTGTTGTATATATTATGCTAAATAAATCAGATAAAAATAAATTAATATTCTGACTTGCTTCATAACTTCCATTTCCTACAAAATCTTTCTCAGAGAGGCCAATCTTTTTTTGAAAATGTAATATTAAATTTTAAAATTATGGTGTGTCTATTCAGCAGAATGTTATATAGAATTAAAATGGATGGTAACGGGGCACCTGGGTGGTTCAGTGGGTTAAGCCTCTGATCTCTGTCTGTCAAATAAATAAATAAAATTAAAAAAAAAGAAAAAAAACTGATGGTTACTAAGCCTATGCATCATAAGCACATGACTCATGCTTATGATATCCTAATCATGGAAATTTGGGAACAGACATCATAACATGCTGTATTACCACTATGTAAAGAACTTGTTTGGGAGGAACATTTAGAAGAAAGCACTCAAATGATAGCAATAAATGTTTGTAATGGTAGATTCATGTAGTTTTAATGTCCTTCCCTTATGTTAGAATATTTATGATGGGGGGCGCCTGGGTGGCTCAGTGGGTTAAGCCTCTGCCTTTGGCTCAGGTCATGATCCCAGGGTGCTGGGATCGAGCCCCGCATCGGGCTCTCTGCTCAGCAGGGAGCCTGCTTCCTCCTCTCTCTCTGCCTGCCTCTTCTCTGCCTACTTGTGATCTCTCTCTCTGTCCAATAAATAAAAATAAAATCTTAAAAAAAAAAAAGAATATTTATGATGGGATATTACTTTTACAGTTAGAAAACTAAATGTTAAAGTAATAGAGATGTAGTATCGTTGTGAAAAACATCAATTTTACTTTCAAAATATTAAAGCTTTTTGTAGGAAGATATAATAGTTAAAGAGTTCAGAAAGTAAAATCACAGTTTCACAAAATTGGCCTGAAATGCAATCCAAATTACACGTGACTTGAAGAGTTTAAATTTGCAGTTACTCTCCTTGTGCCTGGAATCTACACTGGCTTCTTTTGCTGAATGAATTCCTCAGATCTGTCATAGGCAATGAAACTAAAACTTCTGTTTATATTGTAGAGAACCCCAAATTATCAGAATATTTCTTTGATGTGATATATATATATAAAATATACATACATATGATATATACATATGTTGGTATATATATAGTGTATTATATACATGTCTGTATTTTATATATATGTATATATACATGTATGTATATATACATATATTATGTGTGTGTGTATGTGTGTGTGTGTGTGTGCGTGCGTGTGTGTGTGTCCAGTCTCAGCAGCATCAAATTTTAGCCATCATACTCTAGTGTCTAATTTGGAAATCAGCAGTAATTTTTTTCTTGATCTATATAAATGAATTTTGGATTGCTCCTAGTTGTAGCCAAATGACCATGTGTGAACTCCAAGGGTTGCAGTAATAAAATTCAAATAAAGGAAAAATTACAATTATTCTGCTAACATAAATAAGGCTAACATACCCCATTAATAAATTCAAATTAAACTAAAATGTTGAGATATATAAGAACATTCTACCTGGCATTCAACTTCTCTCTCTCTCTCTCTCTCTCTCTATATATATATATATATATATACATACATACATAAAAAATTTCCCTGATGCTCAGGCCTTTTTGTTCTATTCAGGCCTTCTACTGATTGCAAGAGGGCCACCCACTTTAAGGAGGGCCATATGTTTTAGACCATCTACCAATTAAAATGTTGATCTCATCTAAAAACACTCTTATAGAAAAATTCAGAATAAAATTTGACCAAATATCTGGGTACCCCATGATCTGGTAAAGTTGAAAGATAAAAGTGACCACCCACAATCAGAATCTTCCTGCTTTCTAAATCTTTGACTATGATCATTATTTAACTATCGTCTTTGGAAACCATTGGCTTTGACCATTTTTTTGAGCATTGTTCATGAAATTATTGACTCTGAACAAAAGTTAGCTATTACACTTGGATGTAGTTCCAATGGTTTATTTTTGCTTTTGTTTCCCTTGCCTCAAGGGAAGAAAGAAGTTTCTATGGCTGATGTCAAAAAGGCTACTGCCTATGTTCTCCTTTAGGATTTTTATTGCCTCAGGTCTCACATTTAGGTCTTTAATCCATTTTGAGTTTATTTTTGTGTATGGTGTAAGAAAGTGGTCCAGTTTCATTCTTTTGCATGTAGCTGGCCGCTGTTTCCAAGGTGATACACTACATTAATAAAAGAAAGGATAAGAAACATATGATCATTTCAATAGATGCAGAAAATACATTTGACAAAGTACAACATCCATTCATGATTAAAACCCTCAACGAAGTAAGTTTAGAGGCCAAATATGGAAAAATATGGAAAGGCCAAATATGGGAAAACCCCAGCTAACATCACCCTCAATGTAGATAAACTGAGAGGTTTTCCTCTTCAGGCAGGAATAAGACAAGGATGCCCGCCCACTCTCACTACTGTTAACATAACATAGTCCTGGAAATCCTGGCCACAGTAAGCAGACAACAATAAGAAACAAAAGGCATCCAAATCAACAAAGAAGTAAAACCTGCACTATTTTTAGGTAATGTGATACCATATATAGAAAACCCTGAAAGACTCTACCAAAAACCTGCTAGAACTGATAATTTCATAAAGTTTCAGGATACAAAATGAACATACAGAAATCTGTTGCATTTCTACACACCAATAATGAAGCAGCAGAAGGAGAAATTAAGAAAACAGTTCCATTTAAAATTGCACCAAAATAATAAGATACCTAGGAATAAACCTAACAAAAGATTTGAAACAACTGTACTCTGAAAACTATAAAACACTGATGAAAAAAGTTGAAGATGATACAAAGAAATGGAAAAGCATTCCATTCATGGATTTGAAGAAAAAATATTGTTAAAATGTATATACTACCCAAAGCAACCTACACATTTCATGCCATCCCAATCAAATACCAACAGCATTTTTCACTGACTTAGAACAGACAATCCTCAAATTTGTATGGAACCATGAAACACCCTGAATCGCCAAAGCAACCTGAGAAAGAAAAGTGAAGCTGGAGGCATCACAGTTCCGGACTTTAAGTTCTATTACAAGTAGTGATTAAAACAATATGGTACTGGCACAAAAACAGACACACAGATCCATGGAATAGAATAGAGAACTTAGAAATAAACCCGCAACAATATGGTAAATTTCTATCTTTATAGCTTTTTAAATAGTCCCTGTAATGAAATAATAGATACACATGAAACACTTTGGTTGCATACCAATGTTTTGAGGGCGGTCTTGAGGAAAAGCAGTTGGACAAGTGTACGATGAGCAAGCTGAACTGAATGCTTTATTCTGGAATAACATTT
The DNA here is from genome assembly GCF_010015895.1 of Lontra canadensis. Lineage (NCBI taxonomy): Eukaryota > Metazoa > Chordata > Mammalia > Carnivora > Mustelidae > Lontra > Lontra canadensis. The sequence goes on from NW_022631001.1 coordinate 9,930,781, forward strand.
TTCCTTGAAAAGAACTGAGTTACAAATTGTGGTTATTCAAACTTAGGCTTTTGACAGAGATTGTCTTGAAAATGAACAAAGATGGCCACTTCAAGGAAAATTATGGATAGTATTTGTTGTCAGTGATGAATTTAGTTTTCAAGCAAAAATATTGGAAAAGCTTTTTCCGCTGCTGTGAGCTTGGCACTTTCCCAACAATTAAAGACTTTTGATGAGATAAATAGTGATATCAATAAGTATGATCATTAAAATATTATAAAATGGAAAATGAAAATATTTGGAGCCCTGAGTCACTACTTCAATCAAATATTTTTTAAAGGTTTTATTTATTTATTTGACAGACAAAGATCACAAGTAGGCAGAGAGGCAGGAAGAGAGAGAGGAGGAAGCAGGCTCCCCGCTGAGCAGAGAGCCCGATGTGGGGCTCGATCCCAGGATTGTGGGACAAGGACCTGAGCTGAAGGCAGTGGCTTTAACCCACTGAGCCACCCAGGCACCCCAATCAAATAATATTTTTAAATGACCAATGCCTGGTGTTACAAAATAATTTAACATGAAAGAAAAAACACTGGTTTTAATGGAAAAAAAGTATTACGATTCCAGATTGCAGCTGTCATTTAAAAACAACAACTAGTTGAGTTTTGGCACAGTATCAAAAAAGCATATCTATAGTTATCTCAAAAAGGTTATTAAAATGTTCCTCATATTTCCAACTATATATTTGGATAAAGGTAAATATTCTTTGTGCATTTAAACCAAAATAACATTGTAATAAAATTAATGATGAAGCAGATAACAGAATCAGAGCTCTCTTATTAAACTAGACATTGGAGATTAACAAAAAGGAGTCTCCATATGGAAAATATGTACCATTTAAAAAGTACTATTTATATTAACAGGTTTAACTGGTTAACAGGTTCATGTTAATGGCTTTATCAGGAGTTACCAAACTCAAGCTCATGATGAAACCACATCTAGACTGCCTGCTATTTTTCTTTGTTGTTGTTTTTTTTTTTAAGAATTCATTCATTCATTCATTCATTCATTCGAGAGAGAGCAGGGAGAGGGGCAAAAGGACAGGGAAAGAATCTCAGACAGACTCCTGCTAAGCACAGAGCAAGACGTGGGGCTCAGTCTCAAGATCCTGAGATCAGATCTGATCTCAAGACAGCTGAAACCAAGAGTTGGACACTTAACCAACTGAGCCACTCAGGCACCCCCTGCCTGCTATTTTTCTTTTTTTTCTTTTCTTTTAGATTTTTATTTTTTATTTATTTGACAGACAGAGATCACAAGTAGTCAGAGAGGCAGGCAGAGAGAGAGGAGGAAGCAGGCTCCCTGCTGAGCAGAGAGCCCGATGTGGGGCTCCATTCCAGGACCCTGGGATCATGACCTGAGCCGAAGGCAAAGGCTTTAACTCACTGAGCCACCCAGGTGCCCCTGCTATTCTTCTAAATAAAGTTTTCCTGGGATCAGACCCAAGCTTTTTGATTTACAATTTACTTATGGCTTTTTTTACTCTACAACAGCAAAATTGAGTACTACTGAGAATAAGAGTAGAGAATAGTAGGACTCAAATGCAAGAGGGAAAAGCTCAAAGTAGTTGCTATCTGTCCCTTCATAGAAAAAGTGTGCTAATCCCTGAGATGATTATCTTTCAATATATTAACACACACTTTTTAAAAAGAATTGTTTTATTTTCCAAGATTGTAAATATCAAGAGAGATAACCTTGCATAAATAAAACTTCTTTGACATTCTCAGAAATTTTTAAGAGCATGAAAGGATCCTGGACCACAAAGCTCAAGTGAGAATAATTGCCATAAACAAGCAGAGTAAATCTTTTTTTTTCTGGAACACAAGTACTCAAAAGCCAGCAGTTTCCTTTCTAAAACCATTTCTCAGTCCTGAGACTGATCATCCCTTGACAGAGGTCACTACTCCTCTCTAGATAATATAACTCCTTTTTCAGGTTCCAGAAATCCCTTCTTCTTGTCTCTTTGGATTTTAGGGTGGTGACAGTGTTCCCCTTACTTGCTCAGAATCCCTGCACTATTCTTCGTGGTTTCTCAAAACTCCACCCACATCTTTGTTACAGATCCTTTTGGTAATAATCTCTTCTTCAGTTATCCTAATTTGAATGTCCCATATATATTTCTTTTGGGACCCCCCAACTAAGTAACCATATTCTCCATCTCTCATGTAACATATACAGTAATTATGAAACACATACCTTTGAGTTCTCATTTTACAGAAACGGAAAATAAGACACACAAAAGCTAAGTAATTATGTCTAGGACACTGAGTCAGTATGTGATGCCAGGATTATAATGCAGACAGAATCACTGCAGAGTTTAGGCAAACAATCCAAATAACTGTTGTTCTATTACACAGAAATTTTATTTAGGAATATATCATCCAGATTATCACCCTGAGAAATAAATACTTAATTGCAATATTTTTGTGGCCACAGTATTAACACCAACAACATACATCAGCAACTTATAACTGTATTTGCTAGGCTACTGCTTGCTAGCGTTACAGCTTTGCATTTTCCATGTATCCCTGGTAGTAGCAAGGAAAAAAGAGCCACCAAACTTAGGTTACTTCAACATGAACTATGGCGTCTGCAGTAACAAAATATCTCTTTGTGGTCTGATGTGGCACCTAAGGTTTATGGCTAGGCCTGAATGTGAATTTTCCTACTTCCTATATTATTTCAGCTCCTCTCGGCCGTATTTGCATGCTACATCAAAGCATATTTTATCCCATCGGTGTTTTGTTTTTTTATAAGTATATCTAGCTTTACTCTGTAGGGCGAAGGGAAAGATGAACAGCGTATTGATTTGTAAAACGCAAGGGATGGTGTCCCTACTGCCCTGGCAAATGAAAACTCTTGAGCTGATTAAATGCCTTACCATAAACCAAAAGAGCCATTTATCATTTTAACTGGCAAGTTTTGCACTATATCAGAAGAACGTGTGCTCCCGTACAGATCGGGCGGAGGCAGGGGAGATCTCTCTGCTTTCCCCTGTCAGCATCATGACTTTCCTCTTTCCCATTACACTTTCAGTCACAATCATGTTAAAGCATAAATTCCAAGTGAACACCTGAATTCCTACAAAAAATGTTATATTCCCATAATCATTCTTCACATCCTCAATTTAACTCAGAACAGTTTTAAACACGGGGCTAGGAGGTTGCCTTTCGTCGGCTGTGATTTCAAGGGTACTAAAATAGCTCCTTTTTCATTCCTCCCACATTCCTCACCTGACAGTTTTCTGAGTATTTTGTTCTCTAACCATAAGGCAAAGCTTCTCCTCCCGCATCCTCAGCTCAGGCTAAAAATGCAAAATCCCAGGAGAGGAAACACTATAAATTAAATTCATACTTAGGTGTCAATGACTAATATAGAACTATTTCCTAGGGAGTGGGTTTTGACATGAGGAGAATCCAAAGGGAATACGCCAAAAATGGCGGGGTGGGACACGGAACAAATACAAATCTCATGGAAAGGGATGTCCAGGGCCACCTTCGCATCATGGCATGACATGGTATTCTTCCAAAAGTCGCCTGGTGGAAAAAAGACCTGGGATAAATTTTGCTAAAATCCCAGATTCCTGGACTCCAACCAGAAATACCAAACCAGAATTTCTAAAAGAACAGCCTAAGAATTTTATGTTGTATATGAGAGAGATTTTTTTTTTCTTTTAATCAGGCCATTTTTCTGAAACACTGAGGTCACAGGAGGGGTAGGACATGAGACTGTGGATGTAGCGAAATGGTCATCCTTATGTTTGCTTCTCCTCTCTTTGCTGATCTAAAAATATTGATAAGGATCCTTAAATCGCGGTTGTGAGAATTCAGTGGAGTCCTATACATAAAAGGGCCAGGAAATCAGCAAGCACCTCCCAAGGACCCCCTCCCTTTACCTCTGTCATAATTTTGTCCTGGATGAGCCCTGCTCTGCCAGCTTCTGCTGCTTCTCCAGAAGGCGAGATACTCACAGAGAGTCTCAAAAGCCTTCAAATACCAAAAGTGCTCATGATTCACTTGTCATTTGAGTGGGACTGAGTACCAAAGTGTTGTCATGTATGCAGTCATCACATAGTCCCACTGGCTTCCATCACTCATTCACATTGTTTTTTCTATCTAATTTACAATAGGAGGGAGCTCAGATGAACAGCCCATGAAATTCAAGTTACTTAGGATGGACCGGCTCTTCCAGGGTAGATTTAATCTATCGCTTCTTTGTTTATTTTCTTTTGAAATATTAAATGAGAGCCTGAGAAAATAACCCCAAAATCTAAATAGAGGGAGGTCAAAGTCTTGCCTAATGTGATTTCAGAAGAGTCCAGTACAGCCAGAAAAAAAAAGCTCTGGAGCTCCATGCCCAGAAACAGCCCTGACCCCTGCCCTGATCACAGAAGCCGGTTCTTGAACCTTCACTTACACACAGCAGGCATTCCATAAATGCTATTGATAAATCAAACAGACATGGACACTAACCAGTCTCCCACAGTGGCAACTTGGCAACGTACTATATTGCCTATGTTCAATTCTTTTTTCCTCAGCAGATTTTAACCTCCTTGAAGGAAACAGTGTTGAATTCCTCTCTGTATCATGTGTTATAGCACTTTATTCATAGTTGAGGCTCAGAAAACTTTGTTGAATTGGCTCAAAGTGGCTTACATATATTTATTTACTGTTTCTCTTACCAATTTTTATAAACTGTGTGTTGTATCATTTTTATTTAATGCTTCACTGTAATTTAACTAGTACTTTTGCCTTGCCATAACTTTGTGTTTGTTTCCCGACTAGAAGCAGAAGCTGTTGGGGTGCTCTGTGTATTATACAAATTTCCAAATGAAAAGTGTATTATGCCAGATAGGCCCCTTGTTGTGGATGGATGAAACTGAGGTGACATCCCCAGGCTTCTAATAACTGTTCAACTGTGAAATTTATTTCATGATGATACAAAGCAGCGAGATAGAAAACTGGAGAGATTATAGATGCTCCTTTTGTCATTGGGAAATGGAGGAAATAAACAAGTTCTTATGCCTACCACGTTTCATACTCTTGGATAACTGTTTGCACATGTATTATAATGTTACACCTTCACCTCCAATCTAAGAGGCAAGCATTATTATCCTCAGGAAACAATAGGTGTTGGTGAGGATGTGGAGAAAAAGGAAACCTCGTGTACGTTGGAGAGGATACAAACTGATGTAGCTTCTGTGGAAGACAGCATGGAGGTTCTTTAGGAAGTAAAAAATAGCAATCTCACTACTGGGTATTTACCCAAAGAATACAAAAATATTATTCAAAGGTGTACACGTGCCCCTGTGTTTATTGCAACATTATCCACAATAGCCAAATTATGGAAGCAGCCGAAGTGCCCATCAATAGATGAATGGAAAAGAAGTGGGATACGTGTGTGGGTGTGTAGATGTGCACACACATATGATGGAATGTTATTCAGCCATAGAAAAAGAATGAAATTTTGCCATTTGCAGCAGCATAGATGGAGCCAGAGAATATGCTAAGTGAAATAATTCCACCAGAGAAACAAAATACCATATGATTTTACTCACAGGTGAAATTTAAGAAGACAAATGAACAAAGGAAAAAGAGACGCACATGCATGCACGCACACACACACACACACACAGACCAAGAAACAGACTCTGAACCATAGAGAACAAACTGAGGGTAACCAGAGGGGAGGTGGGTGGGGGATGGGTGAAACAGGTGATGGGGATGAAGGAGTGCACTTGCGGTGAGCATGGGGGGATGTACGGAAGTGTTGAATCACTATATTGTACACCTGAAACTAACATAGCACTGTTGTTTAACTGTCCTGGAATTAATATAAAAACTTTTACAAATAAATGGGAAAAAATCATTATCCTCATTTTGCATAAAAGAAAATAGGGGCTCAGAGAAGTAATTCAAATCAAATTACCCAGTTAATACTACAATTGGGATTCAACACTAGATTGGCCCTTTCCAAAAACAAATCATTTTTACCTCAGGACACAGCCTCTCAGTACAGCTTAAAATCATAGTAGAGGCAATACATGTTCTTTAGTTACTCCTCCAAGGTTTTCTGTCCCCAACTCTTGTTATTTTTATTAAAAAAAACCATGTCCGCTCACCTAATAGTTTAGCTCTTTCCTCTTTAAAACCTTCCTCTTATCTGTTCTTTGCTTTTGAAAAGCACCACGGGCAGGCCTTTAAAATATATGTTTTCCTTTCTTCTCTCTTAGCTCCTGTTTCTCTATCCTTCTGATGCCCAGTTAGAATGTATAATTCACTGAGTGGGCACCTGAGTATTACCTATTTTTCAATACTTTAAATTCCAATGTACTTAATTTGCTTTAGGCAACATTGCATTGTTGAGAAACATGTCCACATCGACTGTAAATGAAAAGATATTATACAGAATTGCTTTTGGTTCATTCTTTCCCATTTCAGTTTAGTCTATTTATCTTTGAGGAGAGCATTGCTACTTTGTGATTTCATCAGCTCTTTGAAATTGAATCTACTTGTGATCGAAATGTGAATTGCCTGACTGATAGCCCATTTGGCCAGTAATATAGTTAATTTTGACATTGAAATAGATTTCAAGTATCAGAAATAGGCATTTCCACAGTTGGAGAAGTAAGTAGCATGGGACACTTTCCTGCTAATAATAAAGTTCAAGATACACTGACAGTATCATCTGATTGTTAAGTGGGGAGAGAATACCTACCTTGACAGTTAACACAGGGTAAATTAGAAATGTTTTCACGTAAGAAAATAAAGTCGAATTGTAATGTATCACACAATCAGAACTCTATTCGTGGTATGTTTGTGGTGATAGTGGGTAAGGGTGGTATTGGGACCACAGTGGTTGCTTCAACCAATTTTGCTTAGTGTTAAGAATTTTGATTCTAGTGGTTGGTTATTCTTTTTTTAATGGTTGGTTAGATCTGGCTTTTTGCAAATAGTTTCTATAACAATAGCTTGATAGCATTGTTTTTTTGGTTTTTTTTTTTTTTGTTTTTTTGTTTTTTGTTTTGTTTTTTTATCCCAGCACTTTACAAAGATAACAAAGATGAGTTGAGAATGGTAAGAAAAAAATTCTGTAAACCATAGTATTTTTTTCTATGCTATCTACCATAGTCATGTTATGCAATAAAATAAAGCATATTTACTTGGCTTCAAAATTTTCAGTTTTTCTTTGTTAATGACACTTGGACCAGTGTGCTGAAGAAATTAGCTCTGTGGAGGCTACAAAGGGGTTCTTTTCTGGGAGAATCAGTGTTGTTTCTATGCCATATAATACTCCCTGCTTCTAAGTCATTTTTGTTGAGTGGTAATAGGTCTTCATGTTTGTTTATATGTTGTAGCTTTCTGCTTTATTAATCAAAGGCTTCCATTACTATTATTTATCAACTAGCTACATCCTTTTTATGAAGTCCTGATTTCTTGAGCCCAGCACCTGTTAGACTCAGTTTCTTTGTTGGAATCATCATTTTTAGGAAAATGAAGGAGTTTTTCAACTTTTTTTTTTTTTTGGTGGGGGGAAACAAGCTCCTGATTTAAACCAGATTTGAAAATAGATCTTTCATATTATTAATACCATAATACTTCCCTGTAGTATCATTAAGCATCACTTGGGAATATAATATGTTGGATTTATCACTTACTATATAAGTTAACTCAGGTTTATCTGTGAATATGACACTGTGAGGAGAGAGGAACTTGACCCAACTGGATCTTCTGATTTCAGGAATATGATTTTTTTAAAAAATGGTGTTGTATTTCACATGGCAAAAAAGTCTCGTGGATTTATTTTTAAACTCTGTGCTCAGAAGACCATGAAGAATATGCTATTAAACCTCTTTGTCTAAACCTATTTAGAAGTTTCTTCCAAAATACACCCCAATACTCCATGCTATTAAACTTCGATTAAAAAAATATTGGTGACAAATGAAACAGGAAAAAATTAATGGTAAGATCTTTAATTTTGATTTAAGCTCGTGAACCGCTATAGCAGGGAGGAATCTAGACTGAAATAAGTTCCAGGTGGGGTACCTATGTCACGGAATCCTTGGAAGAGTTAGTGGCAAGTGAAATCCCAGCACTCAGAGACTGAACACTTTTCATTACTAATAAAACACAGTTGACAGGTTCTAAGATTTCAACCAACTTAGGTTGCTATTATTATTTGCAGTTTACTTTGAGCAGTAAATACACATGGGACATTCAAAATTGGTCTGAATATTGTTAGAGTTTCAGAAATTTAAAAAATTATCAAATGAAGTAAAATAATTTTAAAAATAACTGTAGAAATGTAGAAAACATGTGACTTCACTATATCCAACTGTAACTCCGTGTTGAGACAGGCCTAGAAATTACTGCCATTTCAGTGGTGAGGATTAGGTGCTCTAGGCTCATTGTACATTGATAATACACATAATTAATTTTAATCCTAAAATAATATTTTGCTTTTTGATTTGCTTATCTATACTGTAACTATTTTAGAATGAAGTAATATAACAAGGTACACTTATTTATCCTCACTGATTTTATTTTGTCCTTGTATATCATTTTTATTTTGAGCATTGCTTCCTGTATCGTGGACCTCGGTATGACTAATTTGCAAAAAAAAAAAAAAAAAAAAAAAAAAACCTAAAATTTTAATATTTATTAAGTATTTTTGCTTTGAATAGGAAATTACATAGAATAGGAATTTTATGACATGGATTATCTCAGTTTTTACTATTCATTCTGTAATATAAATTATATAGTTTAAGAAGAAGCTAAGGGGATTCTTTCCAAATAGATTATAGATCTTTTCATTATTCTTTCTTTCTTTCTTTTTTTTTGGTAAAGATTTTATTTATTTATTTGAAAGAGAGAGCGCAAGCAGCAGGAGCAGCAGAGGAAGAGGGAGAAGCAGGATCCCTGCTGAGCAGGGAGCCGGATATGGGGCATGATCCCTGGCTCCTGAGATCATGACCTGAGCTGAAGGCAGATACTTAACAGACTGAACCACCCAGGCACCCCAGATTAACTTTGCTTAAGCAAATTTTGTTGCTGCCAGACATACTCAATTTTCTCTTTCTCTCGCTCTCTCTCTTACACGCACACACACAAACACACACACACACACACACACACACACACACACACACTCTTCTCCTCCCTAACCTTTCTCCTGGTACTCTAACATTCTTACCCAAAGATACTTATTTGGGTCAAGGCATTATATTCATGTGGTACCTGGTATAATGAGTATATAGTCCCTGAGAGGAAGAGACATGCTGACTTATGAAAGTATATCAATAAAAAATAAGTATTTTGTAAGAAATCAAAGACTTGGACCTCCAGATGAGACTAAAAACCATCTAGGTTTTCTGTGTGGAGGCTGGAGCCTTTTGCTTGCTCAGAATTAATACCTTATATGGGCTGGGTCAATCCAAGGGGAGCTCCACTGGAGGAAATGGTAGGCTACTTGAGTCCAGAGAAGGCCTGGAAAGGAAGGCCCACAAGAATTACTCCAAAAAAAGAATACAAAGTGTTGGGCAGGAAGATGGAGCTCTAACAAAATTTAGCCCGTTTCACTTTTGCCACAGACTAATTATAGGAGATTCTGTTCAACGATTGGACAGTTGAACCTCAACTGATCTCACGCTTCTGTCTGAAGATTCCCACCTCTACTACAAGCACAAAACCAATTTTTTTTGCAAATCTTCCACATATGTCTATATTTTTCCATTCTATTGCCAAACTGTAGTCCTGAATGTCATCAGGTTTTACCAGGATTATGCCAACATAATCCTGAATGGACTTAACTACTTCTCATTTATGAATTCTGATATTTTCTCTACCATTCTCTTCTTCAATCCCAAAATGACCTATGAGTATATAGGAAGAAAATCAATATTTTATTTAAATATTTTTATTTTTTATAAACATACAATGTATTTTTATCCCCAGGGGTACAGGTCTGTGAATTGCCAGGTTAACACACTTCACAGCACTCACCATAGCACATATCCTCCCCAAATTCCATAACTTCACACCCCTCTCCCAACCCCCTCCCCCCAGGAACCCTAAGTTTGTTTTGTGAGTTTTTTTTTTTATAAACATATAATATATTTTTATCCCCAGGGGTACAGGTCTGTGAATCACCAAGTTTACACACTTCACAGCACTCACCATAGCACATACACTCCCCAATGTCCATAACCCCACCGCCCCTCTCCCAACCCCCCTCCCCCCAGCAACCCTCAGTTTGTTTTGTGAGATTAAGAATCACTTATGGTTTGTCTCCCTCCCAATCCCAACTTGTTTCATTTACTCTTCTCCGACCCCCTTAACCCCCATGTTGAATCTCCTCTCCCTCATAGCAGGAAGATCATATGATAGTTGTCTTTCTCCGATTGACTTATTTCACTAAGCATGATACCCTCTAGTTCCAACCACGTCATCACAAATGGCAAGATTTCATTTCTTCTGATGGCTGCATAGTATTCCATTGTGTATATATACCACATCTTCTTTATCCATTCGTCTGTTGATGAACATCTAGGTTCTTTCCATAGTTTGGCTATTGTAGACATTTCTGCTATAAACATTGGGGTGCACATGCCCCTTCGGATCACTACGTTTGTATCTTTAGGGTAAATACCCAGTAGTGCAATGGCTGGGTCATAGGGTAGTTCTATTTTCAACATTTTGAGGAACCTCCATGCTGTTTTCCAGAGTGGTTGCACCAGCTTGCATTCCCACCAACACTGTGGGAGGGTTCCCCTTTCTCCGCATCCTCGCCAGCATCTGTCATTTCCTGACTTGTTAATTTTAGCCATTCTGACTGGTGTGAGGTGATATCTCATTGTGGTTTTGATTTGTATTTCCCTGATGTTGAGTAATATGGAGCAATTTTTCATGTGTCTGTTGGCCATCTGGATATCTTCTTTGCAGAAATGTCTGTTCATGTCTTCTGCCCATTTTTTGATTGGATTATTTGTTCTTTGGGTGTTGAGTTCGCTAAATTCTTTATGGATTTTGGACACTAGCCCTTTATCTGATATGTCGTTTGCCAATATCTTCTCCCATTCTGTCAGTTGTCTTTTGGTTTTGTTAACTGTTTCCTTTGCTGTGCAAAAGCATTTGATCTTGATAAAATCCCAATAGTTCATTCTTGCCCTTGCTTCCCTTGCCTTTGGCGATGTTCCTAGGAAGATGTTCCTGCGGCTGAGGTCAAAGAGGTTGCTGCCTGTGTTCTCCTCAAGGATTTTGATGGATTCCTTTCTCACATTGAGGTCCTTCATCCATTTTAATCTATTTTCATGTGTGGTGTAAGGAAATGGTCCAATTTCATTTTTCTGCATGTGGTTGGCCAATTTTCCCAACACCATTTATTGAAGAGGCTGTCTTTTTTCCGTTGGACATTCTTTCCTGCTTTGTCCAAGATTAGTTGGCCATAGAGTTGAGGGTCTATTTCTGGGCTCTCTATTCTGTCCATTGATCTATGTGTCTGTTTTTGTGCCAGTACCATGCTGTCTTGATGATGACAGATTTGTTAAAGAGCTTGAAGTCCGGAATGGATGGTGATGCCACCAACTTTGGCTTTCTTTTTCAATATTCCTTTGGCTATTCGAGGTCTTTTCTGGTTCCATATAAATTTTAGAATTATTTGTTCCATTTCTTTGAAAAAATGTGTGGTACTTTGATAGGAATTGCATTAAATGTGTAGATTGCTTTAGGTAGCATAGACATTTTCACAATATTTATTCTTCCAATCCAGGAGCATGGAACATTTTTCCACTTCTTTGTGTCTTCCTCAATTTCTTTCATGAGTACTTTATAGTTTTCTGTGTATAGATTCTTAGCCTCTTTGGTTAGGTTTATTCCTAGGTATCTTATAGTTTTTGGTGCAATTGTAAATGGGATTGACTCCTTAATTTCTCTTACTTCTGTCTTGTTGTTGGTGTATAGAAATGCAACTGATTTATGTGCATTGATTTTATATCCTGACACTTTACTGAATTTCTGTACAAGTTCTAGCAGTTTTGGAGTGGAGTCTTGTGGGTTTTCCACATATAGTATCATATCATCTGCGAAGAGTGATAGTTTGACTTCTTCTTTGCTGATTTGGATGCCTTTAATTTCCTTTTGTTGTCTGATTGCTGAGGCTAGGACTTCTAGTACTATGTTGAATACCAGTGGTGAGAATGGACATCCCTGCCATGTTCCTGACCTTAGCAGAAAAGCTTTCAGCTTTTCTCCTTTGAGAATGATATTTGCGGTGGGTTTTTCATAGATGGCTTTGATAATATTGAGGTATGTACCCTCTATCCCTATACTTTGAAGAGTTTTTATCAGGAAGGGATGCTGTCCTTTGTCAAATGCATTTTCAGCATCTATGGAGAGTATCATATGGTTCTTATCCTTTCTTTTATTAATGTGTTCTATCACAATGATTGATTTGCAGATGTTGAACCAACCTTGCAGCCCTGGAATAAATCCCACTTGGTCGTGGTGAATAATCCTTTTAATGTACTGTTGAATCCTATTGGCTAGTGTTTTGGTGAGAATTTTTGCATCTGTGTTTATCAAGGATACTGGTCTGTAGTTCTCTTTTTTGATGAGATCCTTGTCTGGTTTTGGGATCAAGGTGAAGCTGGCCTCATAAAATGAGTTTGGAAGTTTTCCTTCCATTTCTATTTTTTGGAACAGTTTCAGGAGAATAGGAATTAGTTCTTCTTTAAATGTTTGGTAGAATTCCCCCGGGAAGCCGTCTGGCCCTGAGTTTTTGTTTGTTTGGAGATTTTTGATGACTGTTTCAATCTCCTTACTGGTTATGGGTCTGTTCAGGTTTCCATTTCTTCCTGGTTCAGTTGTGGTAGTTTATATGTCTCTAGGAATGCATCCATTTCTTCCAGATTATCAAATTTGTTGGCGTAGAGTTTCTCATAGTATGTTCTTATAATTGTCTGTATTTCTTTGGTGTTAGTTGGGATCTCTCTTCTTTCATTCATGATTTTATTTATTTGGGTTCTTTCTCTTTTCTTTTTGATAAGTCTGGCCAGGGGTTTATCAATCTTATTAATTCTTTCAAAGAACCAGTTCCTAGTTTCATTGATTTGTTCTATTGTTTTTTTTTGGTTTCTATTTCATTGATTTCTGCTCTGATCTTTATGATTTCTCTTCTCCTGCTGGGTTTAGGGTTTCTTTCTTGTTCTTTCTCCAGCTCCTTTAGGTGTAGGGTTAGGTTGTGTATTTGAGACCTTTCTTGTTTCTTGAGAAAGGCTTGTACCGCTATATATTTTCCTCTCAGGACTGCCTTTGTTGCATCCCACAGTTTTTGAACCATTGTGTTTTCATTATCATTTGTTTCCCTGAGTTTTTTCAATTCTTCTTTAATTTCCTGGTTGACCCATTCATTCTTTAGAAGGTTGCTGTTTAGTCTCCATGTATTTGGGTTCTTTCCAAATTTCCTCTTGTGATGGAGTTCTAGCTTCAGAGCATTGTGGTCTGAAAATATGCAGGGAATGATCCCAATCTTTTGATACTGGTTGAGACCTGATTTAGGACCAAGGATGTGATCTATCCTGGAGAATGTTCCATGTGCACTAGAGAAGAATGTGTATTCTGTTGCTTTGGGATGAGATGTTCTGAATATATCTGTGATGTCCATCTGGTCCAGTGTGTCATTTAAGGCCTTTATTTCCTTGTTGATCTTTTGCTTGGATGATCTGTCCATTTCAGTGAGGGGAGTGTTAAAGTCCCCTACTATTATTGTATTATTGTTGATGTGTTTCTTTGATTTTGTTATTAATTGGTTTATATAGTTGGCTGCTCCCACGTTAGGGGCATAGATATTTACAATTGTTAGATCTACTTGTTGGACAGATCCTTTGAGTATGATATAGTGTCCTTCCTCATCTCTTATTATAGTCTTTGGCTTAAAATCTAATTGATCTGATATAAGGATGGCCACTCCTGCTTTCTTCGGATGTCCATTAGCATGGTAAATTCTTTTCCACCCCCTCACTTTAAATATGGAGGTGTCTTTGGGTCTAAAATGAGTTTCTTGTAGTCAACATATAGATGGGTTTTGTTTTTTTATCCAATCTGATACCCTGTGTCTTTTGATTGGGGCATTTAGCCCATTAACATTCAGGGTAACTATTGAGAGATATGAATTTAGTGCCATTGTATTGTCTGTAAGGTGACTGTTACTGTATATTGTCTTTGTTCCTTTCTAATCTACTACTTTTAGGGTCTCTCTTTGCTTAGAGGACCCCTTTCAATATTTCCTGTAGAGCTGGTTTGGTGTTTGCAAATTCTTTCAGTTTTTGTTTGTCCTGGAAGCTATTTATCTCTCCTTCTATTTTCAAAGCTGGATATAGTATTCTTGGCTGCATGTTTTTCTCGTTTAGTGCTCTGAATATATCATGCCAGCTCTTTCTGGCCTGCCAGGTCTCTGTGGATAAGTCTGCTGCCAATCTAATATTTTTACCATTGTATGTTACAGACTTCTTTTCCTGGGCTGCTTTCAGGATTTTCTCTTTGTCCCTAAGACTTGTAAATTTTACTCCTAGGTGACGGGGTGTGGACCTATTCTTGTTGATTTTTGAGGGGGGTTCTCTGTACCTCCTGGATTTTGATGCTTGTTCCCTTTGCCATATTGGGGAAATTCTCTCCAATAATTCTCTTACATATACCTTCTGCTCCTCTATCTCTTTCTTCTTCTTCTGGAACCCCAATTATTCTAATGTTGTTCATCTTATGATGTCACTTATCTCTCGAATTCTCCCCTCATGGTCCAGTAGCTGTTTGTCCCTCTTTTGCTCAGCTTCTTTATTCTCTGTCATTTGGTCTTCTATATCACTAATTCTTTCTTCTGCCTCATTTATCCTAGCAGTGAGAGCCTCCATTTTTTATTGTACCTCATTAATAGCTTTTTTGATTTCAACTTGGTTAGATTTTAGTTCTTTTATTTCTCCAGAAAGGGCTTTTATCTCTCCCGAGAGGGTTTCTCTAATAGCTTCCATGCCTTTTTTGAGCTCTGTTAGAACCTTGAGAATTGTCATTCTGAACTCTAGATCTGACATATTACCAATGTCTGTATATTAGGTCCCTAGCCTTCGATACTGCCTCTTGTTCTTTTTTTTTTTTTTTTTTGTAAATTTTTCCACCTTGTCATTTTGTCCAGATCAGAGTATATGAAGAAGCTAGTAAAATACTAAAATGGTCACAAAGACCCCTGATTTGCTTTAACCAAATCAGAAGAGACCCCAAATCGTGAGGGGGAGAAAGGGGATAAAAAGTGTTTCAGAAAAAAAAAAAGAAACAATTAAAAAATGAAAACAAATAAAGAAAAAATATAAAAAAGAAATATATATATGCATATATATATATATATATATATATATTAGGTAAACTAGTTAAAAAACGTTAAAAAAAGGGTAAAAGTTAAAAAAAATTTAGCAGAAGAACAAAAAAAAATTGAAAAAAAAATTAAATTAACTGCAAGACTAAAGAATCATTGGGAGAAAGCCATGAGTTCCCATGCTTTGCTTTCTCCTCCTCTGGAATTCTGCCGCTCTGCTTGGTATTGAACATGCACTCCTTGGTAGGTAAACTTGGTCCTGGCTGGATTCTTGTTGATCTTCTGGGGGAGGGGCCTTTTGTAGTGATTCTCAAGTGTCTTTGCCCCAGGTGGAATTGCATCGCCCTTACCAGGGGCCGGGCTGAATAATCTGCTCGGGTTTGCTTTCAGGAGCTTTTGTTCCCTGAATGCTTTCCGTAGAGTTCCAGATGACGGGAATGAAAATGGCAGCCTCCCAGTCTCTGCCCTGAAGAGCGGAGAGCTTGGGGCCCCACTCCTCAGTGTGTCCTCAGAGAATAGCACCCAATCACTCCAGTCTCCCTGGCCTCCGGCTGCGCTCCGAGCTCAATGAGCCTGTGACCTGTTCAAGGTAACCCCGAGCTGAGAGCTTACTCTTCAGTTCTGTCTCTGTAGCCAGCTTCCACGTTCTAATACCTGCAAGCTCTGCAACACTCAGACACCCCTGATCCTTCTGTGACCCTGCGGGACCTGAGGCCACGCTGACCCCGCGTGGGCTTCACCCTGGTTTAGCCTCTGGAGTGATGTCCCTCCATGGAGCAGACTTTTAAAAGTCCTGATTTAGTGCTTCGTTGCTCCGCCGCTTGCCGGGAGCCAGCCCCTCCCCCCGCGGTCTATCTTCCTCATTGCTTTGGATTCACTTCTCCGCCAGTCCTACCTTTCAGAAAGTGGTTGATTTTCCGTTTCTAGAATTGCTGTTCTTCTCTTCAATCTCCCGTTGGATTTGTAGGTTTTTGCAATCTTTAGATAAGCTATCTAGCTGATCTCCTGCTACTTGATGTAGTCTCAGCCTGCTACTTCTCTGCCATCTTGACTCCTCTTCCGGAAGAAAATCAACATTAATCTTAATATGATTTAAAAATATTAATAGGTCCCTTGACTTAATTTTTTACAAACATATAAGAAAAATATATTTACTACTCTCTGATGTCCACAATGACACTAGTTCCCTTGCTTGGTTCCTCAAGCAGTCACATCAAGCTGGTACCCTGAAGAGAGAATAGGTATTCTACAACAGATTTGGGTCACTGGAAACACTGTGCCTTTAGTCTTGGTTTTTTTTTTTTTTTCATCATGTTGTAACTAACACAATACATATGTATTCCATTAAATGGTTATGGGATTATACTGCCTAGTTTTGTGTAAAAATATCACACAGGTTTGACAGATGGCTTAAAGTATCTCTTCCTAGAGCCAGTGTCATGTTAACGAAATAAGAGAAGCAAGGACAAAGAGTGTATGCGCACTTTCCTTACTCCTTGTGAGTGCTTATCAGCTATATTACACAATGGCATCAAACAATGATAATTTAATCATCTCTAAAAGAAGTGGGTCCCAAAAACCAACATTAAAAAAAGACTTGACATATGAATTACATATGAATTTACATATGGTAATGTTCATTACCAAAGAATCTTACCACAAGTATGTAACTTTGATTTGAAATACTGGATACTAAAGGGAAAAGGCCAGAAGGATTAACAAGATATTAAAACATTATTATTTAGTTGAACTTCTTTCATTTTTTGTTAATGTGCACTTTGAATGGTTTATATTGTATATATTTGTCTGAAGAGTTGTGAGTGTCTATACAGGCACCCACACTATTTATTGAGGGGGGAATGGCCAAAATGATTTACTAATTGAACTCCTTAATCAAAAATATTTGAATACCACAGCAAAGCCAGAGTGATGTTTCTAAAACACCATTTTGATTATATCATTCTTCTGCTTAAAATCCTTGCAAGCTTATCCATGTTTTCAGGACGACATCCAAACTCCTTGCCATAACATTTGAATCACATTTGGTAGCCTGCCGTGCTTTCTTCTCCACATCTCTCACTTCACATGCTACATATTGCATATTTTCTCATCTTTGCACGTCATCTCCTGATGCCAAACACGTGCATTTTCTACCCATTATAGGTACCCAGTAACTCTAGAAGCTTCTATGCTTGACTCTTGTGAACTACATATTTGCTTCGTAAGTTAAGTCAGTGGAAGCAGATGGGCTTGGTACAGTAAAGAATAGTTTGCTTGCTATGAGGTGTCAGCCTGAAATTGGCGGGAAGTTAGCAATAGCAGGAAGGGATAAAAGGCTAAAGGAGTTTCTACTGAACTTCCAGGTCCCTTTGGATGCCATGTTCTCTTGATCCAGTGATACTATATCCTTCCCTTCTCAATAAGTTAGTTCCTATCTCATTTTCAAATTTCAACCTGCATGTCACTTTTTCTAGGAAGCTTCCCGATGTCCCCACAACCTCTCCTACATGTTCCTCTGGGGCCTCCTTTATTCTCATCATGACACAAGTCTCCCACTGAGGCTGTGGGCTCCTTTCAGAGTTTGCATGTTTTATTTGGAACGGTATCTCCAGAGCTATCACAGTGCCTTAAATGCAGTTCATTGATTAATTAATATTTATTAGATGAATGAACACAAATTTAGCTTCAAGATTAAAAGGGGACAAAAATGAAAATCCAGGAATATTCATTTTTCCTGCTACCCCCTTCTCTTCCAAAAGCCTTTCCCTTTTCCAAGCACCCCCTTTTTCGGCCTGGCCCCTTTCTTCTCCACCAGATATACATTCAAGTCTAACTCCCAATTCAGAGGCCAACCAGCCCTCTGAGATTATTTACTGATAACAAAAGGAGGACCGCTTTGAGTTGTTATTTGATACAAAATAATCCATACAGCATTTTCTGTTTGTTTCATGTGCATTAAACGTCAAGAAGAATGGGTACACCGGAACCCTGATAGTGGAGTGACAGATTCTAAGACTGAAGTTTCTGGACATGTGGCCTTTCCTGAGACATCCGGAGATGTTCAGTGATGACTCACAAGCCCATGCCTTGTGAGTAATCTGTGCATTCTGAGAATGGGTTCGTCTGTAGTAGGGCAGTGATACCAAGCCTTTCACATTGGTAAGGCGCTTTACGTTAGTGTTTCTTAGCAAATGTCTCTTGAATACCAATGACAGCTTTTTCAAATAGGCTGAGAAGATTCTTACTTTAATCTCTTCCCACACACACACATACACAAACACACTTTAAAGCTGAAAGAAACGAGGGTTAAAATTTTAGTCCCTTGGCTGTGTCACAAAAATGTTAAGAGCTAATCCCTTGCTCTTCCTGATTCCGAGCCTAGGATTCATTTCCATGCCTCAGATAAGCCATGGCTCTTTTCTCTTGGATACAAGCAGGTGATATGACTAATATCTCTTGGCATCCCATTCAGCACGCGCAAACATACATGCACATGCGCACAAGCACACGCACGCTTGTGCGCGTGCGCACACGTACATATATCCACGGCATACCGGAACTGGGGCCATCCACAGAAGAGCCGACGTGAATCACGCTCCATAATTGCAGAGAAAATATTTTGCTAATAAGTGGGAAGCAGCAGTTTCTTCCCACTGCTCTGTCCGCACTTCGGTGTTATACCACGTTGGAAGGGAATAACTGCCCGATTTCTCATTTGTGACAGGCCAAATAAGAACAAGCGGTGACATGATCGTCCATTAGAAACTCCGTTTACATCTTAATCAGGCCATCAGACGTGCCCAGGAGTTGTGAAGACATTAGCCGAGTTATCCATTTGCAGTTTCAGAGGGAATGGAAGCAGGGTGGCAAAACCTGCACTTGGAGCATCTTCCACCGAAGGAAAGTATCGACAGTTCTTTTTCATCGTCTGAATCATATTGGCTCTGTTGACTAAAACTCACCTTTATATTAATCATGTTTTAAAAGAGAAGTTGTCATATAGAAATACATCAGCCCAGGCATGCCCTGTTCATTTTGCATGTATATGATTAGTGGTCTGACTCTGTACATCGCCATTTCACAGGTGAGAAATCAAAACATCCGCAGGCTGGCCATTCACATGTAGCTAGGAAGTAGTGAAAATTCAAACCCAAATCTTTTTCTTTTCTTCTTCTTCTTCTTCTTCTTCTTCTAGCTAGGAAGTAGTGAAAATTCAAACCCAAATCTTTTTCTTTTCTTCTTCTTCTTCTTTTTTTTTTTTTTTTTTTTTTTAGATTTTATTTTTAAGTAATCTCTATACTCAAGATGGGGCTCGAACTCACAAACCCAAGATCAAGAGTTGCATACTCCATGGAATGAACCAGCCAGGCACCTCCAAACCCAACTCTTTCTGACATGCAAGTGCATTCCATTAAGCACATTTATATATTATGGTTTATGTACAATAGGATCATAGACCTGATTGCTGCAGTAAAAATTGGCCCTATTCAGCACTGTAGGTAGTGGATTTATTCACTTTCACTGAAAAATAATTGTAGAAGGCATCTCTTATGTCAGAATTAAGTATCCCAGCCTGTGAGTAGACTTCATGATATAAAGCATGTACCATAACGGATCAACAATTTTCTTCTGTTCCTAACTAGATTTTCTACAATTACACTGGCCCTGCCTCTCTGAAGCTATTCTCCCTGCCATTTCCCCTCAGGTATCCCAGTACTTTGTCCTGAAAAATTCATCTTTCAGATTTTATTTAACTGTAGGCTATAGTGAGTAGAAGTAGCACACACCTTCAAAGGACCCACTCCAACTTTCCAGGGCAAAACATATTTTCTCTTCTTAATTTATTCTTTCTCCATCTTCCTGAACACCTTACCATTTTCTGATCACTGATCTATTCTCTGATGGTACTTTCTTCACACTGGTTCCAGACTTCGGTTTTAAGATTTCTGTCTATCCATGATCCTTTGCAATTCTGATCGCTAACTAGTATATCTCATGGCAGTTCCTAGATTTTATTTTCTCCTTCTACTTTCTTTGTGCATTGTACTGATGAAAGAAACTCAATGGAAAAATCAGAGAAAAGAAAAAGATATTTTGAAGGCATAATAATAGGAAGAAAATAATAGAGTGACAGTTGTTCAGTCTAGGAAAAGAAGATTTTATTTGTTATATTTGCTTGTTCTTTTCTGGTAGATATTTTACCTGAAAGGTGCTAATGGAACTAAAATGCCTTCTAAGAAAAATCTACTTACAGAATAGACTGCTTACAGAATATTTTGCTTGCAGAATAGACAGGAGTGAGACACAGAACCATGAAGTCTTGTGTTGCTTCTGTAGGCTGGAGCCAGGATCAAAGAGAGGTTGGAGGTAATGAAAGAAAGAAAGGATCATGGAAAAATAGGGGGAAAAAAGAGAGACAAGAGAAAATAACTCATGGATTTCCTTCTGAGATGATTCAGTAGGAACAGCAAAACAGGTGTTGTGTGCCCTCTCCTAGAATCTGTCTGCTTCTCTAATTGCAAAATAGTATTATTTTTTTTTCAGGTAGAAGTCTATTTACACTAAATATAGTCTAGATATCTAGGCTTATGTCATGCATATATTCCATCATTTCTTACCACATTTTGAAAATAAGAAAACTAAGTCTAAGAGAACTAAGAGTGAAACAAACAAACAAAAAACAAACAAACAAACAAACAAACTCATGGCCAATAAATGGCAGACCAAGACTTAATCATAACAATGCTTATGTCTGAATCATTGTTCTAAGCAGCCCCTCTGGTGAATCTTCAGCATTGTTTTCTTATGTAACACAGGTATGCTATATGTTAAATACCATCCTTACCTGTCATTTTCCCCCAGTCTCTTCAACTTAGAAATGATAGGTAAATATCATCATGCTGGATGCTTTGCATGGGGAGAAAGACAGCATACATGTCTATGTTAATGGAAACCCTTTAGAGTTGTTGATCAAGTGAAAGTTCTATCCAGGAGTGTGGGCCAGTGTTGAGGGAAACGGAAGCCGTGGCAAATTAAACAGGTTCCTTGGACAGGCTGTTTCCACAGTAGGAAGTGGTGGGTGCTAGGAAGTTGTAAGAGGGTTTGCAAAGGCTTTCAGCATCACATTTTCATTTCCTAGCTGCCAAAAAAAAAAAAAAAAAAAAAAGGAAAAGTCCAGAATTGAAGTGCCGTCTTTGTATCAGACAAATGAGGCATTTAGATTTTCTTCAGAGCACCTACCTTCCAGAGGAAAATATAAAGTACCAGCAAAACAATTTCACCTGCTGTCCTATTTGGCATTGTTCTCCTACTAAAAACTGGAGGGAACAGTCTCTCTGTTCTAACCTATGTATTAGTGCTGACATTTCTTTTCTAAAAGTCCTGAAGCCAGTAAACAGTCATTGTAAAAGTCATATTATATTTTATAGTTTATATTTCTTTTTACTTTAATCATCATGTTTTGTTTTTTTCTGAGGGAAACAATTGTCCCTTTCTCTTGACCTCCAACATTTTAATTTCTCCTTTTATGTTAATAATTCAAAAGTGTCTTTGCACTAAGTGTGTCCTAAGACAGGAAATCATAAACATAAGAGCAACAGAGGTCATTTATTTGGTCTGTTTCCAAGAAGATCAAGGCATGACTATAATTATTGAGCATAGTAACAATTAAGAATATTAATTTCTGGGTTCAGGTTGAAGTTTTACTGACTTCACTTGCCAATATATTCCATTTTTTGACTAAAATGTCAGATATCATTTCTAATATCTCATCTCCGTGTTTTAAGTTTATGTGATATGTTTTGTTTCTGATTTTTAAAATGCCGCATCCTCTCTAACCAAGTCTCTGTTTTACCACTTTTTTGGAAACTAGACACTTTGTCCTATATACCAACATAAGAGATATAGTCAGTGTTCAGAAAACATGAATTTTTCTTAGAAATATACCTCTTCAGCTTACTAATCAACACATCATTACTAATATATGATGTATTTTACTTAATTGTTTTGCATATTGTTCGACAATAAATTCAGTCATGTTGGGGACTTTGTGTATGAGTTACCCACTCTTACATCCCTAGAGAAAAGAATAGCACTAGGCATGCATCATAAAGTAGCCACTCAATAGGAATTTGATAGAAGAATTGATAATATTCATTAAGTCCTAACCTTAATTGATAAGGCATTAACAATGCTGTATATATTTTATACTCATGTAGAGAAAGCATATAATAAAAATTACTCACAGTCAGTATTCATGAGCTCCTTGGCATTTTCCTTGTATTTGATAAATTGGAAATTCTAGAAACAATAAAAAGTTATCTTTATTTAATAATGCCAAATAGTCTTTATAATTATTTCTGAGTCTGGCCTGCTGTGCCATATAGTCAGTCACACTCATATGCTAGAAATACAGGGAAATGTGATTATTGTTGTGGTTGAAACCAAGCTCATTTTTGCCCTCCACAAAACTCCACAAAAGTGGAATTCTCTAGAAGTGTTCTCTCATAACTCCTGTTGTGAACATTTCAACCCTGCTTCTGTGTGGATCACACAGATTATTAACTGGGTTTCACACTGTCTTGGAAACCCTATTAGTGTTTATTTCATGAAATAGACACTACTGAAGCTCCTGCAAAAAAAAAAAAAAATGATACTTGAGTTCAGCCTTAATTGCAAGGGGAGATTCTCATGAAACAAACAGTGAAATGGCACGTGAATCTTCTTGTATCAGAATTCCTAGCAGAGGTCTAATGATAACAATATTAGTTTATAAGTATTCCCACAAAGGCACTGAAAACCATATCCCCATAGGATATGGGGATCCCAAGATACAGCTGACTGCTCCTTTTATCCTTACCCCACCCATGTGCTTTCAAATTAAACATTCTAGAAATTTGACATAATAACTGTTAGCCTAGGTGAAAGTGCTTAGTACAGTTTCCTTTCCTACCCCACAGCAGGGAAAGAAAGACCCCTGAGAACAAGTGAGTGGCACTCTAAGAGAATCCTTCAGAGGTCCTTCTAGGGTGTATCTCAGGGAAGAGCCAATACTTAGACTATGATCAAGTTCAAACAATATTAGCTAAGAAAGAACTTCAACTGCACTGATGATTTATGACTTTTTGCTTCTCTCCATCCAATATGCCCTCCCCATACAGCAACCCTAGAACAGTCCCAAAATGAAGAACAGGACAAGGTAGAAAAGAATGAAAAAATATACCGCTTCCACTTTCCCCAATGCAGATTTTCAAACAGTGGGTCAGATTTTATCTCAAGGGAGAGTACAAGCTTTGACCTCATGATAAAATTGAAGGTTTGTTCTGAGTTTAAATTTCATAATACCTAGGAATGACTCTTAATAAGGGAAGCAAGATCATTGCTATAATCAAAAACTATCAGAAAGCAATGTAACTGTCTGAGATATGATCAATGGGCGTGGAAAGGTTATCCAACAGAATGTATATTATTAGTGGTGGGGAAAAAACGAAAGGGTTTCCTATTTCTTCCTCATTGAGTTCTGCCTTTTCAAATGATAGCTACAGGCAGATGTGAGAATTTCAGTATTATTTGTTCACCATAAAAATGGATTTTTCATATGTATCCAAGAACATGCTCTCCCCTCATGTTTTTCCCTCATTTAGGAGGCTATCTTCAATTTCATCACCCTCCTGCTTATTTATAAGGTGTATTTCAAATATCACTTTATCCCTGCAGAAGTCCTTGATTTCTACTAATCCCACCTCCATGCTAGCAATTGTAATATCTATCACCTCCTTAACAAACATTTACTAGGAGTTTAATTTTTAATCTCCGTGACATGAAACATAGCAGTAAAAAAGAAGTAAGAAGATCAGTCTAATGAAGAAAAAGTCACATCAACAGTTTCAGTGCAGTGTGAAATGACTGCACAGAAAGTAAAACAACAACCTGTAGAAATTGGTGTTCTTTAGTGGAAGCTGGAGGATTATGACCTTGTGGGAAGTGAGGAGTCAGCATTGAAGAAAGATTCAGAGAAGGGGATGCAGGAAGTGGGTTCTGACAGATGTCGTGGGCTAATTAGATACTCTTTATTGCTCTGACTTAGATGCTGTCTCTTAACAAAAAAGGAATTCTCTCTTCATTTCAAGCTGTTGAAACAATATGGAAATAGAATATAGTCATATGGAAAGCCCTTAATAATGCAAAGGCATGTAATGCAAATTTTCAGAAGTGTAAAATCCATGAAGGAAGAAGAGAAAGTTAGTAGCATGACAGTAAAAAAAAAAATAGACATGGGAGATGAAGTTAAAGATAAAGATAAAGTCTTTCTAAAGACCCTAGAGTGGTCTGGAATGCAGATCCTCACTATAGCTCCTAACTCTATATAGTCTGGCATTTTTCTCCTCACCTACCCTTAGGAATATTTGAGATGTCTCTGAGGTCCTCAGAATCAGCCTTCTCTTCTTTAGCTGCATTGCATGGGGATTTGTTTCTTGTGACTAGAATATTAGAATATGGTGACAGAAATGCAAACAGCTGTTTAAAAAAAAGAAATGTAAACAGCTAAACTAAATAAAAATTGCATGTGAAAAAATGCTATTAATAGAGATTTTTACTGTGAAGATCAGTAGTGCCTTTTTCACCTTTCTTTTTACACCCCATATGTGTAGAAAAATGTCTTACAGATTATAGTTTCTCTATCAATGTTTATATGAGTTTAAGTAAAATAAATTATTAGTGAACTCCTTTGTAACCAAGTTCTATAGAGGAAGTAAAGATATAATAAGTAATAAGAGAAAATTATTGCTTTTAAAGAAGTTAATATCTGTCAAGAAAGGGAAACACCAAGCAGATAATTTCAATGTAGGGCAAGTATGGAGAGAGTAGTAAAATCCAAGTAATTTAATTTCTGGGAAAATAAATATTTGCTACAGAAAGGTCAAAAATAGTTATAGAAAATAAGCTTTTTTATTTGTATAATACTGATTTCTGTTACTTGTGAATTTTTCTCAAATATCCTTCTGACTTACACATTCAAGAAGTGTTTACTTCCACAAAGAGTAAGTCATGATCTCATGAACAATACATTTGGTGAGAAAATTTGAATTTCCTTAACAGACATATGAATAATAAACTGGGTAAATTACTTTTTGTCTGTGATCAGTCTACCTTTGCCCATACAGAGGAAACATATCAGATTTTTGTTCTTCCCTTGGACTTACTCTGATCGAGGTCCTATAGTATGGGAATCAAACCAAAAATGTTCATCAGTTTCATAATGACTATAAAATCATCTACTTGAGCAAGTATTAAGAGTAGACATAGAGAAAAACTGACTGAATTGGGGTTTTAGTATGGAGATGTAATAGAAGTACTAATATTGCCTCTGTTTTACTGTCAGCATTCAGAATAGCGTAACTGCTTTATATATAAAAATAGTTTTATATGGGCTATGTTGGTGTATCTTATAATTTGGGGGCTTGACTAAATTATTTTTAAGTCTCATTCTAGCATTAAACAAACCTAAAATTCTGAGTTATTAATTCTCAACCTAAATTTTTGGAAGTCCCAGAGGCTGTTGGCTATTTTTATAGAAAATGCCAAGGAATGCTCTTTCTTTCTTAAAAGCCCAAAACATGTGGATGAACCTTTCTTGATTATCTGCTTTTTATAATGGTGGATATTTCTGCATAAATTATGGATTTAGAGTTACCAGATTAACCCAAAGATTTTGTTTAAATCAGAACACAAAGGATCATTTCAAGATAAAATCCTCTTTGCAATTAGCTGAAAAGCAAGGTTATTTTTGTTTTTCCTTAAACAGCTTTTTGAGGTACAACTGATACATGAAGAAATTCACACATTTAATGTCTACAATTTGAGGAATTTGGATATATGCAAATACCACCATTATAATCAGGGTAATAGTTATATCCAACACCTCCCAAAATTTCCATGTGTCCTTTTCATTTTTATTTTGTTTTGCTTGTGGTAAGAACATTTAAGATGAGAATTACCCACTTAATAACTTTTTTTAAATTTAAATTCAGTTAGCCAATATATACTACATCAATAGTTTCAGTTGTAGTGTTCAGTAATTCATCAGTTGCATATAATACCCAGTGCTCATCATATAATGTGCCATCCTTAATGTCTATCACACAGTAACCCAATCCCCTCCACTTATCTCCCCTCCATCTACCCTCAATTTGTTTCCCAGAGTTAAGAATCTCTCATGGTTTGTCTCTCCCTCCCATTCAGTTTTCCCTCTCTTCCCTTATGATCCTCTACACGATTTCTTATATTCCACATATGAGTGAAACTGTATGATAATTGTCTTTCTCTGATAGACTTATTTCCCTTAGCATAATACCTTCCAGTTCCATCCATGTCGATGTAAATAGTAGATATTCATCCTTTCTGCTGGCTGAGTAATATTCCATTGTATAAATTAACCACATCTTTATCCATTCATCTGTCAAAGAATATTTTGGCTCCTTCCACAGTTTAGCTATTATGGATATTGCCGCTATGAACATTGGGGTACGGGTGTCCCATCATTTCACTACATCTGTATATTTGGGGTATATACCCACTAGTGCAGTTGCTGGGCCCTAGCATACCAATATTTCTAACTTCTTGAGGAACCGCCATAATGTATTCCAGAGTGGCTGTACCAGCTTGCATTCCCACCAACAGGGTAAAAGGGTTCCTCTTTCTTCACATCCTCACCAACATTTGTTGTTTCCTGACTTGTTAATTTTGGTCATTCTAACTGGTGTGATGTGGTAACTCATTGAGGTTTTGATTTGCATTTCCCTGATGTCAAGTGATGTGGAGCATTTTCTCATGTGTCAGCTGGCCATTTGTGTGTCTTCTTTGGAAAAATTCTGTGTCTTCTGCCCATTTCTTGACTGGATTATTTGTTTTTTGAGTGTTGAGTTTCATAAGTGCTTTATAGATCTTGGATACCAGCACTTTATCTGATCTGTCATTTGCAGATATCTTCTCCCACACCATAGGTCGACTTTTAGTTTTGTTGACTATTTCCTTTGCTGTGAGGAATATTTTTATCTTGATGAAGTCCCAATAGTTCATTTTTGCTTTTGTTTCCCATGCTTTTAGAGATGTGTCTTGCAAGAAGTTGCTGTGGCTGAGGTCAAAAAGGTTGCTCCTTATGTTCTCCTCTAGGATTTTGAGGGATTCTTGTCTCCCAATTGGGTCTTTCATCCATTTTGAGTTCATCTTTGTATATGGTGTAAGGAAGTGGTCCAGTTTCATTCTTCTGCATGTGGCTGTCCAATATTCCCAGCACCATTTATTGAAGAGACTGTCTTTTTTTTCATTGGATATTCTTTCCTGTTTTATTGAAGATTAGTTGACCATAGAGTTGAGGGTCCATTTCTGGGTTATCTCTTCTGTTCCGTTGATCTATGTGTCTGTTTTTGAGCCAGTACCTTACTATCTTGATGATCATAGCTTTGTAATATAGCTGGAAGTTAGGCATTGTGAGGCCCCAGCTTTGGTTTTCTTTTTTTAACATTCCTCTGGCTATTTGGGGTCTTTTATTGTTTCATACAAATTTTAGGATTATTTGTTTCAACCCTGTGAAAAATGTTGATAGTATTTTGATAAGGATTACATTGAACGTGTAGATTATTCCAGGTAGCATCGGCATTTTAAAAATATTTATTCTTCTAGTCCGTGAGCATGGAATATTTTTCTACCTCTTTGTGTCTTCATCAATTTCTTTCTTAGGTGTTCTGTAGTTTTTAGAGTAGAAATCCCTTACCTTTTTGGTTATGTTTATTCCCAGGTATCATATGGATTTTGATGTGGTTGTACATGGAATTGATTCCCTAATTTCTCTTTCATCAGTCTTATTGTTAGTGTCTAGGAATGGAACTGATTTCTGTGCATTGATTTTGTATCCTGCCACATTGCTGAATTGCTGTATGAGTTCTAGCAATTTTGGGGTGGACTCTTGGGTTTTCCACATAAAGTATCATGTCATCTGCAAAGAGTGAGAATTTGACTTCTTCTCTGCCAATTTGAATGCTTTTTATTTCTTTTCGTTTTCTGATTGCTGAGGATAGGACTTCTAGTACCAAGGAAATACAATTTTAAGAACATATTGTGAGCAATTATATGCCAACAAATTCAACAGTCTGGAAGAAATGGATGCATTCCTGGAAACTTATAAACTACCAAAACTGAAGCAGAAGAAATATACAACCTGAGTGGACCAATAACCAGCAAGGAAATTGAAGCAATAATCAAAAATCTCCTAAAATATCAGGATTCCAGGGCCAGATGTTCTATCAAACATCTAAAGAAGAAGTTTTACCTATTCTACTGAAGCTGTTTCAAAAAATAGAAATGGAAGGAAAACTTACAAACTTTTTCTATGAGGCCAAAATTACCTTGATCCCAAGGCAGACAAAGACCCCCACCAAAAAGGAGAATTAAAAACCAGTATCCTGGGGTGCCTGGGTGGCTCAGTGGGTTAAGCCTCTGCCTTCGGGTCAGGTCATGATTGCAGGGTCTTGGGATGGAGCCCCACATTGGGCTCTCTGCTCAGCAGGAAGCCTGCTTTCCCCTCTCTCTCTGCTTGCCTGTCTGCCTGCTTGTGATCTCTGTCTGTCAAATAAATAAATAAAATCTTAAAAAATATATATCGTTGATGAACATGGATGCAAAAATACTCACCAAGATACTAGCCAATAGGATCCAACAGTACATTAAAAGGGTTATTCACCAGGACCAAGTGTGATTCATTCCTGGGATGCAAGGGTGGTTCAACATTTGCAAATCAATCATGGTGATAGATCGCATTAATAAAAGAAAAGACAAGAACCATATGATTCTCTCAGTTGATGCCGAAGAACCATTTAACAAAATACAGCACCCTTTCTTAATTAAAACTCTTCAAAGTGTAGGGATAGAGGGAACATACCTCAATATCATAAAAGCCATCTACGAAAAGTCCACAGTAAATACCATTCTCAATGGGGAAAACTAAAACCTTTTCCCTTAAGGTCAAGAACACTACAGGGATGCCCACTCTCACCACTGTAGTTCCACTTAACAACTTTGAAGTACATAATGCCAAATTGTTAATTATAGGCACTGTGCTGTGTAGCAGATGTCTAGAACTTACTCATTTAGCACAACTGAAACTTCATTCTTATTTAACAATCAAGTACACAATGGGGAATTGATTATTCAACAAATTGTCCTGGAAAAACTGGATATCCAGATGCAAACTATAAGTAAATAAAATTGTAGTCCTACTTTATACTATGCACAAAAATCAACTCAAAATGGATTAGAGACTTTCACAAGAAACCTAAAACTGTAAAATTCCTAAAGGTTACATTTGTTTTTAACTTTATTGCAAAAATTTTAATTTATTTTATCAAGAGAAGTTCAACTCAGAGAAAAATAGCTATCAGCAGGTTGAGGTTACCATTCCTTTAATATAATTTCCCTTTGTACAATACCGAGAAGAAACAATTTTTTTTTTTGTTTTGCTCTTTTGTAAAATGTAAT
The DNA here is from genome assembly GCF_010015895.1 of Lontra canadensis. Taxonomy (NCBI): domain Eukaryota; kingdom Metazoa; phylum Chordata; class Mammalia; order Carnivora; family Mustelidae; genus Lontra; species Lontra canadensis. Next base: position 9,960,706 of record NW_022631001.1, read on the forward strand.
TAAAATATGTTCACTACAAATGTAGTTGGTTACATGGGTAAGTCCCCAAGTGCCCAAACCTGTATCAGCTCAAGGAGATAAAAGGAAAATGAGGTATATAGAACATTAATTAAAATATGGGTACATTGAAGGTTCTTTTGAATCCTTAATTTTTATTAAGCTTTCATTCCTCCATGCTTTTATATATTTGGGAGGAAAATGGTTATTTTTTGTACAAGTCAGCGAAGCTTGGTTTAATGCTCATTACAATCAAAAGCAGGTAACAAAAGACCATCGGGCATTTACAATTGTGATGTTATATTAAGCCATTACCAGAAAGGTCAATTGTTAGAGTTTCTCTTTAACTCCAAAATATTTAGACCAAAATTAATTATCTTTCTCTTTTTTACCTTCTCATATCCATGTCTGTACATCTGACTGAAGTAAAGTATTCTAAGTCAGGAAAGGTAAAGAGTTGCTTTGATGTGTTCTTTGAATTTCTCAATAAAGTACAAAAGTTAAACTCTTTAAAACCTACCAAGTGACCTACATAAACTAAAACATTTTGGAATTCAGACAAATCAAAGAAAGAATTCTTTGAGACAGAAAATAGATCTCCTTTGGTGAGCCACAGAAACTATGTTTTTTCATCAGAGAAAAATTGTACTTTTAACAGATAGACGATATTTATAGAGCTCCTTTTCTGAATATCTTTTAATAAAAGAACCTAGTCTTTTCCTCAGGGTCAAAAAGTTAAACTTTTATAAAAATCCACTACATAGGTCTGCTGGATTGCGATTAGATTGGAAACATTAGAATTGGTGTTTTCCCCCCCTGATTGTTTTAGTGCCTTTCTGTCTCTTCTATGTGTAACTTAGTATATAACTTCAAAATATATATCAGTATATTCAGTAATATATCATATGTGGAATAAAATAAAAGAGTTTCTGGTGAAATAGTGTTAAGGTAAAAATGATGTTCCATCATTACAGCATTTCTCAGAACTTTTGCTGTCATAACTTAATATAGTATGGGTCTTAGACCAGGAGTGAGATGGAGAATAATATTTAGATTTTCCATCTTAAACTTCAATAACCTGAGACAAATATTCACATTTGTCTAAAAATACTCCTCTAGATATAAGAGCTAAAAACAAACTCTAATTACCATATATGCTGCCATTCCTTATACTATCTACAACAGTGCCATTGAAATCCCAAGAAAAAGATATATGTGTCTGTATGTGTGTATAACTTTTCAATACATTGCTCATTGACAAAAATGTATGGCATCCACAGACGTCCAAATGAAAGGAACCCAGAAATCCTGAGGTATAAGCCAACATGCTGGTAGCTTTCAACATGGGAAAACATGAGAACCCCAAGTACCTAGAGTTTCTGCTTTAATGCTAATACAGTTCATTGTAAAAAGGAGGGTATTCCTCAATGGGAAATTTAATAGGAGATTCCCAGATAAAACTAGTAGAGGGAGCAATTAAGATACTGAATAGTATCACCTTTGATGCTGGGTACAAAGGAAAGGAGTAAGCTCTTTTAGGAGATAGTAATAACATCAAGCTAGTCCTTATTTGGTAAATATGTGACTAAATGAAAACAAATGCTGCCCCTATTAAAGCATCATAATTTTTTGAGACTGAAATTAATAATAAAGCTAAAATACTAGATAATGTTTGGTAATGTAGATGTTTAAAGTAATAGTGCTCTTAGTTCCTTGTAATACTTTATAGAAGAAAAAGAAATTTAAGTAACTTCAGAATATTTAAGTATATAAAGTGAAACCTCTAGAATAACTACCACATAAATAGAAAAAGAATATAATGTCAGACTATCAAAGGGAAAAAAATCAGACTGCCTATCACCCACATAAAAAAAAAAAAACGAGGGGGACACCTTTATCATCCTAAAGAAGGGAAAACAAGGCAAAAACAAGAAAACAAATGAAAGCACAAACTAAGATGGTAAAAATAAATCAAAGTATATCAGTTTGACAATGTAAAAATTGTACTGACTGCTCTGGCTCGAAGAGAACAGTTATCAAACTGTGTGACAGGTTGAGTTCACCAAGAAGAGATTTGGCATGAATGTTTATTATGGAAAGCCCTTGGAGATAAGAGCTCTACAAGGGAACGAAAGCTGCTTTGGGAATACCAAAAAATCGAGTTCAGTATAGTCCAATGACTAACCCCACAGACAGCCTTGGAGCTAAAAAGGCCCTTCTGAGTTTTCCTAAATTGGGTTGTGATATCCAGGTCTACATGATCTGCCACAAGATCACAGGCCATCCCAGCACTGGAGCACTTTAGGTTCTCTGCAATCTTTAGGTTGCAAAATGACTGGCAAAATGAGTGTTTAATTTTGGAGTGTCCAGTTAGGATTTTTACTTAGAACCTAGTAGAACAAAAAATTCCCAAACCCAAAACCAAAGCAGCAGAAGTAAATAATAAGGGTAATGGCAGAAAGCAGAATTTAATGCAATTTAAAACAAAAATGCAAGAGATCAAATGATAATAGAAAATCAATAAAATGTCTGGTTCTTTGAGAACATCAATAAACTTGACAAACCACCAAGACTGGCAAAGAAAAGACAAACTACCAACATCACTAATGAAACATGAGATACACTAGAGACTCTTCAAACATCAAAAGAATAAGTGAGTAAAGTGATCAACTCTACACACATACATTTGGCCAGTTATGAATCTCTGTAATTAATTGGTGGAGAGACAGACCACTAAGCCAGTGGGGCAAAATAGAACCCAGATAGAGAGCTACACAAATATGACAGCTGATTTCTGATAAAGATGCAAAAGCAACGCAAGAGTGAAAAGATAGCCTTTTCAACCAATAGCGCTGAAGCGGTTGGATATCCACAGGAAAAAAATAAAAAGAATATTAATCTAAACTTAGCACTTTATTCAAAAATTAACTAAGTGAATCAATGGTTTAAATGTAGCATAAGCTATTTAAAAAAAAAAAAAACAGAAAATCTTCAGGATCTATGTCTAAGCAAAAAGTTCTAGATGGCACCAAAAGTATGATCCATAAAGGAAGAAAATTGATAAGCTAGAATTTATTAAAATTAAAAAAGAAAACTTATTCTCTGTTGACCCTGTTAAGGTGATGAAAATACAAGTTACAGACTGCATATCTAACAGAAGGCTAATATATAGAATATGTAAAGAGCTCCTGAATCTCGAAAGGAATAAAATCTGTTTAGAAAATGGGCAAAGATATGTAGAGACACTTCACCAAAGAGGATATACATAAAACAAATAAGAACATGAAAAAATGCTCATCATCTTAAGCCATTAGGGATGTGCAGATTAAAACCACAATGAGCTATAACTGCCCATAAAAATAACTAAAATAAAAATAGTGACAACACCAAATGTTGGCAAAGATGCAGAGAAACTGTATCACTCATATGTTGCTATTGGAATTGTAATTCTGTAAAAGTTTAACTGTAACCATTAGTTTGTTCTCTATGATTGAGAGGTTGTTTCTTGATTTGCCTTTTTTAAATTAATTAATTAATTTATTTTGCTTTTGGTCTTATGTTTCTTAAATTCCATATGTAAGTAAAATCCTATGTTATTTCCCTTCCTCTGAGTTAGTTTAAAATTATACTGTCTAGATCCATCCACACTGTTGCAAACGGTAAGATTTCATTCTTTTTATGGCTGAATAATATTCCATTGTGTATATATAACATTTCTTTATCAATTCATCTATCTATGGACACAGGCTGTTTCTGTAATTCGTTCATTGAAAATATTGCTTCATTAAACACAAGGATGCATTTATCTTTTCAAGTTAGTGTTCTTCTATTTTTTGGATAAATACCCAGTAGCAAAATTAGAGGATCATAAGGTAGTTCTATTTTGAATTTTTTGAGGAACCTCCATACTGTTTTCGGTAGTGGCTGCACCAGTTGCATTCCCCACCAACAGTGCAGGAAGGCTCCCCTTTCTCTACATCCTTGCCAACACTTGTTGTTTCTTGTGTTGTTGATTTTAGGCATTCTGACAGATGCGTGTTGATATCTCATTGTGGTTTTAATTTACTTTTCCCTGATGATGAGTGATGTTGAGCATCTTTTCGTGTGTCTGTTGGCCATCCGGATGTCTTCTTTGGAGAAATGTCTGTTCATTCTTCTGCCCACTTTTTAATTGGATTATTTTGGGGGAAGGATTTTGAGTTGTATAAATACATTCTTCATATGTTTTTGATATTAACCTTTTATTGGCTGTGTCATTTGTAGATATCTTCTCCCATTCAGTAGATTGTCTTTCAGTTTTGTTGATTGTTCCTTTGCTCTGCAGAAGCTTTTTATTTTGGATGTAGTCCCAATAGTTTATATTTGCTTTTGTTTCCCTAGACATATCAAGAAAAGTGTTGCTATGGCTGATGTCAAAGAAATTACTGCCTGTACTGTCATCCAGAATTTTTATGGTTTTAAGTTTCACACTTAGGTCCTTAATCCATCTTGAGTGTATTTTTGTATAGTGTAAGAAAGTGATCTAGTTTCACTTTTTGCAAATAGCTGGCCAGTTTTTGTAACACCATTCACTGAAGAGATTATTTCCCATTGTATATTCTTGCCTCCTTTGTCTAGGATTAATTGACCACAAATCATTTATTTCTAGACCTCTCTTCTGTTCCATGGATCTATATGTCTCTTTTTTTGTGTCAGTACTATGCTATTTTGATTACTAAAGCTTTGTAATAAATCTTGAAATCTGGGAATGTGACGCCTCCAGTTTTGCTTTTCTTTTTCAAGATTGCTTTGGCTACTCAGGGTCTTTTGTGATCCTATATAGATTTTAGGGTTTTTTTGTTCTAGTTCTGTGAAAATGCTGTTAGTATCTGATAGGGATTACATTAAATTTATAGATTGCTTTGGGTAGTATGGATATCTTAACAATATTTGTTTCCCCAATCTTTGAGCATGGGATATCTTCCCATTTGTTTGTGTGATTTTCAGTTTCTTTCTTCAATGTTTTATAGTTTTCAGAGTAAAGGTATTTCCCTCTTTGGTTAAATTTATTCTTAGATATTTTATTATTTTTGGTGCAATTTTAAATGGGATTATTTTCTTAATTTCTCTTTCTGCTGATTCATTATTAGTGTACACCAATGCAATGGATTTTCTGTACATTAATTTTGTATCCTGCTACTTTATTGAATTCATTTATCAGTTCTAGTAGTTTTTTGGAGCCATCTTTAAGATTTTCTATATAAAGTATCATATTTTTGGCAAATAGTGAAAGTTTTACTCCTTCCTTGCCAATATGGATGACTTTTCTTTCTTTTTGTTGTCTGATTGCTCTGACTAGGACTTCCAGTACTATGTTGAATGAAAGTGGTGAGAGTGGATATATTGTCTTATTCTTGACCTTAGTGGAAAAGCTCTCAGTATTTCGCAATTGAGTATGTTAGCTGTGGGTTTTTCATAGATGACCTTTATTATACTGAGATATGTTTCCTCTAAACCTGCTTTATTATCATGAGTGGATGTTGTACTTTGTTAAATACTTTTTCTGCATCTATTAAAATGATCATATCATTTTTATCCTCTCTTATTAATGTGGTATATTACATTAATTGATTTGCAAATACTGAACTACCCTTGCATCCCAGGAATTAATCCTAGTTGATTAGGAGAATGATTTTTTTAATACATTGTTGGATTCTGTTTGCTAATATTTTGTTGAAGGAATTTTGTACCTATGTACCTATATGCATCAATGATATCAGCCTCTAGTGTTCTCTCTCTCTCTCTCTTTTTTTTTTTTTTTTTTTTTTTCAGTGACTCTATTTGGTTTTGGCATCAGGGTAATAGAATAAATTTGGAAGCTTTTCCCCTCTTCTGTTTTTTGGAATAGTTTAAAAAGAATAGGTGTTAACTCTTCTTTAAATGCTTGGTTGAGTTTAACTGTGAAATCATCTGGTCTAGGACTTTTGTTTGTTGAGAACTTTTTTTTAAGATTGTACATATTTATTTGTCAGAAACAGAGAGAGCACAAGCAGAGGGAGAAGCAGGCTCCCTACCAAGGAAGGAGCCCAATGCAGGACTCAATCCCAGGACCCTGGGATCACAACCTGAGCTGAAGGCAGCCACTTAATTGACTGAGCCACCCAAGCATCCTTTTTTGTTGAGAATTTTTTTGTTGTTGTTGATGATTCAGTTTAATTGCTGGTGATCAGTCTTTTCAAATTTTGTTTTTTCCTGTTTTAGTTTTGGGAGGTTTTGGGGAAATATATCCATTTCTTCTAGGTTGTCCAGTTTGTTAGCATATACTTTTTCATAGCATTCTCTTAAAATTCTTTGTATTTCTGTACTATTGACTGTTATTGCTCCTCTCTCATTTGTGATTTTATTTATTTGAGTCCTTTCTCTTTTTTTTCTTGATAAGTATGGCTACTAGTTTATCGATTTTGTTGATTTTTTAAAGAACCAGCTCTTGATTTCATTGATCTGTTCTATTGTTTTATAGTTTCTATCTCATTTATTTTTGTTCTAACTTTTATTATTTCCTCCCTTCTGCTGGTTTTAGGTTTGGTTTGTTCTTTTCCTAGCACCTTTAGGTGAAGGTTAAGTTGTTTGAGATTTTTCTTACCTCTGGAGGTATGCCTGTATTCTGTAAACTCCCGTCTTAGAACTGCTTTTGCTGCATCCCAAAGGTTTTGAACTATTGTGTTTTCATTTTCCTTTGTTTCCATGTACTTTTTTTTATTTCTTCCTTTATTGCCTGGTCAATCCATTCATTGCTTGGTAGCATGTTATTTAACCTCCATGTTTTGTAGTTTTCCAGATTTTTTTTCTTGTGACTGACTTCTAGTTTCATAGTGTTGTGGTCAAAATGGTGCATGGTAAGACTTCAGTTTTTGGGGTTTGTTTGTTTGTTTGTTTGTTTTTAATTTGTTAAAGCCTGTCTTGTGGCCTAATATGTGATCTGTTCTGGAGAATGTTTCATGTGCACTTGAAAAGAATGTGCATTTTGTAGTTTTAGGATGAAATGTTCTGAATCTGTCTGTTAAATCCATCAGGTCCAGTGTGTCATTCAAAGCCATTGTATCCTTGTTGATTTTCTGTTTAGATGACCTGTCCATTCATGTAAGTGTTAAAGTTCCCTACTATTAATGTATTTCTATCAATTATTTCCTTTATGTTGTTGTTATTAATTGTTGTATCTTTTTGGATGCTTCATATTGGGTACATAAATATTTACAGTTATTAAATCTTTTGTTGTATTGTTCCCTTATAAAGCACTTATAAAGTGCTTTATAAGTGTTCCCTCTATAGTATCCTTATGTGTCTTTTGTTACAGTTTTGTTTAAAGTCATTTTTGTTCTGTGTAAGTATTACCACTTAGGCTTTCTTTTCACTTTCATTTGCATGACAAATGCTTTTCAATCACAAGAGTCTTTTAAATGTGGAAGAGGGAAGTGGAATAGTCTGCTTCTGAGTGATGTGAAGAAAGAAAAATTCCAAAGGACATTGCTGGCTTTCAAGAAGGAAAAAGGAAGCCACTAGAAGCTGGAAAAGTCAAGAAGATGGATTCTCCCCTAGAAACTCTAGTTAGGATTCCAGCAGTGTTGACACCTGATTTTAGCCCATTGAGAGTCATTTCAAACCTCCGTCCTCCAGAACTGTAAGATGATAATTTTGTTTGTTTTAAGCCCCTAAATCGTGGTATTTCTTTTTTTATAGCAGCAGTGCCTGAGGTGATCTTAATTGTGTTTTAGAAATTTTGGAAGATGTTACCCCTGGGGAAAACTAGCTGAAGGGCACATGAAATCTAACATTGGAATCTACAGTTATCTCAGAAATGGAGTTTAATTTACACACACACACACACACACACACACACACACATGCTTTCCTCAGTAATTTGGAATAGATTTAATTTTAGAATTTTATTAATATTTGTCTAAGAGTTTTAACATCTTGTTTTCTCATTTAAAAGTTGTCTTTTGAAGCATATATTTAAAAAAAAATAATCACAGTATTGAGATGATGATCCTGGTCTTGGTATCAAAGCATTTTTGCTAATAACTGACTCCATTTTTATAATGAGATACTGGATTTATATGTGCTTTTTCAGGATCATATTATATATAGAGAGATACTATAATGTGATACATGTATTGGGCTCTGCAATTGGGTGTTTTCAAAGCCAGTCTGACCAACAGTCTAGTCTAACCATAAACAAATTATTTAAACTTTCTGAGAAATTTTCTCACCTGTGAAATTGGGGATAGTTATGGGATACCCTACAGTACCGCTTATTGTGAAATGTTGATAATTAACTTTTTTAAAGAAAATATGCTATATTTGTGTTTGCATCAGATTAAGTTAAAAAATGCAGAGTATTCAAACTTTTAATTATCTGAGAGTGAAATTATCTGAGAGTAAAAATCCCTATGTACCAATCCATGCCTACTTAGGAAAAATTCTAATTTGTGTGGTCCTCACCAGAAAGTGCTTTATAAGTGGCCCCAAAAGATGCTTTCCTAATTTATCTTTTTTCATGATGAAAAGGCCAAGTGATTTAAGGCATTTAGAAAGTGACTTTTGACTTAATACCAGGTAATATAGTTGGGATAGATCTATACAAGTACTCAAAGTAGTATTTTTCTGTTTATTTTTCTGACATCCTACGATGTTTCTGATTGAAGGGTGAGTTTCATTTTTCTGACAATGAATGGATCCTTCAGAGATCATGTTAAACCTATTTTCTATTAAAAAGAAGGCAAATTGCAAGTTATCTCCTGGGACACTAAAGGCATCTGAGACTCACATACTTATTTGAATATTAAACATCATTTTAGGAAATAAAAGCTATCCATATAACTTTTATTCGAATTTGCACACCTATAAATTAGGTTCTAAGATTCTTCAGAGTATAAGTGGAAATCTTTAAAATTTCCTCTGAGAAATAAAAGAACACAATGAGCAGTGATTTGATTTCTAGCCTCTCTTCATGAATTCATTGAGTGTTAAGTACTATTGTATTTTACTAGATGGGATAGTTCCATAAGGTATCCAGTGTTAAAACAGGATACCAAGTCCCTGAAAACCTGTTCCTTGCCTTTTGAGATAAGGGTGCAGAACTGTGTGTGACAGAACCCAATCAAAATTTAATTGTCTGAGCATCCCTTTCACCGTGATTGTGCTAAAAGAAAACAAAAGTTAGTGTGATGGAGAAAACCAAGTAAAATGAGAAAGTTTCTCACCTGGTGGAATTATCTACTCGAATCTACGACATTATGGATATGCCTACTCATAAAGAGAGTGCCTCAGTGGTTTTAAGTCTCTGGCCCTCCTGGGACTTAGATGTCTCTATATCTGCAGTGAACTCCACCTATATCAGTATTAATATTGTGCCCCAGCTGGCAAGAGATTTTTATTATTGTTTCAACTGTCAGCTGCTGTGAATAAGAAAGTAGGTCAGCATCCCATGATAAGAAGATCAAGCATAATTACAGATGTCTTTAAGACAGAGAGAGAGGTATCAGTGACATAGGAAGCTGATTGAACTTTGTATAACCAATTATTCAGAAAACTTATATAACTTTATAATATGCTGATAATATATATGAATGAACTACGATAACCCTTTGTGCTGAGATAGAGAAATGAAGAGACCACTGTGGTCAGACCCCAGAGAGGATACATACAGATGTATTAGGGGAGGGTAGATGGCGCACAGGATGTGTAGAGCTGTGTAATCATTTGTGCTGTCTCTTGCGCCTTGCTAGTGGAGATGTACCTTCCCTTTCTTTAGTCCCTAAAGGATACAGAAAGGACCATAATAAATGGATTGAACACTAGTAAGCTTGCTTTTGAAGTGGGAATTATGCATTCACAAGCTGGCCTCTAACTCAGAGAATACCTGAAGTAGAAAGTTAAAGTTATCACAGTAAAATCATCCCTGCTTTAAGATTTTCAGGGTAACATTGGCTTCTGAAGAATATTTTATAATAATATGTCTACAAAAAAATTTACAATAAAATACAAAAGGTTCTACCTCAGAGCCTTCTGCGTGGTGACTACAAAGGTCTGAGGGGTTAGAAAGATTTGCTGCACTAATGATTTTTTGTGTTTTTGCTTCCCACATACTGTGGAGATATTTTCTTGGTAAAGAATAAATCCCATATGAATATAACATATTATTTGCCTTGGCCCTTGTTATATTCAAGCAGAAAACTTATTCTTATCAAGAATAATACTAGTTCTGGGACTAGCCTGTAAGTAAAGCTGAAATGTAGTTCAATACAGTTGCCTTCACTCACTTATTCATCCAACAAAATTGAGTACTCCCTGTGCTCCAGATACTATTAAAGGTGCTGAGAGTTATTCAGTAAACAAAACAAATTACTCCTATGGACTTATATTCTAATGAAGGAATACGTTAACAAAGAAATATATACTATGCTAGTTGACAGTAAGTGCTATGAATAATAGAAGTAATGATAATAGTAAGAAAAACAGTAGTAGTAGTAAATAGTCATGTAAAGGAGTAGGAGAGAAAAATGGCAGGAGCAGAAGTAAGAGAAATGGGGGCAAGGCTACAAGAGTCAGAGCAAGTGGGACCTGAGGCCCTAGTAAGTATCTTGAATAACAGGGGAGTCCTTAGAGTTTTGAAGAGATAAGTACAATATCCAAATTAACCTTGAAAAAACACCACCTCAGGCAATTTTGTGGATAGTCAACAAATGCAGTAGTAGTGAGATCAGTGAGAAGACTAGAACAATAATTCATGTGGTTTGAAGTGGGGCGACAATAGTAGAGGTGGGGAGGTGAGCAGTGGTCAGGTTCTGGGTAAATTTTAAAGCCCTTCCAAATAGGATGTGTTGAAGGAATGGAATTGGTAAGTGAGAGAGAGAAAGTAGTCCAGAAACTCAGTGAGCTTTGGTTTGAGCAATTGGAATAGACTGGAGATGCCATTACTGAGACCTAGAATAATAGGTGAGGAAAGAAGCTCAGAAGCCTGTTTGGAAACATTGACATCGACGGCATTCTTGGACATGCAAGAGAGGCTGAGGGGATTGCTGAATGTTCATGTCTGAAGTTCAGAAGAGGGAGTGAGGCTGCAGTTATAAATTGGGAAGCCTTCAGCGTATTAAATCCATGGGATGGTATGATATCACCTAGGAAGTAAATGTAGATAGAGACAACTTAAAGCTTTGTTATGATTGATGTGTTTACATAGCAAGAATTATACTAGTTCATAATTTAGGGCTCAGGCCAGCTGGTAACAGGTTGCATATGTCTAAGCATTAAAAGAGAGGGTTAAAAAAAAAAAAAAAACCTTCTTCCTCCTGTTTCAAAATTGTTGAACTACTGAAACATCTCTAATGAGGGAGGGTGGTGATGTCATCCACAGAAGAGATTCTTGTACCCTACAGAAAAAGAGATACGAGAGATGGCGTCTTTGGCCCAAAATAGATTTTTGCTGGCTCTCCAGATTTGAAAAATTCAAGTTTTTGTTTCTATTCCAATAGGGCAACAATGATTGATTCAAAGATACAGTCAAGAAAATTCATGATTCTCAAAAAAGATTTGGGGAGATTAAATCCCAAGAAAGCACTCCACTTCCTAAAAAATTGGCCAAAGGGTGATGAGAGCGGTTGTCATTTAGAATATAATGTTGGTGTAAATTCGGGAACAGTCACAGCCTGCCCTCACACCCAAGCAAGGCCTGTGACCTTGTTTGCAGTTAACACCAGCTTTGTGGAGTCTTATTTCTACAACTCAAAATTCTCATTTATAATATTTCACATTCTTTGCTTAACTTTTCTATATAGTTTTTCTAACTTGTAGACAGGCAATGAAAGATATAAAGATGTCAATTTTTTAAATTGGTGTTTGTAATACGTTGATATTGCTGTCCTCTTTACAGATTCTCTTTGCTCCTTCTTCCATTTGGTTCATTTTTCAAGTAGAGACGTAGAAAGCGAAATAATTCTATGCATCATCTGGGTTTATTCTGTGTTTTGGGTAATAGCAGGTGACAGTAGAACGTTTTGTTGCTGACAGTCATTGGGTGAAAGGGAGCTGGGGAAGGTCCAGTCGCAGACTTCTGATTTCCCTCTGCCTCGTTGCTGTAATGTGCATTTGTAAAGAAGCTTTGGACTTTGCATTTTTTATTTTTCACACTTGCAAAGGAAGAGAAAGCACTGCAATTCTGGGCATGTGTAGTTAGCTATGATGGCTCTCTATGAAGTAGTCCATTAACCTGTGGCCATCCGAGGAAAACTGTGGCGCATAAAATCCCTTCCTTCTAACAGATTGTCAAAGGGCTGGATGTCTTTTGGTGGCATTCCCTTCTTTAGAACCCTGGCAATATCATCTCTGAAAGTACTACCTAGTAATTGTAAATCTGTGTAATAAAAGTAAGATACATGAATTTTTTAAAAAAAGAGGAAGAATTCAAGAGAAAAGGAAAAAACTAACAAAGTGACAGAGAGTACTAGAACTCAAACCGATTTTCTAGTACTTGCTCTACTATTAATTGTGTGACCAAGGGCAGGTCAGGAAGCTCTATTAATTTAACATAATAATCTGCCTAATGAGATGCTATGAGATAATACATGAAATTGTTTAATTATAATATAAAAATGCTGAATAAGTTTGCTCAGGGCATAGCAAAGTAACATAGGTAAATTGCTGTCTTAGTAATAAAATCTACATATTTTATCCAGCATATTATGTAGCGCCTTTAAAATCGTTAAATAACTTAAATATTTAGAAGTCTTGCTCCATTGATTAGTTCATTAACTCATCGATTAGTTAAGAAAACTAATTTGTTTTTGAATGTACTGTATGTGAACTTGTGTCTTGTTAAATGAAGGGCTCCCACAGAACTTGTAGCAAACATAAATATCTCTCAGAGCCATCACCCCCTCGCCAGGCTGATATGTTCCCCAAGGCTGTGTTATCTCTGGAGGTAGCCAATGAGGACTTCTTTAATGAATGACTGCATCAGTCATCTATAAAGCCTTAACAAGAAAAGAGTCTCTTTAATGACACTAACCTAAAACCATTGCAGAACCACTCCAAACTATTCCCATCCCCACTTTCCCCTATCTATTCTACACATTTCTTCATGTTTAACAGCATAATCTAATCAAAGCAAAGACACAGTAAAAAGCAGAGTCTAAATTTATTGACCCAAAATTACATTGGACTACATTTGCCTTATTGCAAATGAAAGCAAGATAATAAATGTCTATAAAAAAAAATAGAAATTCTTCTGTAGGTCAATGTGTATTTATTTTAAAAGTTTGTAATTTTAATTTATCTTTAGTATATTTATCACTTAACAAGAAATGCAAATTTTGTATTGTATTTAGAAAAGTCATCAAAGTTTTTAACTTAATTTCAAATTTCCTCAGGATATTTGTGTTCACAGTAAGCTAAATAAAGCTGGTGGTGGCAAATATAGATATATTATAGTCTGCCCATGTTATTAGTAAAAGCAGAAGTATGTATCAAAATTATTTTCTGGGGGCACCTGGGTGGCTCAGTCGTTAAGCGTCTGCGTTCGGCTCAGGCCATGATCCCAGGGTCCTGTGATGGAGCCCCGCATCAGGCTCTCTGCTCAGCAGGAGGCCTGGTTCTCCCTCTCCCACACCCTCTCCTTGTGTTCCCTCTCTAGCTGTTTATCTCTCTGTCAAATAAATAAATAAAATCTTAAAAAAAACCAACAACAACTATATTCTATACATACACACACACACACACACACACACACACACACACACATCACCTAGGCAACCTTTTAAAATTGGGACATGCAGAGAATATTCAAAATGAGGATCAATTTAGAATTTCATTAAGCCCCTGGTGAACAGAGGAACATGATAAAATTCTTAATCATTGCATACACAGAAACTTCATTTTTTTTTTCTTTTAGATATTTTTTAGAACTGATTCATTGTTCTCTCAACTACAAAAGGCTTTCATGACCTCTGGCCCAAGCCCCTCTTACCTCCTGTTAGTAAAAACCCCTTACTTCCCATGTAACCACCTTTGTGGTTAAACCTTTGTAACCACAAAGCTGAGGAAGTCAGAGAAGTTTTAATTGGGAAAGGGGGCTTCTCTTCCGGAAAACGGCACTTAGGCTGGGGAGATGACCACTTGCTCACTTCAGTAATCAAGCATTGATTTTTGAAATTGAAGATTTCTCTCAGCAACAACAGAACAGAGTGTAATGGTATGCAAAATTCTAATGGGTTAATTAGGCATATATTGGGCAGTTTGTCACCTCACCAGAATTTACAAAATTGATTGCATGAGTAAAACATTCTGGGATTTAAGCCCATTATTTCCAAATGAATTCTTGTGAAATTATGTGTTTTCTAGATGGGGTCTGCAGTTTTGACTTTACCTGCCACTCCCTTTTCTGATAAACAGCTTGTTAAATTCTAATTATCTTACCAAGGGTAGAAAACCTATATGTGGAAGCTAAATTGTTTTCCATAAACATTTAATTGCTTATCAGATTATTCATTGGTCGTCTGAGAGGGAGCAGATATCTGATAGAGTGAAAAAAGGACAACTGATATTTGAAGAATCTGGGACAAAGCTGTGCAGAAAAGAAAGCAAGAAATGTCTACACTGTATGGGATTCTGGTATGGGCTAGGTTTTTTTCGTTGATTTTTTTTTGGGGGGGGGGTTTAAAGATTTTATTTATTTACTTGAGAGAGCAATAACACAGGGAGGGGGCTAGAGAGAGAGCCTGAGCAGGGGGCAAGGGCAGAGGAAGAGAGAGTAAATCAAGGCTGAACTTGGAGCCGGACACAGACTCCAACCCAGGATCACCAAATCATGATCTGAGCGGAAGTCAGATGCTTAACCAACTGAGTTATCCAGGCACCGGGCTGTGGGGTAGGATTTAAGAGCATGGAGTGATAAATGGCAGAGTGGTAAGTAGCAGCAGTCATTGAGTCAGTGGAGAAGAAAAGATAAAGGGAAATAAATGAATGAAGCCTGATGGACAGTACTTTCGCCTACTTAAAAATCTTGTCTAGAGCTAGCTTTGCTATTTTGTGTCTAGTCTGTGAAGAAAGAGATGTAAAACCTCATATTAAACAGCCACAGTATTCTTGCTATGATTCTACTAGGGCCAAAGAAATAGCCCTTATCACTTTCAACACATTTTCTGTCTTCAGTTATGTTCTTGATTTCTAAAGTTAAATATACCAAACTGCTGATTTTTGTGTTGACTCTTGGGAATATCAAAGTCCTGTGTGCATTTTTAAAAAAATATATTTCTAAATTAAATGTTCAAAATTTACTTCTTTGCACCAGATGATGAAGCTGGTAAAACTATAGAAGCAATTAAGTTCTATTAGACTGTTTCACAGTGTCTCTGGGAAAGTGCTTCTGGCTTCATCATTTTAGTCAGTTTAAATGAGATTGGAAGAGTCACCAGGGAATCCGCTGCGCAGAGCTGCCTCCTGGCTGTGGACGAAATGGCCAGCTCTAGCAGGACTTTCCTCTCCATGATTTTGTTACAAGTGACAGCTGTGTTCCTAGTGCAAAAATAAAAACTTAAAGCCACCCACGGAGTTCTCCCCAAAATAACTTATTGCCAGGAGATCTGAATCTGATCTAGAAAGTTTTCTGTTTGTTTTTATTTTTTATTTTTTTTTTATTTTTTAAAAGATTTTATTTCTTTGAGAGAGAAAGACAGAGACAGAGCATGAGCAAAGGGGAGGGGCAGAGGGAGAGGGAGAAGCAGACTCCCTGCTGAGCAGGGAGCCTGATGCCTGCTCCATCCCAGGACTTTGAGATCATGACCAGAGCCTAAAGCAGATGCTTAACTGACTGAACCACCCAGGTACCCTTATTTTTGACTTTTTAGAGGATAATTTGAATCAGTGTATTTCGACATCCAAGTGTTTGGAGATATTATAAAATACACATTTTTATAGACAGCAGATTGGAGAATCTTGATTGGAAATCAAGTCTTTGGGATTTCCAATAGCTTGATAGTGGTTGTCCCCAAATTCCCTGATGATTCTCAACTCAGGTGGCCAAGGGAGAAAATATCAGACTCTGTGCATGTGTACGGGGTGGGGAGGGGGTAGCAGCCCAGGGATCCTCTCCTCTGACCTTCTGCTCGTCCCTCTGCAGTGTAAGAACCACTGCTGCAGATGACCTAACTGCCAATCTGACTTGCTCTGGTGACTTTCTCTTAATACTGTTTCCAATTCCTTCCTCTGAACAACAGAATATGTGATTGCTTCTGATGAACACAGTTATTGAAAATAGAAGCAGAATGAATCTAACTGGGATTAAATCTTGAAACACGGTAGTTTTCAAAAGCTAACATATGAGAGCACCTCAGTGCAATTTACAAACGAACGAGGTGATGCACGTTTTACCACTATATTTCTGAACAGACTGAGCAGGACATATAAGCAGTCAGTAGCCTATATATGTACGTGTGTGTGTGTGTGTGTGTGTGTGTGTGTGTGTGTGTGTGTAGTCTGGGGAGGTTCACTCTGCCTTCCTCTGATAGAAAAAAGTTTTGAGGTTGGTATAAATCCACAGAGTAACTCCTTATGGATTGGCTGGTACCAGATGAACCATCTCTTTAATTGGATATCTTTTTAAAGGTGGAGTTGCTGCTATGTTCTGCTAATTATGACTAGTTCCAACATCTCATTGTTCCATTTCAATATTTCCATATTTCCATGTTTCATTGTCCCACTTGCCTGGTTTTAGATCTTTCTGTCTCCATCTGCTAGTTTCTTGCACATCTTTCTTACATGACTCCAGCTTCCTTAACCCCATTCCAATTTATCTGGTCTGTTTCCTGACTATCATGGCATGGAGTAAGATACTTAAAATCTGTAGAATGAAGGCGTTATTAGCATTTGCTTCACTGAGTTGTCAGACAAAAGAAAATGGTGCATGTTAGGTATGGTTAAAATTAAATAAAATAATAAAATTCCAAGAGTGGACTTGGAGATTCCCCAAGCAGACAAAAATGTTTGAGCTACACAGTGAAACTTAATTTAGCTTATTCTGCAAAACGAACAAAATTTAGCTTGGGCCACTTCTTATGAAGGCCTCTGATAATCATAAAAGAAATATAAATTATCTCCCTAAAAGTGGTTTACCATAATTGCTTTTAAACAATCCCTTGTCTTCTGGAAACTCCAATCATTGTAAAGGTTAAATAACATCCTTCTTTTCACTTTACAAGCCATCTTGTAATGCCACACCCCGGTGCCGCCTATCAGTCTTTGAATTTATTTATTTATTTTTAAAGATTTTATTTATTTATTTGACAGACAGAAATCACAAGTAGACAGAGAGGCAGACAGAGAGAGAGGAGGAAGCAGGCTTCCTGCTGAGCAGAGAGCCCAATGCGGGGCTCGATCCCAGGACCCTGAGATCATGACCTGAGCTGAAGGCAGAGGCTTTAACCCACTGAGCCACCCAGGCGCCCCTGGTCTTTGAATTTAAAGCTCCCAGTTCATGAACTGCTTTCTGTGTGCGCACTAAAGTAAACTTTTACTGATCACTATTTCAGTGATCCAGTGGTTTTGTTTCTGCTGTTTCTGAAGTGTCAACAGTCCTTAGCACAGGAACCCGCCACTGTAATTCTCCCAAATAAATATTTGTTATTACTAGTATTTTTCTATGAGTAATAGTATTTTCTTTATATCTCAGACCTGACCTTTGCAGTATTCACTTTGGCCTCATCTGAAGCTGTGCTTTTGATGGAGTATCAGCTGATACAAATCTCAGCAAGGTTCCCACCAAAGCCCCCTTGAGTTTCTAATCATCTGGCTGCCTCCTCCTGTCTGATTCTGTCTTGGACTTGATGGAATTCTGTTCATAGTTCTACCATTAAATCTCACTTGTCTGAGAAGGAAATGGTAGGCAGTACCTAGATTTTGTCTAAATGACAACAGGCAGGCACACAATACAGATTTTAGATATTTAATGACTAATGGTCACCATTAACTGGAATATTCTGTTTTTGAGTTCACACCGTTGTCAGAAAGCATTCATTCAATCATAAAATACGTTTTGGATGTCTTCTTGAAGCTTCAGACTTTCACAGTATATAATCTCAATATAAAAAATAACCTGGTAATTGAAAAACTGCTTAAGAAAGGTTTCATGAGTCTAGAGCTGCTCTGTCCATTAGGGCAGCTGCATATGTCTCTTTGAATTTAAATTAAATAATTAAAAAGATATGAAAACAAAAACCACTCCCTGAGTCACACTAGCCACACTTAAGTCTAGAGTCACCAGAAGTGGGTAGGTTCTACATTTATTAAATAGAACAGTATAAAACACTTCCATCATCACAAAAGTTCTACTGGATACTACTAGGTTAGAGAGAAGTAACCAATATTCTAATTTATCTATACTAAAACCCTCAAAAATGCATAGTGCAAAACAGACATAAAGCCAAATGTAAAAGAAATTGGCCTTACAAGGGCTCTGACCTAGCAAACAGGAAGGACACCCAGTAAGTACCTATTTCTTTAAGTGTTTGGACATGTTGTTTCCTGGGGGAATCAATTTGGTTCAGACTATTCAATTCCCCACCAGACCGATGTTTCTTAACTGTGTCAGCAAGCTTGTTCGTGGCACAAATTAGAGACCTTGAAAAAGCATCAACTTGTATCAGGAGACTTGCAGATTTCACTGGCATCTCATTGCTCCAAATACCGAGCAAATTATCAGCTGCAATAAACTGGAAAAATATGCTCTCCTCAACTTATTTAATACAAACTTGGATGGAGTATCTAGTGACCATCTCACTCAACCTAAAGAACTCTGGTGATACAATCCAGGATTGGTGGTTATTTAACCTTAAAGAATACGGCACTCTTTTTTTCTAATTGACTGACATTCCTGCCATATTGGTCATTAAGTTCCATCATGTGAATATCATCATTGCTCAATATCATCATTGTAGAAAGCCCTAAGTTAACACTTAGCGATTTACCAGATACCTGGATTTTAGAATATTGATTTCCTTGCATTTTTTCAGAATTCTGGAAATAAAAATTAATACCTAGAAAAATTGAAGATATTCAAAAAGGCTTGACAACTGCAAATTTTTCCAAAAGGAGATAAAGAATGATTGTACTTTTTTAAAAAATAATATATATGAAAGATAGACCATTGAGACAATGGAATTGGAAAACAGTATCCTGCATGGTTTAACAAGTTTAAAGACCATGTTGTTGATTAGCTCTACTTTTGAAAAACTCCTTTTTATTACATTCTTTACTTAAACACTTCCAGTTACAGTAACTCAAAAGGAAGTGTACTTTATAAAAAAATTTACTTTCCTAATTAAGAAAATAATATACCTTTATTGTACAAATCTCAGAAAACACAGAAACATATGTGGCAGAATCACATATATTAAGATGTTAATTTGTATTTTGTTCTTAAAATATCTTTCCAACCCATGTTCCAAGTTAGAACTCTTTGTTTTTCATTACTCAGGAAAGATTTCCATAACTAAGCTGAAAGCTGAAGTTGTTTGCAATAATTTCCTTTCCTGGATCTAGTTTTCTGAAAGTCTGAGGCCCTGGGGCAAGAAGTTTCTCTCGGGAAAGGACCAATGAGCACTTTCTGGTGGAAAGAAGTAGCTGCCATGGGCCTATGACTAGGAAGGATGGTAAAAGGGATGCAGAGTCTTGGGTTTGAAAGGGATTGGGACACATGACATGATTATTTGCTGTCCTTAAAAAAAGGTGGTAGGTATAGGGGGTTGTGGGATATAAATGAGATATACCGTGGTTTAAAAATATTCTGGGGGTGCCTGGATGGCTCAGTAGGTTAAGGGTCTGCTTTTGGCTCAGGTCATGATCCCAGAGTCCTGAGACTGAGCCCTGAATGCAACTGGCTCCCTGCTCAGCGGGGAGCCTGCTGCTTCTGCTCCCACCGCCCCACCCTCTGCTTGCATGCACTCTTCTCTCTCTCTCTCAAATAAATAAATAAAGTCTTCAAAAAACTATTCTGAAACCACAGGGGAGAAAAACAGAGCCCTCTGACTGCAAAATGCTACAGAGACTTACACAATGGACATCTTAACAAAACCCGAGACCAGAAGGGCTTCTCCAATGTTTTATACCAGATCGCTTACTCCTACCTTTGTATACCAAACTCCACAGACCTTCACACAGCTTGTAGTGGCTTGTGGTGGCAATAGTAACTGAGACAGAATTTTTCATCAGCCAGGAATAGAACTTGGAATTAGGCTCCAATCAATTAAAATAAATGATGGTTCTTCATATCTGCATTTGTGAAGTAATATTCATGTACTCTGTATATGCAGAACAAAATATAAATTTCAAGATTCAGGGATCTGGTTCTGTTCTAAAACTAAAATATATTGAAAAGAATTGAAAATGATAAAGAGTTTTTTTGCAAAAATTAGTATAAACTGAAAAAATTAAGTACAGTGTTTTTCACAAAGATATGTCTCTTATAGTTGTATAATGAGGGCAAAAAAATATATGGCTGGATTATATTGTTTGAGAATCTCTGTCCTTTTTTCACATCCATTATTGGCCATTAGTAAATGAAAGCAAGCATGGATTTCAAGTATGCTCTCAGAACTCAAGTTAATTTCCATATTTTTATCTGTATAACAAGGAAGTACTTAAATAAAATTTTCCTTAAACAATTAAGTTCATTTTGTGGAATTATTATCACATGGATAATTCATAATTTGGGTCAGCTTAATGTATCTAAAGAGAAAAGCCTATAATACCTGCTTTATTCTTTCTTCTTCGGACGAAATAACAATTCTAAACTTCTGACAAGCTCCCAATCCTTCCAATTGCCGTTCCAATTCTATAAATATTAAAAAGTTCAGTAGTTGGTTCAGACAGCATATAAAAAAATCCATCATGGGATTAATGCATTTATTAGGAGGCTGAGGATGGTTCACACTGAGGAGATGGGGGACATCTCTCATGTATATCCATCTCTATGAGTATTTTTTAAAAGCCAGAAGTCTGTACTCTGACCTATTCTGCAATGACCAAAGAGAGTGACACCTCTTCTCATCCTCCAGTAAAATGTAAATAAACGAATTTCCTTATTCCTTAGTCACCTGCAATAAAAACTGTTGTGCCCTTTAAAGTAAGTTGACTTTTGCTCTTTTAATACTCAAAGTACTTAAGATTCTGAACAAAATCAGAACTCCCTCTAGTGTTGAGACTTGCTCTGCTTCACTATGAGAAAAAGAAAACAGATTAGAAATGTTCCCTTTCCTTCTGACCAGAGATCTAGCTTAGTTTCCCTATTTGGCTCTCTATCATAAGCATGTGGGGAGATCCTGGCAACTACAGACTGACCAGGAGGCTCCCAGGCAGGCTCTGCCATGACCTAGAGCCAAGAACACCAAAATACCAGTCTTGGCACTTGCAAACAATTGCCTTTCTTTTTGTGCCTCTTGATGCAAATGGAAAAGGGCATATTGGTTTCATTCCAGAGAGCAAGCATTAATGTTATGCAGCTGGCATGAATTACCTTCTTTCTTGAGACTTGAGTTCTGTGGTAGCATATGTTATTCATCTAAGCACAGCTGATTTCACATATTATAATTATATAATGAGCATATAAGCTCATAATGCCCTCCATAACTCCTGAGTTAGGTGAACAAAAGCCCCGTCCTCCTTTTGTCTCTTGCTTGCTTGCTTTGTTCTGAGTCTATTCTCAGGTAGTGGCACTTTTTTTTTTAATATTTTATTCATTTATTTGAGAGAAATCACAAGCAGGCAGAGAGGCAGGCAGAGAGAGAGGAGGAAGCAGGATCCCCACCGAGCAGGGAACGCGATGTGGGGCTCCATCCCAGGACCCCGGGATCATGACCCCAGCCGAAGGCAGAGGCTTTAACCCACTGAGCCACCCAGGCGCCCCAGCGGCACATTTTTTTAAAAGAAAACTCCAATTTAGACTTGTCAGCTTATAAAAGCCACTGGGCTGTTATCATTCATCAATGCTCACTATGAGGGAAGACCAGGCAGAGAAATTAATAAAATCACCCACAAGAAAAAATCTATGCGGGTGTACTCATTGGGAGCCAAATGTTACTGCTATGTTCCCTAGAGTTGAGTGTGAAATACTTGAGGAGTGGGCAGAGTGGGAGTTTTCTGAAGGTAAAATGATATTGACAGGCTAGCCCCCTTCAAGTTTTTGGCTATGGTGTTCTTCGGTTCATTATCAAGAGCGTCTCTCAGATTTTTCTACCACCATGGTTCTATTGTCTCTTTGTTTGTTTCCCTGCAAAGAGGTATTAATTTTCATGTCTCCAGTATTTTAACATCAGCCTGACAAAATGGTAGTAGATATTGACACATTACTTGGATTTGCAGTAATGCTTTCTTTCTTAAGAGTTTGGATATTTACATATTGGTGGAAATGTTGTTATGGTTGCTTTTATCGAAAAACATTTTTAAAAAATCTTTAGTCAAACAATTCTGAAGTCTCTTCGGTGTACAAGAATATAGATTTCTGTTACTACTTATTTAGGAACAGTGCTATAGAGAGCACTAGGCAGAATATCAACTCAAATAAAAACTACTAAACTCACAGAAAGTGGGGCACGAGGTTTTTGGCATATGTGTGACTTGACAAAGAATCATTTGAATAATTAAAACTGGCAAATGATTTCATATCTAGTGAGCATGAATCTCTTCCCAGGAAAGTTTTCAAAATGATAAGCATAAATTAGGATTCTGGGTGACCATCTAAGTATTTCTACAAAATCTGAACTTTGCTCTGAGATGTACTGAGCGATCTGCTTTCCTAAACCATTCCCTACTTGGGAATGGAATTCAGATTGGTGTGATAAATTTCACCAACTGAAGTAGGGTTAATTAAAAAGTATCTTTGGGGAGCCTGGGTGGCTCAGTGGATTAAAGCCTCTGCCTTTGGCTCGGGTCATGATCCTAGGGTCCTGGGATCGAGCCTCAAATCGGGCTCTCTGCTCAGCAGGCAGCCTGCTTTCTTTCCTCTCTCTCTGCCCACCTCTCTGCCTACTTGTGATCTCTCTGTCAAGTAAATAAATAAAATATTTTTAAAAAATAAAAAATAAAAAGTATCCTTGACAGACAAAAGGAGTCGAAGAAACACGAATTGAAGACTGGGGGGGGGATTGTTCAAGAAAGAAATTCTCACTTTGCCTCCAGTGTAACATAGAGTCCTTTGTGAAAAGTAAGAAAGTAAAGAGTTAAGCCCAATGACTGACCCATCACAAGGTACCATAATAAGAGCCTGAAATAGTGAAATGTTAACACACATCCATATTCCCTTTTGCACCTTCTTAATTTGCAACCAGTGTATACAAAAGCAGTAAGGGGTGGGTGGGACGTCAGCCTTATATTTGATAAGCTAAAATGTGAATGTAGCTTTGACCTGCTGGCCAATGGGCTTGCTAGCATGATTCTAAGGCCCTCTACAGGTATATACTGTGGAAGCACATTCAAGAAAAGTTTGAGTGTACAGAGCAGATCTCCTTACCCAGGAATGCTGTCTCATGTTGGTTTGAGACAGACAGAAAAGGAATAAAGAGAACGAATCCCCAGCGATTGCCATAGTTTAACAAAATAACTCAGGAACAGGGACCAGTGAATTTCACTTACCAGTTTGCTGGAATGTAACTCTAGGCAACATTCCTCCATATGGAAATAGCAGACTAAGGGGAAATAAGGTCCACTCCCCAATATTAATTATTGTTATTTATTATTATTGCTGCTACTACAAATTTATGGTAGCCATTCTTTGCTTGTTCAGTTATAGATTTAGAAGTAAGGAAAACAAAAAATATGTGAGCTCATAGAGTTTAGTAGGAACTATCCTTGGAAGCAAGGAAGATCTAACACTCCTGTTGCATGTGTTATTTCATTAATGTTATTTTTTGCACCATTTGCAAACAAACTCTTTTCTGCTAGCTGTCTTCCTTATACACTCACCAGTTGCCTTTTGCCCAGATTCATGGTCCAGCAGGGATTGGTCCTCACCAATGTGAATGAGTTCCCAGAGCAAAGCAAGCAAAACAGAGTGGAACTTGCTTAACATGGGGGAGATCTTAAAGCTGATGTATAGAAAAATGGCCATGTGCCTTCATTTCAGGGATGAGAAGGTCTTACCACTGACCACTTTTTTACGTGTGGATATTAAATTCTGCGGCAGGAGAAGGATGGGGGAGAGCTGCCTGTAGGAGTAGGAAAAAACACACTGCTCTTTGGTTATTACTACACAAGGAGAGATCATTTCTAATGAAACCTAAGAGTGGGAACTGAAGTGAACAAAGTAGTTAGAGTAATTTGGGTTCAAGGTGGGAATAAAACTTGTGGAGTGGAGAATATTCCAAGAAAGCAAGAGAACTTCAGCAAGGAGGCAATCAGCTGACTCCAGGTTCATGGAAGAAAGTGATAGGATGGGGAATACTAGCAAGGGTAGAACACGTGAAATAGAGCATGAGTATATTTACAGTGTGATCAAGGGAAACATGAATAACCTGCCATGACTGACTGACTTTCTTTCTTTCTTCCTTTCCTTTCTTCCCCCCGCTTTCTTCTTTCTTTCTTTCTCTTTCTTTCTTTCTTTCTTTCTTTCTTTCTTTCTTTCTTTCTTTCT